>NC_090383.1:80387222-80987222 GCF_036365525.1 Heterodontus francisci | reverse complement strand
CCCAATGTGATCAGCACCTCAGATAACTTAGCACAGGTGGATGCTTGAACTTGAGACTTTCCTGATTATATGGCTTAGTATCATGCCATACAATGAATTTACTCAATGAGCCACTGGATTATCTTCAAGTTATTTGATAAACAACAAAACTGTTCTTGCCCATGTTGGATGCTTCTCATATTGGGGACAAGAATTCTTTAACAAATGTGAATTATCTTTAAAAGTTCTTTTTCACTAAAAATAAGTTCCAAACAATTAAGGCTACACCAGTGAAGATGTAGATTGAATTACACCATAGCAAAATAGATTAAAGGTTGACAAATTACAAAATGATGGGAAATAATAAATGTTTTGCCCGAGCACTTGCGCTAGCTAGCACATCTCTTTAAATGTAATGCATTCTCTTTACATGCTGGCTCAAGGTACAGAAATAAGTTTTTGTGTATTGTTACTAATCAATATTAGTACTAGTAAATGGGCACTATCATAGACAGTGTGGAAACTGACACATGTCTCCTTAGGAAATTAATTACATCAAATCACTGTATGAGCAACAGCATTACAACTCACATATGTCATCATATAAGAGTGATCAATTAATGGAATTGGATTTTGGATAGACTATTGGAGGGGAAAACTGGAATCGTTTAAGAGCAATTGGATGCCATGATGGCAGGACTGCAGGGTTCTCTGGATGGATGAGCTGTGGTAGGTTAAATTGCCTTCTTAATTATTCTCCCTTGTGATCTTTTCAATTGGTTAGTCTGTTTATAGGATGAAGAAAATATTCTACAAGGTTATGTTTATTGGGGCTTTCTAGAACAAAGAAAATATTGTGACAGAGTCTGCGGTTTGTAAGACCGATCAAGGAGCATGTGCAAGTTGTTGCCTGAACGGATAACTTGTTGAAAGTTTAGTTAGGTGCACTGACTCTGGTTTCAAAGCTTGTTTTTTTTTTGAGACTGTCCCTAACTAAAAGTGAAACTAAAAACCTCAGGGTTCTGCGGAGACAGAACTGGTTGGAACCAGATACGAGACAGAGTCATCTGGCCAGAGTCATCGACGATCACAAGATTGCAGAGTTCAAGCAGGCTGCAGGCAGTGTGTGCAGGCAGTATTTGCAGTCAAGCTGCAGAGAGTGGAAGCTGAATCTGGGAGCTGGCCATTGGCAAATACGAGTTGCTGCAGCTGCTTTTGGTGCCTTCAAGAAATACTGGTGGATCCACACCATCAAGACTGTCGTGAGCAGGGCTGAAGAGGTTCTGGAGTAGGGTGCCGTTTTTGGTGGAGGCCATACTGGTGGAGTCTGAGATTGTAGGGGAGCTACTGTCAGATGAAAATCAGTAACTTCATCTTGGAAGACAGGATCTGGAGAGCTACCTGAAAAAGTTCAGAGTTTTGAAGAACTTGCTGCGTGGGCTGTCCAGTAAATCCGTGAGATCTATCTTTGTTGTATCTGATAGTTAACATGCAAGTTGGAAAATAAATATTGACCTTTATTTGTCTGCTAATTCATCTTTAATTTATGTTAATTTTAGCTTGATTGTTAAAGTAAAAGTTATAAAAGTGAAATCTTGTCCATTTTTTTTATTAGGGTAAATTCGGTTCTTTTGGTTTGTTGATCTCCATGGGGATCATAACAAAATATTTTATCTGTGTAGGATAGCAACCAAGAGGAAGAGTGGGTTGAATCAGAGTTCAGAAGTTGATTGTTGAGTGAAACTGCTCATTCACTGTTCAGACATAAATGCACAACAACATTGCTTATAAATGCACCAGCATGAGTCCACTTCCTGGAGAGGGATGGTAAGTAATGTCATGCATTTGAAATAAATCTTCACAAACCAACAATAAAGTGCATATGTGCATCAATGCACATGTGTTTATATTTTAGAAACTCTCTTTGTTTTCTATTACTTTTCACACTTCAGATAAGAAGAGGAAAGATTTAATAAGGCTTTTGTTGCGCTTTGGGCTAGTTTTAAACAGTGAGATGTTCCATCCCACTATTCTACTTCACATGACAGTGGATGTTCAAATTTAGAGAAACTTGGTTCAAATGCTGTTGACTGTATTGGGGGTCTGAATAGTGTATGAGCAATTTCATTCAATTGTTAAACATATACTTGTTTAGCACCCGAAAACAGTATTGAGCACTTCTCAGCCTGTCAGAGGCCTGAATTTTATTTGTGCGCTGCACCCGGCGGCATGCTTTGAACTCGCAGCCTTCTGACATGGAACTGCCACCAAAGAGCTGCTGCGATATTAAGTGCGGGGGCTCATTTAAATAGAGGGGGCAAAGGGCTGACCCTGATGACATAAAGGAGGCGGCCACCGCGTCCCCAGCAATGGCACCCAGCACCATTGCGCAGGCGCCATTTTTAAAGAGCTTTAAGCCCTTAACACAGATATAAATTTATAAAGGTACAGTAATGCTGATTTTTGTTAAATAAACAATTATGTTATGGAGGCCCTTCCTCAACCCCACCCCCCCATGGTCTTTTAATTGGCCCTCATTGACAGAAATTACTTTATTCCTGACCTGAACTTTCACCCCACAACCTTCTATCATTTGCCCTTCAACCCCTTCTCACCATTCACACAACCAATAAAAATAGTTTTCTCTGCTCCCCCACCCCTCCTGCCCTGAAAATGTTATTCCTCCCCCCCCTCTCAACCAGGTTCTTGCCTTGGAACTCCGAACAGAGTTCTGATGGCGCGCAAAGGACCAATGGCAGCGTAAAATCGACTTGGGACGGCTGTCATCTGCAGGTAACTTTATTTACATGCCATTATTGTTAATTTACATATTTAAATGAAGGGCCTGCCGCCATGCTGCGGGGGTGGGGGGGGCCACACCAAGGTCCCCCCACCACCGGTAATATGCAGCAGGCACTTCTTGACGTCGGCGGTCGAGGCGGGCTTCTCCCCACAGAATTTTACTGGCCCCTGTGTTAAGAATTTGCTGAAGACTCACACCATTACAGTGGCATTTATGTCTCAGATGACACAAAAGTTCCAGTAAATGATGTTATAAGTGACTCACACCATGCCATAATTTCTTGGGAATTTTGTTCCCCCACCCCATTCTTTTATCTCACCAAGAAAGTTAAACAACTAATTTTCATAGCTTTGCCCTATACCACCCAATGATGCTCTTGAGTTTGCTGAACTAATGCTGCTGCAATCAGAGCTGCCACTTAGCACTACTGTTAAAGAATGACACTGGTGGGCTTTCTAATTTAAACATCTATTGCTATTTTATCTCCCATTATTTTCATTCCACTGTGAGCTTAACTGTGAGGGGATTTATTGATCATTTTGTAATATTATATATTAATTCATAAAGACCTGTAGGAAAAGGAAAACCTATAATTGATAAGGATCCTGTTATTCTTACATTGGGTTGGATATTGGGCTAATGTTTCTCAAGCCTTGTACTGCTAGATTTTTCTTTTCCTAGAAACAGAGGTCATTTTTATGTTTACTTATATTCTCACATAGCCCCATTAAACGTTTTATGGTCATATTTTCATTAGGAGAAGTATCCGTTGGCTTCTGATTTGCTGCTTTGCTCTTTGCAACATATTTTAATCAGTTCTTCAGAAAATCTTAGCTTAAATTTGTTGCTAGCGAATCAAAAGCGCAGCGGTCTAACGTATGCTGTTTGTCACCAAAATCGCTGTTGCAGCAAATTCTGCCAGCTGAATGGTCTACTCCTGTGTTCCATTTTTAGCAGAAAATCCTTGAAGTGGCAAAGGGGCTGGCAGAATGGCTCCTAGACTGATTTCCAGCCCAACCATTCACTTCTGCCTTGGAACTGCATAATATCAGTGGAAAATCTACCTTCAGGGACTTTACATTGGCTGCCGCAGCTTTCATTGGCCTTAGCTGTGTGTTATGTAGCATTGACCATTCAATGGAACATAAAAAGGATCAATGAACTAGAAAAGGCCATTTGGCCCAGCAAGTCCATTTCTTTTGCAGTTGATGTGCAACCTATCCCATCACGGATTCTACTCCATCCATTTAATTGCCTGTAAGAAAACTCTCTGAATGCCTAGGCTAATGAAATAAACTGCAGATGATTTGGCTATCCCGACAAATCCAGTGTTTAATCAGTTCCTGCTCGGAATCAGTTCCTACTCTGTGAAAGACAAATTCTCCTCGGGTATATGTTATGATTTGGTGGTCTCAGCACACTGCTTCATGTGTTGGGAGAATGTATCAAGAATTGAGGCATGGAGGTCAACGTGTGATTTTCTGTACACTATGGATATGTGCTCCCTTTAGGCGAAGCAAAGATCTGTCAATACTAAATAGTAAAATCTGTCCTTAATCTCATTCAATGCTTGTTAATTTTAAACCTTCTCCCCAAGGGTTTGCTTCCTACTGTCAGTCTTTGGTCCCACTGAAAAGTTTAGTGCTTGCTTTTTTACTACTGTTGCCAAGCTTTTGCTCAGGTTTCAACAATGCCAGTGCAGGTTACAACTTGGAAAAAAAATGATCATGCAGGGTACTTCACACTGTGCATTCACCTTTTCAGCTTGGGTTCAAATCCAGCACAGCCTCATGGGATGAAAAGCTTTTCCATCAGCTGGCTCTAATGAACCTAAATGAAAATAAATTTGGTCAATTTTAACCTAGTTCTTAGTAAGTATAGACCTCCAGCACAAAATTGCCCTTAATTAAAATGGGAGAACTTACTCAGAGAAACCACAGATAGGTAATTATGGGAAACAGAGAGATTCATGATGGTGCAGTAAAGGAGCAATCTTCTGAGGTTGGGGCTAATGCCCATTGTCAACTGAAATCTTTACAATTGGCTCTGCTATATCTGACCCAGGAATGTTTGAGTTAGGTACCTGGAATGGAAAAGTGTTCAAATCACCCCACCCCCACACATACCCCATGCATATGTCTCTTTCCATGTTGTGTGGTATGCAACATGCTGCAATTATTCTACTGAGGTTACCCCTCAGCACACTTAGAATTAACAAGTTTGCTAATGTTAACAAATACAGCAAATTAAATCACAGAGTGCATCATATTTAATTTTCATTCCCCTTTTCCACTCCTACCCACCCTCTAGTGACTTAAGCATAAAGAAAAATACATTGATTTAAATTGTGGCCAGCTGATAGAAGTAGAGGAATTACAGCACTGAATGGGACCTACCACACCTTTGTTGGTGCCTACTGTTCAACTGGTGCTATATACTATAATCTGATTTTTCCATACCCTTAATATTCTTCTTTAAATACTTATCCAATTCCTTTTCAACTCATGTTATACCCCCTGCCTCAATAGTCATTTTATTTTCTAAAAACCTTCTGTGAGAAAAACATGTTTAACTCGCCCCATTGTTCTTCCCCTCCGTTTATTCCCCCTGAGTCACCAATCAGTGCAGACAATCTGCCACTATTAACCCTCTTGAAACCTTTCATAATTTTGAAAACCTTTGTTAGATTTCCCCTGAACCTTCTCTGTTCCCGTGTAAAAGAGAATTTTCCAACTCTTTCTTCATGAATACTCTTCCTGGTATCATTCTAATGAAACTTCACTATACCATTTCCATTGCTTTTTCATGGGATTTGAGCTTCACTGGCAAGGCCAGCATTTGTTGCCCATCCCTAATTGCCCTTGAGAAGGTGGTGGTGAGCCATCCATCTGGTGTAGGAACACTTATGGCACTGTTAGGAAGGGAATTCCAAGTTTCTGGCCCAGCGACAGTGAAGGAACGGCAATATAGTTCCAAATCAGGATGGTGTGTTCCTCTCATGGGGTGCCCGAACTGCACAAGGTATTCTAGCTGTGACATAACCAATATATTGTTCCTTTGATTTTATATTCAATGGCTCAGAATTCCATTTGCTTTTTTGTGTCTTTCTTATTGTATTCCTATCTTTAAAGATCTATGGATTTGCCCCATAGAACTCTCCTTTCCTCAACTCTTTAAGACTCTTGCCATTTCGTATACTACCTTTCAGTGTTTCTTTTCAAAAATATGCTTCCTCATATTTCTTTGTATTAAACTGCAAATGCCACCTATCTGTTGACTTTGTTAACCAGAGCATTAATCCTCATAGATTGTCTTTCACATTAATTTGTAATATCAGTCATCTTTGGTATCATTGCTCTTGTAAATATATAGTTTATATACATGCAAAACATAAGATGTCCAGGCACACCATGACCATATCCTGGTATTCCTCAAGCATCCATTTACCCCCACTCAATGCTTTCCATTCCCTTGCCAGCTCTCTATCCATACTTTGCTCTAATTATTGTAACAAATCTTTCATATGGCACCCTATCAAATGTTTCCTGAAAATTCACATATGCAATGACCACCATATTCTCTTTACCTACACACTTTGTGATTTCCTTAGAAAAATTCTATTAAAATGGTCAAGACAACCTGCCTTTTACAAATCCATGCTGACTGTTCAGGGCTTGTCAATGCTTTCTTAAATGTTCACTAACTTATCTATGGACTCTAGTTGAGTATTTTTACAAGTTTACACTGCTAGTGGAAAGCATTTGCCTGCACATTACCTCTGATTTTACAACCAAAATACAGAGCCGAATCTCTGATTTGTGCCGACACTGAGGAAGAGTCAGACTCATAAAATGATTCCTTAAGAGTTTACCAGCAACTGAAGTAAAACTAAATGGCTAATAATTTCCTGGCTTATCCCTTTCCAATTTATTGAAGAAGGATGTTACATTTGGCACTATCCAGTCCTTTTGCACAATTTCTATTTCCAAGGATTATTGGAAAATTATGATTAGTGCCTCCATTAACTCTACTCTAACTTCAGTATTTTGGGATACATGTCATCTGGACTTGGTAACTCAAAACTGTAGCCAATAGATTTGTGGAAAGCAGCTTAACCACTGTTATGTTGTATCCATGAACTGTTTCCCATTGAAGCTGAGAGACTAATATTTATTTAGTCTATGCTAGGTTCTAGTTCAGTTCTTAGAGATAGAAGGACAGTGCAATAACTTTCTTGTCCCATCCCAGCCCCAGTACAGTTGATTCCTAATTTCAGTTGAAGGTTGAATTAAAACTGATGACCCTCTGGATGCGAGTCAATTGTGCTACAAGTCAAGCCACCAGGCTCCCCTACGCTAAAAAATGTTTAATGCAGCAAAGGCAGGTTTTGCAGGGCTGCAAATGATAATGTGAGTTATTCCATATGATACAGCTGCTATCTTGGTTGACAATTTGCTTAAAGTACCCTTCGCTTCATGACAAGGTTGGAATATGTAAAAGAGAAGGGTCTGTAGATTTGATTTTTGTTTATTTTAAAAAGTAATCCATCTAAGCCTAATGAAGGTAATACCATTCTTTTAAATACAGCTCTTCTACCATTTGTAGTTAAGGCTTTGTATTTTAAAATGTTTTAATTAGTACAGAGACAATTTACAATGAGAATGCTGCCGGTTTGTGTCTTAACAATGCACTTGCTCTCTCATTTGTATTCTAGACATTATTGTTGGAGGTAAGTCATCCGATTTATCATTTAGAGAAAGCACATGTTCAAAAAGTCAGCACTGGATATTAAATGATGATTGTCTGCAATGTATTTTCTTCCTAACACCCACAGTGACAATTTTACCTTATTCTTCATTCCATTTAAGTTTAAGTGAGAGGTCTTTAACATACTAAAATGAGATTCAGTACATTGTCTAGCAGAACATCACGTTTCACAGGCTTCATTTAGTCTATTACAGAGGGAACAATAAAGTTTATCAACCTGCAGAAGCATCATATCATACAATTTATTACAAAAATAAAAATGAAGTTATGCATTTCAAAGGGCCCCAAGATAATTTCTACATTTACTAACCAGCTGCTATTAAATCTAAATATTTACTAGCCAGCCAGGCTTTTTGAATTCTATGCCAAAAATAAGCCTTTTTGATTCAACGTGTATAATTGCTCAAATTCTGATACACTTTCTCATTCCAGGTATATCAGAAATGAATATACATTTTTAAACTGGAAACAATTAAGTATATATTAAGATGTAAGTTATTTCCTTTTACATGTAACTCACCAATACACAAGAGAGTCCTGCTGACTCGTTCATAATTTGTGACCATTTTTGCAAGCATTGAGTACATTGAGGCCATCGGGTGAGAGAATGATGCATGGAGCTAGAATGAGAACAAGGTGAGAGAAAAGTGATGAATTAATGGAAATGATAGGTGGGGTTAAGGAGTGATGTGTGAGGACAGAACTTGCTGTTTGGAATTATAGCGTCATATGCAGGTTTAAAAAGATGCGCCAATAATGGTATATTATGTTTTTAGTCAAGGTATAGAGAATTATTGAGTAATATCTGGTTGTCACCATTTTCGGGTTTTTATGCTAGATATTCTTCAGGTTCAGTTTGACTGTCATTGCTTTGGTAGCCTAGTGGCTGTGCTACCCAGACATCATGAGTTCAAATTCCATCTGAGCAAATTATGACAGAGCATTAAGTCTTGTAATTTGCCGCTTAGCATCAGAAACTTGACTACCGTTTGGCATTTGTCATTAAAACTCAACTGTTTCATAAATGTGCTTCAAAAAATGGCACCTGACACTTCCTACGCAGCCTACCCTACATATGACTCCAGTCTCATTAATATATAGTGATTTAATTCTGTGTATTAGCAGTTCACTCAGTTGTAGAATAACTGCTCCAAAACGGAGAAACAGCAATATTGGGTAGACCTATTTGCAACAACTGAGACATCAGATCAGAACAAGTCTTAGGAACTCTAGCTCAGTCAATACAGCAAAGTCTTCCTCACAGCATCTGAAGATTGTTGTCCAAGTTGGGAGATCTGCCCCACACACTAGTCAAGCAACAGAATGACGTAATTGTACTCACAGGTTTGTAACTTTCAGGCAACATCCCAGGCTCCTAATATCTCATCTTGTCTAGGCACTTATCCAAATGAGGATGTAACCAGCTTCTTCCAGCCATTAGACTCCTGGGTCTTGATTTAAATGCTTCCCAACAACTTGGCCAGCCATGAAAGGGTCAGGGAAGAGGTTATAATCTTGAAAATCAAAATCTCGCCTCTAACATGCCCTTAATATTAACCATGGCAATTCAAGCTATCTGGCTAAAAGAAAAAAGAGGCCTTTTTATATAGTGCCTTTCACAACCACAGGATGTCCCAGAGAGCTTTACAGCCAATGAAGTACTTTTGAAGTGTAGTCACTGTTGTAATGTAGGAAACGTGGCAGCTGATTTATGCAAAGCAAGTTCTCACAAGCAGCAATGTGATAATGACCAAATAATTTTTTTTTTGTGTTGTTGATTAAGTGATAAATATTGGCCAGGCCACCAGGGACAACTCCCCTCCTCTTCTTCAAAATAGTGCCATGGGATCTTTTATGTCCCGTCAGAGAGCAGATGGGGCCTTGGTTTAACGTCTTATCTGAAAGGCAGCACCTCCGACAGTGCAGCACTCCCTCAGTACTGCACTGAAGTCAGCCTATATTTTGTGTTCAAGTAAGCAGGGGCCTACTTATGATGCATAACTCGTAGCTTGATGATGTCTTTGGCGCTGCAATGTAATATTAATGGCAAGCTGGGGAGACCCGCAATTGCCATGGTAGGAGGAGCCACCTGACTAGGAGTCCTTGGGCCTCCCCAGCCCTGGACTCCCCCAGATTGCAAAGGAAATCTCCAGCCCCCTCCCCCACCCTGCTCCCATGGGTCCATGGTTGCGGCCTCCTGCACCCAAATTATTGCTCTCATCCGGAATGGTTGTGGTGCCACTGAATTTGTGAACCAAAGTGATGTGAACTTTTCAGCTCAGTGAGTGAGCTCCTGTGGTCATCCTATTGTTTCCAAAAAGCAGTGTTTCTGTCATGGCTATGCTGGGGTTACTATAAACTCACAGCTGAGAAATATTTAACTCCTTGCATGCTGATTTTACCAGTACAAAAATTTGATAAATTAGAAAATCCAGCTCAGACAAAACAGGGAAATTCTGATTTGCTACAATGGAATTAAAAGATATATCATGGAAACAAGAAATGGTACATTAAGTTAGAGATATGGGGTGAGAGTTATAGTGGTATATGATGTCAAGGAGTTTAATATGCTTAGAGAGTGCTGTTTGGGAATGAAGAATGATATACGGGAATAAAGAAAGTTACATGGGGTTAAAGAGAGGTGTGTGGGATAGACTGTGGTTTATGAAGTTAGAGGGGAGTGTATAGATTTAGATAACAATTTATGGGACAAGAGAAACATGCATGGGGTGAAAGGGGGCTATATAATACTACAGAATGATTTATGGAGTAATCATGGTTTATGGGTTAAGTGTTTTGTTTTAATTAAGAAACCAAGACAAGATGCCAAGACACCACCAAGGTTGAAAAGAGTAAAGAGAAGACAAGCAAATCAAGAGTAGTGATTCTGCGATACCAGGCTTTGTTTTAAAAGCCTGAAAATTGACAATGATAAGGAATTTTTGGTAACTTAGAAAGAATGCTTCAGAGTAATGGGGGTGTAGGGAGGAGGAAGCGCATTAGGATGTATATTTGGGGCTAAGAATGGATAACAGAGGGAAGTTCAGTGTAGTAATGACCTTGGCTGTATAAATAAAATAGAGAAAAATAAAGCATGTTGCAACAAAGAATTTGGAAGCTAGAAGTAAGAGAGGGAATCATGTATTAGGTTTGGAGATTTTTATTATATTCTGTGCAAAAGTGATGTTAGAAGAACCTTCCCAACCAAGAGCAATATTCGAAAATTGGACAGATGTGGTCTTTACAGTGAGTTCAAAACTGTTGAGGCCGAAGAACTGCTTGCCACAGTCAAGGAAATCAAGCATCTTGGAAGTAGCTTAAGAAATAGAGGAAGTGTGGGAAAGAGCTAGTGAAGTCAACAATGTTGATAGGTGAAGAAGGACTTACAGTAAAGCTATCAAAGATAAGAAATGTTAGCTTTTGGCCAGACTTGTGAGGAACATGAACTCTGTTTTCAGAAGAAGGGAAAGAAAATGAATTTATTGCTGTATTAAAGAGCACAGAGAATATCAAGCAGTAGAGATTCAGATACTCCAGTGTGAGAGGAAAAGAGGTAGTGAGAACCAGGAGTGCAGGGATTTAAAGTTGATGAATGCAGAGTGTAATCACCAGTGGATAAGATTAGATGATGAGTGGAGGAGGTATGGGGAAGTAGGGAATTCGAGAATGGTGTATGAGTTTATGAAGGATGTATGGGGCTAGTGGGTGATGCATTATGAGTAAAAATCAAAGTTAAGAAAGGTTGGTGAATAAGTAAAATATATCTGAATGAATATTGAATAATGTTGACATAATAGACAGTAGGCCTGAAAACTTTAAGATTTAAATGGCATGCATCCGACATTCAGGAAAAAAAATAACTAAATTGATAAGTTGGTTTTCTAATTAATAATACAATGTTCCGACAAAATGAATGAACAGAGGTCACAAAAATATTGGAAAGATGAGTAATCAAAAAATTATCTACTTATAACTAAGTTAAAATTCATGAATTAACTTGTAATATAGAAAGACAGTATCTGTAAACCAGTCCAGATGAGAGATGATCTATAAATGTGTGCTGATATGCAGAATGTATATTTTGAATATCACAAACTACAAAATCTCCTACATTAAAGAAGGGAACAGGCATTGTATATGAGACATTGTCAATAAAAGCTGATTCAGACATTGATAGGTACCAACTCTAACACAAGGTGATTTATTCTCAAATGAAAAGAAATTAACCTTATTGCGTCTATTTTACAAGGATAACATGGTCACAATTAGGTGGAAATTTGATGAATAAAATCCTATGCCCAAGGAAGCCTGCAAATCATCCAACCTGAAATTAGGTCAGGCCATTCTTTAGGCCTACCTGGCTGCCAACTATAACATGGGTTAGATCCCTTCCAATTTTAACTGAACTATGTATGGGGCAGATAGCAGGTCTGCTCCCCCAGACAGGATTCTTCAATGTTCACTGTGGCCTAAGCAGTGGCCAGCAAGTAAAGGTCAATTAGTTTTTAAAACTTTCAAAACCTTCACGTGGAACGAGGAGGAGAAGGGGTAATCCATGACTGCACAGTTTTTGCTATTGCCTCTTCCCAGATGCCCATTTGTAGCCCCCTCCTGGGACTTAACTTTGGGCTGCTGTCAGCGAGGCAAGTGGCCTGATTTCCTTAAAGCAAATACATGAGCTGCATATGGATGCACGACAGGTGCTGGTAGATCATACAGTATTTTTTAATGAGGCCTGAGGCCCAATTTTGGACTGGGTACATGCCTCTTGCTTGGGTTTGTGCAGCACCAATTCTGGGCCCAAAATTGGGCCTGGAAAAATTTCCACCCCACATGATATTGCTGGGGTAGTAAAATAGAAACTCTGAAATAACATATAACTGAAAATAAGTATTTTCTAGTTTCAGGTAATCTTAGATCAAATGCATTTAGAGAACTTGTGCTCAGTTTATTGTTTTCCATGATGCATGACCATTGATGCACTGCTGATCCTGGAGGTTAAATTGAGAGTATGATTGCAGCTAACAAACCGGAGCAGACATACCCAGTATCAGCAATCAAGTGTGGAGTGCTCCGGCATCAAAGCATCAATGTGTGTAGTTTTGAGAGCTAGAAAAGTCACATTCAATGAAAAGTTAAAGGCCATTTACTTAACTTAATGATATACATTAGTATATTGGCTTCAGCAAACAAGACAGGAGTTAGTCCAGTGAAGAGTTTTGACAATTTATATATATATATATTCTTATGTTTTTGAAATGATCTAATCCAGCAGTACCGCAGTTATTCAAAGAGCTGTGATGTTTTAAAGGGAACAATGTTTCTGTGAAACAAATTTCTTTTTCACTTACAAATACATAACTGCTTGTTAGAATGGAACAGCACCAAAACTGAACAGCAGGTTCACAGATGCAGTTGTGCAACAGCAACTCCAAGAATTGGGGAAAGGAGGGCTTTTTTCAGCTGTCAGGGGCACCTTTTCCATGGAGGAGTATCCCAGAGTGCTTGACTGGAGGCGGCACTACAACTAAATGCTGTGTTGATCACCCAAAGGAACTTACAGCAATTGAGAAAGAAGTTTACAGATGTGTAGAAACCAAGCAAGGTAAGACTAGGCACTAGACCTTTATACCAAATGAATGGGTAAAGTATGCAAGCCAAAAAGAATTTCCTCACACATTGTTTCACATTGACTGCTGCCTCATACCAAGCATGCAGACCTTGAGGCACTTTGCAGAAGTCACCTTGGAAATCATTGGGCATGGCAGTATAGAGAAACTGGGGTATGGTGAAGTAAATCGCCTCACCCAAGGGCACATTAGTACCATCTTTCTCATGTTATTCCTTCTCCCACAACTCAATTACTCATTCACTGAATTAATTACTCATTCACTCAATCCTCTTCGGCTTAGGCAGTCCCTCGGGACTGAGGATGACTTGCTTCCATTCCGGTTCAATGTGTTCTAACATGGCTAATGAGTCTGATGCGTGAACCACAGACTCTACCACGTGTAGGACAGTTGGTGTTTGAAGAGTTGAATAGGTGAGTTTCTTGGGGGGCTAAGAGCTCCTTCCACTGCCTGGACTTGGCCTCCACGTGCTCCTGTCGAAATCTCACGAGCTGCTCGGTACCTTCCCGAATGCATCTTCTCCACTTTGAGTGGTCGAGGGACAGGGAGTTGGTGAGTATGTTGGATTTTTTTCAGGGCTGCTATGAGAACATTTCTAAAGCATTTCCTCTGACCTCCTGGGACTCTTTTTTTTTGCGGCTGTTGCATGTGGTGTATAAAATGGCAACTGCCAAAAGCCTTTATCTACATATCATGACATTTGCAAACACGTGTACAGCAAGCCAAAGTGTACAAAAGTATTTATTCAAACAGCAGTGAAGCTCAGAGTAGAGCAATTGCTTAGGGAGCCTGGCGTCATCGCCCATGCAGTGAAGCTGGTTTTGGGTGATTAGTACCTCGATGCTGGGAATGTTAGCTTGGGAGAGGATGCTGATATTTGACCACCTATCCTTCCAACGAATGTGAAGGATTTTGCAGAGACAGCGTTGGTGGTATTTTTCAAGTGCCTTGAGGTGCCTGCTATAGACTGTCCAAGTCTCCAAAGCATATAGGAGCTCAGGGATCACTGCTACCCAGTACACCATGATCTTAGACCTAGGTTTGAGGTCCTGGTCCTTGAATACTCTTTTCCTCAATCAGCCGAAGGCAGAGCTGGCACACTGAAGGAAGTGGTGGACTTCGTCATCTATGTCTGCCTTTGTTGAGTGGAGACTCACGAGATATGGAAAATGCTTTACGTTTTCCAGGGTCACGCTGTGGATCCTGATCAATGGAGGATGACGTTGTGTTGTAGGTGTGGGTTGGAAGAGGAGCTAATTTTCCAGATATTTAAAGTAAGGCCCATTCTCTCGTATGCTTCAGTGAAGGAGTCAATGATGACTTGGAACTCAATCTCTGAGTGAACACATACACAAAATGAAATAAAAACAAGAAATGCTGGAAATACTCAGCAGGCCAGGCAGCATATGTGGAGAGAGAAGTGGAGTTAACTTTTCAGGTCATTGACCCTTCATCAGAATGAAGTTCGGGACCTAAAACATCAGGACCCTCATGGACAATCCCAACAGTGACAGATTTGAATGTCGTACTGTTATTGTAGCTTGGGAGCTCAGGCACTATGACATAAGTATCACTGCCCTGAGTGAGACATGGTGGGCAGGAGAAGACCAACACAGGGAAGGAGGTAGCGAGAACACCTTTTTCTGGAATGACGCCTTCATGAGGTAAGCTTCGCCATCAAGATCAAGCCTTGCTGGTGTCTCAATGACTCCCCCTGTGGGATGAGCAAGCACCTCATGACCCTCCAGCTCACCCTAATGAGGAATCAGTATGCCACTATCATCACCGTTTATTCGCTCACCTTAGATGCAACAGGCAAGGTCAAAGAGGATGCTGATATTAGACCACCTATCCTGCCAACGAATGTGAAGGATTTTGTGGAGACAGCGTTGGTGCTATTTCTCAAGTGCCTTGAGGTGCCTGCTCCTACTCCGATCTCGAGCAATCTTTTACCCAAGTCCCGCCAGGGGACTAGCTGATTCTCCTTGGTGACTTCAATGCCAGAGTCGGGAAGGACTCGAATTTCTAGAAGGGTGTGATTGGCAAGGAAAGAATAGGAAAAGGAATCCTTCTCTTGACAAAATGCTTAGGACATGAGCTTGTCATAACCAACACTCTGTTTCATCAGAGAGACAAATTCAAAACCTCGTGGCAATACTCACAATCCAAGCACTGGAACCTACTTGAGTACATCATCACCTGAGCGAGAGATTGCAGGGATGCTTGTATCACTCGCACTATGACAGATGTCAGCGACTGCTGACCCAGTCATTGCCTCATCTGGGCTATTACCTCCATCAATCTGGCCCTTAAACAGCGGTGGTAATGGAAATGCTGCCACAAGAAAATTAACATCGAAGGTCTCAAGGATCCCGCAAAGGCAGCTCTCCTCAGCCAGCGCCTCATAAGCAACCTCTCAACTTCCAGCCAACATGAACCGCAGTGTGTCTACAATGTCTGGTCTATTCTAAAGTCCACCATAATCAGCACTTGCGAAGAGGTTCTTGGCTTCTCTACCAGGAAACATAGGGGCTGGTTCAATGACAATTCAGTCAGTCAATTCACACATTCACTCAATCAATCATGCATTCACTCAAACGATTGCTAATTCACTCAATCACTCACTCATTCACTCAATGTCTGATTCACTCAATCACTCATTCACTCATTCACTCAATGTCTGGTTCACTCATTCACGCATCCACTCAATGTCTGGTTCACTCATTCACACAATCACGCATTCAAGCATTCACTCATTCACACAATCACGCATTCACTCATTCAGACATTCACTCATTCACGCATTCACTCGTTCACTCATTCACGCATTCACTCGTTCACTCATTCACGCATTCATGCATTCACGCGTTTACTCGTTCACTCGTTCACACATTCATGCAGTCACTCGTTCACTCAATCACGCATTCAGTCATTCACACATTCACTCAATGTCTGGTTCACGCATTCACTCATTCACGCATTCACTCATTCACTCAATGTCAGGTTCACTCATTCACTCATTCACACATTCACTCATTCCCGCATTCACTCATTCACGCATTCACTCAATGTCAGGTTCACTCATTCCCGCATTCACTCATTCCCGCATTCACTCAATGTCAGGTTCACTCATTCACTCATTCCCACATTCACTCATTCACGCATTCACTCGTTCACTCAATGTCTGATTCACTCATTCACACATTCACTCGTTGACTCAGTCACGCATTCACTCGTTCACGCATTCACTCATTCACTCATTCACGCATTCACTCATTCACGCATCCACTCAATGTCTGGTTCACTCATTCACACAATCACGCATTCACTCATTCACACAATCACGCATTCACTCATTCAGGCATTCACGCATTCACTCATTCACGCATTCACTCGTTCAATCATTCACTCGTTCACTCATTCACTCATTCATGCATTCACGCGTTCACTCGTTCACACATTCATGCAGTCACTCGTTCACTCAATCACGCATTCAGTCATTCACACATTCACTCAATGTCTGGTTCACTCATTCACTCATTCACTCATTCACTCATTCACGCATTCACTCAATGTCAGGTTCACTCATTCACTCATTCACGCATTCACTCATTCCCGCATTCACTCATTCACGCATTCACTCATTCACGCATTCACTCAATGTCAGGTTCACTCATTCACGCATTCACTCATTCCCGCATTCACTCAATGTCAGGTTCACTCATTCACTCATTCACTTATTCCCACATTCACTCATTCACTCGTTCACTCAATGTCTGATTCACTCATTCACACATTCACTCGTTGACTCAGTCACGCATTCACTCGTTCACGCATTCACTCATTCACGCATTCACTCAATGTCTGGTTCACGCATGCACTCATTCACGCATTCATTCAATGTCTGGTTCACTCATTCACACATTCACTCAATGTCTGGTTCATTCATTCACGTAGTCACTCATTCACACAATCACGCATTCACTCATTCACAATCACGCATTCGCTTATTCACGCATTCACTCATTCACGCTTTCACCAATTCACTCAATGTTTGGTTCACTCATTCACTCATTCACTCATTCATGCATTCACTCAATGTCTGGTTCACTCATTCACACAATCACGCATTCACTCATTCCCGCATTCACTCAATGTCTGGCTCATTCATTCACTCATTCACTCAATCATGCATTCACTCATTCACGCTTTCACCAATTCACTCAATGTTTGGTTCACTCATTCACGCATTCACTCATTCATGCATTCACTCAATGTCTGGTTCACTCATTCACACAATCACGCATTCACTCATTCACGCATTCACTCATTCCCGCATTCACTCGTTCACTCAATGTCTGATTCACTCTTTCACTCATTCACGCGTTCACTCGTTCACTTCATCACGCATTCACTCATTCACTTCATCGCGCATTCACTCATTCATGCATTCACTCAATGTCTGGTTCACTCATTTACGCATTCACTCATTCACTCATTCACACAATCACTCATTGTCTTTTTCACTCATTCACCCATTCACACATTCACCCATTCACTCCTTCACTCAATCACACAATCACGCATTCACTCATTCACTTAATTAATTACTCATTCACTCCATAAAGCAATCATATACTCAATGACCCATTCACTCATTCATTCAATGACTCGTGCACTCAATCACTCATTTATTCATTTACCCACTCAATTGCTCATTCACTCAATCGCTCATTCGCTCAATCACTCATTCACTCAATCAATCACTCATTCACTCAATTAATCACTCAATCGCTCATTCACTCAATGACTCATTCACTCAATTATACACTCAATTAATCACTCATTCACTCAAACAAATAGTATAGCACACAATATATACCATGTGAGCAATATTTGAAATGGTTTGATTAGACAGAGCTGGAGAGGATAATTTTGGTCTGACCTGTACATCAATAAGGAAGGTACAGAGGATTATCTTAAAATAAAAGTGCAGTGATTGCTGCTTGGAAGCAAACATTCACCTGCATGATCCTGTGCTCTTGGTCACCTACCATTGAATTAAAATATTGTGGTCATGGACAGCATGCTTGAATCCCTTAAAGCATATTTCTTTTTTGTCCTCCTTGAATATGTATGGGATCAGGTTTACCAAGAAATGGGATCACATTTAACTAAAATTAAATGAATAAATTCTCCTTCTTTGCCACCACCTATGATATTTAAAATCAAAATAAACAATGTGAAGAAATGGTTGGATTGCTAGTCTTTACACAGTTGCTGACCTCAGCTGTAACAACAATTGAGAAACTAACTAGCTCAGTGTCTTTCAGTTCACTAGAACCAAAACTGCAGATGTTTCGAACTCCTGATTGCCTTTCAGTGGCCTTACTTGTGTATTTGTCAGGTAAGGAAAGGACCAGGCTCAGCTGTGAGGGCCTTGTTATGACCAGGTGCGAAGGGGGTCTCGGGTTCCCTCTCAGCCTTCACCTGGTCTTACCGTAACAGGGTTTTATTTTAAACACACCTTTTTTGCTCCCCCTTAGTGAACCCTTGTTCACTGCTTTCCAATTGTAAGGCAAAGAAGCCAGCCAAACAGGTTTTCTTAGGTTTAAAGAAGAAATGTTGAAGTTTATTAAACTTAAACTCTAATTCGGTTAACGCCTACGGATACGCGACATGCCCACGCTAGTGTGCATATGCGATACACACATGCAAATAGAGACAGAAAAGAGCAGAAGAAAATACAGTGGAAAAGTTTGAGACAATATCTGAAGGTGGTTTTGGTTACTGTTCTTCAAGCTCGCTGTATAGTCCTTGATTGTAAGGTCTTGCTTTTCATTGGGGCCCAGTATTCTTCTTAAACCTTGTTCAATGTAGGAGACTTTTCTCTCTTGTGGTTCTTGTCTTCAGTGGGTTTGGAGTTCCGTGAAAAAGAGATGGGAGCTGACAGGAGAAGCTGTGGCAAGCCAGCCAGGAGAGGTCTTTACAGTCCAGGAGTAAACAGCCTCTCTCTCTCCAACTGTTTGTACAATTCAGAAAAACTCAGGTTGCCCAGCAGATTTGTCATGTGACGAGCTGGTTCAACCATGTCTGTTTGTGGATTTGGTCATCTTAGCAGTCATCCTGGAATGTGAGCTTCCTCACCTTCAATGTCTGGTGGTCAAAGTCCATTGTGGGTTGAATGTGTCAGGGAATGGTCCTTTGTCTCCACAAGCACTGTCTGTTAGTATGTAAATGTTTTTTTCCAGCCACGGCTGATCTGTTTAACAAGTCATTTCCTCACTCTAGCAACAGTTTAAAATCAATGTTCAAATGACAAAATTAATATTCCTCATTCTTGGCAGGTGGGGGTCTGCATGACACCTCCACACCCAGCAGAATGAAGTGCGATTTTTAAAAAGAGCATTTCATTAAAAGGGTTGAGGGAGAAAATATAAGATATAGGGGAAAAACATGCATCTCTCTCTCTCATTTATTCACATTTGTTCATAAGTCCTAAAACTTATTACAGCCTGTCTTTTCTTGGTGTCAGTGGTGCTTTAACTACCCCTTTTTTGGCACATGTGGCAACTCCTGCAGTACTCCACCACATCTTTGTGGAGTTTTGGCCAGTCAAACAGCTGTCTTGTCCTGGACTGAAAACATGGCTGCACCTGCATTCTGACAGGGCAGTGGCTGGAAACATTTGCATTCTAAGAGACAGTTGCCTGGAGAAGACACCTGATTCAATTAACCAATGTATTTTGATCACAAGACATTGACTGTGTGAAAGCCAGCATTCCAGCCCCTACTGAGGATGTCTACTAAGATTGAAAGAATCCACTAAACTTCGCCGGGCAGGTTGTTTAAAAAAAAGGTAATCACACAGCTGGTCTGCTGGCCCAGGTTTGGTTTGAATTGAGTTCACCGAACAGTTTGAAGGCAGACTGCAACTGATCTTCAAGAGAAAGCATCTCTCCCTGTCTCTCTCTCTTTCTCGCTCTCTCACGAAGAGGAGACTGCAACTGGATTTCAAGAAGACAGCATCTCCCAGTCTCTCCCTCTCTCTCTCACTCAAAGACAGGGACCCACAGAAGAAATGAAACCTCAAGACAGAAAACCATCGAAACAGGTTTGCAAGCGTGCACTCGGCCCCGACGAGACAGCAAGATTTAACTGCAATCAAAGACTGTACATTGAACTCAAAAGACAGTAAATGAACTCCAGCTATTGCTTCAAACCTTTTCCCTTGATTCGTTCTCCTTTTCTGTCTCTATCTGCAGGTGTGTTCATCGTGTATGCATGTGAGCGTGGTCACGTTGCCTGTTTTTAGTAGTTTTAACTGAATTAGAGTTTTAAGATTACACCTTTCTTGTTTAAATCTAAGAAAACCTGTCTGGTTGATTTCTTTTCCATTACACTTGGAGAGCAGTGAACAAGATTCACTGAGGGGAAGCTAAAAACACGATGTTTTAAAAATTAAACCCTGTTACGGCTAAACCAAGCAAAGGCTGGGCGGCACAGTGGCGCAGTGGTTAGCACCGCAGCCTCACAGCTCCAACGACCCGGGTTTGATTCTGGATACTGCCTGTGCGGAGTTTGCAAGTTCTCCCTGTGACTGCGTGGGCTTTCGCCGGGTGCTCCTGTTTCCTCCCACAGCCAAAGACTTGCAGGTTGATAGGTAAATTGGCCATTATAAATTGCCCCTAGTATAGGTAGGTGGTAGGGGAATTGTGGGGATGTGGTAGGAATATGGGATTAATGTAGGATTAGTATAAATGGGTGGTTGATGGTCGGCACAGACTCGGTGGGCCGAAGGGCCTGTTTCAGTGCTGTATCTCCAAATACAATTTAAAAAATAAACCCCTAGACCCCTTTCTCACCTGGTCGTAACAATATCATTGCTACAACGGAAACTTGGCTTAAAGAGGGGCAAAAATGGCAGCTTAATATCCCTGGATATAGAATTTTAGGTGGGATAGAGTGAGGGGTAAAAAATGTGTAGCATTATTGGTTAAGAAATCAATAACAGCTGTGAGGAGGGATGATATGCTGAATGAAACATCAAATGAGGCCACATGGGCTGAGCTCAGAAATAAAAAAGGGGCAGCCACACTACTAGGAGTGTACTATAGACCCCCAAATAGTGAGAGGGAGATAGAAGAACTAATATGTAGGCAAATTTCTAAATGCAAAAGCAGTAGGGCAATAATAGTTGGAGATTTCAACTACCCTAATATCTACTGGGATACAAACAGTACGAAGGGCACAGAGGGCACAAAATTCTTGAACTGCATTCAAGAGAACTTTTTCAGCTAGCACATAACAAGCCCAATGAGGCAAGGCGCAATTCTAGATTTGGTCTTTGAAAATGAAGCTGGGCAAGTGGATGAAGTAGCAGTGGGTGACCATTTTGGAAATAGTGACCATAACACAGTTAGCTTTAGCATAATCATGGAAAAGGACAAAGATAAAACAGGAGTAAACGTTGTAAATTGGGGGAAGGCAAATTTTATGAACTGAGAGGTGATCTGGCGAAAGTGGACTGGATACAGATACTTGAAGGAAAATCAGTGGCAAACCAGTGGGAGGCTTTCAAAAGCAAGATCCTACAGCCACAGTGTAGACATGTCCCCACAAAGATAAAGGGTGGTACTGCCAAATCTAGAGTCCCCTGGTTATCTAGAAGCATACAGGATAAGATAAAGTAAAAAAAGAACGTTTATGACGGATCACAAAAAACTTAATACTTTAGAAAGCCTGGAAGAGTATAGAAAGTGCAGGGGTGAAGTAAAAAAGGAAATTAGGAAAGCAAAGAGAGGACATGAAAAATTATTGGTGGATAACATCAAGGAAAACCCAATGTTTTACCAGTACATTAAGAGCAAGAGGATAACTAAGGAAAGGGTAGGGCCTATCAGAGATGTAAAAGGGAACTTATGTGTGGATGCAGAAGATGTGGGCAGGGTTCTGAATGAGTTTTTTGTCTCTGTCTTCACAAAGGAGAGGGATGATGCAAACATTGTAGTAAAAGAGGAGGAGTGTGAAATATTAGATACAATAAGCAAAATGAGAGAGGAAATACTAGAGGGTATGACATCCTTGAAAGTGGATAAATCGCCGGGGCCAGATGGATTGTATCCCAGGTTGTTAAAGGAAGCCAGGGAGGAAATAGTGGATGCTCTGGGGATCATCTTCAAATCCTCACTAGATATAGGTGGATTGGAGGACTGCGAAAATTGCACCATTGTTTAAAAAGGGTGCAAGGGATAGGCCAAATAATTATAGGCCGGTCAGTCTGACCTTGGTGGTGGGCAAATTATTAGCATCAATTCTGAGAGATACGATAAACTGCCTCTTAGAAAGGCATGGATTAATCAGGGGTAGTCAGCATGGATTTGTTAAGGAAAGGTCATGTCTTATTAACTTAATTGAATTTTTTGAGGAAGTAACAAGGAGGATTGATGAAGATATTGCAGTGGATGTGATCTACATGGATTTTAGTAAGGTATTTGACAAGATCCCACATGGCAGACTGGTCAGAAAAATAAAAGCCCATGGGATAAAGGGGAATGTGGTGAGTTGGATCCAAAATTAGCTCAGTGACAGGAAACAAAAGGTAATGGTCGACGGATGTTTTTGCGAAATGAAAGTGGTTTCCAGTGGCGTTCCACAAGGCTCAGTGTTGGGTCCCTTGCTGTTTGTGTTATATATTAATGATTTGGACTTAAATGTGGGAGGCATGATTGGGAAAATTGCAGATGACACAAAAGTTGGTCGTGTAGTTGATAGTGAAGAGGATAGCTGTAGACTCCAGAATGATATCAATGGTTTGGTTGAGTGGGCGGAAAAGTGGCAAATGGAATTCAGTCGGAGAAGTGTGAGGTGATGCATTTGGGGAGGGCAAACAAAGCAAGGGAATACACAATAAATGGGAGGCTATTGAGAATGGTAGAAGAAGTGAGAGGCTTTGGAGTTCATGTCTACAGGTCTCTAAAGGTGGCAGGATAGGTAGATGGAGTGGTGAAGAAGGTATATGGAATGCTTTCCTTTATTGGCCAAGATATAGAATACAAAAGCAGGGATATAATGCTGGAACTGTATTAAACACTGGTTAGGCCATAGTTGGAGTATTGCATACAGTTCTGGTCACCACATTAGAATTAGAATTAGAACATTACAGCGCAGTACAGGCCCTTCGGCCCTCGATGTTGCGCCGACCTGTGAAACCATCTGACCTACACTATTCCATTTTCATCCATGTGTCTATCCAATGTCCACTTAAATGCCCTTAAAGTTGGCGAATCTACTACTGCTGCAGGCAGGGCGTTCCACGCCCTTACTACTCTCTGAGTAAAGAAACTACCTCTCACATCTGTCCTATATCTATCACCCCTCAACTTGAAGCTATGTCCCCTCGTGTTTGCCATCACCATCCGAGGAAAAAGACGCTCACTATCCACCCTATCTAACCCTCTGATTATCTTATATGTCTCTATTAAGTCACCTCTCCTCCTCCTTCTCTCCAACGAAAACAACCTCAAGTCCCTCAGCCTTTCCTCGCAAGACCTTCCCTCCATACCAGGCAACATCCTAGTAAATCTCCTCTGCACCCTTTCCATAGCTTCCACATCCTTCCTATAATGCGGTGACCAGAACTGCACGCAATACTCCAGGTGCGGTCTCACCAGAGTTTTGTACAGCTGCAGCATGACCTCGTGGCTCCGAAACTCGACCCCCCTACTAATAAAAGCTAACACACCATATGCCTTCTTAACAGCCCTATTAACCTGGTTAGCAACCTTCAGGGATTTATGCACCTGGACACCAAGATCTCTCTGTTCATCTACACTACCAAGAATCTTCCCATTAGCCCAGTACTCTGCATTCCTGTTACTCCTTCCAAAGTGAATCACCTCACACTTTTCCGCATTAAACTCCATTTGCCATCTCTCAGCCCAGCTCTGCAGCCTATCTATGTCTCTCTGTACCCTACAACATCCTTCGGCACTATCCACAACTCCACCGACCTTAGTGTCATCTGCAAATTTACTAACCCACCCTTCTACACCCTCTTCCAGGTCATTTATAAAAATGACAAACAGCAGTGGCCCCAAAACAGATCCTCGCGGTACACCACTAGTAACTAAACTCCAGGATGAACATTTGCCATCAACCACCACCCTCTGTCTTCTTTCAGCTAGCCAATTTCTGATCCAAAGCTCTAAATCACCTTCAACCCCATACTTCCGTATTTTCTGCAATAGCCTACCGTGGGGAACTTTATCAAACGCCTTACTGAAATCCATATACACCACATCCACTGCTTTACCCTCATCCACCTGTTTGGTCACCTTCTCGAAAAACTCAATAAGGTTTGTGAGGCATGACCTACCCGTCACAAAACTGTGCTGACTATCTCTAATGTACTTATTCTTTTCAAGATGATTATAAATCCTGTCTCTTATAACCTTTTCCAACATTTTACCCACAACCGAAGTAAGGCTCACAGGTCTATAATTACCAGGGCTGTCTCTACTCCCCTTCTTGAACAAGGGGACAACATTTGCAATCCTCCAGTCTTCCGGCACTATTCCTGTCGACAATGACGACATAAAGATCAAGGACAAAGGCTCTGCAATCTCCTCCCTGGCTTCCCAGAGAATCCTAGGATAAATCCCATCTGGCCCAGGGGACTTATCTATTTTCACACTTTCCAAAATTGCTAACACCTCCTCCTTGTGAACCTCAATCCCATCTAGCCTCGTAGCCTGAATCTCAGTATTCTCAACAACATTTTCTTTCTCTACTGTAAATACTGATGCAAAATATTCATTTAACACTTCCCCTATCTCCTCTGATTCCACACACAACTTCCCACTACTATCCTTGATTGGCCCTAATCTAACTCTAGTCATTCTTTTATTCCTGATATACCTATAGAAAGCCTTAGGGTTTTCCCTGATCCGATCCACCAATGACTTCTCGTGTCCTCTCCTTGCTCTTCTTAGCTCTCCCTTTAGATCCTTCCTGGCTAGCTTGTAGCTCTCAAGCGCCCTAACTGAGCCTTCACGTCTCATCCTAACATAAGCCTTCTTCTTCCTCTTGACAAGCGCTTCAACTTCTTTAGTAAACCACGGCTCCCTCGCTCGACAACTTCCTCCCTGCCTGACAGGTACATACTTATCAAGGACACGCAGTAGCTGCTCCTTGAATAAGCTCCACATTTCGATTGTTCCCATCCCCTGCAGTTTCCTTCCCCATCCTACGCATCCTAAATCTTGCCTAATCGCATCATAATTTCCTTTCCCCCAGTTATAATTCTTGCCCTGCGGTATATACCTGTCCCTGCCCATCGCTAAGGTAAACCTAACCGAATTGTGATCACTATCACCAAAGTGCTCACCTACATCTAAATCTAACACCTGGCCGGGTTCATTTCCCAGTACCAAATCCAATGTGGCATCGCCCCTGGTTGGCCTGTCTACATACTGTGTCAGAAAACCCTCCTGCACACACTGTACAAAAACTGACCCATCTAAAGTACTCAAACTATAGTATTTCCAGTCGATATTTGGAAAGTTAAAGTCCCCCATAACAACTACCCTGTTACTCTCACCCCTGTCGAGAATCATCTTCGCTATCCTTTCCTCTACATCTCTGGAACTATTCGGAGGTCTATAAAAGACTCCCAACAGGGTAACCTCACCTCTCCTGTTTCTAACCTCAGCCCATACTACCTCAGTAGACGAGCCCTCAAACGTCCTTTCTGTCGCTGTAATACTCTCCTTGATTAACAATGCCACACCCCCCCCCCCCTCTTTTACCATCTTCTCTGTTCTTACTGAAACATCTAAATCCCGGAATCTGCAACATCCATTCCTGCCCCTGCTCTACCCATGTCTCCGAAATGGCCACTACATCGAGATCCCAGGTACCAACCCATGCTGCAAGCTCACCCACCTTATTCCGGATGCTCCTGGCGTTGAAATAGACACACTTTAAACCAGGTTCTTGCTTGCCAGTGCCCTCTTGCGTCCTTGTAACCATATCCCTGACCTCACTACTCTGAACATCCTGTACACTGGCACTACAATTTAGGTTCCCATTCCCCTGCTGAATTAGTTTAAACCCCCCCGAAGAGCACTAGCAAACCTCCCCCCCAGGCTATTGGTACCCCTCTGGTTCAGGTGAAGACCATCCTGTTTGTAGAGGTCCCACCTACCCCAGAAAGAGCCCCATTACAGGAAGGACATAATTACTCTGCAGAGATTACAGAGGAGATTTACAAGAATGTTGCCAGGGCTTGAAAGTTGCAGCTATGAGGAAAGATTGGATAGGCTAGGATTGTTTTCCTTAGAACACAGGAGGCTGAGGGGTGACTTAATTGAGGTGTACAAAATTATGAGGGGCCTAGATAGAGTAGACAGGAAGGACCTGTTTTCCCTAGCAGAGAGGTCAATTAGCAGGGGGCACAGATTTAAGATGACTGATAAAAGGATTAGAGGGGACATGAGGAAAAACTTTTTCATCCAAAGGGTGATGGGTGTCTGGAATTCGCTGCCCTGATCGGTGGTGGAGGCAAAAACCCTCAATTCTTTTAAAAGGTACCTGGACATGCACCTGAAGTGCTGCAACCTGCAAGCCTACGGAGCTGGTGCTGGAAGGTGGGATTAGATTGGGTGGCTAGTTTTTTCAGCTGCACAGACATGATGAGCTGAATGGCCTCCTTCTGTGCCATAACTTTTCTATGGTTCTATGGTTTCTATGGTTACCTTCAGGTGAGGAGGTAAGCAAATGGGAAAAAATTGTAAATGCTTTTAAAAGTAGTGAGAAACAGTACAAATACTCAGTCAGGGACAGTAATGCTTCTGCCAAGTTTGGTGTCTGTTTCAAAGTGAATATCAGAAATATGGTATATTTCCAGAACCTCGAAGGTGGTCTTGCCCTCATAAATGTGATAGGACCCAATTATCAGGGATGTGGGTGGTTCCCACTGTTCACCTCCCAACTGACCACAGCAAATGTTTTTGTTACTTGTGTTTTAACTCCTTGTTATTTATTTGTCAAATAAACAGACAGTGACAGCTTTTCTTGTAGATTTAAAACAGAAGCTTAACTATTTATCGAACAATATTCATTCCCAAAATGGTCGCAACTGCACCCAGGCACGTATTCACTAACATACACGCACACACAAAATAGATAGACCGAAAAGAAAAGGGTAAGTGGTTTGAAGTGAGGTAGATGTTCGAGGTTCATGGTAAACCTTTTGAATCTTCTCAGGGGACAGTTTCTTTAGAGTTGCAGGCCTGTGTGTTTGTAGTTTTCTGATGGTTAAGACTACAGACTGGTGGCAGTTTTCAGTTCTCTGCTGCACCAACTTGTATAGAATTCGCAGCAGGGCTCGTATCTTGTTTTTTGCTGGACTTCCCACAGCCACTGGCTGGACTGCCTTTCTGTGATGTTCTTGTGGTTTCCCCCTCTCTCTCTCTCCCTCCAGGGAGCTATCTTTTAAGGTAAAAATCTCTCACTTAGCCTCTGTTAGGAGAGGCATGGCCCCCTGCCTGTTGGGACCACACAATGGTCCAGGATGTGGCTACTTCAAACCTTTTTTGATTCAGAAGAACCCATTCAATTCAGGAATGTCTCTTCATGGTTTCAGGATGAATGTAATTGACACCTCCTAGCCTGGAATGTATTTTTTTGTCCTTAACAAACAGTAGACAGTTTGTATATACAGGTCAAGTCAGCCGACCTTCGGCAGCCGCTTTGCAGCACATTGTTCACTTTTTAAAAGAAAAAGTCAATTTTTTCTAACTCTTCAGTTTGGTTCTGTATTTTCATCACTGTACTTCTCATGAGCATGACACACAGTAAAGAACAGTCTAAAAACCATTGTCACTGTTAGCCAGGCACTAGTGTGATTTGGCAAGAATTTACATTTTGCCCTATATTTAATATCTCTTTTGTGACTTTCCACTGCATGTATCATATCCTCAGTATATTAGCCTGTCCTAGCTTACATTAAATGATCTAGAGATTAAAGGAATCATGGCATCTTCATTTGCAGTAGGATAGATAATCAAACTACAAAAACACATCTGGGGTCAAGTTGTTTAATTCATTACCCTGTTTTGACCTCAGAAAGGGGAAGGAAGGGGAGAGTAGGGTGTGAATGTAAGGTATATTATACCATGTTTTTTTCATTGTTTCATTTAACTGTTAATCACTTGTATGTATAATAAATGTTGAGGTCTATAGTCAATAATGCTGTATTTTAACCTGAGAACTTGGGATAGACAACTTGGCCTCGAGAGCTCGTGGCACAGCATGTTTTTCTATTGACATGCTACACTGCAAAGTATTGGGCTGTAGTTTCCCCTCTGCAAGTCTGACAGACAATCTCAGCCGGTTCAGTGGGGAAATGTCTATCTGGAGAGTGAATGCAGCCAAAGTAGTTGGGGAGAGAGAGAGAGGGAGAGAAAGAAAATCAACAGTTAAGCCCATGCACACATATTGACTACTGACAGTTTACAGAGAGATAGGATCCAATTGCCTTTCCGCCATCTCGGTCAAGGAATAATGTCTGGTGAGTGTGATGGATCCTAAACTAAACAAGAATATGAATCCATCGGAAGACTAACATGCCTGGTAGACCTTACTCTTCGTGGCAACGTTAAGAGTGGAACTGTACTGGTAACTCTACACTTCACTAATACAGCCACATTTTCCATTAGATAATGCTGTGCTAAAAATCAAATATTACAGGCATTACTCATACCTGTTGCCATCAGTTACCCAAGCACATGAGGAGGAAAATTGAATGTCAGGCCAGTATGATCATTTTTTTGCTTTCTTGTGCATTTGTCCAAATTTTCTTCATTTCTGATGATGACACTGCCACTGGAGAAGGAGAAAGTCAGCTAGCTGACTGTAGAATGTTTTACTGTTACCGGCACGTAGGTAATTACATAACTGCTGTGGTAACAACGCCTTCCGTTATCATCAATGGTAAAATCACCCACAAGATATTAATTGGACTGCATTTTTAAAAATATTTTTTAAATGAAACCTGTACAGTTCAATATAAAGAAATATTACTGTGTCCTCACTCAATAATGTGGGATGGACTTCCACCACTGATCATTATATTAGTTTGTATTGCACTGCAAAAATAGCATGCAGTTGTCTTACGAGGTAATTTGAGGATACTGGTCAGTCCTTCCAAAAGTGAAAGGTTGTCGACAGAAATTGAACCTGTAAACATCTACAAGTAGCCTTTGGAAGTCTGCTGTTTAAGTTATAAAGGTAACTGGAACATTGCTGCTTATGAAATAAATTTGGGGGAGGTGTCATCCAGTTGCTTCTCACTCCCCTGCTGAGACCGCCCACCAGCTGAAAGAAGTATATTACAGTGTACTTACCAATATAGTTGGTCAATTGGCCTGTTCTAATAAGTCTTAAGATAATTTCATTTGAATGTTTTTACAATTCACAACATACTCTGAGGAAATGGATAGGCAATAGTGAATCTTGTAGAATTTCCATTATGTTTTACAGTATCTAAGAGTCCTGCAGAGTTATTATTAAGGGGCAGTATGCCTTTTTTCACTTAGCAAATGTTTGTGAAAAGATAAAAAAATAAACAGTTCCCTCTTCAACACACTCCACCAATAGAATTTACTGTCCCTGTCAACAGATGCCACAACTCCATTGTGATGTTAAGATACAGTGCAGTTGACTTTATACAGGTTTAGAGATTATGCTTTGTCTCTGATAATGGGTACTGTATTTTTTAGGAATATGACAACAGATGTACCTAGTTCTAACTTTTGTACATTGATAATAGAATTTAATACAGCAGTTGGTTGTTTCCCCATATTGTTTACCTTCATGTTTGTACAGATATTTCGAGCTACATTACTAAGCAGCTGTGAATGGAATTACCCTTCATTTGTAAAGAATGAGCAAAAATTGCATATATCTCTAGTATTTCGCTGGACCCTTTTTTTGACAATAAACACTAGCTAAGGTGCCTTAGGCCAGAATCAGCTTCTAATAATTTCTACAAACTATGTAGTATATTTGAGATGTGTATAGGTGCCAGTCTGTAAAGTATATATTTGTCATGATCTATTAATATGGCAACCTTTTTGTTGCCTTAGAATTCTCATTCAAAAAAAAAGTATCACTTATAAAAATAAATTCTTGCTCAACTGAAGTATTTTTCTGTGAATTAGTTGAAATTTATGGTCAAATATTTAAATATGTAGCCCGAAGTATAAAGCAAGTTGTGAGCACTGGCTGCTTCATATGGAGTATTGGGGCTGCAGCCTCAAGACATTGATCTGGTTATGACTGGCAACCTGCCTCCGCAAATGGAGGAAGCAGATTGCCTCTTGCCTGCATGCTCCGAAGAGGTACTGATTTAATAACAGTGGACAAGCGGCTGGGAGCTGGGCTGTCAGCCTGTCACAGGCTGACAAATCTGTTGTTCATATGCAGGCAGGGTGCACTGATAGACTGCCATCATTGGCATCCAACCACTGCAGGCACGCAAACGTAAGCAAGCTCTCCAGCACTCAGCAATACTCCTCTCGTCTTCTCTTCCTTTAAGAGCATCAGAGAATAAAAAATAACAGGGCAACCTACATCTCAAGAGGGTTACTTATCAATGATGGAGATATTGAGTTGGAATTGTCAGTCACTGCTGAGTCTACCATTAGGTGCTGAAGTGATCAGAAGAGACTGAGACCAGTCTGCTATTAAAGAAATAGTGTCCCTTTTGTTACAAACATAGGCTGTGTTTTGAAAGTGCCAGAAATCAAACTCACATACCTTTGACATAGCTTTGATATTTATGACAAACTTTAAACATGTACTCAAATAACATGATGATAAAATCATGACGTATATGTGCAATGTAATGTTTATTAGTCTGTAAATGGGCTACAAAATTGCTGTGTTAATCAGAAAACATGAATGTGAATAACAGTAGGAATGAAATATAAAATTAAATATGTGTTTATTCTCCTTCCTCCATTTCCTCTTACATTTATCACTTTGCATCCCGTTCCAGCTGGAAATGAAGCAAAACAGTGTGTGTCATAGACTTTTCTCTGATTGCTAGCAGTGGAACAAAGCAGCATTTAAATGAGTGGGACAGACACTTTGCCTCCATATGGTACTCTATCCAGTGGCTTGGCCAAGAAGTGGAAAAGTCACCTACTTGGGGCAAGTGAGTTCAAACAACATATAGTCCTGAGGCTTAAACTCACAACCTTCTGTTTCAGAATCAAGCACTGACCCATTTCAGCTAGTAGGTCACATTACCAACAGGTACATTTGATTAACATATGTGCAGTGTTGAACAACAACAATCCACAGGGACCTCATATTTAGGTACAGGTAGGTATTTATCAATTTTGATATTTCGATTGAAGTTTCACCAACAATATCAGTTGACTTTTAATCATTTCATTTTGAAGCTGCATCAGACATTACATATTCATTGTTTTCTTCATTGAATCTGAGTGTAATTTTTGCAATGGAAAACTGACCAATGTGAATTCTGATTATTTCAGAATCTCATAAACATAAGTTTCACAAATCCATCAAAATGCTTTTACCCTGGGATGAGATGTGGCATGTTGGAAAACATATTGTGCTAATGCAACTTTTTAAATTTCAGATTCAATTCATAAGAGATTCAGATTTGAAACTGTCTAGCTGTACAATAAGCCCAGACTGCCTACAACATGTGTAATGTTACATTTACAAAATGTTAGATTAACATAAATATAACAAGCACAAAAGGCAACATATGAATCCTTACAAAATAATAACAGCCTCTTTTCACCAGCTGAAGTATTTTTGTTGTATCATTGTAATTTGTTTTAATAAGCATCTATTTCCCCTTTTGGATAGTTTTCAATTATATATTTTGAATTTTGAAATGAATTTACATGACCCTGTGTCTTTAAATTAAATGTTACTGGGTCCCCAGCCAACTGTTAAACCTAGGATTTGCTGTCTTGGAGGAGGTAAGAGTTCAGAGTTTGAAGCTACACTTTCCTTTACTTTCCAGCAGTCAGATGCAGCAGAAATCCACCAGCCTGAATACAAATGGTCTCCATTTGCCCAACAGGCAGTGATAATGAATTGGCTGATGCTGCTTCAACCACTTATTTGCCCCACTTCATACAACTCGTATAGCGGAAAGGAATATTTATTACAGTCCTGTTGAAATGAAAGGCTTTTACATTTTAATGAGCACTAAATAGGCACAAAGAAATATTGTTCATTAGCTGTAATCTGTGGAATTGCTTGAGTGAATTTCCTTTGGAGGCCGGTTTAAACTGTTCACTCAAGTAAAGCAGTTTGTATGATAATTAAGGGAGCATTTCTCTGTCAACATCTGTGCTGCTATTTATAAGACTGAAGACAGCTGATTACTCCACCAGTGCAGCTCGAGGAAGACAGACTTTTTTTCACCCTCGGAAACAATTCTGTCCACCATTGCGTGATACAAAGAATTATCTTTCTGACATCTCTTCATTAATCATATCATAGCTTCACAATGCTGGGAGATGCAAGCTGCTCAGCAGATGAGAGTGGCATGCTGCGCTGATAGGCTCACCCCAGACATGGGGTAGGAATACCGCAGCTGTTGCTGCCATCATCCACAAACTTATCACTGTGTCTTCACATGATGCCAAACTAGTGAGGCCGAGGGCCACATTTTCTGGATCAATAATAAGCCTGCGGCCTGAGAAAGCAGAGCCGATAACTATTTATTTAGCTCCCTCACATGAATTCACACTGTGATTACAGCATTATATCTGTGCCAGACATTCAAATGGCTGCTATATGGGAATGTTCTGGTTTCGTCATATCTATTCTGTAACCTGGAGGAACCATGCTGTGTTCTGGATTGCACATATCAGTCCTGCAGCTGAAGCATCTGCTCCATTACCCATATTTTTGGCCAAATTCTGCTTTCGGAGTTTCCAAATTCTTGGTAATAGTGAGCACATTTTGGCAACCAGGGTCAAATCAATGTTTGGCATCAGCTTTTGAGAGTTGTCTCAGCAATTGCCTTTGAACTGTTGAGACGCCTGCTGCTCTATGAAATAATTTCTTCCAACCGAGTGATTAATAAAGATCCAAGCAAGGGGTTCCCCTAAAGACTTAGTAAATGCACTGGCCAGAATAGAAGTGAGGCACAAAGAGAGGAAGGACTCAGGTTTCTCAGCATCAGCTTGACTGATCTTATTCAGGTGGCAAGAGGGAGGGAAAATTGGTCACTGTATGCCTTGGCTGGGAGGGGAAAAATCAGCCAGGGGTCCCATTCCGAATTGTAATCCAGTAACTATTGCTGGAAAGTATGTGTGCGTGAACATCAGTTAAAAACAGGATCAAGTTTAGCTAATGACCCCCAGGATCAAACAGCCTGCCAATGCTTCACTGTCTAGGCACACAGATGAAAAATGCTCCATTAAGCAAGGCACTGGAGAGCATTTTGCGTTTACTGAAACATAGGCCAGCATAAGTAGATGTTTTCAGGAGAATAGGAAAAAATATAGAATCAAACAACATGTATTAAATATAAACATATGCATGTGCAACATTTCAGGAGTGATTTGGAGGCTGTCATCTAATTAATGGGCTATCTCAAATCCAATTAATACTATCGTAGTTTATGACATCATCAGAACGCCTTGATTAAATTTATGCGTTGTAATCATTCCTAGCATCCGTTATTATCTTTTCACTTTAGGCTGTCTCTATTGAGCTGCCAAGTCCAGAGTCTACACTGAACCTAGACTGCAGAAAGCCTGTGCAGTACTGTGATGCTCTAACCTGCTGCATTGACATGGTAAGGTGTGGGTTTATGCTCTGTGGCTAATTTCTGACCTCACAGGTCATACCCAAATATTCAGCACATACACATGTCATGGGGTCCGATAGGTTGGCCTGAGCACTAGCACCAGGTTGTTTCCATAATCGTTTCAAGATTTTTAAGAGCGACATTGAGAGTGCACCTTGGCTTCATTACACGCAATATTTCATGCAAATTAAGTTTAATTGGAGCGACTAGTAAATCTTTGTGGGGGGTTTTTGGCTCCTTTTTGTGCACTGCCTGTCTGTATAAAACATGTGCTTCTTGGTCTCTAAGCTACCAATTCTCTATTCTCAAATTTGGGGTTTACTTTTTAATGGTCACATGAATTTTGATTCCTTATTTTGAATTTCATACTGGCGTTTCTACATTATGGCCCTAAATCCCCTCCAGGTCTTTAATGGAATCCACCAGACAATGAAAGGACCCAGTTGTGTCAGGTTCCCACTGTTTCCTGGATTTTTTGGTCAGCCTTGTAAAGAGCAGAGCCTCTATTCACCTCCTACAGTGCCAGTGATGTCAAGGGTTGACCCCCAAAAGGCAGGGTCTCTCTACATCAGGGGATACTGCTTCCCCAGCTCATTTGGAACCGAGTGTAGGACTGGGAACTGAGTGAGATGAGATGTATGAGCCTCTAGATGGTGGGGAGGGGGGTGCTGGTGGTGGGGGTGGCAAAGTAAACCCATTAGTGTGCAGATGAGGAGTCGATAACTGCAAATTGGGTTGTGGGGACATAAGCAAGCCCACTCTCAAAGGAAGTTAGGTATCAGCTTTGCTGGTTGCATGGGGGAGGCAAATGCCAGAAATGCACCAGAAATGCATTATCCTAGTTCCATAGACTCCAGCAGGTGAGTGTTGGACAGCTCCAGCTGGTGCGGACATTCAGGGAATACCTTTTGCATTTCTTTTCTAAGCTGTTTCCTGATTAATTTTTGCAGTACAGAATTTATTTTGCACAGATGTCTGGCTACAGCATAGTTGCTTCCAGCAGCTGCTAACCACAGCTCTAACCAGATTGCTCAGCTTGAGTATTTGATTGGGCATCCCAATTGCTGTTATGGTTTGGGGGAAGAACAGTTCAGGCAGATGGAAGAAAGCCAACTGCAGTTGTTCCGCAGGCATCTGGCACCCACTCAGCATTGGCCAAGGAATCACTATTTCAGACTCAGAAAATCTACTTGGTCATGTCTTTGGAGACCAGTTTACATCGGTCTAGAGTTTCTTCGGCTTTTGTGCTGAGAGAGATACATAACCTGGATGCACAATATTTATGAGGCTTAAAAGATTGTTGGAATTTGGCTGTAACTGCATTACAGCCTAACTACATTGCATTCAAGCCTCCTCAATCTTTTATGTCAGTCCATCAAACTCTCTGCCCAAATAAACCTGCCACGCTCCAACTGTCAAATGCAAGTATCCTCCAATTCTGCTTGTTCACCAGATTTCTTAGCATTGTGACCAGAATGCATGCACACAGGCGCTCATGGTTAGCCGACCAGGAGGGGATTGAAGACTTCATCATGTCTTACTGCTACAGAAAGATTTGTTAGCCTATTTTGGAAATAAAATAAAAGATGAATCTACTCCTGTTTTATGTTATAATGGAGGAGGAACCAGAGCCAGGAAGCCCAAAGAATGAAGCACCACAGGAGGAGACTGTACCCCATTTACAGGTACCCGGCTCAGAGAGGAGACAGGCCTGGAGAGGTATTCCAGGAGATGGCTGAGGAACTGACTGTGCATTGTTTGCACAATTTGCTCTGCAATCACTTGAAGCCTTGGTCCACATGCTGCTAAGCCATAACTGGAAATGGAACTAACCACGGCCTTGAACCTTTATGAGTCTGAATCCTTCCAGGCATCCACAGGGGTCCTATATCAGATCAATGAAGGGAAATGAGGAACAGCATTTGACAGGTGACTGAGGCCCTGTTCTGTAGGTCTAGGGAGTTCATGGAATATCTGCAGTGGAGCAAAGGCAGAGGGCACCGAGCTTATGCAGAATTGTTGGTTTCCCCAGAGTGCTCTGAGTGATTGATGAATGCACATGACACTGAATGTTCCCCTTCAGAATGTGCAAAGCTGCGTGAACAATGCGCAGATTGTCTGTGACGTAAAGCTACACATCATAGAATCATAGAATAGTACAGCACAGAAGGAGGCCATTCGGTACATCAAGTTTGTGTCAGCTCTTTCGAGGAATAATGCAGTTAGTCCCACTCCGTCACTCTTGCCCCTTAGCCCTGCCATTTTTCTCTCCTTCAAGTATTTATCCAAATACTTTTTGAAGGCTACTATTGAATCTATATCCAGCACCCTTCAGTGTCCAGGCAGTGCAATCCAAATCCTAACCATTCGTTGCGTATTATAGTTTTTCGTCATGTCATTTCTTTTTTTGCCAATCACCTTAAATTTGTACCCTTTCATTATCAACCCTTCAGCCATTAGAATTAGAATTAGAATTAGAATATTACAGCGCAGTACGGGCCCTTCGGCCCTCGATGTTGCGCCAATCATCTGACCTACACTATTCCATTTACATCCATATGTCTATCCAATGACCACTTAAATGCCCTTAAAGTTGGCGAGTCTACTACTGTTGCAGGCAGGGCGTTCCACGCCCCTACTACTCTCTGCGTAAAGAAACTACCTCTGACATCTGTCCTATATCTTTCACCCCTCAACTTAAAGCTATGTCCCCTCGTGTTTGCCATCCTCATCCGAGGAAAAAGACTCTCACTATCCACCCTATCTAACCCTCTGATTATCTTGTATGTCTCTATTAAGTCACCTCTCCTCCTCCTTCTCTCTAACGAAAGTCCCTCAGCCTTTCCTCGTAAGACCTTCCTTCCATACCAGGCAACATCCTAGTAAATCTCCTCTGCACCCTTTCCAAAGCTTCCACATCCTTCCTATAATGCGGTGACCAGAACTGCACGCAATACTCAAGGTGCGGCCTCACCAGAGTTTTGTACAGCTGCATCATGACCTCGTGGCTCCGAAACTCGATCCCCCTACTAATAAAAGCTAACACACCATATGCCTTCTTAACAGCCCTATTAACCTGGGTAGCAACTTTCAGGGATTTATGTACCTGGATACCAAGATCTCTCTGCTCATCTACACTACCAAGAATCTTCCCATTAGCCCAGTACTCTGCATTGCTGTTACTCCTTCCAAAGTGAATCACCTCACACTTCTCCGCATTAAACTCCATTTGCCATCTCTCAGCCCAGCTCTGCAGCCTATCTATGTCCCTCTGTACCCTACAACACCCTTCGACACTATCCACAACTCCACCGACCTTCGTGTCATCCGCAAATTTACTAACCCACCCTTCTACACCCTCATCCAGGTCGTTTATAAAAATGACAAACAGCAGTGGCCCCAAAACAGAACCTTGCAGTACACCACTAGTAACTAAACTCCAGGATGAACATTTGCCATCAACCACCACCCTCTGTCTTCTTTCAGCTAGCCAATTTCTGATCCAAAGCTCTAAATCACCTTCAACCCCATACTTCCGTATTTTCTGCAATAGCCTACCGTGGGGAACTTTATCAAACGCCTTACTGAAATCCATATACACCACATCCACGGCTTTACCCTCATCCACCTGTTTGGTCACCTTCTCGAAAAACTCAATAAGGTTTGTGAGGCACGACCTACCTTTCACAAAACCGTGCTAATATCGCAAATGAACTTATTCTTTTCAAGATGATTATAAATCCTGTCTCTTATAACCTTTTCCAACATTTTACCCACAACCGAAGTAAGGCTCACAGGTCTATAATTACCAGGGCTGTCTCTACTCCCCTTCTTGAACAAGGGGACAACATTTGCTATCCTCCAGTCCTCCGGCACTACTCCTGTCGACAATGACGACATAAAGATCAACAACAACGGCTCTGCAATCTCCTCCCTGGCTTCCCAGAGAATCCTAGGATAAATCCCATCTGGCCCAGGGGACTTATCTATTTTCACTCTTTCCAAAATTGCTAACACCTCCTCCTTGTGAATCTCAATCCCATCTAGCCTAGTAGGCTGTATCTCAGTAATCTCCTCGGCAACATTTTCTTTTTCTACTGTAAATACTGACGAAAAATATTCATTTAACGCTTCCCCTATCCCCTCTGATTCCGCACACAACTTCCCACTACTATCCTTGATTGGCCCTGTTCTAACTCTTATCATTCGTTTATTCCTGATATACCTATAGAAAGCCTTAGGGTTTTCTTTGATCCTATCCGCCAATGACTTCTCGTGTCCTCTCCTTGCTCTTCTTAGCCCTCCCTTTAGATCCTTCCTGGCTAGCTTGTAACTCTCAAGCGCCCTAACTGAGCCTTCACGTCTCATCCTAACATAAACCGCCCTCTTCCTCTTGACAAGCGCTTCAACTTCTTGAGTAAACCACGGCTCCCTCGCTCGACAACTTCCTCCCTGCCTGACAGGTACATACTTATCAAGGACACGCATTAGCTGCTCCTTGAATAAGCTCCACATTTCGTTTGTGCCCATCCCCTGCAGTTTCCTTCCCCATCCTACACATCCTAAATCTTGCCTAATCGCGTCATAATTTCCTTTCCCCCAGCTATAATTCTTGCCCTGCGGTATATACCTGTCCCTGCCCATCGCTAAGGTAAACCTAACCGAATTGTGATCACTATCGCCAAAGTGCTCACCTACATCTAAATCGAACACCTGGCCGGGTTCATTACCCAGTACCAAATCCAATGTGGCATCGCCCCTGGTTGGCCTGTCCACATACTGTGTCAGAAAACCCTCCTGCACACACTGGACAAAAACAGACCCATCTAAAGTACTCGAACTATAGTATTTCCAGTCAATATTTGGAAAGTTAAAGTCCCCCATAACCACTACCCTGTTACTCTCGCTCCTGTCGAGAATCATCTTCGCTATCCTTTCCTCTACATCTCTGGAACTATTCGGAGGTCTATAGAAAACTCCCAACAGGGTGACCTCTCCTCTCCTGTTTCTAACCTCGGCCCATACTACCTCAGTAGACGAGTCCTCAAACGTCCTTTCTGCCGCTGTAATACTTTCCTTGATTAACAATGCCACACCCCCCCCTCTTTTACCCTCTTCTCTGTTCTTACTGAAACATCTAAATCCCGGAACCTGCAACATCCATTCCTGCCCCTGCTCTACCCATGTCTCTGAAATGGCCACAACATCAGGATCCCAGGTACCAACCCATGCTGCAAGCTCACCCACCTTATTCCGGATGCTCCTGGCGTTGAAGTAGACACACTTTAAACCAAGTTCTTGCTTGCCAGTGCCCTCTTGCGTCCCTGTAACCTTATCCCCTACCTCACTACTCTCAACAGCCTGTACACTGGAACTACAATTTAGGTTCCCATTCCCCTGCTGATTTAGTTTAAACCCCCCCGAAGAGCACTAACAAATCTCCCCCCCAGGATATTGGTACCCCTCTGGTTCAGGTGAAGACCATCCTGTTTATAGAGGTCCCACCTACCCCAGAAAGAGCCCCAATTATCCAGGAAACCAAAACCCTCCCTCCTACACCATCCCTGCAGCCACGTGTTCAACTCCTCTCTCTCCCTATTCCTCTCTTCGCTAGCACGTGGCACAGGCAACAACCCAGAGATAACAACTCTGGTTGTTCTCGCTCTAAGCTTCCACCCTAGCTCCCTGAATTTCTGCCTTAAATCCCCATCTCTCTTCCTACCTATGTCGTTGGTGCCTATGTGGACCACGGCTTGGGGGTGCTCCCCCTCCCCCTTAAGGATCCCAAAAACACGATCGGAGACATCACGTACCCTGGCACCTGGGAGGCAACACACCAACCGTGAGTCTCTCTCGTTCCCACAGAACCTCCTATCTGTTCCCCTAACTATGGAGTCCCCAATGACTAATGCTCTGCTCCTCTTCCCCTTTCCCTTCTGAGCAACAGGGACAGACTCTGTGCCAGAGACCTGCACCCCATTGCTTACCCCTGGTAAGTCGTCCCCCCCAACAGTATCCAAAACGGTATACCTGTTGTTGAGGGAAACGGCCACAGGGGATCCCTGCACTGCCTGCTGGTTCCTTTTCCTTCCCCATTGGAAACAGCTTCTCTCTGTTTACTCCATCTCTGTGATGTACAGCCTGTCACAATGTTTTATTGTGTGCAATTAAATGAATTAAATGAATGCTAGTGGATGGGGGCCTAGTGGAAGGACAGATGATTGGTCACAAGGCTTACCATCTGCTGTTATGGCTGATGACGTCTTTTCGCATCCCGCAGACTGAAGCAGAGGAGAGGTACAATCAGGAGCAAGTGTCCATCATGCAGGTCATCAAGAAGACCTTTGGGGTTGTTGAAGAGCTGCTTCAGGTGCTTGGACAGATGTGGGTATACTTCAATACTCCTCCAGAGAGAGTGGCAAAGATTGTCGTTGTGTGCTGCGCCCTGCACAACTTTGTCAATTCCAAATTTGGTATACTGAGGGGAGGAGCCAATATAGGCAGAAGATCCTGTGTTGTGGAAGCTCAAGTAAAGTCATATGGTGTGTCCACAGGAGGCATCTTTTTGAGAGGGCAGGGCTGGCAGAGTGCGTAGGCTTTTAGCCAAAGAGCAAACTGAGGTTGCAACAAGAAGACTTGGGCATTGGATGTTGTAAGCATTCTTGCTCTGTAAAGTCAAAAACAAAAATGGAAAGGTTCAGTTTTAAATATGTGGAGCTGCAGTTTTCCATTTTTTGGGGGGTTTTGGCCAACTAGTCACCTTCTTCTGCTTAAATGAGCAAGAGAGAAGTTATGGCATTGTGAGTTTCTTACTTTCCCTGCTCTAGTCAGATGGTTGAATTTTTTGTGGCACTGCTCCGCCATCCTGCAGACTGATGACGTACTACTCACTGTCTCTGCCAGCTCTGCCCATACCTGCCTTCTGAGCTCACATGAGAGCTGAGATATGAGGGAAAGGATGAGTCGGTCATGTCTTCCCTCTATCTTATCCAAGAGGACATGCAGGTTCTCATCAGCACAGTTAAATGCTCTCTTCCTGACCTTCTCTTGTGAATCAGTCATCTGTGAGAAGGGAGATGTTTGAGGCAGTTTAGACTCTCAAGAGAGCAATTTCAGTGAATTAATTTGAAAATGTACAGGATAGAGAGCTGTGCTGCTTACCTTGCATTCCCCAGCCTCACTCTGAAGGAAAACTGTTTTTTCTTTGACTTTTATATTTCTCTGCCATAACACCTTGAGCTCTAATTGGCCCTGTTCCAATTACATTTGAACTCCACTGGACAATTATGTGGGAAAACACATTTTTATGTTGAGGCATATTCAATTTAGACTGTGAGCATAACTTGGCGTAACTTGACATTGGCAAAATAGGCCCAATATTTAATGCAATTTCAGGTCTAACTTCTGCATTCTACCTGCAGAATAAACTCTAGGCCATGATGCCCACTTCACACAAGAGGCTGTAACAGAGTTATATTGTCTACTGTAATCTGACCTGCAAACAAACTGGAAGACTGGTATGTTAACTACTGATTTACAGGTGTCAAGAAAACACTATATGCCAAATGAGAAATATTAATTCATTGGCTGGAAACTTACATTAAACTTTTAATGGAAAGAAATCCTACAGTTAACTTTCGAAAAAACTGATAACCAAGATGGCCACTGCAATTTGCATCTGAAATGCCAGTAGATTGAATTGGAGACATAAGTCTAACAAGAAGCCCAGCCAGGACAATTCTTTGGCTAACTGAGTAGATTATCCAGATCACCCTCATTAATGGGACACTCAAAGTCATCTCGAGGCATTTATGAGTGGCGACAATACTCCAGGGGGTAAACAATGACAATACCACCTGAGAGAGGTTTTTGGTTTTAGACGTTGGACCTCATTAAAAACAAAGCCAATTGAGAGAACCATGTGACCATCTCCCCAGGTTGTGTAAAACTGGGAGTTTTGTTACACACAAGAGACAAGCAGTAACTGACACTGCAGCAGCAGAGAAGGCTGTGTGCCTCCCTTTCTCTCTCTCTCCAGAAAACATCAAGTTTGAAAATTGTCTGCGACTGTGGACCCTCCAAGTCTACAGATTGCTACAGTGACCAGGGAAAGAGAGCCACCTACAAGATTGCAGCCAGGAAAACCCTGAGCCCAGCGGACTTGCCACAAAGTGCACTTTGACAAGGCAAAGACATCAAGAATACAACTCCAGCCAGAACACCACCGACTCATCCAACCTCAGACTGTGTATTTAACTTTTATTTATTTTGTACTTTAATCCAACCGACAAACCTACTTTCAACTCTGTAATCTATTTGTGTGTGTGTGATTCTCGTGTGAATGTGTGCGTGAATGTATAACATTCTTTTTATTATTTTTAAACCGGCTTTAGATTGTTTAGTATAATTTTTACAACCAAGGCGGGAGAAATACATTGTTAATTCAGTCCCAATACACCACAGGTCACAACATATCAATAAAGTTTCCCACCTACCGAAGAATAGCCAAATTAGACACTCTATTTGTCCCCCAGAATAAAGCACACCAAACAAGGTTTCTTTAAACAACAATAACATTAACTAATTATTAGAAAGGAAATTTTAAGTCTTAACTACTAATGAGACAAATCTATACATATGAAAAGCTCCTTAGTTACTTAGCCCTCATGCACACACACATACATTCAAAAAAAAAGGTTAACCGGGAAAAAGGATTTTGGTTTAAAGCTATCAAGTGGCACTTACACTTACAATAATGTGCTCATCAATGCTCAGTTTGGGTTCCGTCAGGACCAACAAGCACAAAAGAGCTAAATTTCAGAGGTGAGGTAAGAGTGACTGCCCTTGAAATCAAGGCAGCACTTGACAGAGTGTGGCATCAAGGAGCCCTAGCAAACCTGAAATAAATCGGAATCAAGGGGAAAATCTTCCACTGGTTGGAGTCATACCTAACATAAAGGAAGATGGTTGTGGTTGTTGGAAGTGGTAGAAATCGTGGATTTCAAAGGTGCTGTTGAAGGAGCTTTGGCAAGTTGTTGCAGTGCAACTTGTAGGGTACACACTGTAGCCATATGGTGTGCCTGTGGTGGAGGAAGTGAAGGTTTAAGGTGATGGGGCACCTCTCTCAGCCCTAGGACATCACTGCAGGAGTTCCTCAGGACAATGTCCTAGACCCAACCATTTTCAGCTTCTTCATCAATGATCTTTCCTCCATCATGTGGTCAGAAGTGGGGATGTTCACTAATGATTGCACAGTTTTCAGTTCCATTCGCAACTCCTCAAATACTGAAGTAATCCATGGCCATATGCAACAAGAATTGGACAACATCCAAGCTTGGGCTGATAAGTGGCAAGTAACATCCACAAGCACCAGGTAATGACCATCTCCAACAAGAGAGAGTATAACCACCTCCCCTTGACATTCAACAGGATTACCATCGTTGAATCCCCCACCATCAACATCAAAATACTGGGGGTCACCATTGATCAGAAACTTAATTGGATGAGCCACATAAATATTGTGGCTTCAGAGCCTGGGTATTCTGTAGCTCCTGACTCCCCGAAGCCTTTGCAAGGTACAAGTCAGGAGTGTGATGAAAAACTCTCCACTTCCCTGGATGAGTACAGCTCCAACAACACTCAAGAAGCTGGACACCTTTCAGGACAAAGCAGCCCGCTTGATTGGTGCCCCATCACCTTAAACATTCACTCCCTCCACCACTGGCACACCATATGGCTACAGTGTGTATCATCTACAAGTTGCACCACAACAACTTGCCAAGGCTCCTTCAACAGCAACTTTGAAATCCACGACTTCTACCACCTAGATGAACAAGGGCAGCATGGGGACTCCACTACCTGCAAGCTCCCCTTAAAGTCATACACCATCCTGACCTGGAAATATATCGCTGTTTCTTCATTGTCAAAATCCTGGAACTCCCCTACCTAATAGTACTTAGTGTACGTGCACCACAGGCACTGAGCGGTTCAAGAATGCGGCTCGACAATTAGCCAATTAGGGATGCGCAATAAATGCTGACCTTTCCAGCAATGCCCACATCTTCATGAACAAATACAAAAATGCTGACCGCACTGAATCCAGACCCCATCTTTCAGTTTACAGTACAGGTGCACAGTGAGATCTGGGGCCATTTTCCTCCCAGTTGGGTAAATCAGCACTATTACTTAAAACTAAAAAAAAGTTTCAATAATGCAGAACTATCTTCTAACTTCTATTAATATGGCTGTGATTGAACAGTTACCGAATCACTTTAGTATACTGAAGGTTGTGTCACGTTGTGCAGGAAATATTAAAGAAAGGATTTTTACTCACTCCACCTGGCAGAAACCAGGTGTAAGAACATAAGAAATAGGAGCAGGAGGAGGCCATTCAGCCCTTCGAGTCTGCTCCGCCATTCAATGAGATCATGGCTGATCTTCTACTTCAACACCATTTTCCTGCACTATCCCCGTATCTCCTGATGTTTTTAATATGTAGAAATCTATCGATTTCAGTCTTGAACATACTCAATGACTGAGCCTCCACAGCCCTTTGGGGCAGAGAATTCCAAAAATTCACCATCCTCTGAGTGAAGAAATTCCTCCTCATCTCAGCAATAAATGGCCTGCCCCTTATTCTGAGACTGAGTCCCCTGGTTTTAGACTTCCCAGCAAGGGGAAACATCCTTCCTGCATCTACCCTGTCGAGTCCTGTAAGAATTTTGTATGTTTAAATGAGATCACCTCTCATTCTTCTAAACTCCAGAGAATAAAGGCCCAGTCTATTTAGTCTTTCCTCATAGGGCAATCCTGTCATCCCAGGAATTAGCTTGGTGAACCTTTGTTGGACTGCCTCTATGGCAAATCTATCTTTCCTTAGGTAATGAGAGTTCAAATTGAGCAGCTCTTTTTGCCACTCCATTACTGCCCCATGAGAGTTCACTGCCAGGTGTTTGAACCGCCACCTGAGTCAGATGAAAGCCTCATTAATATATGCTAAATGAGATGCTGTCACTGGGATAGGACCCCAAGAAAATTTTAATGGTCTACTGGCTAGAGCAGTTACCATGGTCACTCTGACTAATGAATCTGTTGGATACTGAGCAGAGTCCTAGGAATATACAAACATAGGAGTATAGGAGCAGGGGTAAACCATTCAGCAACTTGAGCCTATTCCGAAGCAAAGTAAAAACCTTCATTTGTTGGCCCCTCTGACTTTCTGCCTGGCGGTTAAATTCCACATTTAAATATAAGAGATTTAGCACAGAGAACAAAAGAGACTTTTTCACCATCACTCCACTGAACAAAGCCACAGCATAAACATAAGCATTCCATAGCAACTACCAAAACATCTATGCAGTTTGAATTATAAACTGACTGTAATGATCAATTGACTGTCAAATGCATTATCAGAATTAGTGATGGAATCACAGACCATACCCTGATTTTAACCTGTGATGGGAGTGCAGAGAATGGGGGCAGGGATGAGATGGATGCACCAATGATGGTGCTGGAATAAGGTATGGGGCATTTAAATTCCTGAGCCTCATTTTAATTTCTAACATCAGACTCGGTGGGAATAATCCAGTGGGTGGGAGCAGAAAATTTTGTGCCTGTAGGTCACTGCTGGGAACGTAAGGATAGAGCAAGTTAAGGGGGCATCTGAAATGATCACAGTCATAAGGAAGGGAAGGAAAGCTTGTGGCTGGGAATCCCAAGGATTCCTTGTGAGATGCTGGAGGAACATTCTTGCTTCTCCTGGCTTACAAGGAAACATTTAAAACAAATTTAAATATCTTACCCTACCTTTTCTGCCCTGGATCCTGTCTGCCACCTGCTTTCTCTGGCGACTTTGGGACTGGGCATGGTAACTGCAATCCGAATTACATCATTGGCCCCCAACATTTTAATATTAATTTGACTATGAATTACACCCCCCCCCCCACCAACCCCTCCTGGCCTTCCAGTGGCTGGTGGCCTCAATTCTCCTGAAAATCCATTTCCAACAAGTGGGCACAGTTAAAATCAGATGGTCATGTCAACATTTAGGAATAGATTATACAGGTGGTTGAAGGAAAAGGGAATAATGGGATATACGAACAGGATGCACACATGGGATGAGGACTATTGCTCATGGAAAATAATCGTAACATGGGCTAAAATGTTGTAATTTGTAAGCAATTTTGTGTAAAAAAATAGTTGTTTCCTGCAGGAGAACTAGACATTAAAGGAATCTGTCGCTACACAGGACCTAAATCATGGAATGAAATGGAAGATTCACATTGTAAGTGCTATAAACTGATGTATGTGTTTGTTGAAAATCACATTTGCAAGAGAACTGTTTTATGGGGTTGGAGGGGGACTTAAAGTCATTGCTTTGAAGTACAAAAACTGTAAGAACAGCTAGAAGCAAGTCAGTGCTCAGATGGGTGCAAGCCAAAGGAATTGGAGGGATGTTGGTTTTTCATAAGATTTAGACCGATGTGAGTAGCTAAAGGGTGTCTGTAATTTTGAGGGAACTAGGGCACAGAGGAGATGGAGATGGTATGAAATGTCAGACATGAAGGATGTAGTTTGAGAGCAATGTAACGAATGATATCATGAATAATGTAACTCACACTGGCCCCTTAAGAAACACTGAGATTTTACCCAATTGATGTTGTACCATCACTCCACTGAACAGAGCCACAGCATAAACAAGTAACATGCATTACATAGCAACAATTAAAATGTTTATATATCTGAACCATAAATTTGCTGCAATAGTCAAATGACATAAGAAAATTACACTGAAGAAAACTAGCACAGCTTAAAGCTAGGTACAAACCTAATATCTTTTTAATATTTGAAATAAAAAGTACTATTGCAGTTCACAAAGGTTTGTCAAAATAACCCCTTTTATACTTGTAAAAGTTTTTCTTTTTTTGAGATCTCATCTTACTCTTACTATTGTTAACATGTCCCAGGAGTTTAATGTAATTTCTTAATCACTGTCTCATCTCCTGGATCTTAGTCTTTATCACAGTGGGAACAATAAAGTTTCAACAGACAGCAGCATGAGGAAGTTTAAAGAACATCGTATCTCATAAGTGCAGTAAAGCTGCACTGGGAACAGAAATATTGCTGTTGCATTAATGTTCTGACTGCACTCCACTGACTGACACACTCTGTATGAGTGATACTGGGGATCTTGGGAATGAAAGCTTTATACTTTTTCTCCATGAAGTACATTTTTTTATTATGTGCTTTGCAAATGAGCACTGTACAGTTTAATAAGAAAGTACACTTCAGTAATATTAGCTCTTCACTTATTAAATGAGTCCAAGCTCTTATAGTGGAACTATTCTTCAATAAAAGGTAATTCCGTGACTTTTAATGATAGGAGCAGTATGTCACACAGTGCCTTTTATGACACACAAAAAGTCTAATGTATTTTTATATGTCCTGTAAATACAGTCAACTCCAAATACATGCACACCTGACCAAACATCATTCTATTCCAAGCATAGAATTCTAATGCACCAAATTATCACCCATTCTTTTCAATTGTACAGCACTTCTGATCTAAATATAACTGAAGATTGAAACATTGTGCAGTTATCATTTTGAAAACGCTGAGCACATTAGGCACACTAAATGAATGTGCTGCTGTCTCAAAGTGCCATTTAGCAGCAGTTAGTTAAGTCTGAGGTTGCTCCATAATCACACAAAATAATCTTGTACCTCTGAGTACAAAGCCTACTTGTGAAGGTGCACTGAGGCCAAATGGTTGCTAGTTATGTTGTTGACTTTTAGAAGCTATTACACTAAATAAGGACTACAGCATCGCAAGACCAATGAGTGGTTTGTAGGCAATTTTTACAGAGGACTTGAGATTGAGTGCCACCTTTTTTATCACAAACTGGACCACTGTAGTGTTACTTGTCCATATGTACTGGTTTTGAACAATGCCAATGAAGATTAACAAAGCAATGTAGATTAGGTGATTGGTAGGCTATTTGTCACTGCTGTGGGGATAAGGGCCTTGTAAATCCGAGTAAGGGTTTTAATGCCTGTTTCAGGAGCCCTTCCTGAAATTGGGCTGCTCAGAATGTAATTGCCATTGACTACTGTGTTCAGGATAACCAAAGTTACATGTGATCCTTAAAGGGACTGGTGGAGGCTGCCACCAGAAAGAAAAGATTACATTTTTTTTAACCTTAATGTGGAGCCTGAAGGAGCAGGAGTGCTCTTCCCAGCTCAACCGTAGTCCTGAAGATGGTTAGCAGTCTCCACTTGGCCCCCTCCTGTTTGCCACCCACCTTTCAATCATCTGCACCATACTCCTGATTGCCTCTATCATTTCTAGATGGTCTCCCTCCCTCCCTGCCATTCTCACTCCCCTTTCCCGATTGTCTCCCTGCTCCTGATCAAGTCCACGTCTCTCCTGGTCACCTGCTCCTCTCCTGATTGCCTTCCAAGACCTACCTAAGGCCCTTTTCCAGAGATGCAGTGGCCCACAATTTAAATCTGCTTCACCATCGAGCTACCTGGGGATGCACAACCGGCATCTGCAGCTCACTGGTCCAATTTAAATGAGACCTGAGACCCAACATCAAGTGGGTCTCAGGCCTACCTGTTCTGTCACAGGGATTGTTCTTTGCACCCAGTTCAGGCCAGCAGGCTGGCACTATCCAATTTCACCCCCATTGCCTTCAAATTCTCCTGTTGAGGAGAACATATCACAAAATTTCACATTTCAGTGTGTAATTTTTCCTGTCCATTAACAGATAGAAAATTACAGGCTGGGAGTGTATTTTGAACGAGAGCCAAAGAGCTGTACCCCAGAATATTTCTCCACAAAAGCACAAGAAACTTGAAAATTGGTCAGTATGGTATGGGAAAAATACATCGGGCAAAATAACCTCCAAATTGAAGGGGAATAAAGTGGCAGATGGATGGAGATAACTAAGGTCTAAAGTTGATATTCAGGTGTTTATATAGTGCCTTTCACCACAGAATGTCCCAAAGCGCTTAGCAGCCAAAGAAGTACTTTCATGTTAGTTACTATTGTAATACAGGGAAACAAGGGCAGGGATTTTATGGGGGGCCTCAGGGCGTAGGCGGGGGGTGGGACTTTAAATTGGGTGGGAGGATGGGGGGTTATGTGCCCACTGCATTCCCGCTGCCACTGGCATTTTACCAGCAGCAGGGAAGGTGGTGGATGGCCCTCTCGCCCAGAGGCCAATCGAGGCCCTTAAGTGGCCAATTAAGGGCCATTTAAGGGCCTCTTCCGACCAGCACTGGTATTTTACCGGTGGCGGGTAGGCCCTGTGCCATGTGGTGAGACTGTTAAGTATACTCTGGTGGCCTCTTTGCGGGCTCGGTGACAGGGCCTTTCTGATCGGACACCCTGTGGCCCTTGGAGAGCCTCCCGGCAACAAGGGACTCCCCCGCGGAAACAACCCCCCTCCAGCTCTCACCAACTGCTCCCCCTACCCAAAGATTCACGACCCTCTGAGAGGATATCCCTCCTCATCTCCATCCTAAATGGGCGATCCCTTATTCTGAAACTATGCCCCCTAGTTCCAGATTCTCCCACGAAGGGAAAAATCCTCTCAGCATCTACCCTGTCAAGTCCCCTCAGAAACCTATATGTTTCATTAAGATCACCTCTCATTCTTTTTAACTCCAATGAGTATAGGCCCAATCTACTCAACCTTTCCCCATAAGATAATCCCTTTATCCCAGGAATCAACAGAGTGAACATTCTCTGAACTGCCTCAATGCAAGTATATCCCTCCTTGAATAAGAAGACCAAAATTGAACACAGTACTCTAAGTGTGGTCGGTCTCACCAATGCCCTGTACATTTGTAGCAAGACTTCACTACTTTTATTCTCCATCCCCCTTGCAATAAAGGCCAACATTCCATTTACCTTCCTAATTACTTGTTGTACCTGCATGCTAACTTTTTGTGTTACATGTAGAATGATATCAATGGTTTGGTTGAGTCGGCAGAAAAGTGGCAAATGGAATTAAATCTGGAGAAGTGTGAGGTAATGCATTTGGGGAGGGCAAACAAAGCAAGAGAATACACAATAAACGGGAGGATATTGAGAGAGGTAGAGGAAGTGGGAAACCTTGGAGTGCATGTCCACAGGTCCCTGAAGGTGTCCGGACAGGTAGATAAAGTGTTAAGAAGGCTTTCCTTTATTGGCTGAGGTATAGAATACAAAAGCAGGTATGTAATACTGGAACTGTATAAAATGCTGGTTAGGCCACAGTTGGAGTATTGCATACAGTTCTGGTCACCACATTACAGGAAGGACATAATTGCTCTGGAGAGAATACAGAGGAGATTTACAAGAATGTTGCCAAGGCTTGAAAGTTGCAGCTATGAGGAAAGATTGGATAGGCTAGAGTTGTTTTCCTTAGAACAGAGGAGGCTGAGGGGTGACTTAATTGAGGTGTACAAAATTATGAGGGGCTTAGATAGAGTAGACAGCAAAGACATGTTTCCCCTAGCGGAGAGGTCAATTTGCAGGGGGCACAGATTTAAGGTGATTGGTAGAAGGATTAGAGGGGACATGAAGAAAAACCTTTTCACCCAGAGAGTGGTGGGTGTCTGGAATTCACTGCCCGGATTGGTGGTGGAGGCAGAAACCCTCAACTCATTTAAAGGGTACCTGGACATGCACCTGAAGTGCTGTAACCTGCAAGGCTACAGAGCAGGTGCTGGAAGGTGGGATTAGATTGGGCGGCTAGTTTTTTTCAGCCGCACAGACAAGGTGGGCTGAATGGCCTCTCTGTGCCGTATCTTTTCTGTGGTTCTGTGGTCCTATGGTATGAGGACACACAGATCCTCTGCACGACAGCATTCTGTAGAAATATAATATAAATAACAACACTTAGTATCAATATCAGGAACTGTAATGCTTACATAAAAGGCATAACATGGATTATTACATAAATCTTTAGAATCTTTTAAGCTTCTTATTTCAAATAATATGAGATAAGCCAAATCTTGCATTCAGAATCTGTAATTGCAGATATGGAAAGTGAAAGTATTTTGATTATCTGAATAATGCTACTTAATTCAATTGTACTTCAAATTTTTCTTTGTAGCCTCAACATAGTTTTCTCTCTAATTTAACAAATATATGGAGTGTTCCATATTCTTCAGAAAATCTTTGGCTGCAAGATTCAGCTCCATAGCACCAGTGATGTTGGCACTATGGGAGTCCGAGATCCCGACGATAACAGCTGGCCTGCTGGTCGCTTCCAGTGCAGCCCACCATGCTTGTGAGGGTGCTAGCATGGATGTGCCATGTGTGCACTGGAAGCATGCAGAGTGGGCAGATCATGATGCCACTCAGCATCTAACTCTGATTTTGCACCCGACCTGCCATTTTCAAACTCACAGGTCCTGTTATTTCCCACTCTTAAACACTTTCAGCTGCATGAGGGATCCCCACTAGCACTATTTAAAGACACTAGCATGGGACTTTCATAGAATCATGGAATGGTTACATCACATTTACAAGAGCAACCCAGCTAGTCCCACTCCCCTGCCATTTCTCCATAGTCCGGCAATTTTTTTCTCTTCAGATAATTATCCTATTTCCTTTTGAAAGTCATGATAGAATCTGCCATCACCATACTCTCAGGTAGTGCATTCCAGATCCTAATGACTCACTGCATAAAAAAAGTCTTTCCTCATATCGCTTTTGGTTCTTTTGCCATTCACCTTAAATCAGTGTAGTGGTTTTATATGACTGAATGGCTTGGTCGGCCATTTCAGAGGGCAGTTAAGAGTCAACCACATTGCTATGGGTCTGGAGTCACATAGATGCCAGACTAGGTAAGGATGGCAGCTTTCCTTCCCTAAAGGACATTAGTGAATTATATGTTTTTTTTATAACAATTGATGGTAGTTTCATGGTCATTATTACTGAAACTAGATTTCAATTTCAGATTTTTTATTAATTAATTGAATTTAAATTCCACCAGCTGCTATGGTGGGATTTGAACTCATGTCCCCAGAGTATTAGCCGGGGTCTCTGGATTACTATTCCAGTGACATTACCATTATGCCACTGTCTGCAGGTTCCCCTCCAAGCCACTCACCACCTTGACTTGGAAATATATCGCCGTTCCTTCACTGTCGCTGGATCAAAATCCTGAAACTCCCTCCTTATCATCACTGTGGGTGTACCCGCACCAGATGGACTGCAGTGGTTCTAAAAGGCAGCTCACAACCACATTCTCAAGGGCAATTAGGGATGGGCAACAAATGCAGGCCTTGCCTGTGACACCTGCATCCCATGAAACGAATGAAAAAGAAAATTGGGGTCCTTTGGTTCTCAACCCTCTCTGCCAATAGGAATAGTTTCTCCCTATCTACTCTGTCCAGATCCCTCATGATTTTGAACACCTCTATCAAATTTCCTCTCAACCTTGTCTTCTCTCAGAAGAACAGCCCCAGCTTCTCCAATCTATCCACATAACTGAAGTCCCTCATCCCTGGAACCATTCTTGTAAATCTTTTCTGCACCCTCTCCAATGCCTTCACATTCTTCCCAAAGTGCGGTGCCCGGAAATGGACACAATACTCCAGTTGAGACCAAACCAGTGTTTTATAAAGGTTCATCATAACTTTCTTGCTTTTGTACCCTATGGCAGGAATTTTACAGTGGGCGGACAGGAGCCGGACTCTGACGTAAATGTCGGTGCCGAACCTGCTTCCGCTCAGCCTGGGGATCTGTCCCGTATTTTACGGATCCCCAGGCTTTAAATTGGCCTGAGGCGGGATTTCAACCCACTTGAGGGAGGAGGTCCCACCTCAGTGAGCTGCCAGCCAATCAGCGGGCCAGCAGCTCTTTGTCTCAGCAGCGCCACCGGGAGCGGTGCCACTGCTGGGACTGCAGCCCAGCCGATCGAGGAGGATACCAAGGAACCGGGACTGAAGGTAAGATTGGGTTGCTTCACCAGGGGAATTGGTCATGTCCTGGTGAGGCTAGGGTGGTCATTTGGGGGGAGGGGGGGCGTATTGGATCCCGGAGTTGGGTTTGGAGGCGGGGGCGGCCCTCAATCGGGCACCCTGTGCCGGATTGCCAGGCCCCACCCCCCCTGGGGTGCTATAGCTGGGTGGCCTTTCACGTCCCCGGCACACCCGCTTGCCACAGGTAAAATATTCGTGGAGATGGGCGAGGGCCCTTAAGTGGCCGTTAAGTGGCCACTTAAGAGTCTTGATTGGCCTCGGGAGGGCGGGCCGCTTCTCACACCCCCGCCCCCCCGCTGGACCTCCGTAAACTTGGTTGGAGGCGGAATCGGGGCGGTTAGGCCTCCCGGAGCCTGCCGCTCAATTTTACGCCGTCCCCACGCCACCATACGACCCGCTGGGGCGGCGTAAAATTCCGGCCTATGCCTCTATTTATCAAGCCCAGGATTCTGTATGCCTTGTTAACCACTTTTTCAACCTGCCCTGCCACTTTCAATGATTATGCACATATACCCCTCCTCCCAAGATCCTTCTGCTCCTGCACCCCCTTTAGGATTGTACCTTTATTTCACATTGTCTCTCCTCAGTCTTCCAACCAAAATGTATCACTTCTCAATTCTTTGCATTACATTTCATCTACCACATCACCGCCCATTCCACTAGCCTGTCTATGTCCTCTTGAAGTCTATTACTATCCTCCTCACAGTTCACAACACTTCCAAGTTTTGTGTCATCACAAATTTTGAAATTGTGCATTGCACAGCCAAGTCTAGGTTGTTAATAAAAATCAAGAAAAGCATTGGTCCTAATACCGACCTTTGGGGAACACCACTGTATATCTTCTCTAGTCCAAAAAACCATTCACCACTACTTTCTGTTTACTTTCACTCAGCCAACTTCGTATCCATGTTGCCACTGTCCCTTTTACTCCTATGTTCCATGGGCTCTAACTTTGCTGACAAACCTGTTATGTGGAACTTTATCAAACGCCGTTTGGAAGTCCATGTACATCGCATCAACTGCATTAGCTTCATCAACCCTCTCTGTTACCTCATTAAAAAACTTAATCAAGTTAGTTAAACAATTTATCTTTAACAAATCCATGCTGGCTTTCCTTAGTTAATCCACATTTGTCCAAGTGACTGATAATATACTCCTGGATTATTGTTTCTAAAAGTTTTCCCACCACCGACATTAAACTGACTGGCCTGTAGTCACTGAGCTTATGCTTACACCCTTTTATGAACAGGGGTGCAATATTTGCAATTCTTCAGCCCACTGGCACCATCCTTATGTTTAAAAGGATTGAAAGATTATGACCAGTGCCTCTGCAATTTCCACTCTTACTTCCCGCAGTTTCCTTGGATGCACCTGATCTGGTCCTGATGACTTATCAACTTTAAGTACAGCCAGCCTTTCTAATACCTTCTTTTTATCAATTTTTTGCCCATCCAGTGTCACAACTACCTCCTCTTTCATGATGACTTTGGCAGCATCTTCTTCCTTGGGAAAGACAGATGCAAAGTATTCATTTAATACCTCATCCACACTCTCTGCCTCTAGGCGTAAATCCTCTTTTTGGTCCCTAATTGGCCCCACTCCTCCTTTTCCCACCCTTTTACTATTTATATACCTATAAAAGACTTTTGAATTCCCTTTTATGTTAGCTGCCAGTCTCTTCCCATACTCTCTCTTTACTTCTCTTTCTTTCACTTCCCCTCTGAACTTTCTATATTCAGCCTGATTCTCACTTGTAAGTCACATGCACCCTTTTTCAGCTTCATCTTACTCCCTGTAATATTACTTGCCCGTTGCTGTGTGATGTATTGTTAAGAGTCAGGCCACATTTGCCACAAGGCTTAGTAGACTTCTGCGTCTTGGTAACCATAGCAATTGCTGTAGCTGCCCCCAACGCTTGTAACTGTTGGTGTCCAGCCATGATGTCTTCAAATTTCCTCCTTCATTGAGAAGCAGATCTATGGTGTGCCCTTTCTTCTTTTCTAGCAGGTCTTTTTGAAAGGCCTCTAGTGGGGTAGACGCAATTACTAGTTTCAATACCTGCTCTGACAATTTGGTATCAGTGAAGTCACAGCATCTTGCAACAAATTGGTCTTGCCTTTGTCAGTAGGTCGTAAACTCAAGCCTATGTATGTGGAAATTTAGCTGTACCTTCAGTTGCTGTTCCAGGAATATCTAGATCTTATTAGGATCCTTCAGGTCTTCATCTGACAATCCTGAGGTATTAAGCCATTTCAAACCTTCACTGCCAAGTGTATTCTTAACCTTAGTAGCTTGTTTCCCTGGTTCAGTGACTTACATGTCTAGGAGACATAGCTCCAATTACTGCTGGAATAGTTTAAATGCAATGCTATGTCTGACACTTTCCAGTCCATTACTGGATATCTGAAAGCCATTGCCATAATAATCCTTTATTTGTGAATTTATGGCTTTTACAGGCTGTTTTTCCCAGGAACAATTGTTTTGTGTTGCCCTTTAAAAGAAGTTCAGTAACAGTCTCTTTTAAGAGAGATAGAGGACTGCCTCAGAGACAAGCTGTTCTGTTTACTCAGCTGTGGCTTCTGTTTATACAGTGATGAAAGCCATTCTTTTCAAAGCTTTTTTAAGCTGAATTTTCAAAGGGTTGCTTGCACTTACTAACAATTGCCAGTCAGTTTTTAACAGAGTTTGACCTCCCAGAGGCGCTGTCTATATCTTCCCGCTTTTTTGGTCTTGGGCCCCGCCCACGAAGCAAAATACCTGGGAAAGCTAAAGTAGTAATGGCTAAAACAACCGTTTTCAAAACTGTTCAACCAACTGCCCGATAGACTCTGAACCTCCCAGGGTCCTGGATGTATCCACGCTCACTGCAGTGCTGTGGGGTCTTTTGTTAGCTGCTCTTCTGCTGCATTTTCACCATTCAGGTAGGTAGGCATTCTCTCTTTTGAGGTAATCTTGAGGAAGAATCAAAAGTTGCCACAATGTGATGTTCAGTGATCTTCAAAAAAAAAGTCCCACCATTGCCACCATGTAATATTACTTTCCCCTTAATATGTGATCTATTGTTAAGAGCCACGGGAATACAAGTAATTCAAAATAAGCATGGGGTTTTATTATAATAGAACTGGAACATATATACATACATAATAGTCACTGCAGGGGAGATACTTGGACAGTCTTACTCTTGTCAGGCTCCACCCACAACTAACTGGTCATGTGTGACTCGACATCACTTCCTCTGATAATGTTTACTTGCAGTCCTTAAGATGGTCTGCCCTTAAGATCATCACACAACACTTCCTATCTCTATCATCATCCAGGGAGCTCTGGATTTGTTTGTCCTACTTTTCCCCCTCGTGGGAATGTACCTCAACTGTATCCAAACCATCTCGTCTTTAAAGGCAGTCCATTGTTCCATTACACCTTTGCCTACCAATCTTTGATTCTGGTTTTATCTGGGCCCAATCCATTCTCACCCCCATTGAAGTTGGGCCTCCTCCAGTTAATTATTTTTACTCTGGATTACCCCTTGTCCTTTTTCATAGCTAATCTAAACCTTATGATACTATGATCGCTGCCCCCTAAATGTTTCCCTATTGATATTTGATCCACTTGACCCACCTCATTCCCCAGAACCAGATCCAGCAATGCGTCCTTCCTCATTGGACTGGAAACATACTGATCGAGATCATTCTCCTGAACACACTTCAGAAACCCTTGCCCCTCTTTGCCCTTTGTACTATTACTATCCCAGGTTTATTTTAGGTGAGGTGCTTTGATTTTCTTCCTGCTGCAGAGTTAGTCTAAATATTGTGTTGTTGGAGGAGTTCTGAAAAGTTGGAGGAGCCAGAAGGGAGTGGTACTGGAATTTACCTAGGCGTTCAATGGGGTTTGAAGGCCTGTCAGCAGAAAACTTGCTTCCAGTCAAGGGGTCTTTAGTTGCAGTCACTCTTGGGGTGCAGCACGACAGGGAGATAGAGCACAGGCAGCAGAGAGGACAAGCTGTGTGCAGAGGGAGGAAGAGGAGGGCTCTTAATAGAGTAAGTGTAGTGGTAATGTCACTGTAATCTGGAGAACCAGGCTAATATTGTGGGGACATGGGTTCAAATCCCACCACAGCAGTTGGTGGAATTTAAATTTAATTAATTAATAAAAATCTGGAGTTAAAAGCTCGTCTTAGTAATGTTGACCATGAAACTACCATCGAAAGTTGTAAAAGCCCAACTGCCATCCTCACCTGGTTTGGCCTCCATGTGGCTCCAGACCCACAGCAATGTGGCTGCCCTCTGAAATGGCCTGCCAAACCAGCCAATCAGTTGTACAAAACCGCTACGCAAAAGTTGAAAAGGAATAAAACCGGATGGAACACCTGGCATCGATCTAGGCACTAGAAATGACAATGGCAAACCCAGCCATGTCGACCTTGCACATTCCTCCTTATAACATCTGGGGGCTTGGTGCCAAAATTGGGAGAGCTGTCCCACAGACTAATCAAGCAACAGCCTGACATAGTCATAATCGTGGAAACATATCTTACATCCAATGATGCAGACAACAATAATAAAAGCAAAATACTACAGATGCTGGAAAACTGAAATAAACACAAGAAATGCTGGAAATGCTCAGCAGGTCTGGCAGCATCTGTGGACAGAGAAGCAGAATTAACGTTTCAGGTTAGAGACCCTTCATCAGAACTGACAAATATTAGAAATGTAAAAGGTTTTAAGCAAGTTAAGTGGGGGTGGGGCAAGAGAGAACAAAGAAGAAGGTGTTGATAGGACAGGGTCACAGAGAATAACTGACCAGAAGGACATGGAACAAAGGCAAATGGCATGTTAATGGTGTACTGAAAGACAAAGCATTAGTACAGAGATGGTGTGAATTGACTGTAAAGCACAAAGCACTCCAAGCACAAACATTAAAAAAACCAAAAGGTAGGCACAGTAGAAACAAACTAAACAAACTAAAATAAAATAAAAAAGGAAAAAGAAAAAAAGAAAAAATAACTAAACATCAAAAAGGGGGGGGGGGCCCATCATGCTATGAAATTATTGAACTCAATGTTCAGTCCGGCAGGCCGTAGTGTGCCTGATTGGTAAATGAGGTGCTATTCTTCAAGCTTGCATTGATGTTCGCTGGAACACTGCAGCAATCCCAGGACAGAGATGTGAGCATGAAAGCGGGGGGTGGGGGGGGGGTGTTGAAATGGCAAGCAACCGGCAACATGCTTGTGGACTGAGTGGAGTTGTTCCGCAAAGCGGTCAAACAATCTGCGTTTGGTCTCCCCAATGTAGAGGAGACCACATTGTGAGCAGCGAATACAGTATATAAATTGAAAGAAGTACAAGTAAATTGCTGCTTTGCCTGAAAGGAGTGTTTGGGACCTTGGATAGTGAGGAAAAAGGAGGTAAATGGGCAGGTATTACACCTCTTGCGATTGCAGGGGAAGGTGCCATGGGAAGGGGCGAGGTGGTGGGGGTAATAGAGGAGTGGACGAGGGTGTCAGGGAGGAAATGATCCCTTCGGAATGCTGACAGGGGAAGGGAGGGGAAGATGCATTTGGTAGTGGCATCACGCTGGATGTGGTGGAAGAGGCGGAGGATGATCCTTTGGATCTGGAGGCTGGTGAGGTGGAAAGTGAGGACAAAGGGAACCCTGTCGCGGTTCTGGGAGGGAGGGGTAGGGGTGAGGGTAGAGGTGCGGGAAATGGAATTGTTCCATGACCTTCTGGTCAGTTATTCTCTGTAACCCTGTCCTGTCAACACCTTCTCCTTTGTTACCTCTTGCCTCACCCCCGCTTTACTTGCTTAAAACCTTTCACATTTCTAATATTTGTCAGTTCTGATGAAGAGTCACTGACCTGAAACATTACTCTGCTTCTCTCTCCACAGATGCTGTCAGACCTGCTGAGTATTTCCAGCATTTCTTGTTTTTGGCCCAGACAACAACATCACCATTCATGGGTATGTCCTGTCCCACCGGCAGGGCAGACCCACCAGAGGTGGTGGTGCAGTGGCGTACAGTAGGGAGGGAGTTGTCCTAGGAGTCCTCAACCTTAACTCCGGATCCCATGAAGTCTCATGGCATCAGGTGAAATGTGGGTAAGGAAACCTCCTGCTGATTACCACCTACGCCCTCCCTCAGCTGATGAATCAGTACTCCTCCATGTTGAACACCACTTGGAAGAAGCACTGAGGGTGTTAAAGGAACAGAATGTACTCAGAGAGGAGGACTTCTATGCCCATGACCGAGTGGCTCAGCAGCATGACTACTCAGAGAGCTGGCCGTGTCCTGAAGGCCATATTCTACCAGACTGGGTCTGCGGCAGGTGGTGAGGGAACCAACAAGAGGTAAAACCCTACTAGACCTTGTCCTCACCAATCTGCCTGTTGCAGATGCATCTGTCCATGACAGTATGGGTAGGAGTGACCACTGCACAATCCTTATGAAAATGAAGTCCTGTCTTTACATTGAGGATACCCTGCATCGTGCTTTGTGTGGCATTATCACCGTGCTAAATGGGATAGATTCAGAACAGATTTGGCATCCATGAGATGCTGTGGACCATCAGCAGCAGCAGAATTGTATTCAACCACAATCTGTAACGCCATAACCCATCATAAGCCTCACTCTACCATTACCATCAAGCCAAGGGATCAAGCCTGGTTCAATAAAGAATGCAAGAGAACATGCCAGGAGCAGATGCAGGCATACCTAAAATGAGGTGTCAACCTGGTGAAGCTACTGCACAGGACTACTTGCATGCCAAACATGGAAGCAGCATGCAATATAAAGAGCTAAGCAGTCCCGCAACCAACATATCAGTCCTGCCACATCCAGTCATGAATGGTGGTGGACAATTAAACAATTAACCAGAGGAGAAGACTCCACAGTGGCGCAGTGGTTAGCACCGCAGCCTCACAGCTCCAGCGATCCGGGTTCAATTCTGGGTGCTGCCTGTGTGGAGTTTGCAAGTTCTGCCTGTGTCTGCGTGGGTTTCCTCCGAGTGCTCCGGTTTCCTCCCACATGCCAAAGACTTGCAGGTTGATAGGTAAATTGGCCATTAGCAATTGCTCCTAGTATAGGTAGGTGGTAGGGAAATATAGGGACAGGTGGGGATGTGGTAGGAATATGGAATTAGTGTAGGATTAGTATAAATGGGTGATTGATGGTCGGCACAGACTCGATGGGCCGAAGGGCCTGTTTCAGTGCTGTATCTCTAAACTAAAACTAAACTAAACATATATCCCCATCCTCAATGATAGAGGAGCCCAGCACATCAGTGCAAAGGAAAAGGCTGAAGATTTATGACCATCTTCAGCCAGAAGTGCTGAGTGGATGATCCATCTTGGCCTCTTCCTGAGGGCCCCAGCATCACAGATGCCAGTCTTCAGCCAATTCGATTCACTCCACGTGATATCAAGAAACGGCTGAAGGCACTGGATACTGCAAAGGCTATGGGTCCTCACAACATCCCAGCTGTAGTACTGAAGGCTTGTGCGGCAGAACTAGCCATGCCCCTAGCTGTAGCATAATGTAATATAGGGTTGTTACTGGGCAGAATATGTAACTAATCTGTGAGCATCATCACAGGAAGTGATTTAATAGAACCTGTACAGAACCTCGTGTAGAGTGTAAGTATAAGATATAGATGTAAGACGTGTGTAAATAAACTCCTGTTCCTGTAACAGTTAGTTTCTTAGATGTTCTGTACCAAGCCTTAACAGTTATCAGACTATTACACTTGTCAAGCTGTTCCAGTACAGCTACAACACTGGCATCTACCTGACAATGTGGAAAATTGCCCAGTTATGCTCTGTCCCCAAAAAGCAGAACAAATCCAATCTGGCCAATTACCGCCCCATCAGTCTACTCTCAATCATCAACAAAGTGATGGAAGGTGTCGTCAAGCGCCACTTAAACAGTTACAACCTGCTCACTGATGCTCAGTTTGGGTTCTGCCAGGGCCACTCGGCTCCTGACCTCATTACAGCCTTGTTCCAAACATGATCAAAAGAGCTGAACTCAAGAGGTGAGATGAGAGTAATTGCCCTTCATATCAAGACAGCATTTGACTGAGAGTGGCATCAAGGAACCCTAGCAAAACGGGAGTCAATGAGAATCGGGGAAGACTCTCCACTGTTTCGAGTCATACCTAATGAAAAGGAAGATGGTTGTGTTTGTTGGAGGCCAATCCTCTCAACCCTAGGACATTGCTGCAGGAGTTCCTCAGGGTAGTGTCCTAGGCCCAACCATCTTCAGCTGCTTCATCAATGACCTTCCCTCCATCATAATGTCAGAATTGGGGATGTTCACTGATAATTGTACGATGTTCAGTACCATTCACAACACCTCATATACTGAAGCAGTCCATGTCCGTATGCAGCAAGACCTGGACAACATTCAGGCTTTGGCTGAAAATTGGCAAGTAACATTCACGCCACACATTCACGTCATGTCAGGCCACGAAGATCTCCAACAAGAAATAATCTAACATACTGTGTACTGTGACGGAAACCACACCTGCCAAATGGAAACATATTAATTTTATCATATGGGACACTACTTGAAACTTTTTTTACTGGGTATTGCAAAGAACTTGTTTAAAAAAACAGAACTGAACAGCTGAAAACATGGTTGCACATTTGCATTCTGAAAAGACCAGGACTAGCCGAGAGACAATTGAATAGAGTGACAATAGGAGCATTCACTGATTCAATTAGCGAGTTGGGTTTTGTCAATAGTGATGATCAAAAGATACAAAAGCTTTTGACTTTGTAAGAGACAAAACTACACCCCCCCACCGTGTATGTCTGGGAGGCTCTGAAATCCAATCACCCTCCAAGAAGTTGCTGTTTCAAAAACAGATGGTCACATGACCTACCTGCTGGTAAGACTGGGGCTTTTTGAATTGTGCCTCACAGAAAGGAACAGACTGCAATTTGAACACCAAGGAGAAGATCTCTATCTCCCTATCTCTCTCCAGCAAAGTCCCAAGGAACCCATGGTGGCAGTGTAAACTTCAAGACTACAGAATAAGCCCCTCTTCGGTCTTCTGGTACCAGAGAAGCCAGCCTGAAATTGTGCACCGGGCCCCAGCGAGGACTCCAAGACCTTCACTTCAATCAAGGACACTACCGCAAGGACACTATTAACCAAATCTGTATTCCATTTGTTATGAACTCTACTTCAGCACCCCCCCAATTCTTTCTCCCCCTCTGTATCTATTTGTGTGTGTGTGCCTCTCGTATGCATGCGAGTGTGGTTGCGTCATGTATTTTAGTAATTTTAACCAGGTTAGATTGATAAGACTAATAAACTTAAATCTTTCTTGTTTAAACCTAAGATAACCTATTTGATTGGTTAATTTGCAATTGTAATGAGAGTGCAGTTAGCAAGGGCACACTGAGGTGGTGAGCTAAAATCACTGTGTTTTAAAAGATAAACTCTGTTATAGCCAAACCAAAGAAGGGGTAAGAGGGGAGCCTGGGACCTCTTGCCACCTGGTCGTAACAATATGAACATACGAATTAGGAGCAGGAATAGGCCACTCGGCCCCTTGACCCTGCTCTGCCATTCAATAAGATCATGGCTGATCTGGTTGGAACCTTGACTCCACATTCCTGCCGACTCCCGATAACCTTTCACCCCTTTGCTTATCAAGAATCTATCCACCTCTGGCTTAAAAATATTTAAAGACTCTGCTTCCACCGCCTTTTGAGGAAGAGAGTTCCAAAGATTCATGACCCTCTGAGAGAAAATATTTCTCCTCATCTCTGTCTTAAATGGGCGAACCCTAATTTATAAATAATGGCCCCTAGTTCTAGATTCTCGCACAAGGGGAAACATCCTTTCCACATCCACCCTGTCAAGACCCCTCAGGATCTTATATGTTTCAATTAAGTCGCTTCTTACTCTTCTAAACTCCAGTGGATACAAAACAGGCCTTTCCAACGTTTCCTTGTAAGACAACCTGTCCATTCTAGGTACTATTCTAGTAAACCTTCTCTGAACTACTTCCAATGCATTTACATCTTTCCTTAAATAAGGAGACCAATACTGTTCACAGTAACTCCAGATGTGGTCTCACCAATGCCCTGTATAACTGAAGCATAACTTCTCTACTTTTGTATTCAATCCCCTTGCAATAAACAATAACATTCTATTAGCTTTCCTAATTACTTGCTGAACATGCATACTAGCCTTATGCGATTTATGCACTAGGACACCCAGATCCCTCTGCATCTCAGAGCTCTGCAATCTCTCACCATTTAGATAATATGCTTATTTTTTATAAATGGATAATATATGGTAGGACTGTAGCAGCCTATCTTATGGAGTAGAGGCATCCAAGATAACACTGCTGTGGAATAAAAACAGAAAATGCTGGAGACACTCAGTAGGTCAGGCAGTATTTGTGAAAAGCAAAACAGCCGACACTTTGGGCTGAATTTTCAGGTCCCACCGGGGTCGGGAACGGAAGCGGGTGGGGAATGAAAATACCAGCGTCAGCCAGCGTGCCGGTTTCCCGACACCATTCCTGGCGTATGCTGTCACATCTGAGGCTGAAAGAATCACACTTGAAGTCACAGATTTAACATTAACATTAACAAAGATTTAACAAGCTTTATTAAAGACTTCTGCTTACTGTGGCTACAAAGCCAATCTGATCGTACAACACCTTTCAGTTTCTCTTCCAAGCACAATATCATCTCTAATACTCATGCCCACGCATACAATCATGACATAGGTGAATTTCACCAGAGTGGTGGGGGGGTGGAGGGGGGGGGAGAGGGTGGCACCGTGATCCCCCTTGATCCATTAAGAAGGCCAATTAACATTGTTAAAGAGCTAATTAAGGGGCATGTTGTGATTTCAACGGTTCTGGGGCAGACCAGCTGAATGGAGGCGGACACACAGTGGGGAGCTATTCATGGCTGCCCCAGGGAATTAGCTGGGCTCCATGAAAGGGTGAGCAGTGTGAGGGGCACTCAGCCATTGTGAAACAGGTGCCAGTGGCTGGGCGCAGGTTGTGGGAAGAGTATTGACTGCGTGCTTGGGCAGTGCAGGGGGTCGTCACCCTCCTGGCATTGCAGGCCCATAAGAGGAGGGGGCAAGGCTGCCAAACACAATCAGGGGATTACCTGAGCACAAGGAAAGCAGCAGCTGGCAATGGGGGCACGACCCTCAGATTTTGAGATCCAGTGGCGATGAGGAGCAACATGCTCTGCAGGAAGAGCAGAGCCCCAGGCATCAGGGGGGTAGTGGAGAGGGACAAGGGGCAGGAAGGATACGGAGGCCATACCCTGTGCATAGGATCTACCACTGAAGACAGAGCTGCCTGGAGATGACTGAGAACTAGTGCATCAGGAGACTGTGACTTTCCAGGCAGTTGGTCACAGACATCTGTCCTCTTGTCACCGAAGACCTCACAACTCGCAGCACTGCTCAGCATGCCCTGCCAGCAGCCATCAAAGTTACTGTGGACTTGAACTTCTTTGCTTCTGGTTCCTTCAAAGAATCAGCTGATAGCTTGGTGGTATCTCACAAATTGCTGCACACCACTGCATCTCACAGGTCAGTGATGCCCCATTTGTGAGAGCTGCACAATACATTCAATTCCAGACAGGCGCAGCCTCGCAGGCATAAAGGGCAGTGGGTTTCGCTGCCATCGCTGGATTCCCCAAAGTGCAGGGCATCATTGATTGCAGGCATGTGGCCATCAAGGCATACAGCGGGCAGCCAGTCAGATTCATCAACAGGAAGGGCTTCCACTCCCTCAACGTTCAGCTGGTCTGCGACCACAATAAGAGCTTCCTCCATATGTCCACTCATTTTCCTGGCAGCTGCCATGACTCCTTCATCCTTCACCAGTCCAGGCTGCCACAACTCTTCACTCCATCCCCAAACTACTTAGAAGGATTCTAGGGGACAAAGGATATCACTTGAGGAGATGGATACTTACCCTACTATGAAAGCCTGAGACAGAGGCACAGAGGTGATACAACCAAAGCCAACTGCTCACTAGGACAAACACCAAGCAGGCCTTGGGCTTCTGACGATGCGGTTTCGGTGCCTGGATCGGTTGGGTGCGCCCTGCAATACCTCTTGCAATGGTCTCAAACATTGTTGTGGTCTGCTGCGCTCTCCACAACATGGCCCTCCAGAGAGGTGTGAACCTCAAAAACAGTGAGGCTCTGGAAGGCCACAGATCATTGGAGGAAGAGGAGGAGTAGGACATGGAAGAGGAGGCTGAAGAGGAGGTGGAGGGGGAAGATACAGAACACCGAGGTGCCCCGGCTGCACAGGGAGGTGGCCAGGCCCAACGCGGGACTTGATGATGCCGTCAGGATGTCATCAACATCAGGGATCATCTGATTCAGGCTCATTTTAACTGAGCCCCTCTGATTCAGGAGCAACAGCATGGTGTGGAACTCACTCTGAGCTGCCTGTGCTAACACTTCCATTGAAGATGCAGCCTGGAACATGTAAACTGTTACCACCAATGAAGGATGTACGTCTGCCCAGAGGTTTACCATCACCGTTGATGGACCTTTGTTTGCCTTCACCACTCCGTACCTCTTTTGATGTACTGCCATTAACAACTACAACTTATATTCATATAGCGCCTTTAATGTAATGAACCATCCCAAGGTGCTTTACAGGAGCATTATAAAACAAAATATGACACTGAGCCACAAAAGGTCATATTAGGTCAGTTGACCAAAAGCTTGTTCAAAGAGGTTGGTCTCAAGGAGTGCCTTAAAGAAGGAAAGCAAAGTGTAGAGGTGTAGGAAGTGTATTCCAGAACTTAGAACCTAGGTAATTGCAGGCGCGGCCACCAATATTGGAGCGATTAAAATCAGGGATGTACAAGAGACCAGAATTAGAGGAGCCCGGGTATCTTGCAGGATTATGGGGCTGGATTATAGAGATCAGGAGGGGTGAGGTTTGAATGACCTCGAGTTTACGGAGAGTAGAATGTGGGAGAACAGCCAGAAGTGCATTAGAATAGTCAAGTCTGGAGGTAACAAAGGCGTGAATGAAGGTATTAGCAGCAGATGGGCTGAGACAGGAGCGAAGTCGGGCGATGTTACGGAGGTGGAAATAGGCAGTTTTAGTGATGGCATAAATATGAGGTCGGAAGCTCATCTTGGGATCAAATGTGACACCAAGGTTGCGAATAGACTGGCTTAATGTCGCCAGGGAGAGGCATGGACTTGGTGGCTAGGGAACAAAGTTTGGAGCAGGGACCAAAAACAATGGTTTCCCATTGCTTAAATAAATCAATATTTAATAAAAGGAGATTCACACATTTAGCGTCAGGTGCCAACATTTACATGATGGTCATAAAAGAAAACAATGCACAGTTACAGGTAGAAGACACCTCTGTGACTCACTCAGTGCTCTGCCCAACGTGGTGGTCTCTGTGCTCAGCCACTTCTATGCAGTGCTTCCCTTGTCCCTCGGAGGAGGTGGAGGCAGCCTGCTTACTTGTCTCTGCCTGTGGCTGAGATGCATATAGCAGTCATCCATACTGTGGAGGTGCCCATGGGAGCACCTCCAGAGGCTGCTGCACCTGCAACATTGCAGGGGCAGTCTCCATCACTGGTCCCTGGTGCAGAGATGCTCCCTCTGTCAGAGGGGCCAAGGAGGCAAGGATGATGATGCACCCCTGAGGAGTGGCACCTCGATCCTCCTCAGTGACATCCTCAGCCCTTGCCTGACGCTTCAGATGGCATCTACTCCAAACATACCTGCACCATCAGCACCACTGACTGGTCAAGGCTACAGAGTATGGCATGTATCCTGTGTACGTCAGTGTGCACTTCCTGCACGTACACCAAGTGCTGCTGCATATGGCTCTCCATGAAGGTGCCCACTCTTTCCATAGAGGAGCTCTGTCCTCAAAGCCCTGAGCCATCATGAACCGAATGGACTCCTTCATTCTCTGCCTGTGACATGTGGGAGCACATCTGTTGCTGCTGGTCTAGGTACATCCTCCTTTCCATGACTCCTGAGGCCTTGTATCTGTGCCCAGTTGAGCAGGGCTGAGTCTGTCCTCCCTCCTCTGTGGGAAACTGCCCACAGCTGCCTCTGGCTCTGGCACCTCCTCCTCCACATCAGTGCCGTGCTCTTCAGCTACTGACATAGGAACATAAGAGCAGGAGTAGGCTATTTAGCCCATCGAGCTTGCTCCGCCATTCAATACGATCATAGCTGATCATCCACTTCAATGCCCTTTTCCCACAGTATCCTCATATCCCTTATGTCATTTGTATCTAAATCCTATCTAGATGCATGCAAGGAGCCACCGATGTGGCTGTATCTGCACTGGTGGAAGGTGAGCTTGTAAGATGTGACGGTGCTTCTTCTGAGCTTTGCTGTTGCTGCTCTTGGCCCGGTGAGGTTGAATGTTGAGGGAGTTGGTCTCATCACCTCCATGTCTGCACCTGTGAGAGTTACAAGAAGGGATCATAAGAACTAGCCTTGCAGAACAGAAGCCTCTGCAGTGCTGAGGCTTTCCAATGCAACTCAGTACTCAGTATGCTATTGGTCAGGGTGGAGTGCAATGCACCCCCTTAATGAATGCATTTCACTCTCCAATTGCCATCTCCACCACAGATGCCATTTCACCATTCCTGATGTCATCATAGTCCACCAACTTGGCAATGTCCATGGCTCCCTCCTCCATGGCTGTGATCACATGTAGGTTGGGAACCCCTCCTCCATTCTGGGCCCTCTCCCAGGCATTATGAGCCCGTTTCTCCTGCAAAGACAAAAGAGAGTACGTTAAGGCACGGCTGTCCTCAATGGCCAATGCCAGCTGTTCCAATTCATTAGAAGCTGCATGTTTTAGTACTGGCAAGTCCTCATCAGCACCATGACTCTGAGCCATTCTGAAGGACCAGTAAGTACCCTGGGCACACATTCCTCTCATGTTCAAGAGCTGCACACACCCTGAGACTCCTTTGACTGCTGGAGTGGACTACCCAGAGGCCTGTCCTGAGGGTTGGTAGTTTCATTCACCTTGCCAGACCATACATACCAAGTCATTAAATCTCTTCCGACACTGGATCCAACCTCTGCAAATCACACTCCTTCTGCTGACTGTGTCAGCTATCTCCATTCAGGCTTGCTTACTCTGGATGGGTGGCCTCCTCTTGCCACCCTCCAGGAAGAGCACCTCCCTGCTCTCCCTTATGGCCTCCAGGAAGACCTCAGGTCTACATCAGCGAATGGAAGGGCTGCCCTGTGCCAGGTTCCAGGCCTCTGGCTCTCCTGAAATATTTTACGATTCAGAAAACACAAGTTGCATAGCAGAAATAGACAGTCACCTAGGGGCTAAAAAGAGTGAGGAAATTAAGGAAATTCATAACAGCAGAGAAAAAGTATTGGAGAATCTTAAGGGACTAAAATATGTCAACTCTCCAGGACCTGATGGTCTATACCTTCGGGTTCTAAAAGAAAAAGCTGCAGAGATAGTGGATGCACTAGCTATGATTTTCCAAAATTCCTTAGATTCAGGAATGATCCCATCAGATTGGAAGTTGGCAAATGTTACACCACTTTTCAAGAAAGGAGGGAGAGAGAAAACAGGGAACTACAGGTCAGTTAGCCTAACATCAATCTTTGGGAAAATGCTGGAATCTAATATTACAGAAGTCTTAACAATGCACTTAGAAAAGCACAGTATGATTAGAACAATTCAACATGGTTTTACGAAAGGGAAATCCTGTTTGACAAATTTATTAGAGTTTTTTGAGAATGTAACTAGTAGGGCAGATAAAGGGAAACCAGTAGATGTAGTATACCTGGATTTCCAAAAGGCATTTGATAAGGTGCCACACAAAAGGTTAATAGGCAAGATAAGGGCTCATGGAATTTGGGGTAATACATCAGCATGGATGGATGATTGGTTAACAGAGAGGAAGCAATGAATGGGCATAAATGGGACATTTTCAAGTTGACAGGCAGTAAATAGTGGAGTGCTGCAAGGATCAGTGCTGGGATTTCAGCTATTTACAATCTATGTTAATGACTTAGATGAAGAGACGGAGAGTAATGTATCTAAGTTTGCTGATGATACAATGGTAGGTGGAAAGGTAAGCTGTGGGGAGGACACAGAGAGGCTGCAAAGAGACATAGACAGATTAAATGAATGGGCAACAAAATGGCAGATGGAGTATAATGTAGGGAAGTGTGAGGTTATGCATTTTGGTCATAAGAATAGAAAAGAAGAATATTTTTAAAAAGTGTGAAACCTGTAAGTGTCGATGTTCAATGAGACTTGGATTTGCTTGTACAAGGAATGCAGAAAGTTAACATACAGTTACAGTAAGCAATTAGGAAAGCAAATGGCATGTTGGTCTTTATTGCAAGGGGATTGGACTACAGGAATAAGGAAGTATTGCTACAGTTGTACATGGTTTTGGTGAGACCACATCTGGATTACTGTGTGCAGTTTTGATCTCCAAATTTAAGAAAGGATATACTTGCATTGGAGGAGGTAATGCAAAGGTTCACTAGATTGGTCCCTGGGATGAGGGGGTTTTCCCATGATGAGAGGCTTAGTAAATTGGGCCTATATTCTCTGGAGTTTAGAAGAATGAGAGGCGATCTCATTGAAATACATAAGATTCTAAAGGGGCTGGATAGGGTAGACTGTGAAATTATTTCCGCTTGTCAGGGAATCTAAAACACAGGGGCACAGTCTCAGGGCTGATCAATTAGGACTGAGATGAGGAGAAATTACTTCACTCAAAGGGTTGTGAATCTTTGGAAATCTCTATCCCAGAGGGTTATGGATGTCATCGTTGAATACATTTAAGGCTGGGATAGACAGATGTTTGGTCTCTCAGGAAATCAAGGGATATGTCAAGCGGGCGGGCAAGTGGAATTGAAGCCTAAGATCAGCCATGGTCATTTTGAATGGCGGAGCAGGCTCAATGGGCCATGTGGTCTACTCCAGCTTCTATTTCTTGTGTGTTCTTGTGGGTGTGGGTTTGGGCCCCGGAAACGGTCCTGACTTCCGTTTCCCACCCCGGAAGGAAAATCCTGCCCTTTGGGTCAATAACCTTGCATATGTTCCTATATGTTCTGATGTAGATCCCAGGGCTGTGACAAGAGTGGTCAGGATACCTAAGTGTCATTCCTCTGTTTTGTGTCCTCCTCACAAACTCTTATTTCAGTTATGCAGTCCATTTGGAAACACAAAAGGGATCCCACCCATCTATATTGTAAGGTACCACATTAAAGCCAGCAGAAACCAAGAATAATGAAGACAGCAATGACAGGGCAAAATAATACAAAAAATTGAGGTCTGTTCAACATAAAAATGAATGGAACAAAATGCAGTCGCAGGTACATAAACACTCAAAATAATACAAATGAAGCATAAACTTGCATTCCTTTTAAGAGGCCTCTAAAACAACAAAAAACAAGAAAGTTACAAATCAGACCTGATGCACCCACATTTTAAAATGCTCTCCAGGTCCCCCAGATCCACGTTGCCATGTGCAACTGAAACAAGCAATACAGCCTAGCCTGCAAAATTGCGTAAGGAGAATCTCAGATATTCAAGGTCTTGCAGTAGTGCAAATGGCCCTATTGCTTATTCTATAATGATTACTATCTGGTACTATTCTTAAATATGTGTAAAAGTAAATATATTTTATATATTGATATATTTTAGGGTAAGTAGAACAGTAAGAAGGCCACTCAGTTTTGTTATCGTACTGCAATACCCTTCAGGGTGCTACAGTTTATCGTGTAGCTGGGGTTCTCACTTTTAATTACTGCTGGAAATTGTAAGTATATGGATATTAGGTGAGGTTAGGGCTGGATTCAGCTGTGTTTCTTTCATGCTAATATATTGTCTACACTAACACATGAAGAATAGTCACTTGGCTGAGGTACCAGGAGGTGGCTGAGTTTGATCCTTGGATTGTGCTACTTAACTGATTTCACTTGAGATTAGGGAATTATACCACAGCATGAGACAGCAGTTCAAGGAAATAAGGAGAAAAATTGGGAGAAATAAAACATAAATTTGTTTTGGAAACGTTTCAGTGAAGTCAGATTCGAGAGCTCAGCTTTGATTTTCCTTCAAACTCACTTACCTTCTGTGAATGAGTTTCACCAGGGAACTATCAAAGATGAAAATAATTTTTATTTCCTTTGTCAGAACAGATAATTCAGTGCGGATTGACAGTGCTGCGGAAAGAAATATCTTCCACTTGTCCTACAGATCACATATGAACATATTTAGTTTTTAAAATCTGCTTTTGTTTTCCATTGGCAGATTTTCTTATGACTGTAGCTTTTATCCAAAAAATATTAATTTGTAAAATATTGCAAGTATAGTCACTAGAGTTTTCTGAAAAATTGGATATCACGGGTACAGAATTTTACTTATATATACTGTAATGTTATATATATAAAATAGTTTGAAGTTAATAAGAAATTACGCTGAAGGATTGAAAAATCAACTCATGTAGCAACATGCAGACAGGGTACAAGAAAATCTTTATTTTCCTTTTTCTAGCCAATCTATTTGATAGCAATGCTTCAATGGCTGTCATAAACTTGGCAGTAGAAAGTATCTCCATCCTGCTATCACTTTTATTGGGCGTAAATCACTCTTGGTTAGAAGTTTTATGCCCAAATCCGTTTACTGTCCTTGTTCGTAGTCTTTAAATTAATATTTATAAGCTGTTCACAGCGCAGAGAGCTGCAGCAGTATATTCTTTGCTTGAGTTTAGTTTGTGCTGAATTCCCTCCTTGACCACTGACTCTACTTAATTACTAATAACCCCTTTTTATTCATTGTCATTCACTGTGGCCCCCAACACACAAATCAAAGCTTTTTGTGTTGCTTTAGCAGGAGGGACCTGAACTTTAGTAAAGTGTGTGGTGTAATTCATATGAGAAGTAGCTAAGCATTGATGCATGAAATAGAAGCTATCTTAACCACTTTATCACCTAAAGAACAGAAGTCTGAGGTTTGGAAATCTCATGTTTACTATAAAATGAGTTACTTTAATAGAAGACATCACCTTGATACTATCAGTAGAAACCAGTGAATCTACTGCATATTATAAAACCATATAACCAATACATAATACCCATATAGCATATGTTTCCACAGAGTGTGTTTCTATAAATGTATTTTTTTTTGGCTGGATGTGAATTAAATACTTCCATTATCACTCTGACTTTAAGATATGCAGATCTTCAAGTCAGTATAGTTTGATCGCTTTCTGGTAGTGAGAATGGATTTTTACAGCCAACACTCATGATAACTGGTGAGTTCAGAGACCCTAGCTGCCATAGTGACTACGAGCAAAGAGGCTGGTTCATGAAATATTGTTGATTCATGACAGGAAGGATAGGAGAATGTCTGTGTTTGAAAGCTTTTTATACTGCTTAGCAAGAATGGATGCCCTGATGCTTCCTTTAGAAAGACAGAGTATAAAAGTACTTACCTTGAAGTTATTGCATGCCTGAAAGGAATTTTAATGTAAATTAGACAAATTACAGGGGAATGGATATCAGCAGATATTCCTGTTGTCCCCATGAAACAAAATCTCAAAGCCGTCTGTTTTAGGTTTATACTTTTGCATTGTTTGCACCTAAACTAATAGCCTGTGTTTGTCTGAAACACCTATTTCTATACTGAATACACCACATAGAATGCAAACCTGGAATTCTGTCTTAACACTTAATTTAAAAAAATTCTCACAGTCAAGTATTTTTTTATTGAGGAACTAAGGTGAAGAACCAGAGTCCGTGGTGTAGGACATCAAAAATGTTGAAAAGAATAGGAGAGAAGATGCAGTAAATGAATACATTTAAGACTCACAGATTTACTAACTAAACAGGTCTTGAGTTAACATTTGCATTTAAAGTAGTAAGGGGACTAAATTGGACTGTGTAGCACCCATTAGACGCTATGCAGCCACCTAATGCTCAAAAATGGGGTCCAAACACATGCGCACACTTCTGCTGGGAAGTGCACATGGTGCCATCTTGGTAAAAGGGTTTGTGTGCGCACCTAAAGACCACTGGCAACATGCAGAGCAGGCAGCCCATGGGGCAAATCAGTGTGCAATGCTGTTTTGGCAGCACAACTGCCAATTTCCAACTCTAGCCAATGCTATTCCCTGTAGACTATTCAAACTTTAGCCAAGTGTATGAAAGCTCCAAAAACATGTACCATTGCACCAGCAGCAGAAGAAATAATCCAGAAACTAACCTGTAGGTAGTTCATGATCCCTTTAACTAGTGCTAGTGTTGTGGGGGGTGGGTGGGGGGTGGGTGGGGAGGCAGGGTTACAGTCCTTCATTCTGTTCAACATCATGTTCAGATGCATGAGATTAAGACAGGGTGTTGGGTGATGTGGCTGTCATGGTTGAATAGTGGCCACTGTGTGCGACCTGTGGCTTTTACATGTGAGACTTGCACCAGGGCTAAGTGTGTGAGGGTGAGGTAAAGGATATGAATGTTAGGGTTGAGTCCTGATTGATAGAGATTGTTGGTAGATGGGTGATGGGTGTTCAGTGAAATAAGCTGTGTGTGAGGTAAATGGTGCAGTAGGTGGGATATGCCAATTGAAGATAAACTCACTGACCTTGACAACTTCTGCAAGATTGTTGAACTTCTTCCTGCATTGCATCCATGTTCTTGGAGCAACACTCCTGGCATTGACCTTTGCCACTACTCGTTCCCAATGCTTCCTGAACATGTGTCTGGAGGGCCTCCTCTGCCCCTGCGGATACAAGATGTCTCTCCTTCTTTCCACCTCTTGTACCAAGACCTTCTGTGCATTGTAAGAAAACCTTGGCACTCACTATCTCACAGGTTCTGCCATTCCTCAAAGTACCGCAGCCCAAATTCAAAAAATTCCCACCACTTCTTGCCGCCACAATGCACTTCTAGTGATGCATACAGCCAATGAACAGTGTAGGCAGTGCTGTCAGCAGCAGTAATCATTTAATGTGCTGCCTGCATAGCAATGAATAGGTGCAGGTTAATTGTACATCATGATCTCCATGCACGTTTTCAGGAGTTAGACAATTTAACCCCCAAGTATGAAAAGCAATTAAGATATGTGACTGTTACTTGTTCTCTGTCCATCTGTAAGGTAGACTGAATATACTGGCCATTTTAAAGGTATTGGGTTTGGGTGGGGATGGAAGTTAATTCATTCTTGAGATATCGGTGACTCTAGCAAGGTCACAATTTATTGCCTATCCTTTGTTGTCCTTAAGAAGGTGGCGGTGAGTTGCCTTTCTGAACTGCTGCAGTTCATGTGGTGAAGGCACTTCCACAGCACTGTTTGGTAGGGAGTTCCAGGACTTTGATTCAACAACAACGAAAGAACGATGTATTGTGTGAAATTTTGAGGCGCTGGTATTTTCATGTGCCTACTACTCTTTTTCTTCGAGCTGGTAGAAGTTTTGGGTTTGGGAGGTGCTGCCAAAGAACCTTGGTGAGTTATGGCAGTGCATTTTATAGATATTATACACTGCAGCCATGGTAGTGGGAGTGAATGTTTAAGGTGGTGGATGGGCTGCCAATCAAGCGAGCTGCTTTGTGCTGGATGGTGGCGCACTCGTTGAGTGTTTCATGTGCATCCATCCTGGCTTGTGCCTTGTAGGTGGTGGAGAGGCGTTGCAGAATCAGGAAATGAGCCAGTCACAATAGAATACCCAGTCTCTGACCTTCTCTAGCAGTTACTGCATTTATGTGGCTTATCTAGTTGAGCTTCTGGTCAATGGTGACCTCCCCCCCACCCCACTCCTCCAAGATGTTAATGGTGGGGATTCAGTGATGTTAATGCCATTGAATGTCATGGGAGGTGCTTATACTCTCTCTTGGAGATGGTTATTGCCTGACACTTGCCTGGTCCGGATGTTAGTTGCCATCCATTAGCCCAAGCCTGAATGTTTTCCAAGTCTTGCTGCATGTGGGCATGGACTGCTTCGTTATCTGAGGAATGGAACTGAACACTGTAATCATCAGCAAACAGCCCCACTTCTGACTTAAATGATTGAGCCATTGATGGGCAATGGAAAAACAATCAAGGAACTGATTGACGGGTCACTGACCTGAAATGTTAACACTGCTTTTCTCCCCACAGATGCTGCCAGACCTGCTGAGTATTTCCAGTATTTCTTGTTTTTATAACTGAAATTAAATCTTCTAGATCTTTTTTGAGTTAAGTAGGGGTTATATAAACAGCTCCTGAGTATACTGATAATTTCTTGGAACTAAACTGCAGGCATATCAGATGGTACCTACCATCTGTGATGCTCCCACTGATTTTACATTCAGATACATGGCGGGGCAATTTTAACCTAACCTCTGGGTGGGACACCCACGGGATCAGGTGGAACACTTCTTTTATACCACCCCCAATGTTATTCATTGACTTTAATGGAGAGTAAAATTGGAGTGGGTGTAAATCCAATATTGCACCCAATCCCATCAATTTCCCAGTTGGCGGGATAAGTTAAAATTGCCCCATTGGGTGGATGTAAAATCAGTGTTCCACCTGATCCCATGGGTTTCCCACCCAGCAAGTTAGGTTAAAATTGCCCCTAAGGAATTGATAACGTTATGGATTATCAAAGCTAACTGCGAACAGCTGAGCTGAATCTAAGGACTATGCCTTTGATTTAGAATGCAAGAGAAACAAGAATATCTCATGTAGCATAAATGATGATGCATTCAAAATGTAATCCTTTCCATTTAACTTGGCACACATTTTTTAACATCTGAGCACACTGGTACTTTGAGGTACTTAAGACTTTCACATAACACTTTGTTTAACTGGGTCAGTATTGAATGAGTTACAGCTCAGCACATAGCTGTTGAACTATTGTGAACAGGTTGCTATGCCAAACCCTTTGGACTTGTCTGCTGCAGCGGTTCCCTTTGAGGGGTTTCCTTGGCCTCCAGGTTCAGCATCTGCTGGTGTGGATTGAACATATGGGGAGGATGTGTCCTCCGCTTGGTACCTTAAGGGATCTCAGCCTCTGACCATCTGAAATCAGAAAGATCAACTGTGTGAATCTACATTGAAAGGCATGCAAAATAGTGACAGTTTGTTAAACTTGCTCTTCATAAATGTGAAAGACCCTGAATTTTAAGTTCTAAAGGACTTTCCAGCTGGTGAAGGATGTATTTTTTGTGGAATATAATTATAATCTGGTTTAAATAGTCCAGAATGCTTCAGTTGATTTGTACTTATAAAAGCAATTTAGATGTGAATGTTACTTTATTATCATTGAGTTCTTATGTATTTGTAAAATTGCTATTGATAATTCAAGGATAGACGTGATTAATTAGAGAGGGAAAATAAATAGGGGGAAAATGTGTTTAAGCAAATAAATTTGTGACTCTCATCATCTTTGAATGTTTAGGCATTCCTATTGAAAATTTAGCCAAAAACAAAGTAATCCACAGAGTTTGCAGAGGGAATAAAATATTGACAAACAATCTATACTTTCAACTGAAGTTTGTGATATGAAACCAGAAATCTGTTTAGAAGTAGGGCTGGCTGAGAGTGTTCAGTGTACAACCATAATAAGCACCTAAACCAGAAGAAGGCAGCCGTGAACAATAATAACACACATACATAGCACCAGGATATATGTCTTCTGTTGATCCTTTTCTGAGCAATAATCATTCCCATTCTGCAGAGAAGTCTGAAATGTGAGTTTCATCTTTCAATCTTTGAATTCTGTAATAACTGGTTGCATTTGGATCACGCAGCCTTATTCCGAGATTCCAATTCAGACTTTCGGCAGATTTAATAAGCTTCTCAGAGACAGCAGGCGTCTACTGAAGAATAACCTTTTTATTGGAATTGGGAATCTTAGCCAAAGAAACGATGTACCTAATAAATGTTAGTTAAGTATTTGTCAATTAAGATATTGAAGAAAGTCCTTTCTCTATACCCTTGATGAGTTGTTTTTGTTTTGCTTCTAGTTTCTTTTTTTTATTGTTAACAGTTTCTGAATGCGATGCTCAGCAATCAATGCTTCCTTTGAGATCACACAGTTGGAGTAATAATTGAGAAGGTATTTGGAGAATAGGAAAAATGTAATGATTGGTAAGTTAAACATGTTTATACTTGACTGACAAAAGACAGACAAAAACATATATTATGCACATATAATTGTTGAGTATATATGTACAATGTTTGACTTATAAGCCAAGACTTCTCTTGCTCCCTTTTTCTTCCAATGTTTGTTGATAGACGAGTAAATGGCATCAATCTTTCCTGCGTTCAGCTCATTTCCGAGCATGTGGATTTTTGTTTTCAACAGGACATACATTCAAAGAGAACTGAGACTCCAGTACTATCACCTGGAGTGAAGTCTGACAGAAAGAAGAGGAGGCAGAAAGCAGTGCGACACTCACATTGTCATGCATGACTGACCTGCAGCCATCATCAGCAATTAAACATTGAGAGCTACAGATATCTTTAGACAGGTTCAGGTTTCCTGGCACTGCTGTGATTAGATTTTGCATTGCTTCCCTGTGGTCAATAACAGCTTCTTTTTATTCATTTGCTTTCTTTTCCTCATAAAGTCTTTGAAGTGTTTCAAAGTATAGATGGCGAGTTTAACAACTGGTCGATAGTCAGTAGAATGCACACAAAAGGTACCGTAACCAACAGCCGACTTAAAGGCTGCTTTTTTAATGTGCGTGTTCAGTTTTGCTTTTATTCTGTGTGTGGTATTCTCCCTTGGATAATAGGGTCATTTCATGGATCCAAGCACTCAAATCAAGGCTCCACAAGCAGGAGTTTGTGGGCCAAAAGCATTGAAATTACAATAGGGTGAGCCCTCCACTCACCAGTAGGAGGCCTTAACAATCAGCATGGCAGATGAGCATGTTATTGATAATTGCATTGTGATATGGATACTAATAATAATACTAATGTAACTAAAAACATAGAATTACTAGTTCTAAACAAATTATTCAAAATTCTATGGGAATAACTAACTTTTGCTGAATCTAAAATATTTTACCCCACTTTTCTTGTCCCTTTCTATTTTCATATTGTCCTTAATTTTAACAGCAAGACAATAAAGCTCAGAGACATTGGGCTGGAGGTGGGGGTGAGGGAGCCTGGAAAATGGGGGGATTCCATGTCGGAACAGCTCCCTGATTCATTCCCGCCAGGGGTGGGCTGGGAAGAGGATTGGCTCCATGAAGGTGAGCAGCCAATTACGGTAGATAAGGCCCCAATCAGGGGCGATTTTGCGGTGTCGCTGGCACTTTGTCACCGGCATTTTACCATGGCGGAGCGGTCTCCTGCTGCATGCGGAGGCCACCATCTCCTTGGAGGCGGCCTCCCTGCAGCAGGCCGTGGGGCCATCAGAGCCAGAGGCTCCATGCTGCAAAGAGAGTGTTGCGTTCATGAAAGGCCACAATCATGGCCAAGACAATCCAGCGGAAGGGTTTTCCCTCCACCCCAATTGACCTACTGATCTAGATCCCGGTTATTCGGTGACTGATATGCAGGCCAGCAAGGGCACCTCCATATTGAGTTGACCTTGCGTCCCCGACCTGCCTCAGCAGTGCCTACCTCTTTCTGGAAAGCCATCCTCAATAGGAGGGTAGGCTCGGAAGTAGCCAATTAGCAGGCTGCCTCCTGGGAGATTGCTTTTCCGGTCTCACTGCCAGCAAATGCCGGCTCGGAACCCCCATTAGGTCCCACATTGGGGTCCCGAAGCCCACAGCAAAATCGAGCCCATTATCTTAAAGCATATAGGAAATGATTTCCTGTGTCATCCTGTCCCCACCCCTTCCTCCACCACCACAAACATGCTAGCTGAGACTGGCATAGCTCAGCCTCTAGGGAAAGTTAAGAGTGAATAAATGACAGGAGTGAAATTATTTTCAAAGTTCCAATATTAGCAACTTCTGAAATTGCTCTTTAAAAGTTTATGTTTAGCTTAAATTTAAGTTTCTCCCTTTCTGCACAACAAGAAAAGAGCAAATTATCAAAAGTCCATATTATATGAAAGCTTTTTAATTCACTTTCCTAGGCATAGTAAGGTTTTATTAAATGCAATGAATTAGAAACATCATAGAAGGAATCAGTATAAGATTGACTTGTTTGCAATGTTTATGTTTGTGTCCACATTAGAGTTGGAGATATCAAGGGGTAGATTTTTGATTTCATCATCTGGGCACTAAACTGACGAAGTGAATCACTCGCCATTTATAGAATCTGTGATTTTCATTTAATTGATTTGGGGTTTTATAATGGTCAGGCGATTCGCTTCACAAGATTACTGCCCAGGAGGTGAAGACAAAAATTTGCCTCCAAGTATTAACTCCAAATATAAAAATCTGAAATTCTGATATGCGAAAAAATCCAAATTTAGATAAGTAACAAAACGTCACTTTCTTTCTTTTGGGCCTCCTTATCTCGAGAGACAATGGATACGCGCCTGGAGGTGGTCAGTGGTTTGTGAAGCAGCGCCTGGAGTGGCTATAAAGGCCAATTCTGGAGTGACAGATTACTGCCCAGGAGGTGAAGACAAAAATTTGCCTCCAAGTATTAACTCCAAATATAAAAATCTGAAATTCCGATATGCGAAAAAATCCAAATTTAGATAAGTAACAAAACGTCACTTAATGTCTCTCTATATGCATGATCTATGTTGCCCCATCGAGTCACGAAATCAATTTTTCAACAGATGTGGTTCAACTGCAGTATCATTAATCCCTGCAGAACTTTTTGTTCAGATCAAGCTCCTGCAGTTTAATTGCTCTCAAAAAATAACACATCTGATTGCTACCAACAAACTGAAACTTGAGTTATTAAACATTAATGCTAAAAGGCACACTTTTATAATGTGCACAATCTTATTAAAAAGCCTTTCACTGATATGCAGATAGAAACATGGTATGATGGACCCTCTCTCAGCTTTTGAAGCTATAATACATATAAAATAAGAAAACAGAACAGCACTCCAATATGGTACAGAGAAACATTCAAGATTTACAATAAGATCCTTGAATTCTTGTGATTTTTGAGGGACTCCTGATGCAATGTGGTACAGCCATGAGAGTTATGACCATATTTCCCTCCTCTTATTGCCTGATTTTCTGGTAGGATTTAGATGGGGCAGGGATCCACTACACCAATTTAGTGCCCACGCAATTTTTTGGATTCCGTTTGAGTAAGCTCACCACTGAGAACACAGTTGTGTCAGTCTTACTGTCTTTGTTTTCCTTCCTTCCTCTTCCTCTCTCTCTCTCTCTTTCTGTACAGCTGCTATATAATATGACTCTCTCGGCATCTTATTACTTTGTTCAACTCTTCAAGGTAAGTTCACTGATCTCACGTTTCAAGTCAGGAGCTGTGCTCAATGGTGGAATAGATCATAAATAGGGCTATGGAAGTGTAGTGCAGAATTTTCAAACCACTCTCTCTCTGAGTGTGACTCCCCACTGGATGCACCGGAACAATAAATCTACCTTTTTTCTGCAGGAAGATGGGAGCAAACATAAAGCTAGTAACAGATGGAGGTGCGGTGATGATTGTGGCAGTGTCTGGACTCTAGCAGAACCTTTGGAAGGGCTCTTTCCAAGGAACACTTGTAGAAGTTCGAGAGGACTGCAGAGGAAGATTGAAGATTGGGAGGCCTCAGGAGGTGGGGGATTTGGAATCAAGAGTAATCAAAGAGGGAAATGGGAGCACAGGACTGGGGTCTCGAAGCAATGGAGTTGCTGGAGCATGGAAGGACCAGATGTGAGTACGGGGGTGGTGCAGTGAAGGGCAAGTGTAGTTTTGGGAGCACTAAGGGGAGATTTGGGAATGCTGAGGAGTAAGATAGGTACTGGAAACACTGAGGAGGTCCAGAAGGGGAAATAACAAAAAGTTTAGCGGGGATTAATGATCATAATGAACCACATAAGTTGAAAAATTGATTTCAATGAGACGTTGGGGCAACATAGATCAAAAATTCCCTCATCCCAACCCCCGACCAAAATGCTCAGACAGATTGGATCTTACAAGGATTATTTATATGGTTTATCAAGGGGACAATATCATAGTGATTTGATTTTCTAATAATATTAATGCAGTAATTATTTCATGCATATGCACAGAGACATTCGGTGAAGTTTTTGTTACTTATCTAAATTTGGATTGTGTCACATATCAGAATTGCAGCATTTTTATCGAAGGGCAAATAGGGTGTGAAGCATTGAGGGTGACAGTCTGGAAACAATCCAGGACCTGATTACAGCTCCCAATCCTGCATACGCGCCCATAACTGAGTGGTCAGATCAAAGGATTTAGCATAGATGGCTTGAGAATTGAAGGCTGGACAGAAGGCAGGTGGCACCGCAGAAAAGATACAGTTGAAGAATCTGTGAAAGGATTGAACCCATGTTCATAAACATTATATGAACACACCAGGGGAGAGCATCTATGGTCACCTGACTGAAACCAAAGCTGATGAGGTTTTTTCTTAAAAAAGAGATTTCTCTGAAAGACAGATCAGAAAGCCAGCCAGCCAGGAAGCAGAAGATACATTCCAGTCAAGAAGACCATGCCTAAACATTTTTAAATCACAGAGGCGGAGATAGCAAGGTGACCTTGAAAGTTCTCCACCTGAGAAATCGTAACAGGACCATCTTTGACTGACTCTTAACCAGAGAAGTCTGCAATACTTCAGTGAATCTAAAAAAGGAACACCAGGTCTTCACCGCTTAAAAAAATTTCTCCTGGAAAACCAAGAAGGTTTCAAAGTGAACTCTTTTACAACAATCGGATTTAAATGCATGCTTTCCTCTAATCTCTATCTCTTGTGTGTGTGCATGAGTGAATGGGTGAGGTTGCAAATATTTTCTCATTTAATAAATCATTTATCTTTTAATCCTACGAGAAAACCTGTCATTTGTCCATTTATTTGATCTCTAAAACACTCAGGGACTAAAGCAATACTTAAAAAAAACTGTCTACAGTCAGTTGAAAGGTGAAAAGTGGAAGTCATCCACACCATCTCCCCCCTGTCCATAACAGTTGTTAGACTGCTTGTCTGACACACAGTCCTGAATGAGTCACTTATCCCTTGAATTTATCATGGGGCCTGCCACAAATGCCACTCCTTTGGCATTGATTCCATTCCCTTACCTGGCTACTATCTCAGTCTGAATCATTTGACTTGCAACCTTAGCATCCTGTTTGACCCTGAGCTGAGCTTTAGACCCAAATCCTCTGCATCACTACTTCCATCTCTGTAACATTGCTGAGCTCTACCTCTATCTCTGCTCTTTCACCAATGAAACCCTTACACTTGCCTTCACCAACTCCAGGCTAACCCTGTTTACCTACCATCTTCTATTCTTCACAAACTCTAACCTGTGCAAAAATCTGCTGGGCAGATCCTGTCCTGCACTAAGTCCTGCTTACTCATATGCCCTGTCCTTAGTGACTATATTGGCGTCCACTCCCTCAATGCTTCAAACTTTGAATCCTCATCATTGCCTTTAAATATCCCAATTGCCTCACCCTACCATATCTCCATAACTTCATCCATACATCCATACCCTTGAGATTTTTTTATGTTACAAGTTCTATATGAATGGAAGTTGTTGATAGAAAATGCACATTGTCATGCAGACGCCCACCTGCCAAGAATGAGGCATATTAATTTTGTCATATGAACATTGATTTTAAACTGTTGCTGGAGTGAAGAAATGACCTGTTTGAAGATCACCAGATACTGGGCTGGAAGGATATTTGCATACTAAGAGATGCTGCTTGTGGAGACAAAGGACTATTCCCTGCTCCAATTAACCCAAATGGATTTTGATGACCATACATTGAAGGTGTAAGGAAGTGCATTCCAGGCCCTGCCAAGATGATACAATCCACAGAACCATGACTGGTTAAACCAGCTGATCACATGACTAACTGGCTGGTCCAGGTTTTTGTGAACTAGCCACAGGACAGTTTTAATTCAGAAGGCTGTGTGCAACTGAAGCTGGAACAAGGAAGCCTCTCTCTCTCTCTCACTTTCCCTCAAGCCACCAGACCCACGGAAGGCACGTAAACCTCAAGCAAGAAAAGACTCCTACATTGGAACAAGTTGAAGCGTGAACTGAGCCCCAAAGAATTGCAAGACGTATCGGCAACCAAAGACTCCACATTGAACTTAAAGGACTGTAACTACCAGATATTGCCTCAAACTTTCCCCCTTTATTCCTTCTACTTTTTCTGTCTCTATCTGCATGCATGTTTATCACGTATGCATGCTAGCGTGATCGTGTCGCATATTCGTAGTCGTTAACTGGAATAGAATTTAAGATTAATAAACTTCGACCTTTCTTGTTTAAATCTAAAGAAACCTGTTTGATTTCTTTGCGTTACAATTGCAGCAGTGAACAAGGATTCAATTGGGGGAGCTAAAAACACGATGTTTTAAAATTAAACCCTGTTACAGTTAAACCAGACAAAGACTGAGAGGGAACCCTAGACTCCTTCTCACCTGGTCATAACAACATTGAATCATAGAATTGTTTCGGCAGTTTCCTTTTGCAGCGGCGACAGGGAGAGCGAGGTGGCAGCTGGGTAAGTGAGTTTCAACTTATATAAACTTACCTTTTTGTTTCGGCAGATTCTTTTTGCAGCGGCGAAACCCGAGACACTACACCTGTAGTGTCTCCCACCCACCCTCCTCCTCTAACCAAAAAAAAAGGACTCGGTGGTGTGTAGATAAGGTAAGGCTTTTTCTATTTCTTTTTTTCCCCGTGTGATTGGTAAAAACGTTTCGTTCCTTTTTCATTTATCTAAGTTAAGACTAAGTTAAGCTTAAGATTAAAAATGGCAGGAGATCTCAGACCCGTGTTATGCTCCTCTTGCTCAATGTGGGAGCTCAGGGACACGGCTGATGTCCCTGACTCCTCCACGTGCTGGAAGTGTGTCCAGCTGCAGCTCTTGTTAGACCGCATGACAGCTCTGGAGCTGCGGATGGACTCACTTTGGAGCATCCGCGATGCTGAGGAGGTCGTGGATAGCACGCTTAGTGAATTGGTCACACCACAGATTAGGATTGCTGAGGGAGAAAGGAAATGGGTGACCAAAAGGCAGAGAAAGAGCAGGAAGGCAGCGCAGGTGTCCCCTGCGGTCATCTCCCTCCAAAACAGGTATACCGTTTTGGATACTGTTGGGGGAGATGGCTCACCAGGGGAAGGCAGCAGTAGCCAGGTTCATGGCACCATGGCTGGCTCTGCTGTTCAGAAGGGCGGGGAAAAGAGTGGAAGGGCTATAGTCATAGGGGATTCGATTGTAAGGGGAGTAGATAGGCGGTTCTGTGGTCGAAAACGAGACTCCCGAATGGTATGTTGCCTCCCAGGTGCACGGGTCAGGGATGTCTCAGATCGGCTGCAGAACATTCTGAAGGGGGAGGGTGAACAGCCAGTTGTCGTTGTGCACATAGGCACCAATGATATAGGTAAAAAATGGGATGAGGTCCTACAAGCAGAGTTTAGGGAGTTAGGAGCCAAGTTAAAAAGTAGGACCTCAGAGGTAGTAATCTCAGGATTGCTACCAGTGCCACATGCTAGTCAGAGTAGAAATGAAAGAATAGTCAGGATGAATGCGTGGCTTGAGAGATGGTGCAGGAGGGAGGGGTTCAGATTTTTGGGACATTGGGACCGGTTCTGGGGGAGGTGGGACTATTACAAATTGGACGGTCTACACCTGGGCCGGACTGGAACCAATGTCCTTGGGGGTGCTTTTGCTAATGCTGTTGGGGAGGGTTTAAACTAATGTGGCAGGGGGATGGGAACCAAATGAGGAGGTCAGTGGACAGTAAGGAGGTAGTAACTAAAGCCTGTAAGGAACTAGATAATGAAGTCAGCGTGACTAAGGGGAAGAGTAGGCAGGGATCAGATGATGAACGCAAAGGGACTGGTGGTCTGAGGTGCATTTGTTTTAATGCAAGAAGTGTAGTAGGTAAGGCAGATGAACTCAGGGCTTGGATTAGTACCTGGGATATGATGTTATTGCTATTACTGAGACTTGGTTGAAGGAAGGGCACGATTGGCAACTAAATATCCCAGGATATCGATGCTTCAGGCGGGATAGAGAGGGAGGTAAAAGGGGTGGAGGAGTTGCATTACTGGTCAAAGAGGATATCACAGCTGTGCTGAAGGAGGGCACTATGGAGGACTCGAGCAGTGAGGCAATATGGGCAGAACTCAGAAATAGGAAGGGTGCGGTAACAATGTTGGGGCTGTACTACAGGCCTCCCAACAGCGAGCGTGAGATAGAGGTACAAATATGTAAACAGATTATGGAAAGATGTAGGAGCAACAGGGTGGTGGTGATAGGATATTTTAATTTTTCCAACATTGACTGGGATTCACTTAGTGTTAGAGGTCTAGATGGAGCAGAATTTGTAAGGAGCATCCAGGAGGGTTTTCTGGAGCAGGATGTAAATAGTCCAACTCGGGAAGGGGCCATACTGGACCTGGTGTTGGGGAATGAGCCCGGCCAGGTGGTTGAAGTTTCAGTAGGGGACTACTTTGGGAATAGTGATCACAATTCCGTAAGTTTTAGAATACTCATGGACAAAGACGAGACTGGTCTTAAAGGAAGAGTGCTAAATTGGGGGAAGGCTAACTATACCAAAATTCGGCAGGAGCTGGGGAATGTAGATTGGGAGCAGCTGTTTGAAGATAAATCCACATTTGATATGTGGGAGGCTTTTAAAGAGAGGTTGATTAGCGTGCAGGAGAGACATGTTCCTGTGAAAATGAGGGATAGAAATGGCAAGATTAGGGAACCATGGATGACAGGTGAAATTGTGAGACTATCTAAGAGGAAAAAGGAAGCATACATAAGGTCTAGGCGGCTGAAGAAAGACGAAGCTTTAGAAGAATATCGGGAATGTAGGACCAATCTGAAACGAGGAATTAAGAGGGCTAAAAGAGGTCATGAAATATCTTTAGCAAACAGGGTTAAGGAAAATCCCAAAGCCTTTTATTCATATATAAGGAGCAAGAGGGTAACTAGAGAAAGGATTGGCCCACTCAAGGACAAAGGAGGAAAATTATGCGTGGAGTCAGAGAAAATGGGTGAGATTCTAAACGAGTACTTTGCATCGGTATTCACCGAGGAGAGGGACATGACGGATGTTGAGGTTAGGGATAGATGTTTGATTACACTAGGTCAAGTCGGCATAAGGAGGGAGGAAGTGTTGGGTATTCTAAAAGGCATTAAGGTGGACAAGTCCCCAGGTCCGGATGGGATCTATCCCAGGTTACTGAGGGAAGCGAGAGAGGAAATAGCTGGGGCCTTAACAGATATCTTTGCAGCATCCTTAAACACGGGTGAGGTCCCGGAGGACTGGAGAATTGCTAATGTTGTCCCCTTGTTTAAGAAGGGTAGCAGGGATAATCCAGGTAATTATAGACCGGTGAGCCTGACGTCAGTGGTAGGGAAGCTGCTGGAGAAGATACTGAGGGATAGGATCTATTCCCATTTGGAAGAAAATGGGCTTATCAGTGATAGGCAACATGGTTTTGTGCAGGGAAGGTCATGTCTTACCAACTTAATAGAATTCTTTGAGGAAGTGACAAAGTTGATTGATGAGGGAAGGGCTGTAGATGTCATATACATGGACTTCAGTAAGGCGTTTGATAAGGTTCCCCATGGTAGGTTGATGGAGAAAGTGAAGTCGCATGGGGTCCAAGGTGTACTAGCTAGATGGATAAAGAACTGGCTGGGCAACAGGAGACAGAGAGTAGCAGTGGAAGGGAGTTTCTCAAAATGGAGACGTGTGACCAGTGGTGTTCCACAGGGATCCGTGCTGGGACCACTGTTGTTTGTGATATACATAAATGATTTGGAGGAAAGTATAGGTGGTCTGATTAGCAAGTTTGCAAATGACACTAAGATTGGTGGAGTAGCAGATAATGAAGGGGACTGTCAGAGAATACAGCAGAATATAGATAGATTGGAGAGTTGGGCAGAGAAATGGCAGATGGAGTTCAATCCGGGCAAATGCAAGGTGATGCATTTTGGAAGATCCAGTTCAAGAGTGAACTATACAATAAATGGAAAAGTCCTGGGGAAAATTGATGTACAGAGAGATTTGGGTGTTCAGGTCCATTGTTCCCTGAAGGTGGCAACGCAGGTCAATAGAGTGGTCAAGAAGGCATACGGCATGCTTTCCTTCATCGGACAGGGTATTGAGTACAAGAGTTGGCAGGTCATGTTACAGTTGTATAAGACTTTGGTTCGGCCACATTTGGAATACTGCGTGCAGTTCTGGTCGCCACATTACCAAAAGGATGTAGATGCTTTGGAGAGGGTGCAGAAGAGGTTCACCAGGATGTTGCCTGGTATGGAGGGCGCTAGCTATGAAGAGAGGTTGAGTAGATTAGGATTATTTTCATTAGAAAGACAAAGGTTGAGGGGGGACCTGATTGAGGTGTACAAAATCATGAGGGTGGATAGCAAGAAGCTTTTTCCCAGAGTGGGGGATTCAATTACTAGGGGTCACGAGTTCAAAGTGAGAGGGGAAAAGTTTAGGGGGGATATGCGTGGAAAGTTCTTTCCGCAGAGGGTGGTGGGTGCCTGGAACGCGTTGCCAGCGGAGGTGGTAGACGCAGGCACGATAGCGTCTTTTAAGATGTATCTAGACAGATACATGAATGGGCAGGAAGCAAAGAGATACAGACCCTTAGAAAATAGGCGACAGGTTTAGATAGAGGATCTGGATCGGCGCAGGCTTGGAGGGCCGAAGGGCCTGTTCCTGTGCTGTAATTTTCTTTGTTCTTTGTTCTTAATGGTTACAGCACAGAAGGAAGCCATTTGGCCCATCGTGTCCATGCTGACGCTGCAAGAGTAACTTGCCTAGTCTCACTCCCCTGGCTTTTCCTCGTAGCCTTGCAAATATTTCTCTTCAGATTATACTCCAATGCTCTTTTGAAAGCCATGATTGAATCTGCCTCCACCACACTTTCAGGCAGTGCATTCCAGATCCTAACCAGTCATTGCATTAAAATGATTTTCCTCATGTCGCTGTTGGTTTTCTTGCCAATCTCCTTAAATTGGTGTCCTCTGTTTCTCAACACTTCCAGCAACAGAAATACTTTATTTCTATCTACTATGTCCAGACCCTTATGATTTTTAACACCTCAGTCAGATCTCTTCTTAATCTTCTCTTCTCTGAGGGGAACAGCCCCTGCTTCTCCAATTTATTCATGTAATTGAAGTTCCTCAACCCTGGAACCATTTTCTGCACCCTCTTTAATGCCTTCACTTCTTTCCAAAGAGTGGTGCCCAGAATGGGACACAATACTCCAGTTGAGGCCGAACCAGTGTTTTACACAGGTTTATCATAACTTCCTTGCTTTTGTATTCTGTGCCCCTACTTATAATGTGCAGGATCTCATCTGCATTATTAACCACTTTCTCAACCACCACCTTCTCAAGAGTAATTAGGCATGGGGAACAAATGCTGGCCTTGCCAGCGACTCTCACATCCCATGAAAGTTTAAAAAAAAACTGCCCAGCCACTTTCAATGATTTGTGCACATATACCCCAAGGTCCCTCTGCTCCTGCACCCCATTTAGAATTGTACCCTTTATTTTATATTGCCTATCCTCATTCTTCCTATTAAAATGCCTCACACTTGTCTGCATTAAATTTCATCTGCCACTTACCTGCCCATTCCACCAGCCTGTCTATGTCCTCTTGACCTTTATCACTATCCTCCTCACAGTTCAGAATACTTCAAACTTTTGTGTCATCTGAACACCCAAGACTACGGCATTAATATAGATCAAGAAAAGCAGTGGTCGTAACACTGACCTTAGGGAACACCACTGTATATCTTTCTCCTGTCTGAAAAATGACCGTTCACCACTACTCGCTGTTTCCTGCCACTCAAACAATTTTATATCCATGCTGCCACTCTCGCATTTATTCCGTGGGCTCTAACTTTTCCAACAATCACTTTATCAAATGCCTTTTAAAAGTCCACATACACTACATCCACTGCATTACCCTTATCAAAAAACTCAAGCAAGTTAGCTAAACAGTATTTACCCTTAACAAATCCATGCTGGCTTTCCTTAATTAATCCACATTTGTCCAAATGACTGTTAATTTTGTCCCAAATTATCGGGCCGGATTTTGTGTTCAATCCGACTGCAGAATCACCCGCCATGGAACCTGACGCCAGGATTCCTGGTTCCGATTCTCCTGGGGACAGGATAGGCTGACGATGGCCTTCCCACCCAGGGGCCAAATAAGGGCCTCTTCCCACCACTGCTGGGATCTTACCAGGAGGTGAATGAGGCGCCCTCCCTGTGGTCTTGAGGGGGGTGTCCCTCCTTTGTGCACAATTTGTGGCCCACGGAGGACACCCACTGGGAACAAATGTACACCCTGGGACACCCTTCCCCCTAGACTGAATGTCCACCGCCCCCAACCTCCACCCTCCCTTCACCAGGGCTTTCCAGGCTGGCCCTAGCGACTCCGCCTCACCTACCTCTTCTTCAGGGTTCCAGCACTGGGTCTGGATCCGAGGCCTCTGCAGTACTGGCAGTGGCCACTACTCCTGGTGGTGCTTCCAATACTGCTGAGCTGCCAGCCCTGTGACTGGCTGGCAGCTCTTGGAGACGGGATTCCCATCACTATTAAGTCTTTAAAGGGACGGGGATCCCGCCTGCTTAAACTTTGACCCCATAAGACCAGAGGATCATTCCGGGGTCTGAAAAAATGCAGAGGTGGGGTTCCCCCTGCCTTTTGACCCAGCACCGAGAGCCCTGCCTCATGCACAAAATTCAGCCCATCCATTTCTAAAAACTTTCCCACCACCAAGGTTAAACTAACTGGTTTGTATTTGCTGTGCTCATCCTCACACCCTTTCTTGATCAAGGGTGTAGCATCTGCAATTCTCCAGTCCTCTGGTCATCACCCTTGTATATAAGGAGGTTTGGAAGATCGTGACCAGTGCCTCCACAATTTCCACTCTTCAATATCCTTGGATGCAGCCAGCATATCTAATACCTCTTTATCAATTTTTAGCCCATCCAGTATCTCAAATACCTCCACTTTCTCTATGGCTTGGGCAGCATGTTCTTCCTTGGTAAAGACAGATGTAAAGTACTTACTTAGTACCTCAGCCATGCCCTCTGCCTTCATGCATAAAACTCCTTTTAGGACCCTAATCAACTCTTCCTTTTACAACCTTTTTTACTATTTATATGCCCTTAGAAGACTTTTGGATTCCCTTTTATGTTAACTACCAGTCTTTTCTCATACTCTCTCTTTGCTTCTCTTACTTGTTTTTTTCACTTCCCGTTTGAACTTTCTGTATTCAGCCTGATTCTCACTTGTATTTTCCACCTGACATCCTTTTTTTATGCACTCTTTTTCTGCTTCCTCTTAGTCTATCTCTTTCATCATCCAGGGAGCTCTGGGATTGTTTGCCCTACCTATTCCCTTCATGGGAATGTACCTTGACTGTACCTGGACTATCTCCTCTTTAAAGGTGGCCCATTGTTCCATTACAGTTTTATCTGCCATTCTTTGATTCCAATTTACCCGGGCCAGATCTGTTCTCACCCTATTGAAGTTGGCCCTCCACCAATTAATTATTTTTACCCTGGATTGCTCCTTGTCTTTTTCCATTGCCAACCTAAACCATATGATATTATGATCACTGTCCCCTAAATGTTCCCCTACTGACACTTGATTCACTTGACCCACCTCATTTCCCAGAACCAAATCCAGCAATGCCTCCTTTCTCCTTGGACAGGAAACATGCTGAAGTAGAAAATTCTCCTGAAAACACTCTAGAAACTCTTTCCCTCTCTGCTCTTTACACTATTACTAGCTCTTAAAATTAAAATAAGGAATAATGAAGAGAAAAGATCAATGACATACATGTGCCTAGGCCAGCAATATGAATCTGTGATGATGTAGCATACATGTACTTTGATTTGGCAAAATGTTTGATTTTTTTTTTTTGGCTTCCACATTTAATGGGACATAGGGCAAACATGCTTATGAACCAACAATGCAAAATGCCCCCAGTAAAACGTGGGCATTCCTGTGCATTTAGAAAGCACATAAACAGCTACCAGAGTGTTATAATTTCTCCCTGTGCAATGTACCACCAAGATTGTAGGGATGTTAAGATGCATCGTCAGGTAACATCATAAAATGAAACAAATTGCAAGGACAGTTACCATGCCAACTTTTTGAGACCAGAACATTTCTTCTACCTCTGCTCCCAGGTTCAGTGTACAGGTGAGATGGCATTAACACTTTCTACCACCCCCAAATAGGCTGGACTGGCACTGGCCTTTAATTAGATGGTAGTCCTTAACTTCACAAAGGACCTCCAAAGCTGCTTCATTGTATGAAGTAAAAGCAACGTTCTGAAGAAGGGTAAAAGCAAAATCTGTGGATGCTGGAAATCTGAAATAAAAACAAGAAATGCCGGAAATACTCAGCAGGTCTAGCAGCATCTGGTAGATGCTGCCCCACCTGCTGAGTATTTCCAGCATTTCTTGTTTTTATTTCTGAAGAAGGGTCACTGACCTGAAACGTTAACTCTGCTTCTCACTCCCCAGATGCTGCCAGACCTGCTGAGTATTTCCATCGCTTCTTGTTTTTATATCATTGAATGAAATAGTTCTCACATGAAACATTGCTCCAGCCATTGTCCCCATCTTGAGTAGCATGAATGCTTTAAGGCTGTCAAGTAGCCTTTTAAGAGTTGCCGATGCCAGATAAACTGTTCCCAACTCTAGTGTGCTCCCAGTGGGTCATGTATTGTGTACCAGGGATCAAAGCAGATTAATGCATAGCTTATGGGCCCTATGCCCAGGGGCCCTGACCTAGAGCCTTGTGCAAATAAGCAGTTTTATTAAGCATTATATATTATCATATGACATGCTTTATTATTAATGCAGTGTGCAAACATTAATTTCTATTTGCATTTTAGTATATGTTTGTGTAGAAATGGATTCCAGGATGGGGGTGGGCGGGGGAAGTTGATGTATGGGGTTGTGGAGGGGCCCCAAATGTTCTTGATGCTCAAATCCCAAAGCTTCTGCCAAGAATGCTGCAATACTATGGTAGTGAACTGACTTGCAATAATATATTGTGAGGATGTTCTGTGCTACAGCTGAACAGAGCCCACAAAGGAGCAATGGTCCCAACACCCCTCTGCTGGGATCCCATTTTCATCCTCAAAGGTCTTTTTGTATTTAAAATAGCAATTTTCTTCCCCAGAAGCAAAAGAGCAAAAATACAAAGTTTAGCATCAGATTCAACCAGTTTACATTGTGTGCAGATGGTACATTGTACGTTGATACATTGCTTTGTGTGAATAGACTGCTGAGATGGTACATGTTTGGTTGGCACTGCATTGGGAGATTGGAAAAGATTGTTGGTTATACCTCTGTTGTGGTGAAGCTAATAGGCAGGTATACACCTTTCGCTGACTGACTCTTCATTATAGAGTTTTGGGGCAAGGGTTATTCTTTTTCAACTGTCCTGCTTAGACTTCCATTCTCAGTTTGTTTAAAGAGACAGGCCAAACAGAACCCTAACTGATCCAAAATGGAAACAAATATAGAAATTATCCAATTGGGTCATTGCTGGTTATAAATCTGATTTGGTACTGATCCTTAATAGCTCATTTATGCTGAGACCTAGTCTTGTAATCCATGGACAGATTAGTGGATCTGTTTGTATTGTTGTCCAACTCCACTATATGCTTATAATAAGCCTCTTTAAAAGAATTGTCTGCGCTTTAAAACTGTCAGCATATTATTCAGCATATGGATATATGGAATAATTTTCAATAAATAAATTCCATGGTGATAAATGACTAGTGTGTGTTATTGGACGGATGAAGCAGTGAGTGATCTTGACAAAGTGGAGATGTAGTAAATGAATTGGGCTGTCTGTGGAAATTCAGGTCAAAAATTCACTGGAACTTTACATCACCAATGCATCTGCATCTGTCCAATTGACTCTGCCATGAGACCTATGCCTGAGGTGTAGTTATGCCAGTGCTGATTTAGAACTTAGTGGCAAGTGGAGATTTGAGTTCAGGCAAAATCTCACTCATGATTGCTTTCTATGGAAATGGTAATAATATAGCCCTGTGACTGAACGTAATTATAAAAACGTCAGGTTGATAATGGAGGTATTAGTAGAGGTGTAACAATCCAATTGTTTTAAATTTTATAATTACATTGATCTCCATTTTTCTGATTTCTAAAGTACATTCACACAGTTCCATTGTTATAAACGTTACAAAGCAAAATAATAATGGGAAGAGCAGCAGAGGAATACAGTGCCCTAAAAAATAATCACAGGCAAACAGTACAGACGGTGAGGCTAGATAAACATATGGGGGACAAGAGAATAGAAGTTGTGCTGATTGAGTTAGATGAGGAAGAATGGGGGAGGCTCGAGTAGAGCATAAACATGGACACAGACTGGTTGGGCTGAATGGCCTGTTTCTGTGCTGTAAATTCTATAACAATAGTGTGAAGAAAAGTAGATAATTCAAAACCAAGAGGAACAAAAGAAAAAAAAGCAATGCCTTGAAAAACAGCACATAGTGACAGAGTGCTGCAGACAACACAATGAAATGCAGCTCAAAAACATAACACTGTGGGAAAAAAAGCAGAGGAATGCAACCCCTTAAAGAGCAGCATAGCAATGTGGCAATGTCATATGCAGCACAGTAAGGGAAAGAATTGTGTTGTTCTTCATGGTCATTCATCTCAGATGGAACATCTGCACAGATACAAAGGAATCTCCTATACAGCTCATGCTTGTGATTCACCAGATGTTGAATCTCCAATCTCACCTTTCTGGTTAGGGAGTGCCACTCAGTAGAAGCTTGGAATTCTCCCACAGGAAGGGAGGGGAAAATCAACAGCCAATTTTGCCCAAATCAATCATGAACATTTCAAAATATATCTAAAAGAATAAAAGGAATATTTAATTATGCTAAACGTGGCATGTGACAGACAAGTCCCAGAAATGCCATTTGTACTGTGAAGTATTGTGGAACAAGCAAGTGCTTTAAAATGGCATGTATGAAATTTACATGTTAGGCTTTTCTATGACTGGTATTTATTATGTTTCTTTCTTGGTTCTGATCATTCACTTATTCTTGGGTTTAGCTCACCAAATAATTTCTCCATAATTTAAAGGAAAACCCTACCTCTAAAGATAGTGTAAGGTTTGCCATGTCTGTAGACAAAAGAGGGAACGATCACTCCATGTTTCATATGATACATTATTAATTTAGTTTCAATAATTTGAAAAAAAAAATCACTGAACAATTTGGAGGAAAATGCTTGTGGAACTTCCCTCCCTCCTCAAAGGCCTTTTTAAAGTTATTTCACAGGATATGGGCATTGCTGGCTATGCCAGCATTTATTGCCTATCCCTAATTGCCCTTGGGAAGGTGGTGGTAAGCCGTCTTCCTGAACCACTGCAGTCCATCTGGTGTAGGAACACCCACAGTGCTGTTAGGAAGGGCGTTCCAGGATTTTGACCCAGCGACAGTGAAGGAACGGTGATATAATTCCAAGTCGGGATGGTGTGTGACTTGCAGGGGAACTTGCAGGTGGCGGTGTTCCCATGCATCTGCTGCCTTTGTCCTTCTAGGTAGTAGAGGTCGCAGATTTGGAAGGTGCTGTCGAAGGAGTCTTGGTGAGTTTCTGCAGTGCATCTTGTAGATGGTACACACTGCTGCCACTGTGCATCGGTGGTGAAGGGAGTAAATGTTGAAGGTGGTGAATGAGGTGCCAGTCAAGCGGGCTGCTTTGTCCTGAATGGTGATGAGTTTCTTGACTGTTGTTGAAGCTGCAACCATCCAGGCATGTGGAGAGTATTCCATCACACTCCCTACTTGTGCCTTGTAGATGGTGGACAGGCTTTGGGGAGTCAGGAGGTGAATTACTTGCCGCAGGATTCCTCGCCTCTGACCTACTCTTGTAGCCACGGTATTTATATGGCTGCTCCAGTTCAGCTTCCGGTCAATGGTAACCCCCAGGATGTTGATAGTGGGGGATTCAGCGATGGTAATGCTATTGAATGGCAAGGGGAGATGGTTGGATTCTCTCTTGTTGGAGATGGTCATTGCCTTTGTTGCGATAGGGTGAGGAGGGATCGAAAGGCTCCCCTCTTGCCCCTGTCTTTGTTTGACCACAACAGGGTTTATTTCTTTTAAAACGGAGTGTCTCCTGACAACGCAGCCAAGCACTGACATCTTCAATGCAGTCCGAAATGCGCACACGTGCAGAATGCTTTCATCCTTGCGCACGTGCAAAAACGGAGCTTTGCCAGCTTGCCAGTACTAATGCACGCACGCATGCAAATATGTCATCACGCAATGGGACTTCAGCCTCCAGCACGGGTTTTGGAAAGTGGCCTCAATCACCGCTTCTCTTCCCTGCTCCCTCCCACCATTCTCTCCCGGACCCGCCTGCTCGCTGCTCCATTTCGCTGCTCCTAACTGGTCGCCGCTCCATCCCACCTCACTGCTAGCACCTCATTTGCTCCCCCTCCCCCCTAACCCACCCCTTCTCCGGGCGGCAAGGCAGGGAGCGAGCGGTGGGAGGGAATGGTGACCAGACGGGTGCAGGAGAGAACGGCGGGATGGAGCAGCAAGCAGTTGGGAGCAGCGAGATGGAGCAGTGAGCAGTGTGAAGCAGCAGGAGGGAGCAGCGATAAGGCGGGTGCAGGAGGGAGCAGGAAACTGGGGCCATTGGGGTGTCGATCACGGGACGAAGCGGGGAACAGAAGCGGTGATAGCAAGAGGGTACTGTTGGGGCGGTGGGGGGGGTGAGGGTGGTGGTTGGTGTGGAGGTAGCGATCACGGCCATTGAGGGATGAGGGGATTTGGGTTCAATTCTTTTTTTTGTGTTAAATTGAGCAGCACCATATCTATTACTGGCAGCTGCCTGAGACGTCGCAGACAGTGATGTTTCTGTCGATAAGGCTGCATTTGCGCATGTGCCAGTACTGTGCCATCTAGTGGTTACGTTGTCAGCAAACGCAGCCTTCTTTTAAACAGTGGATGTGCATACCAGTTCAGTGAGTGTTTAATCCTTTATGTGCTATGATCATAAAAGAACCAATCAGACAGGTTTTCTTGAGTTTAAACAAGAAAGTGGTTAGTTTAATGTACTTAAAATTAAAACCTGATCTAAATAAAAATAATAAACTACACTCCAACTTTCACACACACACGTGAGAATCACGCACACACACAAATATGTTACAGAGTGAAGAAGGATAGTTTGGTTGGATTAGAGTCCAGAACAAATAAAATAATAGACAGTTTGTGGAGTCTAGTCATTCAGTTGTCTTCCTGCTAAATTCGTGGTCCTGAAGTTCCTGGCTGGTAGAGGTGGCCACCTGGCTCAGGGTTTACTTGGAGACAGTGGTGTGGATGGCTTTCTCCTCAGGGTCTCTGTCTACAGCAATGATAAACTTGGATGGTTTGTATTCTGCAGGCAGGGTTCGAAACTTATAGTGTTGCCTGGACAGAGAGAGAGAGAGAGAGACAGCCCCACTGGGGTCCTGCACTGGTTAGCTCAGATGCTTGTCTGATGTGTCCAAAAGAAACTCCAAGTTTTCACACAGATGGGAGAATATCACATAATTATCCCAGTGTATTCTCTTTTGCACTATAATGAGATCCAAGTCTAAGAATTCTAATCTCTCTCAGGTCTTATTGTTTCAATGTTTACCCCTTGAGTTTCATCTCCACTACTGTTAATGTTCCAAGATGGCTTTGAATATCTTGGCTAATGAAAGCGATACCAGGCAGCTCATTCAACTCCTCAAGCCATTGTTCTGGATGAGGGCTATTCAGACATGTGTATCTACCTCGTACTTTGGAATGTGAGGTATTTCAATGCAAATTGTGGTGGCCAGCTTAGCTGCTTTCTTTGCAAAAGTTAAATTTAGGTTTGCAGCTTTCATTTTTTAAAGAATTTAATTTAGGTTTCCAACCGATGAAATAAAAATCATCATTCAGCATAGCACCTTCATGACCCCTGGTGTCAATATAACTTGCCACTTATCAGCCCAAGTCTGGATGTTGTCCAGATCTTGCTGCATATGGACACAGACTGCTTCAGTATCTGAGGAGTCGCCTGATGAGTGAATGGTGCCTGATCTCTGCTCAGTGCCTCCCCAAAACTACGCAGATGAGATTTGGGATTAAATGTGTGATGAATCACATGACTGAACTCTTCAGTGTCTGTGCAAGTGAAAGAAAAGATAAGATGAAATTTTGTACTTCTATAGTGCTTTTCACAATCTCAGGATGTCGTAAAGTGCTTTACAGCCAATTAAGTACTTTGAAAGTGCAGTCACAGTTGTAATGTAGGAAACTATTAAACAAAAGTTGACATTACTGAGATGCATAGGATGTACAGCATTAGGAGGGAAAAATGACCAAACGTAAGGGGTAAGTCAAAAATTACTAGAGATACATCCAACATTTGTGCTTTCATTGTTAATTCAGATTTAAACTGTGATTGTGCCCATGTTTTCACCATGTTGTGAAGGTCAGAACTGCCCTAAAACCAGGATCTCTGCAATGCACTATATTGCAATCAATGAATGCATACTGAATTGATGTTGATGAAACAAGATTCACTAAATCTATCCCCCTGCACACACTGGGCTAAATTAAGTGTGGTCGTTTGGTGCGGGAATGGAAGTGTTGGGGGTGGGGGGGTGGTGCGGGAGAATAGCACAGATGCGTCTGCCCGGAAATCTGACTTTGCGACATCAGTTCCAGATTTAGTCAGTGGCGGGAAAGCACCAAGGTGGCCCTGACCCATCAGGACTGCAATTTAAATTGTAGAATAGTTTTAATGTATTTTCATGTAATTGTAGGCAATTCTATGGCGGGCTTGGAATTAAGTGGATGACGGGTGGCCTTCATGTGCCTTCAGATCTCCAGCTGTTGAAAGTTGGCAGCACCAAGGTGAGGCCTCAGTGCTGCAATGGGTAGGCAGCCATGACCAGCACTGCATAGGGGAGCGGAGGCCATTGTCGGACTGCAGTGCTGAGTGCTCTGCATGGGTGGGCTTGGTCTCGGGTGGTCAGCATGGGTGAGCAGGGCCTCAGGTGGCTGTACTGGGTGCTCAAACTGTTGGGTGAGATGTTTGGATGCCCATACTGCTGGATGAGAGTGTTGTCTATCAGCAAGGGTGGGCACTGAGAGCCATTAAGGAGACTGATGGGAGAAATAGCAAAGGGAAAGCTGTCAAGATAGTTTTGTATCTGCAAGGAACCCTCTAGAGGCCCACTGATCACCTGGCATGGATCATATACCCTTTCTTTTTGGACCCTCTGTGGCGTGATGTAGCATATCCGATGGAGGGAGGGCCTGGAGGCTGCTGCGACTGCCCATGAAGCTCCATGGCAAGAGCAACAGCAGGCAGCCATGCCAAAAAGGGATAACCTCTGCCATATAGTTTACCAGATTCAACTCGGCTCCCTCCAAATGTCCAAGCTGCATTATCAGCAAAGACTACGGCTCTCCAGGGAGGCCATCACCAACTTACACGCCATGCTGCAGGACGATTTATGACCTATGGGATTTGGTGGTCACCCGATGCCCGTGGTCTTGAAGATCATCATGGCACTTAACTTTTACGCTTGTGGATCATTCCAAGGATGCACTGGGGATATATGTGGGGTCTCTCAGGCAGCAGCCCACCGCTGCATCAAGGAAGTGACCTGTTCAAGAGGGCTGGCGACTATGTGTGCTACAAGACCAACCCTGACAGTTCAGGACCATTGCTGGTTTCTCCCGGGTGCAAGGTGTGATAGACTGCACGCATGTGGCCAACAAGGCTCCAACAGACCAGCCAGCCACCTTCAGCAATAGGAAGGGCTTTCATTCCATCAACCTGCAACTGGTCTCTGATGACCGAAAGCATGTCCTGCTTCCCGGGAAGCAGCCACGATGCCTACATATTTCCAGGTGCCACAGCATTGCAGGCCCCCTTCTCGCCTTCAGGGCTGGATTCTCGGGGACAAGGGCTACCCATTGAAGACCTGGCTACTCACGTATATGAGAAACCCTCGCACTGCAGCAGAGGAGAGGTAGAACACTTGCCACGGCTCCACCTGAGTGACCATCAAGCAGGCCACTGAGCTGCTGAAGATCAGATTCCGTTGCCTGGATCGGTGGAGCCCTGCAGTATGCCCCTACGAGGGTCTCGTGTATCATGGTGATCTGTTTTGCTCTGCATAATATCGCACCGCAGAGGAGGGAGACATTGCATGAAGACTAGATGGATTGACTGCTACTCCTCAACCGACAAGGAGAACATGGAGGAGGGTGATGAGCAGGCAACACTGGATGTTGAACCCTTTTCACTGGAGGCCAGGCACATTGAGCGACGGACCAAGGAGGCAAGAGACAGTCTCATGCTTAACTGCTTCCAGCTACCATGATGGCCTCTCAGAATAAAATAAATAAAGAATCACCTCAATGCATTCAGTCTGTCGCCTTCTTTCTATTTGTCATCCGTGCCTAATGCCCAATGGAACCATGCACTATGGCCCACGGGAGACACAAATAAAATGAGGACTGTGTCTACATTGACATCAACTAAGGGGGAAGAGTGAAGTCAGCAGCTCACAATTAAGGCATGATAGAATAATCAGTTTCCACATTGAAAGTTAATTTAAAAGTTAATTTCAAATGCAAAAGAACTTTATATGAGAAAACAAATATCAAATGCCAAACACCCGTGTTACGGCCAGGTGAGGAGGGGTCTCAGGCTCCCCTTTCACCCTTTCTATGGTTTGACCACAAAAGGGTTTTTCCTTTTTTAACACAGTGATTGAACTTACCACCTCAGTGTCGCTTGCTCCTGTTCCTCTAATATAATTGCAAAAGTACCAATCAGACAGGTTTTCTTGAGTTTAAACAAGAAAGATGTAAGTTTATTACTCTTAACTCTAAACTGGCTAAAATTACTAAAAATACACTACGCATTCACACATTCGCACACGAGTCACCCACACACAAATAGATTACAGAGGGAAAATAGCTATGGTGGTTCCAGTAGAGTCCGGAATAAATGGAATTTAAACACAGTTTATCAGTCCCAGAGTCCTCATTTAAAATTGTAGTCCTGAAGTCCTGGCTTGGCCATGTGCACAGTTGCAGGCTTGCTTCTCAGGGCTCCGGAAGGCAGAAGAGGGGGTTCGAACCTTATCCCTGGGTTGTTGGCTGTGGCAATCTGTAGGCTTGAGGCTTTACCAGTTGTAGCCGAGTCTTCTCTAGGTCTTTACTGGAGAGAGAGAAAGAGAGCGAGGGAGAGAGCTTTTCCGTTACTCCTGTCTGCTGTCAGTCTGACAAAGCTTACTGTCTCTCCAGAGCTGCACAGTCACATGACATTACCAAACCTCTTTGTGGTTTAATGAGGTCCTTCTGGAATCTTCTCTGAGATTCAAGGTTCTACCCCTCAAGCTGTCCAGTCACATTTGGTGGGGGTTGGCTCTTTCAAAGTCAATGGATGTCAATGACCCCTGACAACTGTGTTGATAAGGCCATTTCAGGTAATTTAATCAGAGAGCACCCCATTATTCTGGCTTGGTTGAGTCAGTCATGTTGCCTCCAGTCTAATCTTTTGGTGTTTCAAATGTAAATTACAGTGGCCATCCTGGCTGCCATTTTACTTTTAAAGAAAATGTTATTTGTATGAATTTCCAGCAAAAGTCCAAGGCAAAGTTCCAACTGATTAAATTAATATTTCCCATTTGCAATGTAGGTTTTTCACACCCATGAAACCCCAAGTGTCTCTGGATGGTTTTCTTTATACGTTTACGAGTGCTTCTATGAAGAGTGACCCCTGTCCTAGCAACTGGGCTGGAGGCAGGCTGCTGAGCACGCTGCCCTTTAGCCTGCGATGATTTCGGCAGCTGTCCTCTGGCTGCCTGAGGCCTGGAGGGCCCTGGTGGCCTGAGTTTCCTGTACAGGTGCAGGACTCTCCTCAGGCATCACAGCTACTGGAGCTGGGTTCACTGCCGGAGGGACTGAGGAGCTGCTGTCTACACTCGGAGCGCCCTGAGCCCCAACTGTGGAGCTCAGCCTCTCTTCCTCCCGTTCAAGGCTGACTTGAACCTTCCTGCTGACCAGAGAAGGATGAAGAGCTGGAGAAGACTCCAGGGACCTCATCCTTCTCTTACCTTGCCACTGCTGTTTTCAGCTCATGGCCAAGGTGATGGGGTACAGGGCTGCACACATTTGAGAGATCTGGCTCTCCATGAGGCTTGCCAACCTCTCGATGGACGAAGTCATGCACTCACTTGCCTGAGACATGGCAGACTCATGATATCGATGGACTCCATCATCATCCGCTCATGGCTGCGCATTGCCTCTGGCATCCCTGTTAGATGTTGCCTTACCCCTCTCTGCAACTCCAGCATACCTAGTGCTGTTGACACAAGAGGCTTGTCATGAGCCTGGGGCTCAGCATGAACCTAGCCACCCACAGTCCTCCGACTGTCAGTGACCTCGGCTGTCTCAGCCTTAGCCAGTTGCTTGGGTATGTGTGCGGTGCTCTCACCAGCTTGTGCCCCTGAGTCTACAGCCAAGCAGAAATCCACCGAGGTGGAAGAATCTGCACTGGTGGAAGGTGCAGGAGAGTCATGTGATGGTGCATCCTCTAAATCCAGATCCTCCTCAGTGGTAGAATTATGTCCCCTTCTATTGGACTCTCCTGCGGATACTGACCTGCATGAGAGAACACAAACATGTTTGCCTTTGCTCCGTGACCTTTTGGTCAGCTATGTGGCCTGGTCCAATCTAGACCTCCTTTGTTATCTCTTGCCCCACCCCCACCTCACTTGCTTATAACCTGTGACTTTTCTAATATTTGTCAGTTCCGAAGAAGGGTCACTGACCCGAAACGTTAACTCTGCTTCTCTTTTCACAGATGCTGCCAGACCTGCTGAGTGGTTCCAGCATTTCTTGTTTTTATTACAAACATGTGTGGGTTCGGATGAGCAAATCTCGTCAAGCCAGCCATGCGTGACGTGCATCCGCTGAAGTGTGTCGGATGTCGATTGAACATAATCCTCTCTCTGATACTCTAGTCTCTCTATCTGCTACTGAGCAGCTGCCCTCAGTGCCTGCTAACTCGAGTGCCTCCTCCTCAGCCATTGAGAGAGGCCCCATGTCTACAATTCCTCCACCAGTCTGCGAGGTCTCCCTCCTGTTATGGGCCTGCTTTTCCTGAAAGCGGAAGGAGAGAAATAGTAAGACTTTGCAGGAAGAGTCAGATAACAGTTCTGCTGGTGGCAGCTCCTCCTTCGCTGCTGGGGTTTCCTGCATGACTCCTCCCCATGTGTGCTGTCAGGGGAGGTAATGGAGGTGAAGTTGGAAAGAAGGTGGCCTGTCTCCGAGATGCCACTGAGGAGGATCTGGATTTAGAGGATGCAACCATGCATTTGTCAGAAGGTGGGATGCCTAACCCCCTTTGCCAACGTCTTTGTGGTGCCTCACTCCCCATGTCACGCTGCCTGCTGCATACCCATATGCCAACTCCAAGAGGAGAGAGGTGTGAAGTACTCACTTTGGCAGACTGAAGGAGGTCGTTAATCCTCTTCCTGCATTGGACCCATATCTGGGAGAGGAAGGCGGGGTGATGGCTGCTGACCTCCTCTGCGATCTCCATCCTGGCTTGCTTGGTCTGGTGGGAGGGTGTCTTCTTGCCATCCCTGGGGAAGAGGGCATCCCGCCTTTCCCTTGCAGCCTGGAGGAGAATCTGCAGGGAGGCATTGCTAAATCGTGGGGCCATTGGTGTCCTGCCTTGGACATGGTCCCAGTTCTATCAGGCTTTGATCTGATGATTGGAAGTCCTTGTGCAGCAGGTTCCAGGAGTTGCAGTCACAGGAACCAGCAGCTACAATCGTGTTATGGGGGAGTCCAGTCGCCATAGGAGCCAGCAGCTACAGTAGTGTTGCAGGGGGCTCCAGCAGCATTCCAAGTTCACTGCCTTACTGAAAGGTAGCAATACAAGCAGAGCCGGCAGTCCTTTAAGTATGGCGCCAGCTACTGCTGACGGATCAGCTAATGACGTAATCTCTGCCATGGAGCCTGCCCCGCATTGTAATTAGATGGGCTCCGTGCCTCCATTATTGTAAATGGGCCACCCGACGTGTGATAGTGGTGGGCTCGCCCCATATGTTACGAGCAGATATGGCACCCACTTCAGGGTCTGCCGCCAGGACCCGCGATGGGGTCACTAAATTCACCCCACTTCATGCACTTCATGAGTCAATAAACATTATACAGATATTATTTCTCCTAATTTCTTGAACTTGCATAACAATTCTCATAATGAATTAAAGGCAATCTAGAAGGAATTGCATTTCATAGTTACAATCTATTGCTGTAACAGCAGTGCTTTTTAAAATTCCAACTAAACCATTGTAGTATTCTCAGTGCACTCATAAAACCTTCGTGCTGCCAAAACCCACTAGTTGGGATTAAGAGCTTGAGAACAACTGTATCCCTCTTGAAAAGGCCTTGATCCATTTACCGCTGTCTTCTTTCTCTGACCAGCTGATCAACACTTTCCATCACTTCACACTTATCTCTTCATCGTGACAGCGGGAGATGAGTTCTGACAAGGTAATGGAAAATAGGGTTCCACAAGTCTTGGCAGGGACAGAAGCATCTTAGCTGTCTCATCAGGACTGTTCTTTTCAAATGTCACTATTCTCAAACCTCGGAATCCCTCGCAGCATGCGAGAATTGGATTAAGAGGGATTGTTTACTAAAAGGCCTGTTTCGTATCTTTCTCCAGATTTGGCTGTGTGACAGTGCTGCATTATTGGAGCCCAACTGAAGCAAAACTTGCAGCCATTTGGTGTATTTTGTTTAGCGCTATAGCTAGTTTGACAGCATGTTCAAAAATGAATGAACCGGATGTACATTTTGAAGAAGTACTTTGTAGCCTTCACTTCATAATTAATCATTTTGAGAACCAAGGTAGCTTTTCATCTGCCAAGATAAATACATCATTTCCATTTTTCATCTACAATTTTTTTTTGTAAATTTGAAATAATAATTTCTTTATAAAGCAAATCAGTAAAAAAAAGAACCAAACTCGAGATAATATTTGCGGAAGGTAAATTATCAGAATCTTATTAAATAAGAATAGTAAATTTTATTCTGTATAATCATAGGAACTAAACTAAAATATTTTGCAAGACAGTTTGTCAAATTTGGAAATGGAAATGTGTGCCTGATCACTTGGGCTCTTTTTTCAAACTTTAACAAAAAAAACCCATGGGACTTAAAAGTAGTTAAACAGTTAACTCTTCTCTTCATTCCTGCTGTGGTACAGTTCCTTAGGGACCAGTAGTCCTTCAATAATTTGTCAAAGTGCCTTCTTCATGTGTGAACCTAGAATGGAGGCAGGCTGAACAACTATAAAGTGAATTACAGAGCTCAATCCTGCCTTCACTCAATGATCACACACTTTCCAGCATAAGCCAATAGACAAATTATAAGTGGAAACTCTGATTAATTTATTTCTACCTATCCTGGGGCACTGAAGCTAATTGTAGCACTATAACTGCTGCCCAACCTAATTCAGCACAAAGTAGGGATTAAACTGGAATCTTCCAGCTTCCATGAAACTACATCAGGCAGTGCATCTATCCATTTTGGAATCAGTGGAATTCTCCAAGATTTTTAAGATTGCTTGTTTTTGGTGGTGTGCTGAGTTTTGGCCCAGAGTGGAAGGACATGGTTTTGGCTGTATATTTCACCACACTGTGAATTTCCTATCTGAGCTGCATCATTTGCAGGAGGCACTGTGCATTGCCAGACACTTTTAAAATCACTTTGAAATCAACACTGCAGATGCAGTGACTGTGGACCTCCTGCTTTCCTCCTCATCCCCCTTCCCTCACCTCAACCCTCCCCTTACGCTGTTGTGCTTTCAGATCGTCACAAATTGCCACATGGTCAGCCAATACAGCTTCAAGAGGAAGGGTGAGGCCAAGAACAGACATCTGAGGAAGAAGCACTGTCACTTGACCTTAAACTTATAGCCAGCAGTTCAGATACTGGCACTGCTGGAATGTTAGAGTTGGGATCAGCATCTGTTGAGTCACTGGGCACAAGTGGCAAGTGCATAGGACAGCCCATGTGCCAGCTCCCTCGAGGGCAAAATCGCAGACCGGTTCTGCTGCAGGGGCCTCAGATGAGGACTTTGTGGGGGAAGACTACAGGAACACACTGATGATGATGATGTACACCGAGATGCTTGGGGCATAGGCAGGCCTGCAAGGCAGTCTCCAGTCACTGGCTAGGAGCATGGAGGAGTCCGGCTTCAACATGGCATAGGGCATCTCACAGAGTTTACAGCCCATCCTTTCCACTTTGTAATTGGTGGCAACTCCATAGCAGCAATGTCAGACCAACCCATGATGGAGCAACTGATGGTCGTTGTCTCAGCTTCCACTGCAGCACAGGCAAAGTTCAGCTGTTGTATCACTGCTGTAGTGTAAGTTCAGATGGAGGTCATGAGATCCTTGGCTGTTGCCGTGCAGACTCAGATTGCTGCATTGTAGGTGCAGATCTCGGTGTTCAACAGATCATGCAGGCCCTCACAGCAGTCCAGCAATCTGTGCTTCAGCAGATGATGAGGATTGCTGAGGTGGCGCACTGTGGGAGTGGCAGTAGCTCCATGGAGCACAGTCCTGCTGTCCTCTTTCAGGATGACAGCATTCATGCTCCCAGCTCTGCCAATCTGCCAGTACATCTGCTGATGTCTCAGCCAGCCCACTCAGACTGCTGTCATTCATGCCAAGGTGGTACAGTCTGAAGCAAGGCCCTCAGGGCCCGGAGCAGTTCGAGGACATCCACCAAATCATCTGCAGTCTCGCCTACTGAAATTCAGCAGCTTTCCATCAGCCATGCTGCAGCCACTGGGGTAGCACTGCATAGGAGCACTGGGACAGGCACAAAGGGGATGCACAAGGGTGATCAGTTCTGCTTTTTTCTGTATTTTTGATGTGTTGCTGAATAAATTTGTTGAGTGAAGGTATTTGTTGTTGGCGACTTTGTGATGGGGATTATATATGGATAGGGATATGGGAAGTGTCACGCACACAAGAAGTATGATGATACAACAATCATGAAAAAATCTGAAGAGTTATAAAAGTGGACTTTTTTCTTTTAGGAAATGAACCTTTCTCTTTAAAAGTGAACAGTGTCCAACATGGCCACCGAAGAAAAAGGATTGGCCTTTTTGTATTTAAGCTATCTGACAAGGACAAATCTTCAAAGCTAAGAGGTGTCAATTGAACCCATCCTACACCCATCCTAAATGATTCCAGAATTGAATGTCTTCTTCTTAAACAACAAAGGTATGAACTAGCATGTCCTGGGCCATTGTGCAATTACTATGGGGAAGAGACCAGAGCATCTCCCACCAGGAGGTGAGAAGTAACACAGCTTCACCTTATAAAAGACAGCCTAGAGAGAGAGAGACGCGAGAGAAAAGAGAAGCAACATCCAGCCGCTTGTTTTCCAGCAAACCAGAAGGCACGTGCCCTGCTGTAGAATCCTACATCTACACAAGACAGCAGTGAAATAGAAGTGATCCACCATCTTCAACTGAACTTTCAATCAAGAGAGAAATGTACAATCAGCTCAGGCCTGCACCCAATGAGAAGTCGATTTCCAAGAGAATTCAACAGGTTTATCGTGACGTCATCCCCCCCTCGCCCCCCCCCCACACTAAAAATCTCTTTCCCCTTTTTCCCTCTATCTGTCTCTTGTGTGTGCAGGCGAATGCATGAGTGGATGCGATTGAGACAATTTCAGGTTAAGGCATATTGATTAATAAACAATTGATTTTCTGTTTTTAAATCTACAAGAAAACCTGTTGCTGCCTGTTTATTTGAAAAATAAAACACCAAGGGGTTAAACCCTAATAACACAATAGACTTGCTGTGGTCAGGTGAGGAGGTGAACAATGGGAACCACCCACATCATACCATGTGGCTGTAACAAAATGTTTGATATGGATGTATGGCAAGGGAATGGTGGGTCCATGCTGAGGGTTGAGAAGTTCCTTTTAACTGAAGCCAAGCCTCACAATGCAGTCCCTCTCACTTTGTCCAGTTGCATGTGATGGATGTAGTCTCCTTCCTGCCTCCTCCACCACTTCCTCCTCCTAAGGTGGCCTCCAGATCCCAAGTGGTCGTGGCTGGGCCCTCAGAATTGCAAGGTTGTGGAGGATGCAGCACACAACCACAAACATGGACACCCTCTCAGGTGTGTACTGCAGAGATCCCCCCCCCCCCGCAAACGACCAGAGCAACAAAACCATTGCTTGAGGAAGCCAATGGCTTCCATTATGTTTCAGGTCACCCCACAGCTCTCATTGAAGGCCCTCTAACCTCGTGTGGTGGGATGACGGAAGGGAATCATGAGCCAGGTGTGGAGGGGGTAGCTCTTGTCACTGAACAGCCATGTACTTGGAGGCCTAAAGACAGTAGGTATTGTGGTCTGGTGCAGGATAAAAGCATTGCGGGTGCTGTGCTGCCAGGGCAGCAGGCATTCACTGAAATGAACATCTTGGTGTGGTTGCAGACCAACTGCACTTTGACAAAGTGGTAGCCCTTCCGGTTGCAGTATTGCTCCCTATCGATATGGGGGACCCGCAGAGCCATGTGTGTGCAGTCGATGGCACCCAGGATCATCAGAGAGCCCATTATCCTGGTGAATCCATGTGCATTTTTACCCTGGTGTTCCAAGGAGAAGAAGACGTTGTCATCCCTCTTTTCATACAGTGACCTCCCTAATGCGTCTATGAACAGTTAACTGCGAGATGTCACTGATGATGCTTGCTCCAGCCTGGAAAGATCCACTGGCAAAGAATGTAAGGGAGACAGTGACCTTCATGGCCATTGGGAGGGCCATGCTCACCCTGCTTTGAGGCTCCAGGTTGGTGTGAAGGAGGTGGCAACATCCTTTGTGAATTGTAGCCTCCTCAGGCACTGCTCCTGATTCATGGCTAGGTAGATGTGGTGCTCTCAGAATACCCTTTGTGGGTGGGGCTTTCTATGGAGAGCCCTCCTTCTCCTCCCTCCTCGCAGAGCTTCCTGTCTTTGCCTCCTCCTCTCCATGTCCTGCTCATATCGCAGAGAAAGTAATACTGCAACAATTGCACATACCTATGTAAGGCACTGGTCATTCCTCCTTTCCTGTGTGCATCAAATTTGTCCAAATTGCACCACCTTGCTTCCACAAACTTTGCCTTAGCAAAAGTAAATCAAAAACATCTTAGCTGCAGCCCTTGAGCATTTTTCGGGTGGCTGCTCCTCCTGGCTCTACAAAAATTATTTAAGACTTACCTGTTAGGATTCTCTTCTGGCTGGATCACGAGCTGCTGCTGTGCAAAGAGTGTGCAGTGCACACCCTCCCTGTACTGTCCTAAAATGGTAACCTGCCTCAGGCGGTGCTCTGGCCATGCTGCAGTAGGCCCTGTGGAGAATAGGGAAAGGCATACTGTTGGCAGGAAAGGGGTGATGTGTCAATCTTCACCATTTTCTGGGTCCCACTTCTCTGTTTCTTCCTTTTTTGGAAGTATTTGCTTCTCCTGCTATTCCGTATACTTCACGCATACTGGTGCAATTGGTCAACTTTTGCATTCAGTGAGTCACACTACCAGCTAATGGTAACTTTGATATTCGGACACATCGGGGGTCATAATGACTTTGTGCAATAACGTAAAACAGGCAATAGAGGGTCAGTGGCCAGTTTACATCTCTCCCAATTTGCATATCTAAATCACCCATTTTACACTATCATAGAAAATCAAAATGACTCCTTTTTGCTTCTAGTTTCAGCTACTTTAGACCAAATAAACAAGAGAGAAATGATGTCATACAACCTATGAGCAATGTGACCAAGCTTTTATGAGTATGTGACTCCAAGTTGCTTCCTGTCAGGAAAATGGCACAGAAAGTTGGTTGTGGAACTGGCACACTGGTGACAGCATTTTGCAATAGGGGACATGGTGGCATAGTGGTCATGTCACTGAACTAGTAATCGAGAGGCCCAGGCTAATGCCCTGGGGACTCATGTTCAAATCCCATCACGGCAGCTGGTGAAATTTAAGTTCAATTAATTAATCACAGTAAAGGTGCCATGAAACTATCATCAATTTTCATAAAAACCCATATGGTTCACTTATACCCTTAGGAATGTATTCACCTGGTCTAGTCTACATTTGACCTCCAGACCCACAGCAATGTGGTTGACTCTAACTGCCCTCTGAAATGGCCTAGTAAGCCATTCAGTTGTCAAGGTCAATTAGGGATGGGCAACAAATGCTGGCCTTGCCAGTGACACCCACATCCCATGATCTCAAAGAATTAAAAAAATGTTGCACTCCTGTGTGTCACTAATATGATGTGCGTGTGATGATGTCACCGGTGTGATGTGTGTGTGTGATAATGTCACCAGGGTGATGTGTGTTGTAATGGGCTTAATTTTATCAGTCCTCTAGGGATGGGCAGGGTGGCATGGGGGCCCATAAAATTTTCAGATTTCCAGCATCTGCAGTATTTTGCTTTTGTGTTATTGGAATGCGTGTGCATGTTTGGCTTGGCTAGGAGTAGGAGAATTTGTTTCCTTTTTTCCTAGGTCAGAATTGGACAGGAATTGTTTTATCCATCCACCCAACCTGAGAATTTTGGGAATTTATCAGTCAAAATCTAATGATCTCTGATCATGCGTGTTACTTGGATGCAATGTCACAATGATGAATATGATGCATGCCTCCTCTAGATCTTCTGCCTCCTAGAAAAAGCTTTGGAAATAACATTTCCTCAAAACACAGAACCTTTAAAAATATCTCTACCTCTGCCAGCTGTCAAAATATGACACTGTCAACCAGTCATAATGGATATGCTATAATAAAAACAGAAAATGCTGGCAATACTCAGCAGGTCTGGCAACATCTATAGAAAGAGAAAGAAAGTTAACATTTCAGGTCAACAACCCTTCATCAGAACTGTGAAAAGTTGTAAATGTGATAGGTTTTAAGCAGGTAAAATGGGGGGGAGGGTGGGAAGAGAACAAAAGGGAATGTCTATGAAAGGGCAGAAGACGGGAGACATTAAATGACAAAAGAGTTGGTGGGGCAGAGCCAAAGCGAGTAATAATGGGAGAAGTAAAGAAACAAAAGATGTGTTCGGAGGAGGTGTGAATGGCAGAATGATGAACAGCTGCCATCTGAAAGAAAAAACAAGAGAAGAACAAGTGTAACAACAAAACATGCAAAGAAAAGGAATCAAAATGGGGGCAGAGATTACGGTCTGAAATTGTTGAACTCAATGTTAAGTGTAGAAGGTTGTAAAGTGCCTAATTGAAAGATGAGGTGCTGTTCCTCGAGTTTGTGTTGAGCTTTTTTGGAACAGTAGTCTGAAGACAGAGAGGCCCACGTGAGAGCAAGGTGGAGAATTAAATGGCAAGCCACCAGAAGCTCGGAGTCATGCTTGCGGACTGAATGGAGGTGCTCCCCAAAGCCGTCGCCCGATCTGCGTTTGGTCTCACTAATGTAGAGCCGACCGCATTGTGAGCAGTGATTACAGTGCACTAAATTTTTAGAAGTACACTTAAATTGCTGTTTCACCTGGAAGGAGTGTTTGGGGCCTTGGACGGTGAGGAGAGAGGAGGTAAAAGGGCAGGTGTTGCATCCGTGCTATCTGTCTGTTGAGCTGACTGACAATATGGCACAGGGCATGCATAGCATAGAAAACAGGGTAAATTCATTGATATTGAAATTCAATCACACCAATAATTGTACACTCTGGGGATAGGGCGCCTGCTGCATGAGTCTATTCATGTGGACTCGGGGACCTTGTGCTGGGGCTTCACTGTCGTGGGTTAGGTGTGCAGGCAGAACTGCCCACACTGCTTACTGGCTGCTGCTTGTTTGGGTTGGCAGGAAATCTAGCATCTTTGACGACACTTAAAGACAGCTAACACCTCCTATAAGGAGGGTGCATTCCAGCTACAAATAAGAGACAATAGCTTCAAGAGTTGCCGATTAGTTCTCTACTTTCTGCTATACCAGGCGGTAGACAGAAGGAGAAACCATCTCTGCCATCGATGGGAAGAGGTGATTGAGGAAGTTAATGCAAAAAGCTTAGCTCCAAGGAAAGGGATTCAATGGAGAAAAAGTACAATGACCTCAGCAGAGTTGTCAAGTTAAGAATCCTACCTCTCATCCTAACTATTCTCCCCTCAAACTTGCTCCACCTGCAGTCCCACTAGTCACAACACTCCTCTATCCTGCTTCCCTCACTCTCCTACAATCACTGAACTTCACTTCACTTCTTGACAGGAGTCATAAGTCGTGGTTGCAAGGGATATCTTTTGTCACTAAGTAGCCAGCCTGAAACTGACCTGTCATCCTGGTTAGAATAAAGGCGGCATGGAGGACTGGCACATCATACATGAATCATGACTGCTGCCAGGAAATTGGGCACCTGTGGTCACAAACAAGCTGCACATTCAGGGAGTCCCCATCCCCTGCTTTGGTGCTCCAGTTGTAGCTGCAGTAGGTGATATAGCGCAGTGAGAGCTTCCTTGGTGAAGTGCAGGCACCTCACGCATTGCTCCTCAGTGACATTGAGGTATGAGAGGTGCTGCCTGAAGACCTACTGTGGGTATAATCTCCTGCGTAGTGCCCTCCTCTCGCTTCCGGCAGTTGCTCCTGCTCTCTCCTGCCTTCTTCACTGCTTCTATTCTTCCTCCAGCTTTAAAGGGCCGACTTACCAGACCTTCCATGACTGCAATAAAACTGTTTCTAAGGGAGACTAAAGCAGCCTAGCACCAGCACAACTGCACGTGGGAAGCTAAGTTCATGGATCCCACATTTCTAGGAGGGTACTGCAGTCAAATAGAGTTTAATCTAAAAACTTGGTGCTACAATATTGTAGAACAATCTCTGGCTTGTGTTCCTTCTGATCCTGGCTTCCTACTGGGAGTGTGCAACGCAGCTGCTGAGGAACATGTGGCCAAGGGCCCACTATAGTGGGGTGAATGTTTGTTTCAATTAAAGGTACCAAGTGTGACTACTCTTCTCATCACATCAGCATGAAAATGAATTGGAAAAGTCTTTTTGAGGTTGGGGAAATTCCAAATGTGAAACATTGTGGCAGGTATTTTACTGTACACATTAAGGACTTTCATAACTCATTAATGACTTATCAGCTCTCAGACCACTGCTGTCAGCCTAAGTTCAATGGTGGCACTCGCACTTCTGAGCCAGAAGGTTCCAGAGACTTTAGCACATTATCTAAACTGACACTTCAGTGCAGTACCAAAGGAGTGCTATCTTGTCTGAAGTGTCATCTTTCGAATGAGTCATTAAACTGAGACCCTGTCTTCCCTCTCAGGTGGACATAAAAGATTCCACAGCAATATTTAAAGTAGAGTGAGAAGTTTTCCCAGTGTCCTGGACAACATTTACCCTTCAAACAACACCTAAAAAAATGATCTGGTCATTTATTTCATTGCTGTTTGTGGGAGCTTGCTATGTGCAAGTTGGCTGCTGTGACTCCCAAATTGTAGCAGTCACTGCACTTCAAAAGTATTTTACTAGCTGTGAAGTGATTTGGGATGTTCCTGGGTCATGACAGTTTTGATATCAGTTTTTCAGTGTTGATGGTCTTTCATTCTGGAAATTTATTGCACTTGGTGGTAAATCTCCATTAATCACTTTGTTGGATGAATGGTTGGGCATGTTGGGCTCTTGCTGTGGTTCCATTGCAAAGTATATAAAGTTTCCTAGTTATTTATTGACTGTCCTCTCTACCCCATTTTATTATTCTTCAGCACTGGTCCTAAATAGTGACACTTTTTAACCTAAATGCAAAGTATATGTTAGTGCAGTTTGTTCCAATTGGCATCATTAATGTCTCCCTGCTTCTTTCTCACTCTTTAATTCTTCATGTGCCTCTGTCTTTCTGTTGGTTTTCCATTCTTTTCTTCTCTATATCTCTGACTATTTTTTTCTATCAACTTTCTTTCTCTCTATCTCCTTTCTCTTCAGTATGACTACCAATCTCTGTTAACAAATTCTTGCACTTTTATTTCTAACTCTTACCTTTACTTAAACCAAAACATGTGCAGCAACAATGTGTGTCAAGTTGGTTGTGGTTACTAGAATGAAGTGGAAGAAGTTGTCCAGGTGTTCCAACAGACATGGTAAAACGTAGTTGGGAGGCAATGGCTGGGATGATGCTGGTCAGGCTGGGAGGGAGTAGGGCTGGAACAGAAGGAAATAAGGGGACTGAGGTTGATGTGTGAGAGACAGTGGCCAGAATTTTGCACCCCGCCCTCACTAACCCCAGGAGCGGGCTGGGAGGCAGGGGGGGTGCTGTAAAATTGAGTGGGAAGTGAGGTGGGGGGGGGTGAGGCGCCATTCCTGTTGCCTAATTGCCCCCCCGCCCCACTGCAATTTTAGCAGCGGTGGGAGAGGTGGCAAATGACCTGCTCGCCCCAAGCTAATTGAGGCCCTTAAGTAGCCAACTAATTGGCAGTTAAGTGCCTCTTTCTGCCTCCGCTGATTTATTACCAGCAGCGGACGGGCACTTTAGCAACTGAGGAGGCTGCCCAGTAATACCTGGTGGCCTGCTTGCGGGCTGAGGGGGGGGCCCTCCTGATTGGGCACTATGTGCCCTATGGAGGCCCCCCCCAGCAGCACAAGCTGCCCCTGCTGGAACACCTCCCCCCACCCTTTCAATCGACCCCTCCCCAACTCGCTGGGGCCCTGCCGATTGTTCCTGGCAAGGCCCTATCCCCACTTACCTTTCCAGGGCCTCCTCCATTGTTGCTCATCCTAGCTGGGTGCAGTCCCAGCAGAGAATATCACCCTGGTGGTGCTGCTGGGACTGAGGAGCTGCCGGCCCTCTCATTGGCCAGCAGCTCTTGGCGGTGAGACTTCCTGTCTCAGAGGAAGTCCCAACAGAGGCCAATTACGGGCCTGGGCCACGTAAAATAACAGCTTCCAGGCCCAGTTGAGGCAGGCTGTCGCCTCATTTTTTAGCTGGTTGGCGGGGCCACCATCGCAACGTAAAATTCCAGCTAGTGGGTGGAAGAGCCGACAGCCATGGGCGACTTATGGCTTTGGGCACAAATGAATCTCCTTGACTTCCTGCAGCAGATGATCAATGTCCTCAACTTCAAAGCAGGGTACTGTGTTTCTTCCTGGCCTGGCTCCCGACATGCCTGGACATTTCATTTACAAAGTGACAAATGGGCACTGCAATTGCAAATGACCTAGCTTCAAATGCAATAAATTTGAAAAATGAAAGGGCACCAAAACTCAATAGAACTACAGGCTCCCAAATCCCACTATGCTGGTAGAGTGACAGGCTCCAAAAGCCATGTAAAGGTGTAGAATTAGGGACCAATAAAATCTATTGCAAATCCCAGTTAACAGTCCAATGAGTTATTCAGAAATCACTAATTTAAAGGGATGCAAATCAACCCATCCACAGAAATTACCACAGTCAATCACACACCAGCACTCATTTAAGTCACATCTCTATCACACCAACTTCCTCTAGCTGGATGCCACATATGGCAAATGCACAACCACAGAGTGCAAAATACCTAAAGGAAGTCAATGGAGTGTAATATCAGATGGGGTGTAAAGTAAGTGTCCAACCGAAACCTACCTCATTTCCAGCAGGTAGGTTTAGTTAAAATTAGGGCTTTGTTGGCATTTTTAAATCAATGATGCCATGTTGCTGACTGCCCAGTATCTCAAGTCTCCCCTGATGACAGGTTTTCCATTCCTATCATCATCCCGGTGAATTTATGCTGTATGTTAGCTACGGCTTTGATGCCCCTTTATATTATGGGCTCCTAAAACTGCAAACTGTTTAGGTGGTCAAACCAAAATTTTGTACAAATTTATTATTACTTCTCTATGCTAAGCTGTTATTTATAAAAAAACAAAATGCCAGTAACCTTCTTTATGGCTTCATCTACTGCACTTGTATTTTAAAGGAATTGTGTATTTGAACTCTTGAGTTTCTGTTGATCCTCACCCTTCAGCAGCTTTCCATTGAATATAAACACTCCTTCCTTGTTTTTCCTCCAAAATCGTATCAACTTACACTTATCCACGTTAAATTTTTGCATCGGGACTTCAGCTGCCAGAAGGTTCAAATTATTTTCAACCGATTTTTGCTTTCTTTGTATTGTATTGTCTCCTGTCACTATTTTCACAATCTAACCACTGGTGGAAGTAATATCTCACTTTATCACATCATAAGGCCCTGTTTATCAGCATATACTGGATATATTCAGAAAGCCATTACTACCATGTATGGATTGATGAAGCAGTAGACGAGCAGGTGGAGAGAAATTTGAAACTGGGTGACTTTATCACTCAGTTACTCCCAGTGCAAAAATTAAAGAATCAACAGATTATTCTTCCTCCATTTTCCCTTTCATTTCCCAAAGGATCTGGTAATCCATAAGAAAAACAAATGGTATGGTCTAAGGACTGCCGCTAATGGTACGTTCTGGTCATTGAATGAGAATGCTGCTTTTTTAACAACCTTAAAAATAGATTTTATATTTAAATGATTAAGAATTCAATTCTCCAATCCAGCTGGTCCCATCTTCATGTGCCCCTGTCTTTGGGTCAAGCTGCAAATGAGCTGGAACATGCAGCTGCAATCTACTCAGGCTATCAGTATCAAAAGTAGAAGTAGGAATGTGAATCTACTAGTATTTAACTTAAAACTTTTGTTTTTTTAGTTATTTATTTTACCGATTGGTGCTAAAATCTTGAGAATCGGAAATTCTGGCATTGATGGCAACAAATTAAACTCCTTTAAGTCAAAAAATGGGTCATCTCCTGTAGCTGCAAAATACAGCAATCATTAGTGTGCTCCGGAAAATGGTAGAATATGGGTCCATTACTGCAGTAGGGCAGATTAAAATATGGGGCATACTGCAAATATCAGCTACAGTCATTTTTATTGCTCCATAAAATGTTTGGCATTAAGACTGGATATTAAAAATTAAGATTCCAACTGAATATTGAAAGAAGCTGAATAGCTTATGCTAGTTTTTATGAATCCTATTCTTGCTATACTGCATATATTTTTAACCCTTTAACAACTAAAGAGGAAATAAATACCCAAGGAAAAGATATGACAACTAATACAAATACATGACAAACAAGAAGGCCTTCAAAAAAAAAGCTGTTTCCCTTACTTGACTGGAAAAAGAATCCGTTTTCTTTCCACGTACACTATTGCTGCTGGGTGTAACTAATTGGGGGTTTTCACTCATCAGGTTATTTTCATTTTCCTAATTAACTTGTTTTTAATGCAAAGTATATAGTGACATGTTCATGATAACCTTTACAGAAAGATCTGGAGTTCAATGCGTTAATTGTTCATTAGACTTTTTTTATATATGTTTTTATTTTATTTTATTTATTGTTGTCTCTTACTTCTGATGCCAGGCTTGTTAAGGCAGTGGAGTGGGAGAGAACCCTAATACTGAGCATTGCCAGCCATCCCTGGGAGTGTGGTCTTCTGATATGCAGTCACAGTTAAGCATGATGTCGATGACAATGATTTCAGATTTTTTCTCCAAAAATACATTTCATAAAATTTGTAAATAAAAATTACATAACAATTCAAATTTGACATTACATAACGTGCAGTACAGATCAGTTTATTTCAATATGGTACATGAGATGCCTCCCTTCACGTGCCATTTCAGGTTATATTGACAATGTACATTTATATTAGACGCCAAATATTCTCTGGTGCATACAGCCTGAGGGGTTTTATACAGTTTCAAGTCTCTTGGCATACTATGGCGGGAGAGCCTTACACAGTGGCCTTTCCCCATTGAGCCTTTGCGGCAGGTACCCAAAGCTTTAGTGTGTCCCTCAGCATGTAGTCCTGGACCTTGGAATGTGCTAGTCTGCAACACTCGTGGTTGTGGACAGCTCTTTGCACTGGAAGACGAGCAGGTTTCGGGTGGATCAAAGTGCGTCTTTCACCGAGTTGATGGTCCTCCAGCAGCAGTTGATGTTTATTTTGTGTGCGTCCCTGGGAACAGCCCATGGAGTACAGTCTTGTGTTATGGAGCTGCTTGGGATGAACCTCAACAAAAGTGACTGCATCTCTTTCCAGACTTGCTTTGCAAAGGCACATTCCAGAAGGAGGTGGGCGACGGTCTCTTCCCCACTGCAGCTGCCTCAAGGGCTGCGAGCGGAAGCAGTGAGACTCCAGGCATGCAGGAAGGATCTGATGGGCAGGACCCTTCTCACTACCAGCCAAGGTAGATCCTGGTACTTGTTTGGAAGTTCTGTCGATAAGGCATTTTGCCAAATGAGTTTGGCAGTCTGCTCGGGGAAGCACCTAACAGGATCCACCATCTCCTTTTCCCGCAGGGCCTCAAGGACATTACATGCGGACCGCTGCCTATTGGACTTGTGGTCAAATGTGTTTTCTGTGCAAACCTTTCCATGAAGGACAAGTGGGACAGCACAGTCCAACTGAATGGAGCATTCTGAGGCAATGCGGCCAGACCCATCCTTCGTAACACCAGGGACAGATAGAACCTCTGCATGTGGTGACACTTGATGTTTGCATACGGGGGATGGTCTATGCGCAGCTTGATGCAGCTGCACACAAAAGGTGAGGGCAACATTTGATACGGTTTTCCCTCTTTAATCTAGAGGTTCGAACATTGAGTCCCTGGGGACACGGTCCATTTTCAATCTGCAGATAAAGCGGAAGATGGCTAAAGTGACTGCCCCAGTGCAGGAGCGAGGTATGGGCCAGACCTGTGTCATGTACATCAACATTGAGAGTGCCTTGTACCTGATGAACAAGTTCTTACCTGCAATAGAGAGGGAGCACCACTCCCACATGCCCAGTTTCTGTTTCACCGTGGCAGCTCGCTCCTTCCACCTCAACCTCTCCAAACTATATGCTCAGTACCTTCAGGTAGTCTGACCTGACGGTAAAGAGGACAAAGGATCGATTGGCCCAGTTCCCAAAGAACATGGCCTCACTCTTGCCGCCATTTACTTTGGCTCCCAAGACCAGTACGAACAGGTCACCAATGCTCATCAGACAGCAAATCCAAGTAGAAAACACCAACATCATCCATGTACAGGGAGGCTCTGACCTGAGCACCTCCATTGCCTGGAATTGTCACCCCTATTATGCTTGCATCCTTCCTGATTTTAGATCCTTCGGTTTTTTTTTTCCCAAAATATATTTTATTCATAAAAATCTGCAAAAACAATACATTACAAAACAGTTCCAAAAAGCACCAAGTCAAACAATGCAAAGAGTGTAGAGGAGATCAGTTTCCTTCAATATAGGAGTGAGTTACCTCACAACCCTTCCTTTAAATCTTTTGGTGACTCTTGCATTTTTTAAAAGCGAGGAATGCAAATATCTGTGATGAAGAATTTGTTCTCAGTATCTGCATCAACCACCTCAAGGTCAAATTAGCATGCATCTGAAGCCAATGTATACAATCCCTAAAATGTTCCAAAAACCCCAATCTCAGATGAGCATACCCAACTATACCATCATGAGTTTTTCCTTTTCCATTTCTCACATCAACTGCCCTTATGATTTGCTTGAGTGAGACTGACTATTCAGTGTCAATTTGTGTTGCATTATGGACACTTTTGTGACGTGATCCCTGTTGTGGGTGAGACTAGCTGAACCTATTCTACAGAGACCCTTAGCAGAGCAAAGATAATTTTATTCCTTCAATGTGTGTTGTGTTCAAACTTAGATTCCATGAGCAAAGTGTAGCTGGCAAACCAACTATGTTATTCACCTTCCCTCAGTTCATATTGAATTTGAATGCACCTGATAAAGATTGAGCTCCGATCAGAAAGTAAAATATGTTTTTAGTAAATGAGAAAAAATATTGCACAAACTGTGAGTTGGAATAATGATTTTAAAAATCAATTAAGAAAGGTTAAAAGGTATGGAACTGGCAATCTTCGTTAAAGATGGAGCAGGTTGGGATGTGCTCTCATAATGTGAGACAGATGTTTCTTCTGAAAGATCCAGCATTGCAAACAGAAGGAAAGAGACAACTGGGACAACAGAGAACAAAATGGCCAGACACAGCAATTGAGATAGCACAACATACGTGGCCACTGAAGAAAGCAACTGCAATGGACCAAGACAAGAAATAATGGAAACACTGGTACAAGCATAAAGTATTGACCCAGCATGAAGGACATGATAAGTATTAAGATAAAATTTATTTTTTAATTAAGACTTTTTTCTGTGTTATTTCCATTCATACATTGCATATTTAGATTTATATGAAGAAGTTAGATCCCATGCCCACTTCAATACAATGTAGTCCATACTATCTGTTACAATGCCTTACTTAGCATATATCCCTTTGTCCCTTGCTATTTCACTCACATATTTATTAATCCCACATTTCGTGTCCTCTATGGTCAAATTTTAATACTCTTCTATCTCTAAGTATCCTTTGTTCTACATATTTATTTAGAAGGGTTATATTTAATATTTAACATTTTACCATAGGTTAATGTGCGCCAATATCCTCGCCACTGAGATTACCATTTTATCAGCTTCTGTACTGGGATCTATGTGTATTAGAACATTATTCCACCTTTGACCTGAAAGACCATATTCTCCAGACATACCATTTGTAAAAATGAAAATAAATCCGATTTTGAATTCAGGTGATCTTTGCTCTTACAGATTCCAATTATTTTTCAGTGAGTAATATTGCCAGAAATAGCAAACTCTTTTTGACGGTTCATAATCCCCTTGACATTAACCCACGATTGCCAAATTGGCGTGTTTCGTGAATCCCAAAATCTAAGATGCTATTCATCTTGTCAAATACCCACATGGCTCTTGCAAACCGACATAGGAATGCCATACAAAGGTATAAAGCATACATACATTAATATAATAATAATATCTAGGCTTTGATGCCAATAAGAAATTAATATTGGAACTGTTTTCATACCAAACACTGTTATGGTGAGGAAGTGTCATGAGTCTCTTTGTGTTATCTTAAGCTACACAATGAGGTACATGGATTCCAGTTCCTTGAAGATCTCTAGGTTTATTTACAGCTAAACTAACACACACAATACAGAGCAAACTATATACATAACCTTTGTCCAGGGTGTTACAGTGCAGAAAGACGATGGCTTCTGGTCATATGACTACATCTTAGTACTTAGCTCGTTAGCATACTGTGTCCTTAAAGGGACATCACTCTTAAAGTGATCATACAACATCCCCTTTCTTTCCAAAGATAAGTCTTGTACACTACAATTAAAAAACACATAAAGTTGGCTATTATCAAAATTATTTATAAGGGATGGAGATTATAAAATTTACAAGTATAAGGATAGGGATTGTGAAATTTACGAGTTCAGAAGCTTAAGAGTCCATATATCGTTTCAGTGGTTTGACAACTCTTCCAGATCTTGTTATGGTATAACCTTCGGAGGATGTGGATTTCACCCTTGGCTGTTTTTGGCTTGCATATGTGTGTCAATGTGTTGGTTGTTGTCCTGTTGTTCAATCACACTCTCATCTTCAGAGTGTGTTCTTTCGAGTCCATTGTGCGCTACTGGAGTATTGTACATTCTCTTAATTGGCTTTGGTTCTTCCTCAACACTGTTCCATTAGATGTTGTAACCTCGTAAAACCAAGGCTTACTTCATACTTTGGATACCTCTGTGGGTAACCATATTCTCATTGTGGGGTGTATGACCCTGACCTTTTGTACTACGTCTAGCTGAGGTTGTTCTGCCCCTGCATGTCGGTCATGCACCATCTTCATTCGCCCTTGTTTTTTGAGCAGTGTCTCCTGCATTTCAGAAAATTTGTACAGATGATGGCTTGGCAGAATCGTTCTCAAATGTCTGCAAACATGATCTCTGCTGGTGACGGTAAGCCCATATCCATAGTGTCATGCAGGCCCCCACCTGCTAAGAATGAGGCACATTAATTTTGCCACATGAACATTAAATTTCAATTTGTTGCTGGGAAGAAGAGAAGGCCTGTTACAAGGCCTGGCTGGAAATACAATTTTGCATATTAGCAGACAGTGTTGGAACAAAGGAGCTATCCCCTACTCCCATACAATACATAGAACAGACCTGGTCAAACCAGTTGGTCACGTGACCACCCTGCTGGCCAACTTGGGGAGTTTTAAGTTGTAGAGACAGTTTTTGAACTAGCAGAAAGCTCATTGCTCCTGGATTGAAAAAGACCTGCTCTCCTCCTTTCTCCCATCTCTTTCTCTGTGGGACCTGAAACCCACTGAAGACACATGAACCCCAAGAGAGAAAAGTCTCCTACAGTGAACAAGGTTTAAGAAGAATACTGGGCCGCAAGGAAAAGCAAGATCAACCTACGAAAGGACTCTACAGTGAGCTCGAAGAACCGTAACAAACTCTTCAGATATTGCCTCAAACCTTTCCACTTTATTTTTCTTCTGCTCTTTTCTGTCTCTATTTGCATGTGTGTATCGCATATGCATGCTAGCGTGGGCGTGCTGTGTATCCGTAGGCGTCAACCGAATTAGAGTTTAAGTTTAAGTGTAATAAAATGTTACCTTTCTTCTTTAAACCTAAGAAAGCCTGTTTGTGTTTATTTCTTTACCTTATAATTGGAAAGCAGTGAACAAGGTTTCAGCAAGGGGGAGCTAAAAACACTGTGTGTTTAAAAATAAAACCCTGTTACAGTAAGACCAGGTGAAGACTAAATGGGAACCCTAGACCTCTTTCTCACCTATTCGTAACAATAGGTGTAGCTCTGAGGTGTAACATAGCAACATGAAAATCTTGTTTCGTTGTCCTTCAGGAGAAGCGATTTAACTGTGCGAACCATTCGCTCAGCAAGACCATTAGACCTAGGGTAGTGTGGTGAGGATGTCACATGGTTTATGCCCCATTTGGCACACATATCCCTGAAAGGTCTGCCCGTATACTGTGGCCATTGTCAGAAATAATTTTTTCAGGTGCACCGAATCAACTGAATATGGAACTCAATGTGTCTGCAACAACTGCACTTGAAATGTCTTTTACCTGTCTGACAATTTGAAATTTGGAGAAGTAATCTGTAACTAAGATAAAGTCATCTCCATTCACGGAAAATAGATCAGTGGCGATTTTGGACCAAGGGACTGACGGAATCTCGTGATGGTGTAGAGGTTCTTTCGTTGTTGTGGCTGGTGGCTCTAGCATGCCTCGTACACCCTCACTAACCTTTCGATGTCACCATTGATCCCTGGCCAATAAACAGGGTCTCGTGCCAGTCTCGTTCACACTATGCCCATTTGGCCTTGGTGAAGATGTGACATGATGTCCTGTCCTGTTTTCCTTTGAAGGTTACACCTCTCGAGATACCGAGTTTATCTCTACAAGGCCAAAAGCATCTGAGGATTTCTGGCACCTTTTTTTATCATATCAGGCTATCCTTCACCACCCAACCACACGTGTATGGAGCTTGCACAACAAGAACAGTGCAGAGACCAGGACGATCATGGAGCAAACCTTTGGTGTTGCCAAACAACAGTTCCACTGCCTGGACCGCTTGAGGTGAGCACTTCAATACTCGGCGCAGAGCGTCTCCAAATTCTTGGTGGATTACGGTGTCCTATGCAACCTAGCCATCATGTGGGTGCAGCCCTTGCCACCAAGCCTTGGGCGAGCACCGTGAGAGGTGAAAGAGGAGGGTGTGGGAGAGGAGGAGGAGGTGGGAGAGGAGGAAGGGATGAGGCATCTCAGACATCTTGCTCAGGACAGGCTGTTCAAGAGCATTTCATCAGACTCCGGTTCCCCTGAAAATATCCCCATATCCCCATTGCTCTACAAATTCCCCACCTTTCCATCCCTCTGTTACATTCCATCACAGCATCCACTTGGCCAAAATTCTGAAATAAAAGACACCACAAACCAGCCATTCCATAATAACTTTATCCAATAATGCTTCCAATGATACATGCAATGCTTAACTATTCACCCTTCTGCTCATTCTCCCTTGGTACCTGTCTTGTGAGCGCTCCTATGCAGTGCTACCCCACTGGCTGCAGCATGGCTGGTGGAAGGCTGCCGACTTTCAGTCTGGGTGACTGCAGATGACCTTGCAGGATGTCCTCGAGCAGTTCTGGGCCTTGAGGGCCCGGCTTTGGACTGCACCACCTTACATGGGCAACAGCAGTCTGGCTGAGTGACATCAGCAGGGGCCCTGGTTGAGTGGTGGCATCCTGAGAGAGGACAGCAGGTTCATGCACCATGGAGCCACTACCACTCCCCCAAGGCGGTGCCTCAGCAATTCTAGTAACGTGTTGGAGGACAGATTGCTGGACTGCTGTGAAACCCTGCAAGAAAATAAAAGCAAAATACTGCAGAAGCTGGAAATCTGTAATAAAAACAAGAAATGCTGGAAATACTCAGCAGGTCTGGCAGCATCTGTAGACAGAGAAGCAGAGTTAACATTTCAGGTCGTGACCCTTCATCAGAACTGGCAAATATTAGAAATGCAATAGGTTTTAAGCAAGTAAAGTGGGGGTGGGGCAAGAGATAACCAAAGAGAATGTGTTGATAGGACAAGGTCACAGAGAATAACTGACTAGAAGGTCATGGAGAAAAGGGAAATGGTATGTTAATGGTGTGGTGAAAGACAAAGCGTTAGTGCAGAGAGGGTGTTAATTGACAGAAAAATGAACAGCCTGGCTCCAAGCACAAACATGATAAAAACAATGGGTAGGCACAGTAGAAACAAACTAAACAAACTAAAATAAAATAAACAAAGAAAAAAGAAAAAAGAAAAAATAACTAAAAATAAAAATAAAAAGGGGGGCCCGCCACGCTCTGAAATCATTGAACTCGATGTTCAGTCCGGCAGGATTTAGCGTGCCTAATCGGTAAATGAGGGGCTGTTCCTCGAGCTTGCATTGATGTTCACTGGAACACTGCAGCAATCCCAGGACAGAGATGTGGGCATGAGAGCAGGGAGGTGTGTTGAAATGGCAAGCAACCGGAAGCTCGAGGTCATGCTTTCGGACTGACTGGAGGTATTCCACAAAGCGGTCACCCAATCTGCGTTTAGTCTCCCCAGTGTAGAGGAGACCACATTGTGAGCAGCGAATACAGTACACTACATTGAAAGAAGTACAAGTAAATCGCTGCTTCACCTGAAAGGAGTGTTTGGGGCCTAGGATAGTGAGGAGAGAGGAGGTAAATGGGCAAGTATTACACCTCCTGCCATTGTAGGGGAAGGTTCCGTGGGAAGGGGACGAGGTGGTAGGGGTAATGGAGGAGTGGACGAGGGTGTTGCGGACGCAATGATCCCTTCGGATTGCTGACAAGGGAGGGGAGGAGAAGATGTATTTGGTAGTGGCATCACGCTGGATGTGGCAGAAATGGCGGAGGATGATTCTTTGGATGTTGAGGCTGATGGGGTGGAGAGTGAGGACAAGGGGAACCCTGCCGTGGTTCTGGGAGGAAGGGGAAGGGGTAAGGGTAGAGGTGCGGGAAATGGGCCGGACATGGTTTAGGGCCCTGTCAACCACAGTGGCGGGGAATCCTCGGTTGAGGAAAATGGAAGACATATCAGAAGCATTGTCGAGAAGGTTGCATCATCAGAGCAGATGCGTCGGAGATGGAGAAACTGGGAGAATGGAATGGAATCCTTACAGGAGGCAGGGTGTGAAGAAGTCTGGTCAAGGTAGCTGTGGGAGTCGGTGGACTTATAATGATTATTAATAGACAGCCTATCCCCAGAGATGGAGACAGAGAAGTCGAGGAAGGGAAGGGAAGTGTAGGAGATGGACCAATGTAAAGGTGAGAGAAAGGTGGAAATTAGAAGCAAAGTTGATAATGTTTCCCAGTTCCAGGCGGGAGCAAGGAACAGCACCGATACAGTCATCAATATACCGGAAAAAGAGTTGAGGGACGTGGCCTGAGTAGGACTGGAACAAGAAATGCTCGACATATCCCACAAAAAGACAGGCATAACTAGGACCCATGCGGGTACCCATTGCGACTCCTTTTACTTGAAGGAAGTGAGTGGAGTTGAAGGAGAAGTTGTTCAATGTGAGAACAAGTTCAGCCAGGTGGAGGAGGGTGGTGGTGGATGGGGACTGGTTGGGCCTCTGTTCAAAGAAGAAGCGGTGAGCCCTCAAGCCATCCTGGTGGAGGATGGAGGTGTAGAGAGATTGAACGTCCATAGTGAAGAGGCGACAGTTGGGGCCAGGTTACTGGAAATTGTAAAAATGACGTAGGGCGTCAGAAGAGTCACGGATGTAGGTGGGAAGAGACTGGATCAGCGGAGAAAAGATAGAGTCAAGATAGGAAGAAATAAGTTCAGTGGGGCAGGAACAGGCTGAAACAATGGGTCTGCCGGGACAGTCCTGTTTGTGGATTTTGGGAAGGAGGTAGAAGCGGGCTGTCTGGGGTTGTGGGACTATGAGGTTGGAAGCTGTGGAGGGACGATCTCCAGAGAAGATCAGGTCAGTGACAGTAACTTGATGTTCGGTGGTGAGTTCATGGTCCAGGGGGAAGTAGGAAGAAGTGTCTGAGAGTTGGCCTCTGCAAGGTAGAGGTTGGTATGCCAGACAACAACAGCACAACCTTTGTCTGCAGGTTCGATAACAATGTCGGGGTTAGACCTGAGAGAACGGAATGCGGCAAGTTCAGAGGGGGACAGGTTAGAGGAGGGCAGACAAATTGAGACGCCCGATGTCTCGCCGACTGTGTTCAATGAAAAGATCAAGAGTGGGTAAGAGGCCAGAGGGAAGGGTCCACTTAGAGGTGGGTGAATGGGTCTGCTGGTCGGGGAGAGGACTCCTGGTCAAAGAAGTGAGCCCAGAGGCAAAGGCAATGGAAGAAGAGCTCAATGTCATGCCGAGTGCAAAATGCACTGAGGTGGGGGTGTAAGGGGATAAAACTGAATCCTTTGCTGCATACAGATCGTTCAGCATCAGAGAGGGGAAGGTCAGAGGGTATAGTGAATACACTGCAAGGGGTCAGATCAGAATGGGTGGGGTCAGAGGGGAGTGAAAAGGAAGAAGGAGTTTAAGCCTGCATGACACAAAAGCTGGGCTTGCATGGCAAGAAGCAGAGATCTCATGGCCATTGTCTGAGGTTCCACTGTAGCACTGAGATCTTGGGTAATTTCTGCTTCTGTTGCAATGGAAGATGAGACATCGACCATCTGAAATGGCATCACAGCTGATTCTGCAAGTGCTGTTATGGTGTTGGCCACCACTTCCATACTGGAAAGGACGGGCTTCAAGTTTTGCATGAAGCCCTGGACCAATTTGGAGCAGGAGCCAGGCTCCTCTATGATCCTTTACAGTGACAGCAGGCTGCTGGCAGGCCTACCAATGCACCGAGATTTTCGGTATTTTTGCCCATCAGCATTTTTTTGTATGCTGCCCCATCAAAGTCCTCATTTGAGTCTTCTGCAGCAGAATTCATATGTAAATTCCTCCTTTGGGGAGTTGGCGCATATGCTATCCGTTTCCCAGCCTTGCTGCAGCCCACTTGTGCCCAGTGACTCATGACATGCAGATCCGGCCTCAATACTACCTTCTAAAGTACATGCAATGCAAATAGCTGAGCTGGTGGTTGTGAGTGTCAGATCTAGTGACGGTGCTTCTTCATCAGCCATCAGCTCTTCTCGCCCTTCAATGTCAGGATGTACTGGCTGGCCAGGTAGCAATTCCTCGATATCTGAATGCATAAATGCATAATAGCAGAAGATGAAGGTTGGGGTGAGGAAGTGGGGAAGGGTAGAAAGTAAGAGGTGCATGCTCACACCATCTGCACTTGCACTTCATACCAGATTGCAGAATGAGGTTGAAGTGGGATTTGCGAAGTGCCAAAGGCATGAACATGTCATGATCCGGGATGGTTTCGGCAATGGTGGTTGCAACGGCCTCAGGCACTACCATTCTAATTAAGTGGAGCACTGTCTCCTCCAAGGGGCTCAGGAGGTCTAGTGGTGCCTGCTCCTTGCCGGTTCTCTGTTGCTCTCCCTTATCGTGTGCAACCTTGTCCTGCAAGAGAGAGGGAAGAATATCAAGAAGCATGTTTCAATGTGTTTGGGTGATGTACCCGTCATAGCTGAATAGCTGTAAGTATGTGGAAGCTGTGAGATGTGGGAGTGAGGCTTGCAGCAGTGGTATTTGAGAGGTGGAGCATATGAATGTTAGGCATAAGTTCTGAGTCATAGAGGTTGCTGATAGGTGAGTATTGGAGCTGTGGTGCATTGAGCAGTGTGTGAGATTGGTGGTATGATGGGTAGAAGATGGCATTTGAAGACGCATTCACTGACCTTGACCACTAGTGTGAGGTCATTGAACACTGAACAGCCAGGCTCCTTGCATTGATCTCCGTTGATATCTGCTTCCATTCCCTTTGCAGTGTATGCCTGGAAGGCCTCCTGGTCCCGTGCAGAACATGACATCGCTTCTCCTTTCTAGCTCCTGGATAAGGCTTCCAGCGCTGCATTGGAGAACTTGGGAGCGCTCTCTCTGGCCTGCTGCACTACTGGCAATCTTTGAGAAACACCTTCAAAAACAGTTTTAACGCCTGCTGCCACCAGAAAATACCTCCCCTTTAAAAAGGGCAAGCTAGCTTTAACTTGTGCTACTCCCGCATGCACCCGGGCCCCCTGCTGAATGTACAGGAGGCTGGGGAGGGGCTTGTCACATGACAGCAGTAGTTCTCTCTTGCAAAAAAGAACAAGCAGTTCTTTTATAATAAAAACAAGAAATGCTGGAACCACTCAGCAGGTCTGGCAGCATCTGTGGAAAGAGAAGCAGAGTTAACGTTTCGGGAAGGGTCCGAAGAAGGGTCACTGACCCGAAACGTTAACTCTGCTTCTCTTTCCACAGATGCTGCCAGACCTGCTGAGTGGTTCCAGCATTTCTTGTTTTTATTTCAGATTTCCAGCATCCGCAGTATTTTGCTTTTATTTAAGCAGTTCTTTTAAACTTCCTGGGTCTTGGTTCCCGCTGGGTAATTAGTAGACATTTTGTCTCTCTCCTCACAAGCATTGTAGTATACAGTACAATGTTGCAAATTAGGTAGCCACCTTAAGCTGTCTGCAAAGTCATCCTTTTAGCTGGTCTTTTAAAAATGTCTTTTTAAAAAATATATAAAATCAGATCTCCAGTCAGTGAATTAAAGAAAATTATCATTTAACACAACACATTGGGGTAGCACCTCCCCACACAAAATGAACTGTGACAACACAAACATTTCATTATGAGGACGCATATTTAAAAAAAAACTGTACACACACACTCATCAGTCTCACTGTCATAGCCATACTCTAGTTTACTTTTTTTTAGCTGGGATTGTGCACGAGCACAACTGGGGAATTCTAACTGCTTTGCCTGGACTCAATCAGCTTCTGCTCCAGCAAACACTGAATTTCCTCATGTATTTCTACAATACCTTCATTTTCCAGTTTCTGTATATCAGTGAACTCAACCCTGGATTCAAAGTTGTTCATTACTTTGTGAAGATCATCCAGTATTTTTTGTATATGGTTTTTCCTGTGGTCCACCAGGCCAACAGCTGGCTTTGCAGAGCACTTTGCAAACCAACTGTCACCTAGTAAAATGTTGACTTCATTTGTGTGGATTAGCTGTCCTGGCAAAATGCAAGTGGGCCAAATGGCACCATAACATCATAAGACATTTTGTCAGGCAAAGTTTTAAGCCTGCCCTGAAGTGCTTCATAGTCATTTTTTACTTTAAACTAGCACTGGATTTTTTCCTTGCAGCTTGAGAACACCAACCAATTCCATTCTGCATCTCTTCCTGTTGTTCTAGCTCATCCAGCCTGGCCCACAATTCCTTCTCAGTTAGGATATATGACTTGCAGTCGTCACCACCACCCATCACCACCCTCCAAATCTGACACAAAAACTTTTTTGGGCTGAGGGTTTTCCTTTGGGTTATGAGCTTTTCTGTGTTTCCCTTTAGAATTTAAATCTTCAATTTCCAGGTCTTCATTCTGAATTTCCTCCCGAACCTGGGTCAGTTTCCTGGGACCTAGGCGATAGGGATTTTGTTTATGGGAGGGTCCCTCCTATATCCACATCATGTAGGGTTTGAGTTGTATACCCTAGTTTGTCCTTGCAGATCCTTTTAAACATGGTGAGCAGCCTTGTTAGGTCTCCTCTCTGTTCCACATTTAAATAGGAACGTACAGTGTCTAATTACCCTAACAGTTCAGTGTTAGCTAACTGGATGGTAGGGGGCTTGATTTGGGAATCTTCCAGGCCTCCTTCTAATTCGTCTTCACTGTCCCTTGCACCTTCCTCTTTCCTGACTGCCTGACAGACTTGTGCTTGTTTGTCCCCTTCCCGGCTGTGATGCTGTTTTATCATATTGATGTGGCACAGCCTTTGCTTTTTCCTACAATCTGGGGTGTCAATTATATAATTCACCTTGCTAATTCTCTTTATTACTCTGTACAGGCCACTGAAATGGGCTTTCAATGGTTCTCCCTGTATTGGTAAAAGCACTAACACATGATCAACAGGCTGAAATGTTCTCCCTTTTCATAGCTGTCTGGGAGGTTTTTAGGTGTTCCTGAGCCACCACACAGGCTCTCGTGAGCCATTCTTGGAACATGGGGATGTAGTCTAACAGGGAAGATTCATCCCTGGATCCCAAAAACCTCTCTTTGATTAGCTTTAGAGGACCTCTCACCTCGTGTCCATAAACTAATTCAAAGGGAAACCAGTGGACTCATTAGATGAATCTCTGGTAACAAACAGAAGAAATCCCAGCCTTTTGTCCCAGTCATGGGGGTGGGTACTCATAATAGTATGCCCTGATCATTGTCTTTAGGGTCTGGTGGTACCATTCTAAAGCACCTTGTGACTGTGGGTGGTAGGCTGAGGACTTTAGCTGAGTTATGCCCAGATTATCCATGACCTTTTGAAAATTACTGGACATAAATTTGTGCCCTGATCCAATTGGATCTCAGCAGGCAGCCATAGCGGGTGAAAAATTGGATTAGCCCCTCCACCACTACCTTGGCAGAGATAGTTCTTAGAGGGATAGCCTCTGGAAATCGAGTAGCCACATCCATAATGGTGAGAAGATATTGGTAGCCCCCTTTTGTTTTTTGCAAGGGCCCCACACAATCTACCAGTGCTCTGCTGAATGGTTCCCCAAAAGCCAGTATGGGAATTAGGGATGCAGGTTTTATTGCAGGTCGAGGCTTCCCCACAACATGGCACGTGTGGCAAATCTTACAGAACTTCACCACATCCTTGTGGAGTTGTGGCCAGTGAAAATGCTGTCTGATGCGGGCTTGGGATTTTCTGATACCGACATGACCAGCCATTGGAATCTCGTGGGCTACTCTCAATATTCCCTACGGTACCTCGGCGCCACCACTACTTGGTGAACCACTGTCCACTCTTCATCTGCTGGTCTGTAAGGAGGTCTCCACTTCCTCATCAGCACCTCATCTTTTAAATAGTAGCACTCTGGAATTCCATCTGCTTCAGCTTCAGTTTGGGCAATCTGTGCTAACTTTTTTAACCCTTGGTTGGCTTGCTGAACCTCGACCAAGGAAGACCTGTTTAACCCATCCTTTGGGTCCTCTAACTTCCCAAACAAGGTTTCAGATAACCAGACATTAGGGTCATCTGTCTGCAGTGCCAGTTCAGCCTCCTCTGACGGAGCTTGTTTGGCCATGGACCGGGTCACCATACAGTCAGAGAAAATGCCAGGGACCTTTTCCTGTAACTGCTTTATCTTCCTGACCTCTTTCGGTCTCTCTAAAACCACTGGGGAAGCTACCACCTTCGCCCCCACTAGACCATTGCCCAGGAGCAGGTCGACCCCGTCCACAGGTAAACTAGGGACAATCCCTATGGTTACTGGTCCTGAGAAAAGGTCACACTTCAGGTGCACCCGGTATAAAGGTATGGGCATATATTTTCCTCCGATACTGTTTACTTGTGCTCTTGTATTTAATGCACTCTCTGGGGGAAAGGTCATTCCTTTTCCCAGCAGAAGGGATCAGGTGGCCCCTGTATCCCTAAGTACGACCATGGGCTTACTTGCCTCACTCGAGGGGTATGGGGTCACATTTCCTCTGGACACAAAATCCTGGTAACTCTCAGGGATTTTGTTCAGTTTTCCTGTACTCTCAGTGGTAGGTTTACTGGGTTTTACTGCCGCAGCTAAAGCCACAGCCTGGTCTGCTGTGCTTTCCATCAGGGTCCCTTTTGCTGCACTGGTCTGGTGTACCCTGACTAAACCTATGGGTTTTCGCCGTAATTTCCAGTAGTTAGCTCAAAGGTGACCTGCCTTGTTACATTGGAAATATACAGGCTTCCTGGCATCAGTCCTGTTCTTAGCACCTTCCATTTTGGTCTGAGGAGGGCCCCCTATGTTTCCAGCTCTCCCTTTATGCTCATGGCTGTTCGTCCTCCTATTACTCTTCCACCTTCTATCCTTTTCAGGTTTTTGAAGATGACTAGGGAAGGGTTTCCATTGAGGCAAGGACTTGTGAATAAGTGCATAATCATCAGAAAGGATTGCTGCCTGCCTGACTCTTGGAACCTTTTGTTCCACCATGTGTTTTTTTATGAAAAGAGGAAGTGAGTTTTTGAACTCCTCGAGGAGGATCACTTCTCTGAGGTTTTTAAAGGTGGACTGTTTCTTAAGTGCCCGTATCCATCGATTAAAAATGAGTTGCTTAACCCTTTCGAACTCGATGTAAGTTTGTTTTGGCTGCTTTTGGAGAGTTCGGAACTTTTGGCGGTGCGCCTCTGGTACTAGCTCATATGTGCTCAGGATAGCATTTTTAGTCATCTCATAATCTGATGAACTCTCATCAGGCAACAGTGACTAAACCTCATGCATGGGCTTTTCCTGTTAGTTTGCTTTGCAATAACAGTGTCCAGCTGTCTGCTGGCCACATCAAATGTTTTGCAAGCTTTTCAAAAGAGATGAAAAATGCTTCCACATCTCCCTCATTGAACTTTGGTATCAACTGGGAGAACTTTAAGAGCTCAGTACCCAGTCCTGAGCTCGGGGTAACAAGTGGTGCCTTCATTGGGTACATTGGGTCTTCCCCTATTCAGTTTGAGCTGCCTTAACCCGCTTTGGAAATCTCTTTTGTTGTCCCTTTCCTGAAACTCTCTCTGCTCTTTCTTCTTCTAGAATTCTAATTCTAGTTTCCTCTGTTCTAGTTGTACCTTAACTAATGTTACTTTGTCTGTTTCAGATTCTATGCCTGACTCCAGTTCTTCAGTGTCAATTTAAAAATGGTTGGCCACAAGTTTTAGAATTTCAAGCTTCATAGCTTTTGGATGGCTAGAAATCTCTATCTGCCAAGCTACATTCCTCAACATTTCACCAGGGCTTTTAACCTGGTCCAAGTTACTTCACTCTGTTCTAAGTAGCTACTGGCCTCGAATATGGACATTTTAGTACTCTAGCACTGAAAACCATGAGAAATCCTGTACTGAAGTTTTTAAATTATTGCTAGGAATCAATTTGGTTTTCTGCTTCCAATTTCCCATTTGTCTTTGGGATTGATCCCAGATGTGAGCCCCAGAATTTCTGTTACAGTCAAGTGAGCAGGGGTTGAAGGGTTTCCCTCTTTTCCCTCTCCTTGTTTGACCACAACAAGTTTAATTCTTTCTTAAAGTGGATGTACTGGCCAATTCAGTAGGTCTTTGATTACTTATTTGCTATGATCATAACCAGAACTAATCGGACAGGTTTTCTTGCATGAACAAAGAAAGAGGTTAACTTTATTGTTCCTAAACCGAACTAATAAAATAATAAACAATGCGCGAACTTTCACTCTCACACACACAAGAGGTTTACACACACACAAATAGGTTACAGCGTGGGGAAAGGTAGATTGGTTGAGTTGAGTCCATAACAAAAGTATACAGTCTGTGGCATTGGTGATTTGGCTGGCTTCTAGCTGAATTCAGTGGTCCTGAGGCTTTTAGTTTGAAGAGGTAGATGACTGGTTTGGTTGCTTTCTTGGAGATAGGAATGCAAATGATTTCCTCCGACGGGATTTCTGATTGTAGGCACAGTATGCATTGGTGGTCAGTCAACAAGCAGGATTTGAAAGCTCTCAAGCTGTAATGGAGAGAGAGAGAGAGAGAGGGACCCCCACTTAGGGTCTACTCATGTCAGTGTCCAGTTGCTTCTCCTCTGCTGCAGAGAAAACACTAGCTTAAAACCACAGATGGGAAGGGGTTTGTCACATAACAGTCACTCAGTGATTCAAAGCATAGTTGGCAGTATTTCTCTCTTGAAAAAAAGAACAAACAGTTCCTTTAAACTTCCTGGGTCTTGTTTCTTGCTGGGGAATTAGCAGACATTTTGTCTCCCTCCTCACAAGCGTTGCAGTGCTAAAATTAGATAGCCAACTTAAGCTGCCAGAAAAATCATCCTTTTAGCTAGTCTTTTAAAATGTCTTTTTAAAAAAATATATAAAATCAGATCTCCAGTCAGTGGATTAGAAAATTATCATTCAACAAAGCACATTGGTGTCATGTGTTTTTATGTCCTAAGGTCTGAAAATCTCCCTTTTCCCTCAAAGTTCTTGTGAAAATTCATCTAATGTATCCTCAGTCATTAAGTTAAATTTAACAAGCTGATCCGTAGACGATACTGTATCCTGGAGAAGTGTGAACAAAAACAGTGTGATGTCAAGGGTATTTCTACATTATTAATTAATTTAATTGAATTTTGGGAGCAATGAAGTGACTTTAAAATGAGATACTGGCTTCAAATGCTAAAAAATGTTTTGTATTCACTTCTCAGACTGGTAAGTAATACATTGTGTGACCTAGTGTTGACCTAGTGTGACATAAAGGCGGGGCTAAAGTGTGGCGAGTCGAAGAGACTTAGCAGTTGGCAGGAAAAAAGAAAGAAGCGCAAGGGGAGAGCCAACTGCGAAACAGCCCTGACAACCAGTTTTATCTGCAGCACCTGTGGAAGAGTCTGTCGCTCTAGTATTGGCCTTTATAGCCACTCCAGGTGCTGCTCCACAAATCACTGACCACCTGCAGGTGCTTACCCATTGTCTCCCGAGACAAGGAGGCCAAAGAAGAAGAAGAAGACCTAGTGTGTTTGACTAAACCCTGTTCACATAATGATTATAACCTGTATTTTGATTTTCCATTAAAGAAAATGTATTATTACTTCTCATCCAGAATTGCTATTTTCACAAAAACGAAACAGAATGTGCTGCGACCCAAATTTTAGAAAATTCCACACCAGTAATATGATAAGGTTACATGTCAGACCTGTTTGGTTCATATTGATTGTCACTAAACCTGACCTCAGCTGTCAGAGTAGGCTAAGAGAAAAAGAGATGGAACTTGATTACCTGAAGGTGCATTTTATAAAACAAATTTTAGGGGAAAAATTAAAAAGTTATTTTTCCATGTCACAGACCTTTGGAGCAGGAGGTAGGAAAGGGAATAGTTCTCCTAGATTTTCCTTATTGTGTATTTCACTTTCACAGTTCCTATCATTGAATTTTGGGAGCAATGAAGTGACTTTAAAATGAGATAAGCTAGCAGTAAGGATACCCATGCATTCACACAGATCAGAAATTCTTTGCATTCGCTTCTCAGACAGGGATGCATTCAGAACAGCTCTAGCAGCTCAGAATTGTGCATCCATTAACCACTGTGGGCCTTCAGCTTCAGCAGAATTTTATTCATCACAATCTATAACCTCATGGCCTTAGCATATCCCTTACTATCATTACTATCAAGCCAAGTGACTGACTCTGATTCAATGAGGGGTTTAGAATAGCATGCCAGGAGCAATGCTGGGCATACCTAAAAATTAGGTGTAAATCTTCTGGAGCATGCATGCTAAACAGCAGAGCAGCATGCTATAGGCAGAGCTAAGCAATCCCACAACAAACAGATCAGATGTGCCACCTATCCTTCGTGGAGCAGTTTCTGCGGGAAAACACCTTTGACCACCGGTCCATCAGGCAGTGGTCTGCACGGAATGTCCTCAAGGCCCTACGGGAAAAGGAGACGGTGGATCCTGTCGGATGATTCCCCGAGCGGACCGCCAAAGTCATTTGGCGGAATGCCTCATCACCAGAACTTTCAAACAAGCACCAAGATGTAGCTTGGCTGGTGGTGAGAAGAGCCCTCCCCATCAGATCCTTCCTGCATGCCCGAAGTCTCACCCCCTCCACACAATGCTCTCGCGGTGGCTGTGGTGGGGAAGAGACAGTTGCCCACCTCTTTCTGGAATGTGTCTTTGCAAAGTAGGTGTGGAAAGAGACGCAGTGGTTTTTTTCGAGGTTCATCCCAAGCAGCTCTGTAACACAGGAGTCTGTGCTTTACGGGCTGTTCCCAGGGACGCACACCGAGTTAAACATCAACTGCTGCTGGAGGACTATCAATTCGGTGAAAGACGCCCTTTGGTCTGCCCAAAACTTGCTGGTTTTCCAGCGCAAAGAGTTGTCCACGACCGAATGTTGCAGACTGGCACATTCCAAGGTCCAGGACTACGTCCTGAGGGACGCACTAAAGCTTGGGGCAGCCGCAGCAAAGGCTCAATGGGGAAAGACCACTGTGTAAGGTCCCCCCGCCAAGCTGAACTGAGGGGCTGGATCCATGGGAAACCCCTCGAACTGTATTGGGAAAATGTTTGTTTTCTGTAAAATGTTAAAATGTATATGGCATGACAAATGAAATGGGAGGGTTGTGAGGCAACTCATGATTGTATTGAAGGAAACTGATCACCTTTGCACTGTTTGTATTTTTTGACTTGGTGCTGTTTGAAACTGTTTGGTAATGTATTTTTTACAGATTTTTATGAATAAAGTATATTTTAGAAATAAAAAAAATCAGATCAAAGCTCTGTCGCCCTGCCACATCCAATCATGAATGGTGGTGGGCAATTAAACAGCTAACAGGAGCTGTGGCTCCATTAACATCCCCATACTCAATGATGGAGAAACCCAGCACGTGAGTGCAAAAGACAAGGCTGAAGTGCTCACAACCATCTTCAGTCAGATGTGTCGAGTGGATAATCCATCTCAGCCTTGCTCTGAGAGATCCACCATCACAGTTGCCAGTCTTCAGCCAATTTGATTCACTTCAGGTCGATCAAGGAACAGATGAGTGCCTAGGGTACAGCAAAGGTTATGGGCTCTGACAACATCTGGCTGTAGTGCTGAAGACTCATGCTCCAGAACTAGCACACCTCCAGGCAAGCTATTCTGGTACAACTGCAACACTGGCATCTACCCAACAAAGTGAAAAATTGCCCAAGTCTATCCTGCCTACAAAAAGCAGGACAAATCCAAACTGCCAATTACCAACCCATCAGCCTACTCTCAATCACCGGCAGTGCTATCAAGTGACAGTGCTATCAAGGACAAAAGGTCTGGATTGCTGAAATGAGAGTGACTGCCCTCGACATTAAGGCAGTGTTTGGCAAAGTGTGGCACTAAGGAGTCTTAGTAAAATTGAAGTCAATCAGAGTCAGGGGAAAACTCTCCCTCGCTGGACTCATACCTAGCACAAAGAAAAATGGTTGTGGATGTTGGAGGCCAAACATTTCAGCCCCAGGACATCACTGCAGGAGTTCCTCAGTGTTTTAGGCCCAACCATCTTTAGCTGCTTCATCAATGACCTTCCCTTCATCATAAGATCAGAAGTGGGAATGTTCACTGATAATTGCGCAGTGTTCAGTTCCATTCTCAATTCCTCAGAAAATGAAATAGTCCATGCCCGCTTGCAGCAAGACCTAAACAACATTCAGACTTGGGCTGATAAGTGGCAAGCAATATTCACACCATACAAGTGTCAGGCAATGTCCATCTCCAACAAGAGAGCATCTAACCACCCTTCCTTTAACATTCAATGGCATTATCATCATCAAATCTATTACCATCAACATCCCGGGGTTACCATTGACCAGAAACATAACTGAACCAGTCACATAAATACTGTGGTTACACAAGCAGGTCAGAGGCTTGGTATTCACCTCCTGACTTTCCAAAGCATGTCCACCATCTACAAGGCATGAGTCAGGATGTGATGGAATACTCTCCACTTGCCTGGATGAGTGCAGCTCTTACAAACTCAAGAAGCTCGACACCATCTAAGACAAAGCAGCCACTTGATTGGCTGCCCATTCACCAACTTAAACATTCACTCCCTCCACCACCAGTACACCATGGCTGCAATGTGTACTATCTACAAGACACTCTGCAGCACTTTCCAAACCCATGACCTCTACTACCTAGAAGGACAAGGACAGCAGGTGCGTGGGAGCACCACCACCACTAAGTTCCGCTCCAAGGCAATTATCATCCTGTCTTGGAAATACATCAATGTTCCTTCATCATCGCTGGGTCAAAATCCTGGTACTCCCTCCCTAACAGCACTGTGGGAGTACCTACACCAAATAGACTGCAGTGATTCAAGAAGGCAGCTCACCACCGTCTTCTCAAGGACAAGTAGGGATGGGCAATAAATGCTACCCTTGCCAATGACACCCACAAGAATGAATAAATAAGAAGTCCTAAGATTTTATTTTCATTAACCCTAGAATTTGAAGTTTTGCAGATAATTGGTTCCAGTCCATGTCTGAGCCCAGAATAGGTGAGCTGCTGCAAGGCTGTGCCAGGAGCTGGAGGCCTGAGGCTCACCCAAAATTGGGCCCATGCCTCATTTTAATAATATCTGCCAGCACTTGTCGTGCTACCAAAGGCAGTGCCCAATAACAGAAATCGGATTTGGGTAGCTTTCCTTGCTGGCAGTAGCCTGTCCTGGGGGGAGGGGCCAAGTGCAGCCTGCAGCAGTGCTGTGAAAGCAGGCGAGTTCTCCTGCTCCCTCCAGTTCCACAGGAAGTCAAGTAATAAAACTTTCCTTATCAGTTCGTTGGTGGCTTCTGGCAGACCCTTTAAGGGCCACTAGTTCAGTCACGGCAGAATTATAAAAACTAGGCAAAGAATGTCTAGTGCATGCTCTGCCTAGTGTTTCATAGTTTTGCAGGACGGTCCTAAAACAGGCACAGGGCACTTTTTGGCATCTATCAATTGGTTAAACACTGATTTCAGGTGGCTGCCAAAAACAGCATGGACCAAATGGCTGTCTGTCTTGCTTTTGGTACAGATCGGTTGCAGGGCTTCACACAAAGAAATGTGCCATAAGTTGCACTAGTTTCATCCCTGAAACACGTAGTAATTTCTACCCTGTTGTCTTTCACAGTAACAGAATTAACAGTGACTCCAGATATAACTCTCAGCATTGTTTTAAGATGTCTCTATATTTCTTTTCTTCAAACTATTGTTAAATCCAAACTTTCCATTGCATCTCACTAGAGGTTTAAAGGTTAATTATTCCACTAAAACACACAGGGACCTCAGCCCTTTCATCATTCCCTTGTGATTACACTAATGCAGTTTTTATGGCAGTGAGCTTTGGTTGTTATAAAGTTCTGTTTCATTGATGCATCTCTAAGCAAACCAATATGTACTATTGCTTTTTTAAAAAAATCTACTGAATCCAGAAAAGTATTGCAACAAATTCAGATTTTAAAGACTTAAAGATAGGTTTGTGAACATAGAATGTTTAAAATCATAATTTCATTTTTAAATCAGTAACCTTCATTCTTCACGTCTGATTGAGACAAAACAATCAGTACACTTTTAACATTATCAGACAGAACAATTTTTAAACTGTCAGTTTTTCTCAAGCATGTTTTAATATAAAGTAAATCTAACAACGTATTTTATTACAACATTTCAAGTCACTGTGGTGGAGAGTTCAGCCACTGTTCATAAGCTGGAGGAAAGGTGCTATAGAGGTGACAATGTCAGAAGTTAACAGGATTTTGCTGTGCTATGGAAACCTATGATAGGAATCAGAAATGTTAACGTGATATCACAGCTTGAGTGACAACTGCCGATATAAACTGGATGGCGATGAGGTCAGTATGGATTTTTTAAAAATCTGTCTACAGCCCAACAGCTTCAAGAGGCCAGTATCAAATTTGATAAAGAATAATAATTTGCGTCTAGTACATCTCCAATTGTTATATTCCATCATAATATACATAAGATAGTGAATATCTCAGTATCTAACTGCAAATCATAATAAAGGGTGAGGGTTTGGATTTAGGTAGAGATTCAGATGGTTGAAATTTGGATCAGCCAAATCTGAATTACATTGTGAAGAACTATATTTTTTTTTCCAGCACAGGGGATTAAGATAAAATTAAGAAAACACTTAACTTTTCAGCTTCTTCCAGCTGTCTCAATCAGAAATCCAGAGCAAGATATAATGGCATGATTACCAATTTGGCACATTAGCTTGCAGTGCACAGTCATAAATGCAAAGAATTATTAAGTTTTCTCACAAGTACATAATAAATAAAATGGAGAATTTTCTCCAAAGGTATCCAGATAGAAGGATAAATAGTTGAGTTTCAATTTTGGCTGCAGATGGTTGAAGACATTTTTTTTTATCAGCTTCAGGGAACAGCACTAATCAAGAAATCTTAAAGCTTGCTTTTGTTTTCAGACTTAGGCCCGCTTGAATTTTCTGAAGGCAACATAGAAACTCAAATCTTTATTCTTAAAACTAGATCACTTGAATCAATCAGAATTGCCTCAAGATTCATATTCTTTTTTTTCAATTGTTTATTTCGATGGGCTAGAAATTGATTGAGGTCTATTTTCAGGTCTGAAAAAGGTGGCAAGCACACCACGCACACCAGAAGCTGGAGGCCCAAGGCTCCCCCAAAATTGGGTCGCAGGCCTCATTTTAAGAATTGCGGCAAGCTGCCCTGCAATTGCTTTTTGAGTAGGCTGCCTCGGTGGCAACAGCCCTCAGGTAGGTCTTGGGAGAGGTAGGAGAACAGCAGGTGGGGGGACGGGGGGGTGGGGGGGGGGGTTGTATCACATGATGACTGTATCCCCCAGTAATTCCGCGGAACCAGGAGGAGCACAAAATTCATAAAATCTTATGTTTGTTGTCAGCCGCAGCATATACTGGAAAACCTGATTGGAGAGGCCCAGCATCTGACCAGCAAAGCTCTGTCTAATTTCTGATAGGGATCCTTAAATGGCGTTAGGTCTCTCATTGATATATATATGCAATGGAACTTAACGTCTGTTTACGGGGCCACCTGGCATGCCTGAATATCAACTGTGCACACAATTCTACCGTCACTAATAAGTCTAAGGTCTATTCCCCCACCCCACCCCACCCCACCCCACCAGGGTTTCTAATACCTCGCTGAAGGTCCGTATGGAGGAGGTAAGAGCAAGGAGGTCGATATTGTTCCTCAACATATGCAGGAGCATCCCCAGAGTCAGCAGCACTGGATAGAAGAGGCTGTCAGGGTCAGTTCAAGTAGTAACAACTTCAAGACCTGGCTTCAGTGTAGGAAGCAATCAATTACCTCATGAAAGCAGCAGGGCAGAGTACATCTCTCCATTTCTCTCAGCAGCACTCCTTTCACCCCAGCCCACCACTTTCAACAATCCCCCCTCCATTACATCTCTTAGCATACCATCACAAGGGCACACAGCAACACATCTTTCCTAGGCCAAGCAAACACACCTCTTCCACACTGTCTTCACATCACAGATTCAACACCATTCTCTTCTCACATGCTAGCACTGGTCCAACAAACAGCTGCTCCTGCAGCACATAATGAAAGGAGGAAGAGCAAGACCCAAGGGAGGAGTACCTGATATAATAATCCTTACCAAAATGGAGTTGGAAACTTTGGAGATGAGTGGCCTGGGCAAAGCCATGAGCACTGGGGAAGATAAGGCTGGTAGATTATCTGAGCATAGTGTCTAGCTATTACCATTAACCCTTCATTCACCCCAGCAAATATTCAGCAAGCTTCCCAACTTCAAGCTGCATTCTCAGACCTGTTGCCTGCTAACGCCCAGTCTCTCAGAGCCATCATAACTCTTGTCCCTTTTCTCTTACCTCTAGGTCCTCCGCAGCAGCAAGCTTCCTGAAGAGGGCAATCGTACTGATAATGCACTCTGCCTAGATTAGATAGTGAGCCAGAGAGGTTTATACATGGTGAAACACCCAGCAGAAATGAGCAGCAGCAGGTACTGGTGGCCTGGGACAGCCCAGGAGGGAGCTCACTAGAGAGTGAGGTACTCTCCCAGCTCTGCTGTGCAGGACAGAGATGAGGACTGGGCTCACATTAGCAGTTGTATCAAGTATTGGAAGGCTTGCCAAAGAGTTTCAGCATCAGGGCTGAAAGTATGGAGGAGTCTGCTTCCAGCCTGTGTGCTGTCATTTCGCATGACATCAGCATTTTGCAATCTACTCTAGAGAGGGTGGCCACCTCCAGGGAAGCTGCAGCCAGGTTCTTACAAAGATTGTCAGTACCACCAGCTTTGGTGATAGCTTAAACGGTTGCCATGAAGAATCTGGGCTCAAACCTGTGTTCTTCCTTGGGACAGACACCCAACTTGTGGAGGCAGATGTTCAACTTGGAAGGATTGTGGACCAAATGGATAGGGGCTTTCAAGGGATCTCTCATCTCCTGCAGATCAGTGGAAGTAATGAGCTCAAATCCAGTGGCAGTTGTGTGATGGGAACAGTATGTGTTGTCCTCTCAGGAGGTCAACACGTCTGTATATATGCCAACACAACCAATACTGCCATGGTGCCAACAAGTCAACTGAGCCAGACAGCCGAGCTGTAGCAGTCTGCAGCCGGGCCCTCGCAGCTGAACTACCCAGAATTCACCAGCTAAGAGCGTCTCAAGGGTCACCGTTTGAGCAACTTTCCACCAAGTCTGTTGAGGCAAGTAGGGGAGCACCTTATAGGAGTAGTAGAGTTAGGAAACTTTCTTATAAGAATGGCACAATGGGTTGGCACTTGGGTGAGAAACGAATGGAAGGCAATTATGTTGACGATAATTACATTTATCACCTTTATCACATTTGACACTTCAGTCTGCATTGCTTTTTTATAGCAGCTTCCGAGTGTGCATTGTCAGTGCATCATTGGTAAAGAAGCTGGCTGTTGTTTAATGTAGGACAGAGGGAGCGGTAAAGGATGTAACAAGGGATGTTAAAGTAGAAGCGCTTTGTGTACGTTTTCAGGTCATGAGAATGCTTATCCAGGCTTCAATGGTAGCATACCTCAGTGATGCATATAGAGGACATACAGACTGTTAGCTCCACTCAAAAACAAGAAATGCTGGAATCACTCAGCAGGTCTGGCAGCATCTGTGGAAAGAGAAGCAGAGTTAACGTTTCGGGTCAGTGACCCTTCTTCGGAACTGACAAATATTAGAAAAGTCACAGATTATAAGCAAGTGAGGTGGGGGTGGGGCAAGAGATAACAAAGGAGAAGGTGCAGATTGGACCAGGCCACATAGCTGACCAAAAGGTCACGGAGCAAAGGCAAACAATATGTTAATGGTGTGTTGAAAGACAAAGCATTAGTACAGATTAGGTGTAAACACACTGAATATTGAACAGCAGCAAGTGCAAACCTGAAAAAAAACCTGAAAAGAACAGTGGGTAAGCAAACTGAACAAACTAAGATGAAATGAAATAAATGCAAAAAAAGACTGTAAAAAATGTAAAAAAGAATGTAAAAAAAAGGAAGAAAAAATAACTAAAAATGAAAGTAAAATGGGGGGTTGTCATGCTCTGAAATTATTGAACTCAATGTTCAGTCCGGCAGGCTGTAGTGTGCCTAATCGGTAGATGAGATGCTGTTCCTCGAGCTTGCGTTGATATTCACTGGAACACTGCAGCAATCCCAGGACAGAGATGTGAGCATGGGAGCAGGGGGGCAGTGCTGAAATGGCAAGCAACCGGAAGCTCAGGGTCCTGCTTGCGGACTGAGCGGAGATGTTCCGCAAAGCGGTCACCCAGTCTGCGCTTGGTCTCCCCAATGTAGAGGAGACCACACTGTGAGCAGCGAATACAGTATACTACATTGAAAGAAGTACAAGTAAATCACTGCTTCACCTGAAAGGAGTGTTTGGGGCCTGGGATAGTGAGGAGAGAGGAGGTAAATGGGCAGGTATTACACCTCCTGCGATTGCAGGGGAAGGTGCCCTGGGACGGGGACGAGGTGGTGGGGGTAATGGAGGAGTGGACCAGGGTGTCGCGGAGGGAACGATCCCTTCGGAATGCTGACAGGGGAAGGGAGGGGAAGATGCGACTGGTAGTGGCATCACGCTGGAGGTGGCGAAAATGGCGGAGGATGATCCTTTGGATATGGAGGCTGGTGGGATGAAAAGTGAGGACAAGGGGAACCCTGTCACGGTTCTGGGAGGGAGGGGAAGGGGTGAGGGTAGAGGTGCGGGGAATGGGTCGGACACGGTTGAGGGCCCTATCAACCACAGTGGGGGGAAATCCTCGGTTGAGGAAAAAGGAGGTCATATCAGAAGCACCGTCATGGAAGATAGCATCATCAGAGCAGATGCGTCGGAGACGGAGAAACTGGGAGAATGGAATGGAGTCCTACTTCTCTTTCCACAGATGCTGCCAGACCTGCTGAGTGATTCCAGCATTTCTTGTTTTTGTTTCAGATTTCCAGCATCCGCAGTATTTTGCTTTTATTTTCTGTTAGCTCCACTGTTGCCCCCAGGTTACTGCTTGAAGGAAAACATGGATAGGGGTGTCCAAGGTGCCACAGCACTTCCATAGTCTGCTCTCCTTCAGAGCAGTGGGAGTGCTGAGGCGCAGACCTATGCGAGTTGCAATGGAGCCGTGAGAGAGGGACAGCTGTCCTCTTTGATGTCAGCACGCCTGATCCTGCACCACCCCCTCAATTCGTGTCAGACATGGTATCAAAAGGTCAGTTAGGCCAGTTGCCCTGGCAGCAAATGAGGTGGCATGGTCTGCAGCTGAGCCTTCTCAGACCTGAGCTCCTCGTGGTCATTGGGAATGGTCATCTGCAATTCCCATATCAAACACACAGCAGCCTTCTAACTTCCAAGCTGAAGTGACTAGGAAACAACATCATAGGATCTTGAAAGTAGAAGAAAGAGCACTTAAGATAGGCAGGAGGGATTTGCACCACATTGACCAGCATTAATGAAAATTTTAACCCTCTTTATAAACTACAGGGCTGAATTTTACTGCCCCCCCCGCCCACCCCACAACGTCAGGGGTCATGGCGGGGGGTGGGGGGGGGCGTGGAAAATGCCACCAGGAGAGGCCCGCCACAGGCCCCGACGCTGGCAAGGCCCCGCCCATATTACCGGTGGCGACGAGGCCTCGTGGCGGCCCCCCCCCATCACCGCTTGGCAACGGGACTATCGTTTCAATATGTTTATTAATTAAATTTAAGGAATAATTACTTACCTTGTCATGCCGGCCGGCCTGCTCCCATACTATGGTCGGTGGCCGGCAGTCCCGCGCTGCCCGCTCCCTGACCACTGAAGAATGTCAGAACACTGGTGGGGAGGCGGGAGCAGGTAAGTTTTCAGGGTGGGGGCGGGGTGGGAGCGGGGTTAAATGATTCCGATTGGTTGAGGGAGTGATGGGAAGGGGTAAAGGTAAAAGTTTCTGAACTTTTTGGGGGGGAAAGTCAGGTAGTGTAGGTAAGTATTTTGTTGGGGGGGGTGAAGGCAGGATTGACATATAAGGTTTTGGGGGGGAGGGGTGGGAGAGGGGCTGGAAAGATTTATTTTGGATTAACTGTTTTTGTCATTTAGGGCTCTAAGCTCTTTAAAAATGACGCCGGCGCCTGCGCTGTGGTGCCAGATGCCATTGCTGGGGACAGAGTGCCCGCCCCTTCATGTCATGGTGGGGGTGGGGGCGGTCCGCCCCAGCCATTTAAATGAGCTGCTGCAATCAATATTGTTGCGGTCCCATGCGGACCGCCATTTTGGAAATGCAGTAGAATGCAGTAGTAGAATGTAGTAAAATGCAGCCCATAGTCTTTAATGGAATTCTCGGTGTCCTGAGTTTGTTTAGTGAGTTTTGTTGACTAGGCAATGGGATTTGTCTGAAAATCCCATGCTGGTGTCAAGGTTACAGTTGTAAACATGGTGGTAGGATTGGAATTGGTGTAGGGAAGGACTGTTGGAGGGGAATAGGAAGTCCTCAATGAGCTGTTGTTGAAGAGCTTTTGCAGCTGGCAGGATAAAAAGAATTGCCCTTCCTCACCATCCTCCGTATGTTCATGTGTCTCTGCCTCCACTACTTCCTCAGCAGGTGGCTCAATGGGTTGGCCCCTCTGGTTGACAAAGTTGTGGGGCATGCAGCAGACAATGATAATCTCTAGAGGATGTACTGCAGGCTGTCTCCAGATCTTCAGGAGACGTATGATTTGCTCTATCAGGGCGTTGGTGGCTCTGATTATCACTCATCTCTGCTTCTGTGCTCGAGTTCTTGACTGGTGTCATGAGCCACATTGGCAAGACATAACCTTTGTACCAAAGCAGCCAGCCTCTGACCCAACGGTCTGGGTGAAAGTGAAGGGGAATCAAGGACTGGCACAGTATGATGGTATCATGACAGCTGCCAGGAATTTTGGCACAGATCTGCATGATGTTCTGTATGTCATCACACGTCACATGGAGTGGTATTCCTTTCTACTCTTATACAGTCCAGGCTTTACTGTTAGAGCACACAGGACTATGTTTGTGCACTCAATGATGCCCTGCAACTGGTGGAAACCTGCAATACTTGCTCAATGCAGAATCCTTGCTCAGTCTTCCTGCTTCGTAGTCTCTATGGGGAAGCAGACAAAGCCATTGGCTTTGGCAAAGAGTGCATCTATTGGCTGCCTAATGCAGATATGCACAGTTGATTGGTTGATGTTGCAGATGTCACCTGGAATAGGCCTGAGGCATAAAAATTCAAGGCCATAGTTACTTTCAGAGACACAGGTGAGGTGACTGGGCTGAACTACAGTTGGTGTTGCAGCAGGTGACTGAAATCTTTGTCAGCCACTCTGGTAAACCAGAGCCTCCTCACTTTATGGGACTATATATCTGAGCGGGAGAAGGCCTCGTACCAGGTTTCTTCCTCTGCCTTTTCTCTCTGCAGCAGCAGGTCCCTGAAATTGAGCCTGTCACTGCCCCTCCTTCTCGTCTTCGAGCCACAGAGGCATCCTAAGCACCACACCTTTGACTCCAAACAAAAGCTTGCCAGAAACCCCATTCAAAATTCCCCTGTAGACCCACCAAATAACTCTCTGAAATGATTAAAGTCAGTCCCAGCAGTCAAAATTCTCTCGAAAACTAAAGCAGCCCAGGAGCAGTCAGAATAAACTAACCAGGGATTTACCTGAGAGCAGCTGATGATCCTTTAAGTGCCACAATATTGCTGTCCTAATGCATGGTGGGAATGCAACACAAGCCCTGCTTCTGGGTGGTGACTTTTGGTTGACTACTGTCCCGTTTTTCAGCTTGGGTGAGATGATAGTGAGACGAAAATAGAAATAAAAACTCAGCAATGCCTTGCTACTTGGGGCCCACCTAATGCAGTTTTCGAGAGCCTCAATTTAGGTGGCCAGCAATCCCAGCAGGAAACAAGTGGGAGCTTCATTAATCTATGCAAGTCAGGGTCCTCCAATGTACCAAGGCACTGATGCAAGATAGAACTTAAAGGGACCTCTGAAGGGGGCTTAGAAACTGCTTCAGCCAAGTTCTCTTCATGATTTTTGTGTGGCCAAGGGGAAATTAATACTCCTTTTGGCTGCAATAAAATGGATCCAACTGCTTCTGGACTCCTTGCATTCCCCTGTGGTCCCCCTCCTACCCCAACCTCCACACTCACCATGACCACCTACCTACCAACTCAACTTTGTGAAGAAGCTGCTAGACTCCACACACCACCTTCCCCACAACCGCTACTGATCCCACACCTGATCAGTGAGCTGCCTGTCAGTGTTCAGAATACATTGGCAGTTGCATGTCCAGTGATGCAATTCTGAAGTGTAGGCATATGAAGTGGCCAATTTTCACACAGGTAAGATCTGCACACAGCTATTTGATAGATGACCAGATAAGCTGCTTTCATTTGGAGGCCAGAATCTGCCATTCTTTGCTGGGAGTGACAGGAATACGCTTTAAAAGGCTGCAGGCAGTTAAAGGGCAGCATCATTTCTCAGCAAGGAGTAGCAGCCTTTGGGGAGTGTCAGCAGTGGGAAGGGCCTCTCGATTTTCCAATGCATCTGTGGAGGTGCTGATGCCAGAAACAAGAGAGAAGAAGGAATGTGTGGAACTCAGGGAAGGTGGCCCCATAAGAGAGTGGTTCAAACTGTCTGGAGGTTGGTGGCAGAGGCAGTCAATGCAATCTCCACCATCCTGAGAACTGAAAAACAGTGCAAGAAGAAGTTCAATAGTTGACTAGGGTGGTGAAGGTAAGTCATGGCCCTGCTGACAATATAAGATATACCATCTACCAGTCAGCTCTTATTAAGGACTTTGGCAATAGTCTTGGAAAGAATTACACTGACAAGCATACAAGGCTACAAACTTAAGATACCATATGACATGAAATGCATAACTGCAGTCAATCTGTTCACTAAAGGAAACAGAAACAGCTGCAGTGCATATGTATCTGGTGCACAAAGGCAGGATTCCCATTTAATGGATTAGACTTTTACGGAATTTTATTTTTATCCATAATGTTGAATATCATTTTCAATGAAAATGCATTTACTAATACCAAGTTCTAAATATATACATTTCATACTGTTGTTCATAATTGTATCACGTCCACTTCCTTTTACCATTACACTAATACATGATATAGGTTAAAGTTTATGCATTGATTGGTCACACACAGAGATTTTCTATGGTGGCTGAGTTGATTTTCTTCTGTTTATTAAGAAGGATCTGCAGTTTGTGTAGTAGTGTTCATGGTACAGTATCGTCTTCTTATTATTTGTCACAACCAATATGTTATTCAAGAAAAAATAACAAACATAGGAAGTCCCTATTAAAGACCAGCTTGACCGTAATTCCTGGATAAAACAATTTCCTAAGAGAGAAAATAACAAACATTTTATTGCAATAAAATTATTGTCAAAGAACTATATTTTTGTTATAAGAAACTCACTTTTCAATGAGCACAACAAAATAGAAAAGAAAAGACAATCAATGATGAAAGGATTAAATAGAGAAATAGAGAAATTAACGAAATTAAAACAAAAGTAGAATAAAGAAAAAATAACTAAAAACAAAGGAAAACATTTAAGAACAAATTAAAGATAAAATAAAAATGAAGATAATTAATGCCTTTCATCAAATGTTGGCTCTTGCTATTAATCTAAAGAAAATAGTTTGACAAAGGAGACATTTTGAATCATAGAATAGTTTCAGTACAGAAGGAGGCCATTGTGCTCATTGTGTCCGTGCCAGCTCTCAGCAAGATCAACTCAGCTGATCCACTCCCTTGCGCCTTTCCCCATAGCCCTGCAATTCTTTTCTCTTCAGGTGCTCATCCAATTCCCTGTTCAAAGTCATGATTGAATCTGCCTCCACCACACTCTCAGGTAGCGCATTCCAGATCCTAACGACTTGCTGCATAAAAAAGTTTTTCCTCATGTCGCTGTTGGTTCTTTTGCTAATCACCTGATATCAGTGTCCTCTGGTTCTTGACCCTTCTGCCAATGGGAACATTTTTTTTTTATCTACTTTGTCTAGACCCCTCATGGTTTTGGATGTGTCTACCAAATCTCCTGTCAACATTCTCTTCTCTAAGGAGAACAACCCCAGCTTCTCCAATCTGAACTGAGGTCTCTCATCCCTGGAAAGAGCTACTAGATAAGGAAAAAGGGTATGATGTTGAAAGTCCCCTAAAAGAAGGCAGGAAATTTGAGGTCATTGCTGCAAGCAGGAAATGCATACAAGCACTTGGCACACAATCATAGGTGAGGTAACTAGGACACCTCAGCCAAGCAAGGTATGTGGCAAATGTGGTCTGATGCCCAACCGAGGAATTGTCCTGCCTACATGGACAACTGCAAGGCATGTGGCAAGAAAGTGCACTGGGCAAGGACAGGCTGTGCAGGAGCTCTAATAATGGAAAATTGGCCAGAAGTCACAGCTGACCATGACCTGACAAGAAGCAGCTTGTCCACCTTGTGGAAGAAACAGGGATACATTTGCCAGAGGCCAAACCAAACGCAGGCACATCCACGAGATTGACAGTGATGTAACATACAGGGCACTGAAGGTAAGCATGCCTTTCGTACAGTAACCATTACACACCAAATGAATGCAGTAACAAAGCGGGAAGCATTCATCACCATTGACATTATGTGCCCAGAGAAGAGTGGACAACACACATTGCGACTCAAAGTCGATACAGGGCAAGTGCAAACATTTTGCCACTGAGAATAGTGAAGGACATGTTCCTGCCGAGTTGGAAAGCCATGATACAACCAACGAAGACAAGGCTCATTGTGCACAATGGTATGCCGATCAACTGTGTAGGTACACTAAGGTTGGAGTGCAGGTATGGAACCTCTGTTTGGTGTTTGGTCACAACAGTTTTTCTACATCGTCGACACTGATGGTCCCGCAGTTGCAGGCCTACCAGCGTGTAGCGAGCTTCAAATCTTGACAATCCATGAGATCAGCAGTGGGCCAAAGACGCATGACCAGAACAGGTGTTACCCTATTGAGTCCATCCAAGATTTACAAAGAATGCACCCAGACTGTTTTGACACAGTAGGAAGTTTGAAAGGAGATGCTGTCCTACATGTGAGGGCGACACAGTTGCTTCTATCAATCCACGAAAGAAATGAAGCGTCCACATCATGGACAAACTGAAAGCAGAGCTGGTTACTAAAGACAGGTGAGGAATCATCAGGCATGTTCAGTAGTACACGGATTGGTGCAGTTCGATAACGGCTGTAGTCAAAAAGATGACACCATCTAGGTATGTTTGGATCCTAGAAGGCTGAGCAAGGAGCTAAAATGTTGTTCTCACAAAATCCCCACATTAGAAGAGCTAAATCCGAAAGGCAAAGTTATTTTCAAAACTAGATGCAAAGCATGGGTACTGGTCGGTCCATCTCTCTGAAAGTTTGCAAGAGTTAACTTTCAGGACTGTATTTGGGCGATATTGCTTTTTGCACCTACCATTCGGCTCATCAGTAAGCCAGGATTTATTTCAGCAATGTATGGATCCTATTACAGAAAATGTGCCAGAGTGTATATGTATCGCTGATGATATTGCAGTTGTGGGCACCACAAAAGAAGAGCACAACAGAAATTTACATATCCTGATGGAAAGAGCCAGGAAAGAGGGCCTTGTGTTCAACAATAAGAAATGTGCCATAAACGCGAGACACATCAACTTCTTTGGTTCCATTTATTCAGACTCAGGCATAAGACCGGATCCCATATCTGGACAGGATATTCGGTCCATGCCAAGCGCATAAGACAAAGACGATTTGCAAAGCTGTCTCGGTCTCTTCAATTTCTTAGCTCCTTACATTTCAAATTTCTTCGAGATGTAAACTCCTCAGAAAGGAAACATCATTTCTCTGGCATAAGGACCACCAGCATACACTTGACTTGCTAAAGCAGTCAATATCAATGAATACATGTTTGCAGTATTATGACCCAAACAAGAATACCATTGTCGAAGTTGGTGTTTCGCAAAAAGGCCTCGGAGCATGCTTGTTGCAAGACAGACGCCCAATTCCTTTCTGTTCGAAAAGCTTATCCCCAACACAAACGAACAATTCCAACATAGAACGGCAAACGCTAGTATTGGTGTTCAGAATCACAAAGTTTCGCACTTATCTGTTTGGGAAACCTGTTGTAGTCGAAACAGATCCTAAACCATTAGCGATGACCTGGCAAAAGCAGCTCACCAGCGAGCCTCCTCGGCTACAATGGCTGTTGGTAAAAATGCAAGAATATGACCGCGAGGTCAGAGATAATCCAGGGAATCTCATGGTGACCTCTGACACTTTAAGCAGATTACCCAGTCCCAGGAAGTGTGAAGACATTCCACTAGACATGCAGGTTGACATTGAGCTGAAGGATGCATACTAGATTGATCTGATGCATTTCGGGTGAAAGAAGCATGAAGAATTATGGGAAGCAACCTCTAAAAGACCCAGTCTTGAAGATGTTATGGCAACTCATTGTTAAAGGATGCGGAGCTCAAAATCTTCTGGCCATACTGAGATGAGTTGGGAATTTCTAGCAGTGTTATCTTCGAAGATAGGCAGATAATAATTCCACAAATGGTTCGCCCTGACATCCTCACAGTTGTATTTTGGCCATATGGGTGTTGAGAAGTCTGGAAGGTTTGTGTGCGAGACTCTCTACTGGCCAGTGGCATTGAGCAAATGGTAAGGAAATGTGATGCATGCCAGCAGCATCAACCATGCCAGCATAAGAAGCCACTCCTTCCTCACGACATCCCATCGCATTCTTGGATAAGGATAGCCACCAACCTCTTCACAATCAAAGGCAACAACTATTTGTTGGTCACCGATTACTACTCTGAATTTCTGATAATACGTCAGTTAAGGGACACTTCAAGCGCATCAGTTGCCAACACCATCAATGCAATTGTCAGCTTGTTTGGTCCCCCAGAGGAGATTGTATCGGACAATGGTTTGCCAAGCCATTCCAGGATATATGGAGGAAATGCATTGTGAACCATATCACTTTTTCACCACGTTACCCTAGGTTGAATGGCCTAGCAGATAGAATGGCACATACAGTCAAATCACTGACTGTAAAGTGTCATGAAACCAAGCAAGATCTACATGTTACACTTGGGGTGACACCAGGACTACCAGCCCCTGAAGAAATTATATTTGGAAGACAAGTCACCATCTCATGAAATCCTCCTCAATACAAGACAGGCTCCTAGCAAAACATGAAAAGATACAAAGGACGCACGATAAGCACATGGGTGTGGAACTATCTTCATTACAGATAGGGCAGAAAGTCAGAATAATTCATCCACAAGAAAAAGTGTGGTTCCCTGCAGAAGTGTTCAAAATCTGCAACAAACCGTGACTTTTTGAAGTAACCACCCCTAATAGACCAATGCTAAGAAGAAACCAATGTCAGCTAAGGGAACTAGCAAACAACATTGTGCCTGACAACCCTACTGCATCGAGAACACGGTCATACTCAGATCTGCAGAATGTAGCAAAGGGACAAGCTCAAGCACAGGATGACGGTCAGAAAATGCATAAAAGTCAAGGAAAAAAGTTGATAAATCTAGTTCTCTACCAAGCTACACTGTGATGAGACCAGGTCAAGTCAGTAGACCACCTATACGGTTCAGTGACATTTGTCGAAGGGACATTAGAGCCCATGCATACGTAAATATTATTCAAAGCCAAATCGTTCCATTGTGTACATAGTTTATCTATTGTGTATTTCCATTTGAGGAAAGGGGGATGTTGTGATATCACTTTAACAGTGTAAGTACTCCACACATCATCACAGAAAGTGATATCATCCAACATGTGATCAGTTAGTTGGAGTTGTGTAAGACACCTAGTCAATCATACATGATAGAATGCTTTGTAAATGTGTTACTTTGTGATAAAGAACCCACAGTTTTATTTAACTTTCAACTCAAGATTATTTGGTACCTTATTTCTGAAGAATACAATAACACATTAAATAGCCCCTCTTTAACAATTTTTAGCCCATTCAGTGTCTCAACTACCTCCTCTTTCACTATGAATTTGGCAGCATCTTCTTCCCTGGGAAAGACAGCTGCAAAGTACTCATTTAGTTCCTCAGCCATACCCTCTCCTCCATGCATAGATCCCCTTTTTGGTCCCAAATCAGCCCCACCCGTCCTCTTAAAATGCTTTTCCTATAGATTACTGTTGGATTCCCTTTTATCATAACTGCCAGTCTCTCCTCATATTCTCTCTTTGCCTCTCATTTCAGTTTTTACTTCCCATCTGAACATTATATATTCAGCCTGATTCTCACTTGTATTATCAACTTGTCATCTGTCATATGCACCCTTTTTCTGTTTCATCTTACTGTCTATTTCTTGTGTCATCCAGGGAGCTCGAGCATTGGTTGTGCTACCTTTCCCCCTCATGAGAATGCACCTTGACTGTACCCGCACTATCTCCTCTTTAAAGGTAGCCCTTTCTTCCATTACAGTTTTGTCTGCCAGTCTTTGATTCTAATTTACCTGGGACAGATCCATTCTCACCCCAGTGAAATTGACCCCAATTTTACACCGGTTTGCTCCTTGTCTTTTTCCATAGCTAAACTAAACCTCATGATATAATGATCACTGTTCCCGAAATGTTCCCCTACTGACACTTGATCCACTTGATCCACCTCATTTCCCAGAACCAGATCCAGCAGTACCTCCTTCCTTGTTGGATCAGCAATATACAAATTAAGAAAATTCTCCTGAACGCACTTCAGAAACTCTTCAACCTCTCTGCCCTTTACACTATTACTATCCCAGTCTATATTAGGATAATTAACGTCCCCAATTATCACTACTTTATAGTTTTTGCACCTCTCTGAATTTCTCTGAAAATGTACTCTTCTATATCTTTCCCACTAGTTGGTGATCTATAGAATACACCCAGTAGTATAATGGTACCTTATTGTATCTTAACTGTAACCAAATAGATTCTGTCTTTGACCCCTGTAGGACATCCTCTCTCTCCAGCATTGCAATATTCTCCTTAATCAATATTTCCACCCTGCCTCTTTTCTTTCCTTTCCTTTCTTTCCTGAGCACCATCATATCTAAGAGTATTTAGTACCCAGTCCTACCCCTTTTGAGTCAGGTCTCCTTTATCGCCACAGGGTTGTATTCCCATGTGGGTATCTGCACCAGCAGCTCACCAAATGTATTTACCAAGCTTTGTGCATTTACATCCATGCACTGTAAACCTGATTTAGACCTTATTTCATTTCCCCCTACTCTGACCCCATCTGATACTTTACTATTTCTAATTCTAGTGCTATCTGTCTCTCGCAATCCTTTGTGCACCTTGTTTCTCCTTTCTAATGCTACATCCTTGTTCTCATTCCCCTGTCAAGTTTAATTTAAACCCTCCCCAACTGCACTAGCAAAATGCCCCGCTAGGACATTGGTCCTGGTCCTGTTGAGGTGCAATTGGCCTGTATAGGTCCCACCTCCCCCGGAACAGGTCCCAATGTCCCAGGAATCTAAAGCACATTGGTCCTGGTCCTGTTGAGGTGCAATTGGCCTGTATAGGTCCCACCTCCCCCGGAACAGGTCCCAATGTCCCAGGAATCTAAAGCACACCCTTCTGCACCATCTCTCCAGCAATGCATTCATCTGCTCTACTCCTATTTCTATACTCACTGGCGCGTAGCACCAGGAGTAATCCAGAAATTACTGCCTTTCAGAATCTCAAAAGTAGTTTCCTTCCTAGCTCCCTAAAATCTGCCTTCTTGACCTCATCCCTCTTTCATCCCTTACCAATATGTACCACAACCTCTAACTGTCCACCCCCTCCCCTCAGAATGCTCTGCAGCCGCTCATTGACATCTGACCCTGACACCAGGGAGGCAACATACCAGCCTGAAATTAATTCTACAGCTGCAGAAACACCTGTCTGTGCAAACTAATCAAAAGTAACATGTACATAAAGAACAGATAGGAAATTATTAAACTGATAGTTATACATGTGACGATGGTTGATACAAAAAACACCAAAATGGCAGAGACAAGCTGATACAAAGAGCATTCTATGCACCAGGAAGTGTGTCTTCTGATTTTAAAATACTCAAAATTGTGTGAGGTATGTACCCTCAATTATCTAAATGATGAATTTTTGACTTTATCCATAACTGTATTCCTTCTCAAGTTTATTTGCTTGAATAAAAGCAAAATACTGCGGATGCTGGAAATCTGAAATAAAAACAAGAAATGCTGGAATCACTCAACAGGTCTGGCAGCATCTGTGGAAAGAGAAGCAGAGTTAACGTTTCGGGTCAGTGACCCTTCATCGCCAACAGAGGGCCCAGCACCGATCCCTGCGGCACACCACTGGTCACTGGCCTCCAATCTGAAAAACAACCCTCCACTACCACCCTCTGCCTCCTGTCACCAAGCCAATTTTGTATCCAATTTGCTAGCTCGCCCTGGATCCCATGTGTTCGAACGTTCTGGACCAGCCTACCATGCGGGACCTTGTCAAAGGCCTTGCTAAAGTCCATGTAGACAACATCCATCACCCTGCCCTCGTCAATCCTCTCAGTTACCTCCTCAAAAAACTAAATTAAATTCGTGAGACATGATTTCCCACGCACAAAGCCATGCTGACTATCCCTAATCAGACCTTGCCTTTCCAAATCTATATAAATTCTGTCTCTCAGAATCCCTTCCAGTAACTTTCCCACCACTGATGTAAGGCTCACCGGCCTGTAGTTCCCTGGCTTATCCCTGCTGCCCTTCTTAAATAAAGGCACAACATTAGCAATCCTCCACTCTTCTGGTACCTCACCCGTGGCTATCGATGATACAAAAATCTCTGCCAGGGCCCCAGCAATCTCCTCCCTTGCTTCCCATAGCATCTTAGGATACACCTAGTCAGGCCCTGGGGATTTATCCACCTTAATGCACTTCAAAACCTCCAACACCTCCTCCTTTGTAATGTTGATATGCTCCAGGATATCGGTGTTCCCTCCCTTGAACTCACTAGCTTCCATGACCTTCTCCACGGTAAATGCAGACGAGAAGTATTCATTTAAGACCTCGCCCATTTCCCGTAGCTCCACACATAGATTGCCACACTGATCCTTAAGGGGACCTACTTCTCTCCCTCGCTACCCTTTTACTCTTAATATACTTATAGAATCTTTTTGGATTCTTCTTTATCGTATCTGCCAGGGAAATCTCATGGCCCCTTTACGCCCTCCTAATTTCCTTCTTAAGTGTACTCCTACATCCCCCCTGTACTCCTTGAGGGACTCGCTTGATCCCAGATGCCGACACCTGAGATATGCCTCCTTCTTTGTCCTGACTAGACCCTCAGTATCCCTCGTCAACCAAGGTTCCCTGAACTTGCCAGCCTTGCCCTTCCATCTAACAGGAACGTGCTGGCCCTGAACTCTTCCTATCTCACTTTTAAAAGCCTCCCACTTGCTAGACGTCCCCTTTACCTGTAAGCAGCCTCTCCCATTCAACATTTGAGAGTTCCTGTCTGATGTCATCGAAATTAGCCTTTCCCCAATCTAGGACTTCAACCTGAGGACCAGTCCTATCCTTTTCCATAACTATCTTGAAGCTAATAGAAGTTATGGTCACTGGTCCCAAAGTGTTCCCCCACTAACACATCAACCACCTGCCCAGCCTCATTTCCCAAGAGGAGGTTGAGTGTAGCCCCTTCTCTAGTAGGGCCATCCACATACTGCTTCAGAAAACTATCCTGGACACACTTAATAAATTCTTCCCCATCTGATCCCTTAGCACTAAGGCAGTCCCAGTCAATATTAGGGAAGTTAAAATCACCTACTATTACAACCCTATAATTCCTACACCTATCTGTGATTTCCCTACATATATGCTCCTCCAATTCCCTCTGACTATTGGAGGCCTATAATGTAATCCCATCAAAGTGATCACCCCTTTATTATTTCTAAATTCTACCCATATGGCCTGGCTGGACGTTCCCCCAAGGATATTCTCTCTAAGTACTGCTGTGATGTCCTCCCTAATCAATAGTGCAACTCCTCCTCCTCTCTTACCTCCACCTCTGTCACGCCGGAAGCATCGGTACCCCGGAACATTGAGCTGCAAGTCCTGCCCATCCCTCAACCACGTTCCCGTAATCGCCATAATATCACAATCCCATGTCCCGATCCATGCTCTGAGTTCATCTGCCTTACCTGTAAGGTTTCTTGCATGAAAGTAAATACAGTTTAGCCTACCAGACCTTCCACGCTCCCTGTTCTGTCCCTGCCCGACCTGCCTACTGGACTTGCTTGCTTTAACCTCTACATTTGCCTCAACTATCTCATCGGAGACACTACTACTTTGGGTCCCAACCATGCTGCAAGACTAGTTTAAACCCTCCCGAGTATTACTAGCAAACTTCCCTGCAAGGATATTGGTCCCCTTCCAGTTCAGATGCAATCCGTCCCTCTTGTACAGGTCACCTCTGCACCAGAAGAGATCCCAATGATCCAAGTTGCTGAAGCCCTCCTGCCTACACCAGCTGTTCAGCCACGCATTCATTTGCCTTATCCTCCTATTCCTACCCTCACTAGCACGTGGCACAGGGAGTAATCCTGAGATTACAACCCGAGAGGTCCTGCTTTTTAACCTTCTGCCTAACTCCATATATTCACTTTGCAGGACCTCATCTCTCTTCCTGCCTATGTCATTGGTACCAATATGGACCACGACCTCTGGCTGCTCACTCTCCCCTTTCAGAATGTCCTGCAGCTGCTCCGAGACATCCTTGACCCTAGCACCAGGGAGGCAACATACCATCCTGGAGTCTTGTTTGTGGCCACAGAAACGCCTATCTGCACCCCTTACGATAGGATCCCCTATCACTATATCTCTTCCACCCCTTTTCCTCCCCTGCTGTGCAGCAGAGCCCTCCGTGGTGCCACGGACCTGGCTGTTGCTGCTTTTCCCTGGGAGGTCATCCCCCCCAACAGTATCCAAAGCGGTATATCTGTTTGAGAGTGGGATGGCCGCAGGGGACTCCTGCACTACCTGCCTGCACCTACTACTCCGTCTGGTGGTCACCCATCCCTTTTCTGCCTGTGCAGCCATTACCTGCGGTCTGACCACCTCACTAAACATGCTATCCACGACATCCTTAGCATCGCGGATGCTCCACAGTGAATCCACACCCTCAGCTCCAGCTCCATAATGCGGGTAGCCAGTAGCTGCAGATGGATACACTTCCTGCACACATGGTCATCAGAGACACTGGAAGCGTCCTTGATTTCCCATATAGTGCAAGAGGAGCATATCATGGGGCTGAGCTCTCCTGCCATGACTTACCCTTAGGTTAATTAGTTACTCCCTTAATTAAAAAATACTAATTACACTAGGGGCCTTGTTCTACCCACTGCAAACTAAAGTCCTTAATAAGCTACACTGAATTAAAAAAAACACTTTAGTAGTATTCACCTTCTCAACAGAGGATTTTTTTTTCAACAAAAAAAAACTTTCCCTTTATTTTTTTTAAAGATATTTAAATGCACTAACAGCAGTGACTCACCAACCAATCAGCTTGCAGTTCTCCTCTGACATCACTGTTGGCTTTGTTTTCTTTTTTTCAAAACTCTGGCACGCTGGAAGTGCTCCTCTCCTGGAAGGTAAGAACAGGTCTCGCTCCTTCCCGCTGCCGCTGCACTTTTAAACTCTGCCGGTCTCACTCAGTCTCGCTCCTTTTCGCTGCACCTTTAAACTCTGCTGGTCTCACTCAGTCTCGCTCCTTCCCGCTGCACTTTTAAACTCTGCTGGTCTCACTCAGTCTCGTTCCTTCTCACTGCTGCTGCACTTTTAAACTCTGCCCGTCTCATTCAGTCTCACTCCTTCCCGCTGCTGCTGGACTTTTAAACTCTGCCGGTCTCGCTCAGTCTCACTCCTTCCCGCTGCCGCTGGACTTTTAAACTCTGCCGGTCTCACTTAGTCTCCTTATCCTGGTCTGTGGAAGCCTTGGTGGCCACATGCATGCAGTCAATGGCACCCTGCACCAAGGGGAATCCAGCGATGGCCCTCTCAGCTTGACTTTCCAGGTCAGTACGAAAGCACACATACTGGCTAGCCCTCTTAAAGATGGTATTGGTGACCATCTTGATGCAGTGATGAGCTGCAGACTGGGAGATCCCACTGCTATCTCCAGTAGATCCTTGGAATGAGCCTGAGGTGTAGAAATTCAACACCATGGGGAACTTCAGCACCACAGGTATTGGGTTCACATAGGGCTCGTCATTCATCATGGCACACAGCTCGGTGACTGCCTCCCTGGAGAGGTGCAGTCTTTGGCGACACTGCTGCTCCAACATTTGTAGAAAGCTGAGCCTCTTGGGTAACCTTGTCTGCACAACAGGCTGGTTGCAGACCCCTCTGTGCCATCTTCCATCTTGCCTCCTTTGAGGCTGAAGCTCCTGGTGGCCCTCAGGTTGCTGCTGGCCCACTGCCTGTGGCTGCAACTCTCTCCCTCTCTGATGCTTCTTCTCACTGGAGGTCTCGAAGCCTTAGTGAATGAAGCCCATGGCAGGCAGATAGCTTCACTCAGTGTCCAGGGCATCTCACCTTGGCACTCAAGTGGTATTCCCCTGCTGTGTTGTCAAGTTTGTCCCTGCTCCTGACTGCCACTGCCCATGGTGTTTTACCCTTTCTGCCAAGCCACAGTAACCTTCACAATGGCTGCCGTCTGCAACCAGCACTGACCTCGTGCTAATCCACAGTCTCGTTATAGCTGGCGAGGCTCTGAAGCCCTGTTGTTCCTGTGTGCGCCAGTCGTAAAATTAGAAATCCCTAGTAAAAATATGAGTTAATTGCTTGTTTAACAGGCTTAATTACCTTACTGCTGCGTTTCAACATGACGCCCTGCCATCAGCCTGGCCACCCTTCGGGATATTCAGTTGCAACATGAAGATGTCGGGCTTCCCTTCTGACGCTTTTCGTCACGATATTACGACTCCTCCCGCCTCTCAGCCCATCACCAGAGGACTGATAAAATCCAGCTCCCTGACTCAGAGGCGAGAGTGTTACCACTGAGCCAAGGCATTGAGATCTGTAACATGAGGAACTTAGGGTAGAATCTTGAAACTCGTTTTGTATAGTGTCTTTCGAGATGGAAAACTGACGAGATTTTTATCCTGTCAGTTTGGGCTGCATTCAAGTCACAGGGTGAAAGGATAGAGTGTTAATCTGCTGTGCCACTGATTCCTAGTTGCATGAAGATTAAGAAGAACACTGTGGCTGCTTATTTGTCAGTATTGAAGATAACGATCAACATCCAGACCAGAAATTATTGTTGTTTGTTACCCAGATAAATCATTCAAATGCAAATTAAATTGATTTGTTTCAGAAAATAACATTTTGTGATACAGTTTATTTTATTTAGAGATACAACACTGAAACAGGCCCTTCGGCCCACTGAGTCTGTGCCGACCAACAACCACCCATTTATACTAACCCTACAGTAATCCCATATTCCTTACCACCTACCTACACTAGGGGCAATTTACGATGGCAAATTTACCTATCACCTGCAAATCGTTGGCAGTGAGAAGAAACCAGAGCACCCGGCGAAAACCCACGCAGTCACAGGGAGAACTTGCAAACTCCACACAGGCAGAACCCAGAATCGAACCCGGGTCCCTGGAGCTGTGAGGCTGCAGTGCTAACCACTGCGCCACTGTGCTGCCCTAAGTGTATGAGTAATTTGAGATAAAGCACATGGGGCTGTGTTTTTGTTTTGGGGGGGGGGGTTAGTACCCAGACATTGGATGAAGTTCTGGGTCCTGACCCCACATCACACAGCGTCAGATGCCCGTTGTGTTCTTTGTAGAGATGGCCAATTAGTCGCCAGAGAGCATGCTCGCCATCCAATCAAGGACGGCGGGCTGGCTCCCGAGGCTGGAGGGGCAATAGAAGTCTTGCCAGCAATGACACATCGGCAACCCCACCATCTGAGGTGGGAGATGCTGATGCATGTAAGAGAGAGAGGTGCCCTCTGAAAACAAGGTAATAAAAATTTAAATTTAAAAAGGCCACAGCTGCCAGGCTGTCATTGTGGAGGGAAATCCCTCCACTGGATGGCCAGTGGCTGCAGCTGTGGTCCAAGGGCCATAGCGGGTGTGGAGGGTGGGGGGTCCATAGCGGGATGGAGCCCTGGCAGCATCCCCCCCCCCCCCCCCGCAGTCTGCCACTGCGAGGCTGCCTCCATTCCCTGGCTGTGTTTCAGCCTCAGTGGGAGGCCCACAAAAATCACAGTTGTAATGAGTTCTTTTTATATTGTCTGATACAACATAAATGAGATGCATGGAGTCCATTTGGCTGAAGATCCCCATCAGGTTTATTACAGCTAACTATTATATACAGTACAGAGCTAACTATTTACAGAACCTTACTCTGGGTGTTACAGTTGCAGAATGAGACTGACTTGTAGTCACATGACTACATCCTGGTACTTAGCTCAGTAGCATACTAAGATCTTTAAAGGACATCACTCTTAAAGACAATCATACAACATCCCCCTTCTTCCCAATGTTAAGTTTCATATGCTAAAATTAAAAATACATAAAATTAGATAACATCAAAATTATTTACACATGGAGAGGAATTATGAAATTTACAAATGCAGAGGCTTAAGAGTCCATATATCATTTTGGTAGTTTGACAACTCTTCCAGATCTGGTTATGGTATAACCCTCTGGGGATGTGGATTTCACCCTTGGGTTTACAGGCATGTTGTCAATGCGTTGGCTGCCATCCTGTTGTTCTGTCACACCCCCAACGCGGAGAATGCTCACTCGAGTCCGCTGTGCTCAATTGGAATACTGTACACCTTTCTCAGTTGGTGTCATGCTAGACCCCCACCTGCCAAGAACATTAATTTTAAACTGTTACTGGAGTGATGGGAGGACTTGTTGAACAGATCAGCCGTGGCTGGAAAAGACATTTGCGTATTAATAGTCGGTGTTTGGAAGGACAAACAGCCATTCCCTGACATTCAACCCACAATGCACTTTTGATCTCCAGACACTGAAGGTGGGGGAGTTTGCATTCCAGGTTGACTGCTAAGATGGCCGAATACACAAACAGACATGGTCAAACCAGCTAGTCACATGACTAACCTGCTGGGCAACCTGAGTTTTTTGAATTTGTACGAACAGTTTGGTCAGAAAGCTGTTTGCTCCTGGACTGAGAAGATCTCTCTCCTGTCTGCTCCCATCTCTTTCGCACAAGCCTCTGAATCCACTGAAGACACATGAACCCCAGGAGAGAAAAGTCTCCTACAGCAAACAAGGTTTAAGAAGAAACTGGTCCCCAACGAAAAGCAAGATCTACCTACAATTAAGATCACTACAGTGAGCTCAAAGAACTGTAACAACAACTCTTCAGATATTGCCTCTACATTTCCACTTTATTTTTCTTCTTTTTTCTGTCTCTATTTGCATGCGTGTATCAGCATGCATAAACTGAATTAGAGTTTAAGTTTAATAACTTTCAACTTTTCTTCTTTAAACCTAAGAAAGCCTGTTTGTGCTGGTTTCTTTGCCTTATAATTGGAAAGCGGTGAACAAGGATTCACCAAGGGGAAACTAAAAACATGGTGTGTTTAAAATTAAACCCTGTTACAGTAAAACCAGGTGAAGGCTGAAAGGGAATCCTAGACCTCTTTCTCACCTGGTCGTAACAGAAATTTGGGGGCAGCCAGGAGGAGAGGAGGTCTGCATCAGCCCAGGAGCATTCAGCTTTCTGCCAAGTCTCAGTTCAAAACTGTACAATTCAGAAACCTCCAGGTTACCAAGCAGGTTAGTGATGTGACTAACTGGTCTGACCATGTCTTGGCTCTGTGTATTGTATGTGTCAGGGAATGGTCCTTTGTCTACAAACACTGTCAGTTAATGTGCAAAAATGTCTTTCCAGCCAGGGGCCTGGCAACCCCTTGTAACAGGATTTCTCTTTTTTCCAGCGACAATTTGAAATTTAATGTCCATGTGGCGAAATTAATGTGCCTCATTCTTGGCAGGGGTGGGGGTGTGTCCTGCATGACAGTTGACTTCGGTTCTTTCTCAACACCACCCCGCTAGATGTTGTAATCTCGCAGGACCTAGGATCACCGCACTCTCCGAACACCTCTGTAGGCAACCATGTTTTCATTGTGGGGTGTATGACCCTGACCTTTTGTCCTACATGTAGCCACCCCTGCGTGTTGGTCATGCACCATTTTCATTTTCCCCTGTTTTTCGAGCAGTGTCTCCTGCATCTCGGAGAATTTGGGCAGATGATGGCTTGGCAGAGTTGTCCGTACTTGTTTGCCAAACATGATCTCTGCTGGTGACAGTAAGCCCATATCCATAGATGTAGCTCTGAGGTGGAGCACGGCAACACAAAAGTCTTGTTTCGTTGTCCTACACTTTAGGATAAGTGCTTTGACTGTGCAAACAATTCACTCGGCAAAAATTATACACCACCAATCGGCTTCTGCTGAGTGGCCTTAATAGCCATTTAATTGGCCTAATAGGCTATTTGCTGCTTGCAGGCGGATAACTGTCACCCCTCTTGCTCTGCATGGAACGAAAATGGCCCGGAGGCAGAAACATGCCGACAACCTGGCATGCCCCTCTCCAAAGCCAATTTTCAGGCCTTCCCACCTCTGACAGGAAGCCAAAAATGCTGTCCATGGTAAGTGTAACACATTTGGGAGGAAAAAAGTGACTTTAGACCTATGTATCCCAAAGATCTCCACCGCTGGAGGTTTTGCCATGTCAAATTCTGGGTCTGTCGTTGACTAAATGATAGAAATTGTTTGCTATGATTCGTCAGCAACTCCATTCTCAATGCATCACGTGATTATCAGGATGGTGGAAGGTGTACTAGATGGACCTTGGCCTTTTTCTGTCTAGCAATTCCTATGTTCCTAATCCTTGAGGGCTCTAGCTAAGCTAGTTTGAAAGGCAACACTTTCAAAGCTTAACCAAGGCACTGGAGTCTCTGGTTTAAGAGAGCCTGTCACAAGCTTCTTTCACTTCTTGACTTGGATAGTACCATCGCAGAACTGACAATTCTGCTGTTGGAGTTTGTCAAGCATCTCTTAAAGACATTATAAAGAATTTCTGTGGCAGGAATCTTCCACTCAGCAGTAATTGGTCAGTAGCCTTTGAAAATCCAAGTATAACTTCTATGTCAACACTCATCTTCAGAAGAAAACATTTTTACTGGTCTGCTATTCTCAAAACCAATGGGAAATATATAAAGGCGGTAATGGTTCAAGCCATTTGGCCTTTCCTATGCCATCCTAAAGTGTTCTTTTTTTTCTGTGGTGAAAGGTGGCCAGAGTACTTACCACAGAAATGTATTTTATGTTAACTACTACCTATATATACATAGCCCTGCATCTCGACTTGGTACCCCACTTCAAAGGTAAATTCCAGATTTGAGTGAGGGCACGCCAGCAAATATCTGTATGTTAAGGTTTTTTTGCCTTTTTTCACTGCCAACATCTGCCCCATGAATCAAATTTTATTCTCCTATTGCAATGATATATGTGCTTGATGAAATTCCTTATGCTCTTTTATATGGCTTTGGCATTATTGAGACCAGCTGCATCCAGGGATTAGCACTGGATTGTTGAGACTAAAATACTTTGTCCAGCACGACTGACAGCAACAGACTCTAATTGATGTAATAATTGGCATTGATAACATTGAATAGGATGGGTTACAACTGATGCACAGTGTTAATCTAACCATTGGGCAATTTATTTAATGCATCTTAACACACAAACATTTTCAGGGAAAGGAAACTTTCTGTAATGTCATTGAGTTCATTACACCAATTTTATAGCCGAACCTGAAGTCAAGAGCACCATGTAAAAGCCAGCTGACTAGTCAGACGTCATAAAAAGTCAATGGACTTTACACAACTTTGCATATTATTTATCTTAGTCATGTTTACAAGATTTTCTAATGCTGTCCACTTAAATAAAAACTAAAGTGTTTAAAGCCAATTTTGTTACGTATTTTCAAAGTACTTTAGAACTTTGACACTTGGACGACTAGAAAATAAGGATATTAATTTTCTACCTTCTTCTTTTAATTTGCTCCTAAAACTGAGCTTTTAGTCACTTGAGCTAGTATCTCTTTATATGGTTCCGTGTCAGATTTTTTCTGATAATGCTGCAGTGAAGCACTTTGGGATGATTTACTATGTAAAGACACCATATAAATGCAACTTGTTGCTGTTGTTATTGAAACGTACTTTCAGCTAGCTGCCATCCAACACCGCTGGGCTTGAACAGTATTGTATTTTACTAGAGATGAATAACATCAGCTACAATATCTGATTATCCATGTCCTGGATCTCAGACTGACTGGACAAGTCAGGAGTGTGGCAATGCTGAGACAAGCATCAAGCTCACCCTGGCTTGATAACGTGAGACCCAAACCTTTCTAACTCCCAGCCCTCGTGTAAATAGACCCGGCTCGACTCCCGGCTAAAAACATCAATGAGCTGAGGCCAGTGGACAGAAGTCAGATGAGAGTGATAGAAGACTGTAGCCAGAGATCTGCGGGACCAGTACCCCGGCATGGTTGGTTCTGGGGAAGTCCGTGGCAAAAGAGGCTTAAGGATTCCGGTTGGTCTCGTGGAACCTGACCCACAAGAAAACCTTTAAAGATAAAATAATTTTACTTTTGTAACCCTCTTCGAGGCCTACTGATCATCTGTGCCATGTTTCCTGAGACCAGCAGCAGCACAAACCTCGCTGCCTCTGGTTAAAACAGTGGGTCTAGTTGACGACATCAGATGCTGATTTTTGAACATCGATGAGAGCCTCATTGCCTGGAATTGCCTGTAAACATGCCTGCTCAAATGGCGTGGGCCTTGTGTGCAGAATGGTTGTGGTGAGTGCCTGAGTGTCGATATCCTAACTCACCCCATGTTCTTCATTCTTGTTGTGTACAGGGGGTTAAAATTGGGCCTATACTTTTGGATTCAAATTCCTTCTACTGCAGTTGTTCTCCTTGGTCACCTGCAGGTTTTGCTGCAGCGATGGGACACTGAAACATGAAACTGCAATACTCTAAACATTAGAAGTAACATACAAAGTCAAGTTTAAAACAAACTAGACAAATCAGAAAATTCAAACAAACCTGAAATGGCCCAATGTGATTGAGCTTTGTAGGAATGTAAGCTGTTGGGAGAACACAAAGAGGCTGCAAAGAAATATAGACAGGTTAAGTGAGTGGGCAACAAGTTGGCAAATGGAGATTAATGTGGGGAAGTGTGGTGTTATTCACTTTGGTAGTAAGAATAGAAACGTGGAATATTTTTTAAAAGGCATGAAACTTCTAAATGTTGATGTTCAGAGACACTTGGGTGTACCTGTACAAGGAACACAGAAAGTTAGCATGTAGGTACAGCAAGCAACTAGGAAGGCAAATGGCATGTTGGCCTTTTTTGCAAGGGGATTGGATAAGTGCTTTGATGAGACCACACCTGGAGTACTGTGTGCAGTTTTGGTCTCCATATCTAAGGAATGATATACATCCCTTGGAGGTGGTACAGCAAATGTTCACTGGATTGGTTCCTCGGGTGAGAGGGTTGGCCTATGTTGAGAGGCTGAGTATATTCTCTAGAGTTCAGAGGAATGAGAGGTGATCTCATCGAAATATATAAGATTCTGAAGGGGCTTTACAGGGTAAAAACTGAGAAGTTGTTTCCCCCTGCTGGGGAATCTAGAACACGGGGGCAAAGTCTCAGGATAAGGGGTCAACCATTTAGGACTGAGATGGGGAGAAATTTCTTTACTCAGAGGGTTGTAAATCTTTGGAATTGTGTACCCCAGAGGGTTGAGGTAATTCCATCATTGAGTATATTTAAGGGTGAGATATACAGACTTTTGGTTTCTCTTGGAATCAAGGGTGCATTTCTAAAGGGGGTGCAGGAGCAGAGGGTCCTGGGTGTGTATGTGCATAAGTCATTGAAGGTGGCAGGACAGGTTGAGAGTGATTAATAGAACATACAGCAGCCTATGCTTCATAAAGGGGGACATAGAGTATAAAAGGAAGTTATGTTAAACTTGTATAGAACACTGGTTCGGCCTCAACAGGAGTATTGTGTCCAGTTCCGGGTGCCATACTTTAGGAAAGATGTGAAGGCATTGGAGAGAGTGCAGGAAAGGTTCATGAGAATGGTTCCAAGGATGAGGAACTTCAGTTACATGGATAGTTTGGAGGAGTTGGGACTGTTTTGCTTGAAGAGATGGGTGAGAGGAGATTCGATAGAGGTATTCAAAATCATGAGGGGTCTGGACAGGGTAGATAGGGGAAAACTGTTCCCATTGGTGGAGGGATTGAGAACAAGAGGGCACAGATTTAATGTAACTGGCAAAAGCGACATGAGGAAAAACTTTTTCACACAGTGAGTGGTTAGGATCTGGAATGCACTGTCTGAGAGTGTTTTGGAGGCAGATTCAATTGAGGCATTCAAGAGGGAATTGGATTGTTATCTGAAAAGGAAGAATGTGCAGGGCTACAGGGAGAAGGTAAACTGCCCTTTCAGAGAGTTGGCGCAGACACGACGGGCCTAATGGCCTCCTTCTGCGCTGTAACAATTCTGTGGTTCTGTGATTTTGTGATATAGGGAGTGGGTGGGAAAGTGGAGTTGAGGCAGAAGATCAGCCATGTATTGAATGATGGAGCAGGCTCAAGGGGCTGTATGGTTTGCACCTGTTCCTATTTCTTATGTTCTTATGAGAAACAACTTCTGCAATCACTCCTTATTTCTCTTTAGTTTGTAAACCTGACACATTATAAAGCTGTAAATTGTGTTTCAAAACTATTCAAAGAAAAAAGTGGTCATATTTTTAATGGAAGATTGCAAATTTCATACATTTAAACTATTTTTCTATACAATTAGCTGAAGTATTTCAAAGATTTCAACAAAGCAACATTTATTTAAGATGTTTATGTTCGTCCCCTTCCCTTCTCTGTGTCTGCCTTCAGCAAACAGAATTCTGGGCTGAGAAAGTGGCACTACCTGCTCTTTGACCTCAGGTTCATTAGAATCAGCCACACAAGCATGATCTGAAATATCTCTCCTTATTTTTGTAATCGTATATAATGGTGCAACTGGCTTCAGAAAACTTATCATGTGGGGAATCATGAGTGCAAACCCCTATCCAAGCATTCCACGCTACATTAACTCTCCACCAATTTGTTTTTTTTCAAGATGAGTTTGAACAATACTACGTTAGTTTACAGAACACACAATGCGTCACATTGTCTGACATCAATAGTCTTTGTTTATCTTTAAATATCAATGTGAGAATGAGTTTCTAAAGTTTCATTTTCACTGGCATCATCTCTCCAAAACTGGACAAAATCTGAGTTCTCTTTGCTGCTATAAATTTGCATTCCAAAGCAGTGCTAATGTAAATCATATCTGCCTTGAGGCTGGTTTTATGCTGATTCCAGTATTTGCTAAACTTATCCCTTCCCCCATACTGGTTAACCTACCTTCTCCACACTCTTTCACACACATCTCCCTGGCTTTCCACCTGCGGAACTGTTTCGAATCCACACCCCCATCATAATTTACCTGAAAGCCAGCAAGTGGTCTTCTGTCTGCCTGCAGTTGGCCAGAAGCCTCTAGCCGTCAGCACAAAACTGCTCTTAAATCATCACTGATTAGCATTAAATTTGCAATCTCACCCAGAGAAATGCCACAAATGGCTGGTGGAGACAATGGAAAATGTCAAATTGGTGCAATAGGGAATTTCTAAGATTGGAGCTTGGGATTATTGCTAGGATGGAGCAGACAAAGCTTTACTCTTGCGCTAATCATTCTACTCCTAGCCTGGGAGAACTTAATGGTCTTATTGAGTGCCTGAAATGGGAAAAAAGAACCCCGCCTCACCTTGTTGAGCGCAAACCTTACTGGAAACAAATTGAAGATTGACTGGGCATGTACTGGTCTCACTCCACAGCCCCACAGCTACCATAACATTCAAATCTGCAAGTATCCGTTGTGAAAAGTAGTCTGTTCTTGCTCAGACTGTGAGATGGAGAGCTTTTTGACAGCAGAGTGCTCCACATCAGAAGGAAGGAAGAACAGCTGCCCTGATTCCTTACCCCACCACAAAAGCATCCCTCATGTCAATTAATCACAGAAAGCAATTCATAGCAGATGTGAAGCGGCTAACAAGCTTCATAGAAACAAGAAAACATTGTGAGGAAAAGTTTGGGACAGCAAGCAGAATGTCTCCTGACCCATTTTTTCCCTAATGTCACTATTTGTCCTCGCTCACCTTCTTCCAGCTAGGGTGGTTTATGTAGTACATGGATCTACAACCATTATCAGTGCCATGCTGTGACTGGTCAGCAGCATGTGCAATTCAAGCAGTCCACATTACTCAATGTCTGCTTCCCCCCTCCTGAGCTGAAGCACCATGTTATGCTCTCTCTAGCTGCGAACTGACAAAACTTGTCTAACTGAGGCAAGCAAGAGTCAGAGTAAATTTCACCACCACCTTGCTTGAGGTCAAGCCCTTGTCACCATTTAAGCTACTGGGCTAACCTTACAAATAGCAAGACAATCAATCTCCTTTAAAATTACAGATGCAAGTGGGGAACTGGATTAATTTTGTACATCACTTAATATGAAAATATCTTACATGCTAGAATGGTGCAGAGAATCTAAATTGAACTTTGCATTTTCCATTGTTTCTGAAAGATTAGATTGTTTTAAAAATCAACCAGTCAGACAGAGATTCAGTCACAAATTGACTAGATAATTATTACCATATGATTATTTGGTAAGTTCTTCAGAGCTGATGAAATCCAGAAAGAAGCTTGTACAGTACTGAAAATAAATGAAATGTGCACTTGATAATTTAAAAAAGCCCCCTTTTCTCCATTATTCAAAAATGTAAAATCAGACTCAGGCTTAGCTTTATAGATGGCTGTAATGCTTTTTGTTTATTAGTCAATGTAGCACATCTTCAAAAATTGGACATGTGGTGAAATTCCTGGGCATGTTCTCCATTGCAAGAGCAAAAGATTTTCTCACTTCTCTGATCTCAGATCACTTTAAAGGACCAACTGATTATCAAGAAGAAAATAATCCCTACATATATGAAATGTCCAGAGTCAGAAAATGCAGTTACTATTGCTGTTACTGTAAAATATCCATGGAGATGGACAATCAGCTTCTGCAAAATGTACATTTTGCTGTGTGACTTGCAGGAAGCCATTATTTTCCCGTTATGTGGCACAGGCCAAGAAGGAATGCACTTAAACAGCCACTTACTTCTCATTTTCATCATTGGTACCACACACAGAGAACACAGTAAGAGAGACATGCAAGACAATGATCAGACTGCTGTTGAAAGTAGGATCACAATGTGAAGATATAGGTCCAATTTTCAAAAAATATTGAAAGTGCAACTATGCAATATAAATGTGCCTCAGAGTGGGAGAAGGAAATGGCAGAGATAAAAAATTGAATCCAAGCAGAGAGATTCCGAGATAAACAATGTAGCGTTTACACCAAGTGCCTCAGCAAGATAGAAAAACTACGTCAGAGCAGACAAGAAAACAAATTAGAGTTGGAAAGAAATAACAGCGGAGTAGGGACAACAAAAAACAAATGACCAAAACCAAGGCCATAGCTTCATTTTATTTAGCCTTTTGAATTTAACAGCATTGCTATAATCAAAGACCGCAAATCTGGAAAATAACAGACAGTTAACAGTTGCCAAATGCCTAGATACAGAAGAATAAAACATGATTTGCCCTCCCCCTTCTACTTGGCTCCCCTGAATGTGTGAACGATTACAAAGCTGAAGGCACACAGACAATAAAATTATAATAAACTGAAATATGTTGTGCTTACATCAATGCTCACATAAGAAAAACAGAAAACAACCATAAATACAAACTCTTGCTGGAACCAGTGTTTAACTTCTTCATGTGATAATTGCGGAAGTATATTAAATCCTATTCTCATTAAATTCACTTTATGAAGCTGGTTTCTCATTTTTGAGTTAGTTATACATAGAGAATGATAAGCATTTATCAAAAGAAAGACTGAAATTACTGGAAATCAGAAGTAAAAGCAGAAAATACAAACAATACACAAAAGATCAATCAGCATCAGAAACAGAAAAATAGGCTGGTGATTCATAGACTACAATTGAACAGTATTATTTATTTTTATTTCTGATGCTGACCAACCTGCTGTGTCGTTGAAGTATTTTCTGTTGTTAGTAAAAGGTACATAACAACCTACACAAATTCCTTCTATTATCACTGCTATGTATCAGTTAATAACTGCATTTACTTGCAGACTTGATAACAAGTCACTGCCGACTGGTTAAAATTTCAATTGATCTCTCTGATGTAAAATTGATCACTCAAATATTCAGAAGATAAGAACCTTTGTTTATATGGGAGGGGATGCTGGAGTGTCTCCTCACCTGTCACATGTCCTTGCTTTGAATTTCCTTTTGTTTGGGTGCTTTCATTGATTCTCAGTGAACCAGCAATGCAGCAGAGCATAACATCCAAACAAAAATTTTATTGTATGGTCTTATATCTGCTACAAAGCACTGTCTCTGATCCCGAACAGTAGGACATTTCCTGAGAAAATATTAAAAACTTTAGTCAGCTATGGCTGTGTCCATTTGTTCATATGCCTTCCTCAGATGGATAGCTCGCCTATACATGTATTTATCTTCCTTATCAATGTGTCATCAACATAAATCGTCTTACCATCACCAGCTTTTTTTTCCTGTGAAAAGTGATGAGGTCTGGCAGTGGCTTCGGTCATATGATCTGTACCCACAACTAGCCTGTAGCTGGAAAATGCTTTGACATCACAAGCTGAGCCACAGTGTGCGCGTTCTTCTGGCCATATTTGATTATATTCCTTCCACAGCTGCTGCATAGCATTCTTACACGGGATCTCTTAACTCATGATCAGTGTAAAAAATCTTGGACTCGGCTGCTACCAGCTCTGTGGGGTGACCAATTTTTTCCAGACGTTTCACGCCCAATAGTCTCTGGACTGGAGTGGTTAGTGTGATCCTGAGGCCATTGAAGTTTCATTGACATGGCATTCCCCCCCCCACCACCCCCCACCCCACCCAACCCACCCACAGCTGAGAGTTTGCTCATTTTGCAAACCTGGGAACTGTATAATGTAAAGACAGGCACCATCCATTTTCTAAAATGGGAACATTTCATTTATGCATCTAAGTACCTTTACTGGTACAGCCCCATTTCCATGACTATTTTTGTACCAGTATGAGCACACTATGGATTTCTGTACTGTGTAAAATTAGTAATATAAATCCTGAAGACTTCAGCTGCTATAGAAATATACCCTTTCATCCATGGGTTTCATACTGTACCTTTCAGCTACAGATAGTGAGTTGACTTTTTTGGGCGTGGTTTGTACCTCATTTTTGCCACCACAAATATATTTTAAGGTGCTTCAACACTGCAAGTGTTCTGGTTTCACATTTGAAAGCAACCAGTTGAGTAACTTCCATGCTGGAATACCTCTTTATTTTGGCATTCATTTTATGCTGTTCAAAACTGAAGCCCTCCCATGCGTCTTTCATGTTGTAGGTCCTCAGTGTCCTCATAGTCCGAGGAGGAATCCTGTTGGCAACTCTCCTCATCATGCCAGGCCTGGCCCCTATTGGGTCTGTAGTTGTGCAGAGCAGCAAAGAAAGGAGCTGGTCTTTTCGGCCCATAGTACAGGGCATTACCTTATTCATCCAGGCATTGGAGGCGCTCTTTCAGCATGCCGATTTCCTGCTGAATGGCGGCTCATGTAGATCAGTGTATGGCATTGTATCGCTCCTCTGCAGCAGTGGTGAGGTCTCTCACTGGTTAGGAGCCACGTCGGCAAAAAATAGCCCTTATCTCCAAGAAGCCACCCCTCCATCTGAGCCAGTTCAGTGAACAGCAGTGGCGGCCGGGACTGGCACAAGACCCGGGTGTCATGGCAGCTGTCTGAGAAACGGTCACACATTCACAGCAAGCATCTGCGGTGTTCACATACCAGCTTCACCTAGATTGGGCGGCACAGTGGCGTAGTGGTTAGCACCGCAGCCTCATAGCTCCAGCGACCCGGGTTCAATTCTGGGTACTGCCTGTGCGGAGTTTGCAAGTTCTCCCTGTGTCTGCGTGAGTTTTCGCCGGGTGCTCCAGTTTCCTCCCACAGCCAAAGACTTGCAGTTTGATCAGTAAATTGGCCATTATAAATTGCCCCTAGTATAGGTAGGTGGTAGGGGAATATAGGGACAGGTGGGGATGTGGTAGGAATATGGGATTAGATTAGGATTAGTATAAATGGGTGGTTGATGGTCGGCACAGACTCGGTGGGCCGAAGGGCCTGTTTCAGTGCTGTATCTATAAATAAAATTTAAAAATAAAAATTGAGAGGGCTCCTTTAATGATGATGTCTGCAGGTGGTAGCCTGGCAGGACGCCTGATGGCCACATGAATGCAGTCTATTAACGTTACAACCTATGGTTCTCCGGCAATGGTGCCAGAACCAATGGCACTCTGGGCCTGGCTGTGAGAGTCCTTCCTGAAGTGGACATCCTCACTGGCTCCTCTGTGCAGGGCATTGGTGACCTCCCTAATGCAGTGGTGCACAAAGGTCTCTGGTAGGCCCCTAAAAAGGTGCAGAGGTTCAGGTTTGAGAACCGCTGCCACTATCAGGAACAAAGGCATGGGTTGTACACCGGAGCCCATGGGCTACAGGTCATCCTTGAGCAGGGTACAGAGATGTGTCACCACCCTCTCTACATGTGCAATCGCCTCTGACACAGGTGCTCTGACATCCGATGGCATGTCATGTGGGGCCTATAGATGCACAGCAAACGTAATGGCAGGCTCCCCTTGGGGCTGCTGCTCACGACCGGAGGTCTCTTCGTGGATCGCACGTGTCTGTTGATATTGCCTCTAGTGCATACGGATCCTCAGGAGCAAATGTAGGATGAGCCATACCTATTTCCATGTGATAAATAAAGTTGAACCCTTCATGTATTTGAAGGTTCCTAACAGGTCAGGGACTGGTGTTGACGGGTACATCAGCTGCTTTCCTGGATCAACTATGTGGCGTGCCATGACATTGCCCATTTTGGCCAACAATCAGAGTGGCACAACATAACCACATCAAGATCCTACCAGCTGAATTGATTGCCCCCACCATCCATATAACCTTAATGCTCCAGCCCTTTCTGACACCCTGCCCACACACAGGGTGCCTAGTGTGCCATTGCTCCCTCACAAACACGGACAAACACAGAGCGTACACAGTACCTCCCTTCATGCCAGCAGAGCTTTCTCTCCAGTAATCCCAGACCCCCTCCCTTCCAGTATGCAGAGTGAGACCCCTGTAATGCCCCCTCCCTCCTCCCTTTAAGAGTGCAGAGTGAGAACCCTGTGTATCCCTCCCCCCACCTCCTTTCCAGTTTGCAGAGTGAGACCCCTGTATCCCCCCCTCCCTCCTCCCTTCCAGTTTGCAGAGTGAGACCCCTGTAATGCCCCCCTCCCTCCTCCCTTTAAGAATGCAGAGTGAGACCCCTGTGTATCCCCCTCCCTCCTCCCTTTAAGAATGCAGAGTGAGACTCCTGAAAAGAAACTTACCTTCTGCCGCGAAACCTTTTGCGAGCTTTTCCAATCGTGAACGGGACGGCACATGACAGCCATCCATTCATCAAAAAATCGGGAAGTGTCAATGGAGAGGCAGTGGGCTACATAATCAGCAAAGGTAAGTACCGTTTACCATATGCCACCGCTGGTAATATGCGGCGGGCCCTTCTCGACATCGCGGGTCGAGGCGGGCCTCTTCCCATAGCAATTTACCAGCCCCCGGACCGCGAGCCACGGTGTCGAGGGGCCAGTAAAGTTCAGCCCCAGGAGTGGATCACCCTTCTTGTCGGGGAAAGCTCTTAATCTCCACTCTACATCTCATTGGATGGTGTGACTGGAATCTGCAACTTGATGTGTGTGGAATTTCATGCACTAACTCATGCCCTACCACCCCTTGGTTATGTGCACTGGAGCATAAACTTCTGTCAGACGTTTTTAAAAACACAGCAAATACGCAAAAATAATTCAACATAAACAAGTGGCAATCTACCAACTTGTTTTGCGTCATAGCCAACACATGCATCATAACACAAGTTCCTAATCTTGACTCGCCATCATTTCTGCACAGTAGTATTGTGAACAGCCTTTAATGAAGTGTAGAGGAAGATTGTATCAGTGTAATATCCAGAGTGAGAACTCATTGAGTATCAATTGTATTATGTGAGTTAAAGGTCATTTCATTACCTGCATTTGGCACTAAAATGGGATTGTACATTGTTATTGGACAAAAATACAATTTTTCTTGGTAGTACTTTATAACAGGACTTGCATTTTGATAAAATAACAATAAACATTCATTAACAACTTTAAAATGTAGCTAATTGGCACATAGTCAATTTTTATTTAATTATTATGATAAATAACTTTACCAAGTCAGGGCCCTCCATTTGTCACATTTTAGGGTCCAATTCAAATTGTTTCCCACAAAAAATAATTACTTTTCTACAAAAATCCTTTTATAAGCTTATGCTTATAAAAGGATTGCGTTAATGACATGTGTCTGTCATGAATGTGATGTATTTACTCCAGTTTTCAGTAATGTAAACAAGCAGAAGAAAAGCAAAACTTTCCCAGGAGTTATTTTCAATAGCTTGCAAAGGATTAAAGCAAAATCTGCACAAAACATTAAAGTGATTGAAGTGTCAGAGAGGCTGCAGAAGAAAAGAAATGTAATATTAAAAAGTATATTTTCATTTTATTAAAAGCTTTGTTGTAAATAATGTATTATTTACTGGAACTCAGGTGTAAAACCTAGGGCAGGATTTTTAGCCCCTGCCATGGGCAGGAAGGAAGCTGAAAGGTGCGGAATTTCACGCCACCAGGATGCCTGCCAGTTCCCCCAGCTCTATCCCGCCACGGGCCATTTTCCTGGAGGTAGAACGGGGGTTACAGTGGAGTGGTAGGACTACCCGCTGCTTGCCACTTAAAGGCTTATTAAGACCGAATAATGGAGGCCGACTGGGATTTTATAGGACCCGCAGGTGGCAGGGGACAGTTTAGCTGCCTGCAAGGCGGCCTCCTGGCAGTAGACTGGGGGTCCAGTGCTCCAGGCAAGCCTGGGTGCAGCAGCAGTTGCAGGCTGCCATGTAGAGGGGGGCTCCCCCCACCCCACCACTACCACCACCACAGTGGTGGCCTGATTGCAAAGGCCATTTTTTGTTTTAAATTTTAAAAAGTTGGAGAGCGGGCACCTCCATTTTTTGACCACCCTCTTCCTCACTTGCACGCCATGGCTTCCTGTTGCTGCTTTCAAGTTGGAAGGCCTCTGATTGGCCCGCCAGCACCGAGAGCCTGCCCACCATCCTTCATTGGGCAGCGAGCCCGCTCTCTGGCCACTAATGGCCAACTTGGAGAAAATCACAATGAGTGATTGCTACCCACACAGTGTAGGCTTTTGACCCCCATTTGAGCCTGATGGCAGGGTTCAGAAGTCTGTGGGGAAAATCCTGCCTCCAGTCTTTCTGTTTGTTTGTTGTCAGTGCTAATATGTACTTTTTTTTCCATTTGTGAACAATCCAAATGATTCAATAGCCTCTGATTTGTATAAGTGTGCCATTTTAATCTCATTTACATACCAAGCCTGACTGCTCCTGCACAAAGGTACTTCAATTTATGAACTTGCAAACAATTATTTTCAAGGGTGGGAGGAAATCAGCTTTGAATCTTTTAACAATTTTTACTGAAGGACATTGTTTTCAAACTTTCCAACTTGGAGACTCTCCCTCCCCCTATCTTAACTATCAAAGGACAGCGTCAGCCATGCCAACCGAGAGAAAATGGTACTAGTATTGCAGAAAGAGTAATTTATTAGGATGCAAAAACAGAAATAATGCACTAATAAAACAACAAAGCAAAAATAAAAAAAAAAAATCCTGTAACAGGTAAATAAAAATGCCGATTTCAAGAAGCCTTCTAGTATCTGCTCCTGGAACTCCCAAGGTCCAAAGATTTTCAGATGAAACCCATGCTGTTGTTGTACAGTTACTCAACAGCTTCCAGACCTGTAATCTGCAACATACTAACCTGGCATTATGTGAATCAATTTAAAACTTTAAATATCCAATCATAACTGTAATGTTTCGCTCTAGACATCAGACGGGATTGTTAAATTGTCAGCTAGTCATTTAGAGAGTCAGAACGGTGTTGGTACACTGCCAGGTTATAAGTCAGAAATTCTTGTTACAATTATTCAGACTGTGCTGTTTTTTTTGCTGAACTGTATAGTGTTCCATCTGTCTAGTAGAGGCATGTATGGTAGAGAATCACTATGAAATCTGCATGCTTACAAATAGCATTTTCTAATTTGCTTTCACCATGGATTCATATTAATACATACCAGAACACAGCCATTCTTCTTTGTAGTCTTACAGCATCTCAATATTGGAGACAGTTAAATTAATATGCTTTCATAGATAAGGCAAGTGGATCAGAATGTTCAAACATTATTTGGGAAGCCTAGTTGTACAGACGACAGAGCTTTTGGCTCCTGTGCAAATCATGGATTTGAACCACAGGGATTCTTGTCAATCAAGCTCACCTGCTACTGTTGGAAAGCATTGTCTTGTTCTCAGTCAGGGCACTAGATGGAGCATCATGTGATGAGTATGAATAGGTGACAGCTTTGCAGAAAGTGCATCTCCTGCAGGCTGATTATAAACTGCCTTTTACAGTAGTCAGAGAGAAGTTTACACTCCAATCTTCCAGGAACTCTGTAGTGGTGACTATTAAATTATGAGTAGGGTAGCAGAAGATAAACATCTATATTCTGCCAGGAGGGATGCTTGAACTGCATTCAGACAGTTCTTCTTTCTTTTTCCCAGGCAACCTGGTTTAAGATTAACAAACATACCTCCTGGGGCAATCCTGAGTGGAAATGTCAGTTAAGATTGGGATCTAACCCAGGGATTCAGAACTTTTGGTGTTGTAGCCAGCAGGATGCTTTATTCCCAGATTCTACATTACTGAAATACTCGCTAATTAAGTGTTTCTAAGACCCCACTGTAAAATGCCTCTTTTTACTAATGTGGTGAACTAAGTTCCATTGGCTATACTGTTAATGTTATTTTTCCCTACACCAAGAGTATAAATGAGTTGAAGTACTGTAAGAAGGAATGGGAAATGGGTCCCCTGTTATCATGCAAGCTATCAGTAGCAATAGACCTCTGACTTTGTAATTTGTTCTTTATGGACTAGCCTGCAGCCAATGAGCAAAATCAATAGTCTTTGCTGAAAAAGTAAGCAAGTAGTAGTGTGTTATGTGACAGCTGAAGATACATGTGCTTACCCAGGGTCACGAGGCCACATCAAATTTCTGTGCGACTTTCTTTCAAAGCTAAATCCATTTACCAAGCATTCGTCATTTGAAAATGTTGCAGTGGGGAATTAGACTAGCCCTCGTCTTCTTTCCACTTAACAACGTTTGTTTTCAGCAGACTGTTCAATAGTGTCACACATACAGAAGAAAAACTATGTGATGAGAAAGTAAAACAGTTCTGTATCTTGCACAGACCCATTTAATAATGCAGAGCTTCACCCTCCATGCTCACCAAGGCTGAAACAATTGTACATTCCAAACTTCTTGAGTTAGCCAAACATGTTCCACCGAGACTTAGATAAATAGATTTGGTAGATGAAAACCCATGGGACAGAAGTGTTAAATTCGGAGGAAAAAAGATACTAAAACAAATGTTTTAGAAAAGAGCTTTAAAAAAACTCAGTAGAAATTTCTACTCAATGTATCCTGCACCCTGCAAGTTAAAATTGGCATTTTCAAATTGTTAAAACATTAGTTTTTAAAAGTTAGTATAATTGGTTCAGATATTTTAGATAAAAATTTAGCCTGTAAAAGTCGAGGTACAGCATTTGTTTAATAAAAGGACAAAAAAACTGGAATTGCTGGAAATTCAGAATGAAGACAAAATAATTCTGGAACTATACAGTAGCGTCTGAAAAGACAAAAGATAGATATTCAGAACAAACTGGCCTCAAATTTTGTGCATCAAATCATACTTAGCTCAGTACATAAGTCACACCTGTGTACAAATTGCCTACATATTTTGCAGTATGAAGGATCTGTCGCCAAAATGTTAATCCTTATTTTCTCTTTTCAGGTACTGACTTGTGAATTTTCATCATTTACATCTTTAATATATAGACCATCTTTACATTTAGTCTTTTATACATGCAAGATATTTGGGAACGATTTTTAATTTCGGCCCAAAACGGGTGCCAAACCAGCATTGCACCTGCTGAGCCCACTCACAGTCGGAAGGCCCGAATCACTTTCAAGTTTGGACCTGATTTATGTATTGCCGGCAAACTTCATGGACCAAGCAGGAGCTCCTCTGCAGCTCACTGGTTTTGGACAGTGGGAATTTGGCCAATTTCTGCATAGAACTAGTCACAGGTAGGGCCAATTATGATGGAGGAATGGATCCAGGGCGGTATGAATTGGCTGGCACAATCTTTAAAAAAAAACAGAAACGTATTTGTCCTGAGCAGTCTCCAGCCATCCTTTTAGGACTGCTAGTTCGGCTGCTCAATACCCTGTACAGTTGGGACTAGTGTACAAGACCTCTTCTTCACCCAGTTTTAATTGTAATTGTAAAACTAACATAGGAGCTCAATATTAAGCACCTCATTCCTATTTTGCATGGGAAGAGTTAGGTGCCCATTTAAAGGCCTGCCTGAAAATTGAATCAGGTGACTAAATAGGTACCCAAGGTGCCCATCAGGTTTTCCACTGTCATGTTAATCATTTTTCAGGTGGTTGGAAGCTGAAAATATCCCACACAGAACACAGAGCGGCACAGTGGCGCAGTGGTTAGCACCGCAGCCTCACAGCTCCAGCAACCCGGGTTCAATTCTGGGTACTGCCTGTGTGGAGTTTGCAAGTTCTCCCTGTGTCTGCGTGGGTTTCCTACGGGTGCTCCAGTTTCCTCCCACGGCCCAAAAGACTTGCAGGTTGATGGGTAAATTGGCCATTATAAATTGTCCCTAGTGTAGGTAGGGGAATATAGGGACAGTGAAGATGTGGTAGGAATATGGGATTAGTGTAGGATTAGTATAAATGGGTGGTTAATGGTCGGCACAGACTCGGTGGGCTGAAGGGCCTGTTTCAGTGCTGTATCTCTAAATCTAAATCTAGAACTGAATATGTGTTTGCATATGGATTAATTAGATTGGACAGTGGAAACCATCAGTACATCTGTCATAGTTCATAATTCTATAGTTGTAACACTGTGTTCAAGCAGATTTCTGTTTGGTTGTATTCATCAAACAGCAGAAAATAGTCTCACTTTAGTTCAATTAGTAGCCTGAATGGGGGATTGTAGAGTCTCTGAGGATGTGTAAACTAAGATGGGCAAAATGGCTTTTTGCATATGTATTTATTTTGTGACTGAGCAGCTTCTTTACCATTATTTTCTGATTAAAGTCCATTGCCCTCCCTGAATGTGCTTTCTGCTCCTCTCGGAACATAGGAACAGTCCTAGGGCGTTCAGCCCCTCAAGCCTGTCCCACCATTCAATAAGATCATGGCCGATCTATATTTTAACTCCATCTACCCACCTTGGTTCTGTAACCCCTACTATCCTTGCTAACAAAAATCTAATCGTTTTGAAATTTTCAGTTGGCCTAGCCTCAGCAGCTTTTTGGGGGAGAGTGTTCCAGATTTCCACTACCTTTTGTGTGAAGAAATGCTTTCTGATGACACCCCTGAATAGCCTGGTGTGTAACTTTAAGGTTCCTTGTTCTGGACTCTCCCATCTCTATCAATCAAAACATTAATCATCTTAAATACCTCAATTAGAACACCACTTAAGTGCCCATACTCAAGGGAATACAAGCCTAGTCTATGCAACCTGCCCTCATAATTTAACACTTTTGTCTCAGAATCATTATAATGAATCTGTGCTGCAACCCCTTCAAGACAAATATATCCTTCCGGAGGTGTGGTGTCCAAACCTCAACACAATACTCCAGATAGGGTTTAACAAGGGCTCTACACAACTGTAACATAACTTTTACCCCTTTGTTTTCCAGCCCTCTTGAGATTAGATTTTTTATTTTTCTTGTACCTGTCCACTAGCTTTTAGTGATCTCTGTACTTAGACCCCTAAATCTCTCTGGTCCTACACAGTTCCTAGCTTCTCTCCATTAAGACAATACTCTGATGCGTCCTTACTTAGGTTCAAAGTGAATGACCTCACACTTTCAAATCAGGTTCTGCTGCTTGTCCACGTAATTCACTGTCCCTCTCAGATCATGCCACTGCCGACTATATATGACTTGCCACAGTCCACTCTAATTCTTGACTGCACTCTACATTTCCCACTAACGCTGCTACTCCCAGTACAGCTGTATTCTTATACTATATTTTCTGCACACATTCTGCGCTCTGCTCCCTGAACATATTACACAGTCCTATCTGACTAAACTATGCTCTCTTTTCCTGTCCATTGGCGCACTTGCACAATTTTCAGCTTCCCAACCTTTGACTTAGGAAGCAACATTTGCTTCACACATTTCCATGGCAGCAGTGATATACTATGAGAGGAAACTAAAAAAAAATGGTGTCTCACAGAATTCTCTGCTAATGAATCTGATTTTAAATCAAAAGATTGGTTTTAGCATGGTTAGTCCAAACTGATCCTGTTTAAGCCAGTTCAGATTTCTGGCTCAAATCCACAGTAATCCCTACTGATTACTACCAATTAAAACATTCAGTGCAGCATGAAACTGCTAAAGGTATGTGGAATTATTAGGCTTTTGAAAAGATCTCTCTCTTTATCGAACATCTTACTATAACTTCAGCTCACTAGAAAGCTCCTGTAAATTTATTATACTGATATATGTAAATTGTAGATCATTAGAAACAGTAAATGTAATATATTGCAGCTTTAGCATCATGACTATTCTTTATATGTCATTAAAGCTAGAGGGTGGTATGAATATTCATGATTGGGACATGTGCTTTCTTGAATTCACTGTTCTTGTTAATGTTACACCAGCTATGTCTAGTCATGTGCTGTTGTGTAAGAGGAATGTTGCCTCAGGCCTTCATAGTTTTTTTATTATCTCAAACCAATTTTGCACTGCTATTTAAATAAAATGCTTCAATAATTCCAGAATCTATAACTTAAGAAGTAAAACACATTCCACTTTATTTTGCATAATTATTCCCCTGATTTATTACAGTGACAGAAAGAGAATAATAAAATGCCAATTATTTAAAATATGCTGTTTTTTTATTGTGCTATAAGGACCCAGAAAGTCAGTGGTCTGTGATCATGGGATCACACTTGCCGATGGTCATCCACACTGACCCCACCAGAATTAGCAGGATCAACAGGATGGCATCTAAACTGTAAGGACACATATCTGGAGTTTTCCTGTTCCATGCAGTTGGAAAGTCTGGTGCCTGTCTCCACAGGAGCAGGTTGCCTAGGCTTCCCTAAATAGTATTGGCCCCTGCTATGAGGAAGCTGATTGATAAATACATCCCAAACTTCAGGTCCAGACCTTGCCACAGGGACCCACTTGCACCCATTTTGAAGTAGCTACACCTCATCTCTCTATGAACTGGTTTCCAGTCGTGTATTGAGTCCCAACAGAGCTGGCAGAGGGAGGTCCTGCCCTGGAGGTACCCCTGTCATCTTCTGCCTCATAAGGGCAGGGTGGAAGTTCTGCCCCTTACAAGGGTGACTGGAAGTCCCCAGAAATGGGGTCTAATGGGAGTCCAGCCCAAGGAAATTTGGGGCCCTGGTTTATAGATGGAAAACCAAATTCTTGAGATATTTTGTAGACTAACTTTTTTTTAAAATGCCATATTTCATGTAAATGGACAGATATTCCATTTAAATCATGTGATAGGTATTGTCTGATGGGTAGCAAGGTTACTGCTCTACTTTGCAATGTGTTTGCCTGCCCTTCAACATGTAAGCCTGCTTTCCACCAGCCACTCACATTGATAGTGACAACTCTGGGCTGGATGTTTCCTCCGAGGGAGGGAAACAGAGGTCATAACTGTTCCTGGGTGCTGAATCTGCCCCGAGGGGACAACAGTCACTCATTATGATTTTCATGGGGGCACCCCCTTCATTGGCCTGGAGACAGGTTCGCCATCCAATTAAGGATGGCAGGTGGGCTCTTGAAGCTAGAGGGTCAATCAGAGGGCTTCCAGCTTGAAAGGAGCAGCAATGGAAGGCAAGTAAGAGAGAGGGTGTTTCAAGATGGAGGCACACTCTCTCCAACTTTAAAAAATGTTTAATTTTAAAAAATGGCTTTTGCACCCAGGTCAGCACTGTGGGGGAGAGAGGTGGTGCAGGGGAATCCCCTCTACAGGGTGTCCTGTGGCTGCTTCTCCACCCAGGCAGTCAGGATGGGTCTCTAGGCCTGCCTGGAACACTGCCACCTGCACATCCCACAACCTGCCCCAGCCACCTCCAGGAACCTGGAAGTTGTCTGGAAAATTCCAGTCAGCCTCCTTTAATTGGCCTCAATGAGGCTCTTAACGAGATTGGCCACCCGCCGTGTGCAGGTGGTTAGCCCTGCAGGCCCCCGATCCTGTCTCGCAAAAATGAACTGGAGGTGGGATGCAGCCAGGGAACTGGCATGCAGGTCAGCAAGGCTATTTGTACTCCCATCTGCCTCTGATCCCGGCCCCAACAGAGGCTGAAAATCCAATCCTGTGTGTCAGCAGAGTAAGGTAATCAGGAGCAGGACAGTAAAATGATCTGCATTCTTGATTTTTAGCTACTTGCTGAAGTCAGTTTCAACAATGCAAAAATGAGACACATTCGGCACAGGTTTATTTAAAAATAATTTTCTCTTTTATATGACAGGACACATATCCACTATGGGGAGAACTTTACCTTTTTCAGCAATGGATAGGTAGCTCAAAAACAATATCTGATATTTGTTCAGCTTGCTCACACTTTGATGCTCAACTGTTCCACAGCCAATAGTCAGCCTTCCAAAAATTTGTGATGCCAAAAAAGATAAACATTTGAATATTATTTATGTAGCAGAAAGTATGTGACTAGGAATTTTGTTTCATCACTAAACCCTAACTCCTCTTCAGTGAAAATCCCTGGATATAGATTTTTGTCAATACCATCTAGGTGTAACATATTGCCTGGGAAAAGCCAGAGAGGAATATCAGATGAGGAAGATTGCACATCTATAACAGAACCCACACAATTCCCCTTCCAAATTGGAAAGTTATGCATTTGTGATCCTTCCCATCTGAATTTACTCTCAGTTATTCCACCTGCATAATACTTAGCAGACTTTACAGATTTTGCAGACAAAAATCTACCTTGGTCTTTGCTTTCATTGGAATAATAGCAAATGTCATTTCGTCTCTATGGAAGTAAGAATACTGTTGTGGTTTTAGGTTTTTCTGTGCCAAGGGTATTGGAAATCTGGAACTCTCTTGTCCAAAATGCTGTTCAGGTGAGGTTAATGGAAAATTTCAAAATTGGGATTGACATTTTGTTAGGTAAGGATATCCAGGATTCAAAACCAATGTGAATAGATAAAGGTAAGATACAGATCAGCCATGATCTAATTGAATAGCGGTGCAGACTTGAGGTGTAGAATGGCCGTCTCCTGTTCCTATGTACCTATATTCCTAATGCACCACCGAAAATAAAATTCAGTTCGAGTGTCTGTGTTATATTAACACCAGATTAGTAACTACAAAGTGTTTCATTCAATAGTAGTTCATGAACTTTTCTGAATTAGAATTAATTGATCGGTGAAGAGCCCAATAATTCCTCTATCAGCAATGAAAAAAGACTTGCATTTATATAGCATCTTTCATGATCTCAAGATGTCCCAAAGTGCTTTATAGTCAAGTAAGTACTTGTGAAGTGTAATTACTGGTGCAATCTTGGAAATGCTGCAGACAATTTGTGCACAGCAATGTCCCACAAATAGCAATGCAATAATGATCAGATCATCTGTTTTTGTGATGTTGCTGTGGAGTGGGACTTAAACCCACAACCTTCTGATTCAGAGTTGACAGTGTTACCTCTGAGCTATGGCTAACAAGATGCCATGATGCTATCCTTTCCCCTTTAATGCCTCCCTCCTCTCCATCCCCCTCTCCAAAGCACAGCTGCAACACTAACACTCCTTTGTATTTTTATTTAAGCTACAACTTAAATTAAAACATAAAAGAGTGGCTTTAATGGGCTTCAGTTTTCAACACTGCTGTTTGCACAGAAGGTAATAAATTTTATTATCTCCACAATTTAATCAGTACCTATGCAAGATTTAACCTTTCTTCCGGCTTACTTTCAGACACTGATACTGTTAAAATTTAGGGACACAGTCATGGGACAACATCAGCTAATAAGAGCTTTATATACACAACTAAAATTTTGCCACCAAATCCTTTCTGTACAAATAACTTTCAGAAGTATTTTTCACTGCCTTGCTTCACAAAGTCAACACTAAAGAATTTGACAACTCCAGCCAACAAAGGGAAGAAATGACTGTATATTTCAATCAAAGAGCCTCTGTGTGCAACTCAAGCAGAAATAGGTGTAATCAGATGGCAATAATGGACACTTGGGAATACACCTAAAAGTACAACAGCATGGATTTAAGGACAGCATAATTGACTGAAAAATTCAACTTATGTTCTTGTCCTTCAGTCTGTCAGCCTATCATCAGTACAATGCTGCTTCAATGCCGGATGTCCACTGTTGATTAATTTAATTACTCTTCATTTAAATTTTGACCTGATTTCTATCCTCTAATTTCAGATTGAAGGGTACACAATGTGGCTGAGGTTATCTGATGGTGTGATGCAGTGATTCAACGCTAGATTCAACAATAGGGAATGGCATGCCACTGTATTTTACATTAATGAGAAAACTACATCCAGACTAATAATACTACGTATAAATATGAAAATAGATAAAAGGTGACTAAATGTATAAGACATGATTGAATAGAAAATATTAAGTCCCCTGATGTATATTAAAACAATGTAACTTAAATGAAGCATTCAAGTAACATCATAAACCATGAGAATAGTTTGACCAGTTTGTAAGGTTATATTAAACAGCCTCTGTTATTTATATAATATGCAAGTTGCTTTGACTGTAAAACTCTTAATTTACTCATCATGAGTTCCTTGGCTTAAGACAACAGCAGTGGTATTGAGTGCTAGGAAAAGCAAATAGTTTTGATGTAAGCAGCCATTTAGGGAAGAATGGAAAGCCTTACTGCCATTATTAAATTAGGCCTACATTTACATTACTGCCATGTGCTAGAATGTCAGTCTTGACGGAAAAAAAATGCAATGTGCTGTACCAGATTTTACTTTAGCTTTACGACTGTATATTACATAGTAATGATGGACATGTAGCCAGAGAATGCAACAGTTGTAATTGAGAATCGGCAGCTTGAGTCAATCAAGATAGCTATTCTCACTTATAACCTATTACACTCCTGCTTGTCCATTATTACTTAATTACTGCACTTGAAAATTATTAACTCTCCTTTCCTCTAGGGAACAATGTGTATCAAACAGAATTCAATTTAAAATTTGGAGGACAACACAGTGCTGCTTAAAACCTGGTGTTCAAATTATAGCTGAGTGTACGTCACATAATCTTAAGCATAGCAGATAAGTCACACTGATGTGACTTAGTGCCTGTGTATAACTCATTGGCCTATTATTAGAGAGCTTCAAAATAGGCAATGCATATAAACCTATCTAATTCTATTTTTGCTGGTAGCAATGGCAGTATGTGGCACAAATTTAGTATTTTAGGTGTCTTTGGGTCACTTTCCTGGTCAACAAAATATGAATATTTTAAAGCACTGCATCTTATTGTACTTGCCATTTTCTTGCTCCGTGGACCTAAGCAATGGCTACCAATAGAATGCATAAGGATTTAGGCTACTCCCATCCATTCCCAATATTTCTTAAATTTTAAATAAAATGTGTCTGTTTTTAATTGTCTTCATTGATAAGGACATTGAAGTGTTCTTTTCTGTTATTTTTTATTTTTGAATGCAACACAGTTACATGAAACCCTTGCAAAGTTATGTAAAAAATAGTTTTTATTTTTACAGAAAAATAGCTACAGATGTGCTTCCTTCAGCAAAGTTTGTGATAATTGACAGGTTCCCCCCACCAAAGCCCTCAAGTGTAACATACCATTGTCTCATTTAAAAATGTTAAAATATGTGCTACATAACATGTTGTGCTTTAGCTTAATCACAATTGGTATATAATTGACCCTATCTTTCAGAGAGTAGAAATACTCCTAACATTCAAATTTAACATTCCTCTTTAAGAGGGAACTCCTAAGGTACGACCTCTATAAATATATTTTGCTGCTATTTTACTTTACAGCAACATAGACCGAGAGGTGACCTGATAGATGTTTATAAAATAGAATGCCTATTGATAGATTATTCCAGTTAACAGGTTGGACATGAGTAGGAACAGACTGGGTGTTGGGTGGTTTTCCTTTTCCAAGAAAGTATTGAGCCTCTGGAATACATTGCCAACTGATGTGCAGTGTGCTAACTCTTTGTCTGCCTTCTAGAGGGATTTGGATCAATTTTTACTGGGGCAAAGACCACATTGTATAGCAAGTAAGTGACTTTATAGATAACACTTGGTCATTATGATCTCCTAGACTGGTTTTGATGGCCTGAGGGTTTCGGAGAAAATTTTTCCAGATTATTATTTCCCTGATTGGCCCTGGAATTTTTCAGTTTATTTGCCTCTGTCAGGAGATTACCAGGCTGTGGGGATGGGGGGAGGGGGGAAGGAGGAAGTGTTTAGTAATAATGCTCCGACCATCATGGAGTGGGCCAGGTTTGATGGACCCGCTGACCTTGTCGACTTATCAATTTTGTATGTTTGTATTTTCACAACTTGTTTGATCCTGCACAAATAGCACAAATTTGTACCAATTATTTTGATTTCAAATTGAGTTATACCTTCATATTAAGAAATAATTATGAAAAAGGGCACTTTTTTCCAAAGACACAGCTACTTCAATTTTTGTTTTTAAATTGGCAAAATCTATTTAAAAGATCTGATATTCCGTTATTTCCTCTTCTAAAGGAATATAGAGTCATAGAATCATAGATATAAATATTTTGTTTCTGCGGTTAGCCTTGCTTGTTGAGTATAAATCATTTGAGATTTTCTACTTCCTGCTTAAAAGTAACTAAATTTTAGTTGTCTTGTGGCATAAAACAAAGTGCAGGTAGACTATCAAGAATGTATGCATCCATCCAGGAAACTGCTCTATTACAATTAAACCCACAAGCATCTATTGAGATAAGTTTGTTGCATCCATCTAGAAACTTGACAGACCCTGTTGGGGGAATTCAGAATGCCTAGAGCATTTTTTGAGGTAAGCCTGGAGTGTTGATCAGGGAAGTCTCATGTTTTTAATCTGGAAATGCTGGGAATCTGGATCCTCCCTCAAAATAACCCTACAACATTGTGGTGTGTCCAAAGCTAATGCCTACAGCCTGCCTCAAATTGCCATCAAGAACATACTGTCATTGAAAAGAGCACATTCACTGACATACCTAAAAAAGAATGCTGTCTTCAAGGGTGCTTTGAACTTAAGGTTGGAGGTGTGTCTTTATGTAGCATTAGAGCCTTTTCACATTGAGAAACTAGTCAAAGGGCTGAGAAAGGCGTCATCATGCAAGATACCACCAAGGTTTTTAAAAATGGAAGAAAAAATGAGATATGGTATAGGTTAGATGATTCAATCCCTTTTTCTGAAAAAACAAGATGGCGTCAAGAGGTCAGGTGACCATATCCTGTACTGCCAATACACATGGAAACTACAAGAATCCTGAGTCAATCTTCATGTCTGGACCAGCCTTGGAGAAGACAATAAAACGTAAATGGCCCATTTTGTGTTAATGGCTACCTCTCTTCATCAAATTGGGTTAACAATGGCATGGCAGACAACGTGGCCGGGATTGTATGCTTATGATGGGGGTCTCAACATCCGGAAAAAGCGCGTCCAGATCTCTGTGATATCTCTTCTCCGGAAGGCCCACTGAATCTAGTGTCAATTGGGCACGTTAGTGGAGAGTGGCAGGCCCTCCACAGGATCAAGGACCCTGTCTCTGGAAGCCCCACCCATGGAAAGTTGTCGGCCAATCAGAGGCTGGCAGATCATCTATTGAGCAGCAGTTAGGACAGGGTGGGAGGGGTCTCACGGGATGGGGATTGTGGGGCAGGGGGCTGGTAGGAGGGTCACTAGCAATGGCAGGGGAGCTGGTTCTCAGTGCCCCCTCCTCCTCTCCCGATGCCAGGTCTCTCATTCAGGCACTTAGTGGCTTTTAAGTCTTTGCTCGAGTCGCTCTGAACAGGCTCCAGAAGCTGGCCGAGCGCGTCTACCCTGAGGCACAGTGTGGCTTTCGTGCAGAGAGATCGACTATTGACATGCTGTTCTCCCTTCGTCAGATACAGGAGAAATGCCGTGAACAACAGATGCCCCTCTACATTGCTTTCATTGATCTCACCAAAGCCTTTGACCTCGTCAGCAGACGTGGTCTCTTCAGACTACTAGAAAAGATCGGATGTCCACCAAAGCTACTAAGTATCATCACCTCATTCCATGACAATATGAAAGGCACAATTCAACATGGTGGCTCCTCATCAGAGCCCTTTCCTATCCTGAGTGGTGTGAAACAGGGCTGTGTTCTCGCACCCACACTTTTTGGGATTTTCTTCTCCCTGCTGCTTTCACATGCGTTCAAATCCTCTGAAGAAGGAATTTTCCTCCACACAAGATCAGGGGGCAGGTTGTTCAACCTTGCCCGTCTAAGAGCGAAGTCCAAAGTACGGAAAGTCCTCATCAGAGAACTCCTCTTTGCTGACGATGCTGCTTTAACATCTCACACTGAAGAATGCCTGCAGAGTCTCATCGACAGGTTTGCGTCTGCCTGCAATGAATTTGGCCTAACCATCAGCCTCAAGAAAACGAACATCATGGGGCAGGATGTCAGAAATACTCCATCCATCAATATTGGCGACCACGCTCTGGAAGTGGTTCAAGAGTTCACCTACCTAGGCTCAACTATCACCAGTAACCTGTCTCTAGATGCAGAAATCAACAAGCGCATGGGTAAGGCTTCCACTGCTATGTTCAGACTGGCCAAGAGAGTGTGGGAAAATGGCGCACTGACACGGAACACAAAAGTCCGAGTGTATCAGGCCTGTGTCCTCAGTACCTTGCTCTACGGCAGCGAGGCCTGGACAACGTATGCCAGCCAAGAGCGACGTCTCAATTCATTCCATCTTCGCTGCCTTCGGAGAATACTTGGCATCAGGTGGCAGGACTATATCTCCAACACAGAAGTCCTTGAAGCGGCCAACATCCCCAGCTTATACACACTACTGAGTCAGCGGCGCTTGAGATGGCTTGGCCATGTGAGCCGCATGGAAGATGGCAGGATCCCCAAAGACACATTGTACAGCGAGCTCGCCACTGGTATCAGACCCACCGGCCGTCCATGTCTCCGTTATAAAGACGTCTGCAAACGCGACATGAAATCGTGTGACATTGATCACAAGTCGTGGGAGTCAGTTGCCAGCATTCGCCAGAGCTGGCGGGCAGCCATAAAGACAGGGCTAAATTGTGACGAGTCGAAGAGACTTAGTAGTTGGCAGGAAAAAAGACAGAGGCGCAAGGGGAGAGCCAACTGTGCAACAGCCCCAACAAACAAATTTCTCTGCAGCACCTGTGGAAGAGCCTGTCACTCCAGAATTGGCCTTTATAGCCACTCCAGGCGCTGCTTCACAAACCACTGACCACCTCCAGGCGCGTATCCATTGTCTCTCGAGATAAGGAGGCCCAAAAGAATGAATTTCCCTCCCCTATCTCCACCTCAGAGCCAGGAAGCAGCCCGCACGATTTTTCATGCCGTGCTTCCCGTGTGGTTAATTGTGCTCTGGCGCTGAGACGAGGTGCTCAATGGGGGATTACTTGCCCAGTTAAGGACCTCAATTGGTGGCAGGGCAGGAAGGTCGTTCACAGGCCTTCCTGCCTCAGCCTAAATTTTGGTGGAGGCGGGATGGTGGTAGGAACCCCCCCCCACCACCATCCCACCCAATTTTCTGCTCTTCCCACCACCAAACCCACCACAGGGGAGAGCACAAAATTGCCCCCAATGTCTCTAAATTCAAATTCAAATAAATGGGTGTGAAAAAACTCCACTTTAGCAAAATGGAATGAAGATGGGTGACACCCACACCCCACTATCTAACAATGGCCCCACCATCAGATGCCATTTATGAGGACAATGGTAAAGAGAAACCATGGACATATGACAGAAACCCGGGCCAGAATTTTACGTTGGGTGGTAGGCCCCGCCCACCAGCCAAAAGTCAGTGGCGAGCCCGCCTGTGCCGGGGCTGGACAGTCACACCAGGATTTTCCACTCCCCAGACCCTTAATTGGTCTTGGGCAGGACTGCCACCTCCTTGAGGCAGGAATTCCTGCCTAATGGAGCTGCCGACCAATCAGTGGGCTGGCAGTTCTTAGTCCCAGCAGAGCCACTGGGAGCAGTGGCCAGTGCTGGGACTACACCCAGCCATCAGAAGCAAGAAGAAGGACGGCCCCGGAACTCAGGTAAGTTTTTGGGACCTCGCCGGGGACAATCGGCTGGGCCCCGGTGAGGCAAGGAGGGTTGTGGGGGGAGGGGTGGGCAGTGTTGTGCATTGGGGCCTGTTGGAGCTTCGGGGGTGGCCCTCTGTGGGGCACAGGGTGCCCGATCAGGAGGGCTCCCCCTGCCTAGCGCGCAGGAAGTCTGCCTGGTTTTACCAGGCAAGGTTCTTGGGGTCTTTGCCGTCCAGCTGCCGAGGGTAAAATACCAGCAGTGGCAGGAGGAGACCCTAAAGTGGCAGTTAATTGGCCATTTAAGGGCCTTGATTGGCCTGGGGTGGGTGGGTCATTTCTCGCCGCCGCCACCACCCTACATAAATTTGCAGCGGGGGCAGGAAGGCGTTGGGAATGACCTCCCTGCCTCCAACTCAATTTTTGGTGCCCCCTCCCCCACCACCAGCCTGTTCGTTGGGGGGCCGTAAAATTCTGGCCTAGGGGTCTGATAAGGAACTTAATAAAAGTATATGCTGGGCTGACAAAGGGAGAACCAGAGAGAGAAATTCAATTTGCTCCAGCAGAACAAGAAGGACCCTGCCTCAAACACCATCTTTAAACTACAACTAGGCAGTGACTGGAAGAAGCCTTGACTCCATATCTGAGAAATTGTACCAGGATTTTCGACATTGAACTTTGACTGAGATACAACAAAATGAAGTCTGCAGGAACTCATTCGTCCTCCTGTAACTTTCCAAGTTTTGTCTTCAGTGAAAAAGGAAAAATAGGCCTGCACCATTTTTTAAATCTTCACGCCACCCCAGGGAAGAATGCAAGGTTTACAGTGAACTCTTTTAAAAACCATCAGACCTCACTGCATGTTATCTTCTAATCTCTATCTCTTCTTGTGTGTGTGTCTCTGTATACGTGTGAGCATGTGGATGAAGTTGTGAATATTTTTGGGTATTGTAAAATAAACATTTATCTTTCTCATAAAATTGCTGTCTACGGTCAGCTGAGAGGCGAAAAACATCCATGTAATTTTCCATCTGTCCGAACATTGTTTAAAGGCAAATCGTGTTTAACCAACTTGATTGAGTTTTTTGGTGAGGTAACAGAAAGGGTTGTTGAGGGTAATGCGGTTTCTTATGGTGGAAAGGACTTCTAAAAAGCATTTGATAAAGTGCCACATAACAGATTTGTCAGCAAAGTTAAAACTCATGGAATAAAAGGGATAGTGGCAGCATGGATACAAAATGGGCTGAGTGACAGGAAATAGACAGTAGTGGTGAACGGTTGTTTTTTGGACTGGAGGAAGGTACACAGTGGGGCTCCCCAGGGGTCAGTACTAGGACCACTGGTTTTCTTGATTTATATTAATGGCCTAGACTTGGATGTGCAGGACACAACTTCAACATTAATGAAAAAAAACTTGGATATATTATGAACTGTGTTGAGGATAATGATAGACTTCAAGAGAACAGAGTGAGGCTTGTGGAATGGTCAGACATGTGGCAGATGAAATTTAATGCAAAAAGGTGTGAAGTGGTACATTTTGGTAGGAAGAACGAGGAGAGTCAATATAATATAAAAGACACAATTCTATAGGGGCTGCAAGAGCAGAGGGACCTGGAGGTCCATGTGCCCAAATCATTGAAGGTGGCAGGACAGGTTGAGAAAGTGGTTAAGAAGGCATATGGGATCCTGGGCTTTATAAATAGGGACATAGAGTACAAAAGCAAGGAAGTTAAGGTGAACCTTTATGAAACACTGGTTAGGTTTCAACTGGAGTAGTGTGTCCAATTCTGGGGATCAACCTTTAGGAAGGATGTGAAGGTTTTAGAGAAGGTGCAAACAAGATTTATGAGAATTGATACAGGGATGAGGGACTTCAGTTATGTGGATAGATTGAAGAAGCTGGGATTGTTCTCTTAAGAGAAGAGTAGATTGAGCGGAGATTTGATAGAGGTGCTCAAAATCCTGAGTGTTCTGGACAGATAGGGAGAAACTGTTCCCATTGGCGGAAGTGTCGAGAACCAGAGGACACCGATTTAAGACGATTGAAAAAAGAACCAATGGCGACATAATTTCTAAATATTCTAAATATCTGAAAAGGAGGAATATGCAGGGATGTGGGGAGAGGGTGGAGGAGTGGCAATACGTGAATTGCTCCTTAGGCGAGCCAGCACAGACGTGTTGGGTCGAAAGGCCTTCTTCTGTACTATAACGTTTCTATGGTTCTATCAGGAATATCTTTTTTATATTGCATGTGGCTTGGATCAGGAATGCATTGTCTGAGAGTGTGCGAGATTCATTTGTGGCTTTCAAAAGGGAATTGGATAATTATCTGACAAGAAAAAATTTGCAGTGCTTTAAGGAAGGGCAGGGGAGCCGGCAGGGACATGACGGGCCGAATGGCCTCCTTCTGTGCTGTAACCATTCTGTGATTCTATGATTTTACAATTGTTATCACTAAACAACAGTTGAAAACTGTGTAACTATTACTTAAAATGCACAGACCACATCAGTCAGTACAGAGTATACTGACATACCACAACCTCTGATTTAATATACACGCTGCTTATAGGTGGGTCCCTATCTAGTGGAGATTCACAAAAATAACCTGCCTAAAATATTGCCCACACTAAAGCAAAGGGCTGAATTTTACAGACCCTCTAACGTTGGGAGTCATGGCGGGAGGTGCGGAAAATGCCATTGGGAGAGGGCCACCACAAACCCCAATGCCGTGAGGGCCTGGCCCGATATTCCTGGTGGTGGCAAGGCCTCGTGGCAGATCCCCCCCATGCCACCCCCACCCCCCCGGCCACTCAGCGACAGGAGCCCCATTTAAATTAATTAAAATTAATTAATTAATTACCCTTACACTCCCACCGTCTGTCCCGGTGCAATCTACGTGCTGCTGGCCGGCACTCCCATGCCTTCAGATCCCAGTCCGGGGAACCAAGGCGGAACACAGGTAGGGAGTGGGGAGGAGGTAAGTTTCTCAGTGCGGGGGTGGGGGAGCGGGGTCAAAGTAATATCATTGGTGTAGGGTATGGTGATAATGGTTAGAGTTTATATTTATGTACTTTGTGGTGGGGGGGTGGGAAGGTTAGGGGGACAAGGTAAGTGTTTTGGCGGGGAGACGGCAAGTAATTAATTTAATTGTTATGGGGGGTTGGGAGAGGGACAGAATAAATGTATTTAATTTTTTTTCATTAAATGTTCCTTTAAATATTTAAATTGAATGGTAGGGCTCAAAGCCCTTTAAAAATGGAGTCAGCGCCTGCACATAGGCAGCTGACGCCATTGCTGGAGACGGACAGCCCGCCCCCTTCACGTCATCGGGGGTGGGGGAGGTCTGCCCCAGCTATTTAAATGAGCTGCCATGCTTTTTACCGCGGCGGCTCTGCGGTGTACGGCCTGCATGGGCGGGCCGCCATTGCTTTTGCCCGCTGCCGATTTTGGCGACGAGAGTATAAATTTCAGCCCAAACTGTATGGCTTCCAAGACGTCTCAAACAAAATGTCTGGCATCATTTTAGATACTCTTACACAATCTGGACTTTAAACATACATCTGGAATGTGCCTACAGATAACCGTACTCATAAAGTTGGCCAGCTTTTCTTAGCCATATACAGCCATGTGTTGTTAATTATATATTCTAGTGCCACTCACTGCTGTTGCCAGTACATTTACAGCATTTTAATTCATGTCTGATATAATTCATTACGATAAATATGATTACATGAGGATGGTCACAATTTACTAAAGTATTAAATTAGTGAAAAGAAGAAAGTGGGAAATTGAAATTTGGTAATTGCTCAAATTAATATTTGTTTCGATTAAAAGATTAAAAGATGAAAAGAGAATCGGAATATCAGCTAATGGAGAATCAGCATTCTGAAGGTTTCAGTTCTTGTGATAAATTATGGCCTAGTATGTCATCATTAGAAGAATGTAAATAAGTTTCTCCAGCTAGATGACTAAATAAAACCTAGAACACTCATCTGAAATATCGGGTGGAATCTTAACATAACAGACCTGCACAGAATGGTTGGGTGGGGGTGGGGTAGGGAGGGTGCAGGGAGGGGGGTGTCAGTGATGCAGCAGGTCAGAAACCCCTTTATAACTGGAGCGGGTTGTGCCGTGGCTGTTTAACTTAGCCATAGTATTAGCATCCCACTTCCGGAGTTCCTGACCAATGATAGACGGTGGGCATGATAACGCACCACATCTATCAGAGGAAGGATTTCTAGTTAAGGGGGCCCCGCAGAGGTCAGAATAGCTGAACTGTACACTGACTCCTGAGGCTTCAGCAACCACAGGAATGGAAAGGAGACCTGGGAAGGCTGTCTCCCTTATCTGCCATGAAAGCCCAAACCACCTTAAGCACTGGTCGAGAGAGCTAATTTTCTGCTTGTAGACCATGTGTTGGGGGTTTTCTCCTCCTTTGAGTTGTCAGTTTCACTGAACACACACTTCCCGCTATGCTCTCACCTAGATGACCCTGGTGAGTTCCGCACAACTCGGGACATCGGTTCACTGGCTCTTAAAGCAGGAATTAAGTGTTAAATCCTCAGTTAATTGGGGATTTAAATATTTAAATTACTTACCCGACAGCTCCACAGTGAGTTTCCCGCTTGCCTGCAAAATGCCTGAGTTAAACCTATATCATGTTGGGTTTCCAAACAGATGCCACTTTTCGAAAATTTGTCTGAGATTTTATGCTGGCGACAGGGGTCTCGATGTCTGGGAAAAGTGACACTGAGAACCCCATGATGCTTCTGCTCCAGAAGGCCTGCCAAATCTGGATCCAATTGGGCACTTAAGTGGACAGAGGCGGGCCTTCCACAGGATCAAGGACACTGTCACCGGAAGTCCTGCCCTTGGAGAGCTGCCAGCCAATCAGAGGTTGACAGCTCTTCCACTGAGCAGCGCCACAACGGAGGCAGTGGCTGCTGCCAGTAGAGCACCTACCGGAGACCCAGGCCACAGGTAGGGTCAGGGCGGGAGGGGTCTCACGGGGTGGGGGGAGGGGGATATAGGGGGCTCACTAGCAAATGTAGCGGGTTGGCTCTCAGCAAGCTCTCCCCTTCCCTGATTCTGGGTCCCTCGTTCAGGCACTAAGTACCTTTTAACAAGTGCCACACCGCACCACCCCCCCCCCCCCCACCCCCGGAGCCAGGAAGCAGCCTGCATGTTTTTTTGTGTCATGCTTCCCATGCGGCAACAGGACCACCTGGTGCACGGCTAATTGTGGCAGCGGCAGGATGAGGCCCTTAATTGGGGATTAATTGCCCAGTTAAGGGCCTCAATTGGTGGCAGGGCGGGAAGGTTGTTCATAGACCTTCCCGCCCCAGACTAAACCTGCCGTGGGGGAGAGCATAATATTCCCCCCTTGGACGCCCCATCCACACCTGAACCCACCTCCCCTTCACAGTTAAAATTCTGCCCATAGAGTCAGTGGTGTAGAAATTTGTCTGTGTCAACAGCACATAAAAGGTGGTATTGCAATGGACTGAATATTGGGCAGGGCATATAAGGGACAGTTGATTCAATACTGCTGTTTTCGTGCTACCATCTGAGACAGATTTCTACCGTCTGAGACCCAAAATTAAACCATGCTCACTCCTTCAAGCCAGAATGGAATCAGTGACTTCAGTGGAAGGACAGGGAGCTACAAAAGAACATTCCTTAATTAGGACACCACACAGATCCCAGGTTGCTTTAGTAGTGTCTTGGTTTATTTAAAAAAGATATATAAGGGACCAGTTTTAGATATGACGAGCAGCTAGTTTACATTTACATTTTTAATTAAGGTTTCTCAAGAAATCTGCAATGCCACTCCAAAGATAAGCACGCCTGGAGAACATTTTTGTTTCAGTGGGTCCTCTTCCAGTTGCCATCTGTATTTTTTTTTTCTGCATTCCATAATCTCCCTTCGGGACATGTCACTTTGCGCTTGTGTTTGTCATGAGCTCTCTCTGCACAGAGAGAAAAAAAACACTAAATTCAATCTTTGAATTAAGCTGTAACCAAGCTTGTATATTCATTAGAGGAGAAAAAAATCTTTTCTGAGAAGTTCAAATTGTTTATTGATTTTCATTTCTGTGTTCAAGTGAAGCTTGAGTAAGTCTGTCTCGCTATTCCCTCTGGGGAAGCATAGCCAACAAGTGCATCACATTTCACTCCCAACACAAATTCTGGGAATTCAATGAAAGTCTGAACCATTTAATTGGTATAGCATGAGCTTTTCACATGTAATGCTAGAACTATTTGTACACTGTTTTGTTTTTAATTTTGTGTATGTGCTGAAAAGAAAACTGCCCAGCCCAGCACCCTTTCTGTCACCACAGGCCACCGGCTGGGTTTGGACATCACCTTCCAATCCATCACTGAAGAGATGAATTTTGGAGCCCAAAGACATCTTGGCAATCCTTGCTTCATAAATCTGACCCTCTATCTCTGCGGTGGTCTAACTAGAATATGACTGATGGTTTTAGTGACTGCATGAAGCCTGTATTACAGGGCCTGCCCTCCCTTCAGACCACATACATACGTTGCTCATCAGTCTTCCAAGCATATTTTAACACTGATCTGCTTCCCTGTTTCAGGAATATTATTTTCAAGAAAAACTTTTCACAGATATACTATTGGTAGGAACAGGCCACTAGTTATTTTTTATTAAAAATTGGAACTCTGCTTTACTTTAGGGATGGCAGATATTTGTTCTGATTTTCAGTTTGCAAAATGGCAACATGATTTGTAAATGAAAACACAGCTGAAAATAAAAAAAAATCCATATGCCATAAATCTGTTATTTTTCCACAGGTCACTAGTATAGCAATTTTGACATTTTTGTTGTATTCCGATTCACATAGTCCAATAGCATTGCTCAATAATAACAACTGCAAATATTGATTTAGTCTGTATTACATTTTTCTGATGCCATTCAAAAATGTTATGATGCTGGAAATAGTGTGACAAATCTGATGAAATGGTATTTAATATTTTTGCATAGCTTTATTATATTCTGGGACAGGTAAAATATTTACTCTCTTACTGTGATTTCTCACAGGGTTAGGTCCTAATGGAAAATTAGAGAGTGGGATGGCTTACACAGCACTCATGCTTTCTGACAGATATTTTAAGAGTTGCATTAACAGTGGAATGGGTAGTGCAATGAACTGTCCATTAAAACATACTAGCCTTTAACCTCTAGCACTTTGGTTCAACTCCAGCCCACACCGATGGAATCAAGGTCTCTGCCCTCTACTAGCAATAGAGGTCCAAATTAAACGAATGGACCTAAAAATTCAAGCATGGCTAAAAAACAAGGGCGTAGGAAACAATTCCTGTGCCTGAATCTATAGGTTTGAGGCACAAGTAATATTGTGCCTGGAACCTCACTGGCATCATACAGCTAGGATTGGCAGATGGGCATCAGTGGGGATTGGACGGTGAGAGTTGCCAGCGATCGAGGAGGGTTTTGCTGGAGATTGGGGAGGGTGAAGGTGAGCAGGGAGGGGAGTGTGCGTGTTCGAGGAGGGCAGTGAGGGTGATCGGGGAGGGCGTTGCTGGAGATTTGGGAGGGTGACGGTGATCGGTGAGTGTGGTTATTGCAATTGGGGAGGGCGATGAGAGTGATCGGGGAGGGCGCTGCTGGAGATTGGGGAAGGTGACAATGATAGGGGTGAGTGGTGATGGTAATCTGGGAGGATGACAGTGATTGGTGAGGGTGGTTCGTGAGATTGGGGAGGGTGATGGTGATTGGGGAACGAGGGTTTCAGGGAGGGTGGTGATGGTGATTGAGGAGGTTGACAGTGATTGGGGAGGGTGGTGATTGTAATCTGGGAGGGTGATGGTGATCGGGAAGGGTGATGGTGATCGGAGAGGGTGATGGTGATTGGGGAGGGTGATGGTGATTGGGGAGGGTGACGGTGATTGGGGAGGGTGACGGTGATTGTGGAGGGTGACGGTGATTGGGGAGGGTGACGGTGATTGGGGAGGGTGACGGTGATTGGGGAGGGTGACGATGATTGGGGAGGGTGACAGTGATTGGGGAGGGTGACAGTGATTGGGGAGGGTGACAGTGATTGGGGAGGGTGATGATGATTGGGGAGGATGAAAGTGATTGGGGAGGGTGATGGTGATTGGGGAGGGTGATGGTGATTGGGGAGGATGAAAGTGATTGGGGAGGGTGACAGTGATTGTGGAGGGTGATGGTTATTGGGGAGGGTGATGATGATTGGCGAGGGTGACGGTGATTGGGGAGGATGACGGTGATTGGGGAGGGTGATGGTGATTGGGGAGGGTGACGGTGATTGTGGGGGGTGACGGTGATTGGGGAGGGTGACGGTGATTGGGGAGGGTGACGGTGATTGGGGAGGGTGACGGTGATTGGGGAGGATGACGATGATTGGGGAGGATGACGATGATTGGGGAGGATGACGATGATTGGGGAGGGTGACGGTGATTGGGGAAGGTGACGGTGATTGGGGAGGGTGACGGTGATTGGGGAGGGTGACAGTGATTGGGGAGGGTGGCGGTGATTGGGGAGGGTGACGGTGAATGTGGAGGGTGACGGTGATTGGGGAGGGTGACAGTGATTGTGGAGGGTGACAGTGATTGTGGAGGGTGACAGTGATTGTGGAGGGTGACAGTGATTGGGGAGGATGACGATGATTGGGGAGGGTGACAGTGATTGGGGTGAGTGGTGATGGTAATCTGGGAGTATGACAGTGATTGGTGAGGGTGGTTCGTGAGATTGGGGAGGGTGATGGTGATTGGGGAACGAGGGTTTCAGGGAGGGTGGTGATGGTGATTGAGGAGGTTGACAGTGATTGGGGAGGGTGGTGATGGTGATCGGGAAGGGTGATGGTGATCGGGAAGGGTGATGGTGATCGGAGAGGGTGACGGTGATCGTGGAGGGTGACGGTGATCGTGGAGGGTGACGGTGATTGTGGAGGGTGACGGTGATTGGGGAGGGTGACGGTGATTGGGGAGGGTGACGGTGATTGTGGGGGGTGACGGTGATTGGGGAGGGTGATGGTGATTGGGGAGGGTGACGGTGATTGGGGAGGGTGGCGATGATTGTGGAGGGTGATGGTGATTGTGGAGGGTGATGGTGATTGGGGAGGGTGATGGTGATTGGGGAGGGTGACGGTGATATGGGAGGGTGACGGTAATTGGGGAGGGTGACGGTGATTGTGGAGGGTGATGGTGATTGGGGAGGGTGACGATGATTGGGGAGGGTGATGGTGATTGTGGAGGGCGATGGTGATTGAGGAGGCTGATGGTGATCGGGGAGGGTGTCAGTGATTGGGGAACGTGACGATGATTGGGGAGGGTGATGATGATTTGGGAGGGTGATGATGATTTGGGAGGGTGATGGTGATTGGGGAGGGTGATGATGACTGGGGAGGGTGACGGTGATTGTGGAGGGTGACGGTGATTGTAGAGGGTGACGGTGATTGTGGAGGGTGACGGTGATTGTGGAGGGTGACGGTGATTGTGGAGGGTGACGGTGATTGGGGAGGGTGACGGTGATTGTGGAGGGTGACGGTGATTGTGGAGGGTGACGGTGATATGGGAGGGTGACAGTGATTGGGGAGGGTGACGGTGATTGTGGAGGGTGATGATGATTGTGGAGGGTGACGGTGATTGGGGCGGGTGACGGTGATTGTGGAGGGTGCCGATGATTGTGGAGGGTGACGGTGATTGGGGAGGGTGACAGTGATTGGGGAGGGTGACGGTGATTGGGGAGGGTGACGATGATTGGGGTGTGTGACGATGATTGGGGAGGGTGACAGTGATTGGGGAGGGTGACAGTGATTGGGGAGGGTGACAGTGATTGGGGAGGGTGATGATGATTGGGGAGGGTGATGATGATTGGGGAGGGTGACAGTGATTGTGGAGGGTGATGGTGATTGGGGAGGGTGATGGTGATTGGGGAGGGTGATGATTATTGGGGAGGGTGATGATGATTGGGGAGGGTGACGGTGATTGGGGAGGGTGACGGTGATTGGGGAGGATGACGATGATTGGGGAAGGTGACAGTGATTGGGGAGGGTGACGGTGATTGGGGAGGGTGACAGTGATTGGGGAGGGTGACAGTGATTGGGGAGGGTGACAGTGAATGTGGAGGGTGACAGTGAATGTGGAGGGTGACAGTGATTGGGGAGGGTGACAGTGATTGGGGAGGATGACGATGATTGGGGAGGGTGACAGTGATTGGGGTGAGTGGTGATGGTAATCTGGGAGTATGACAGTGATTGGTGAGGGTGGTTCGTGAGATTGGGGAGGGTGATGGTGATTGGGGAACGAGGGTTTCAGGGAGGGTGGTGATGGTGATTGAGGAGGTTGACAGTGATTGGGGAGGGTGGTGATTGTAATCTGGGAGGGTGATGGTGATCGGGAAGAGTGATGGTGATCGGAGAGGGTGACGGTGATTGTGGAGGGTGACGGTGATTGTGGAGGGTGACGGTGATTGTGGAGGGTGACGGTGATTGGGGAGGGTGATGGTGATTGGGGAACGTGACGATGATTGGGGAGGGTGATGGTGATTGGGGAGGGTGACGGTGATTGGGGAGGGTGACGGTGATTGGGGAGGGTGGCGATGATTGGGGAGGGTGACGGTGATTGGGGAGGGTGACGGTGATTGGGGAGGGTGATGGTGATTGGGGAACGTGACGATGATTGGGGAGGGTGATGATGATTTGGGAGGGTGATGGTGATTGGGGAGGGTGACGGTGATTGGGGAGGGTGGCGATGATTGGGGAGGGTGATGGTGATTGTGGAGGGTGATGGTGATTGTGGAGGGTGATGGTGATTGGGGAGGGTGACGGTGATTGTGGAGGGTGACGGTGATTGGGGAGGGTGACGGTGATTGGGGAGGGTGACGGTGATTGTGGAGGGTGACGGTGATTGTGGAGGGTGACGGTGATATGGGAGGGTGACAGTGATTGGGGAGGGTGACGGTGATTGTGGAGGGTGATGGTGATGGTGGAGGGTGACGATGATTGTGGAGGGTGACGATGATTGTGGAGGGTGACGGTGATTGGGGCGGGTGACGGTGATTGTGGAGGGTGCCGATGATTGGGGAGGGTGACGGTGATTGGGGAGGGTGACAGTGATTGGGGAGGGTGACGGTGATTGGGGAGGGTGACGGTGATTGGGGAGGGTGACGATGATTGGAGTGTGTGACGATGATTGGGGAGGGTGACAGTGATTGGGGAGGGTGACAGTGATTGGGGAGGGTGACAGTGATTGTGGAGGGTGATGGTGATTGGGGAGGGTGATGATTATTGGGGACGGTGATGATGATTGGCGAGGGTGACGGTGATTGGGGAGGATGACAATGATTGGGGATGGTGACAGTGATTGGGGAGGGTGATGGTGATTGGGGAGGGTGACAGTGATTGGGGAGGGTGATGGTGATTGGGGAGGGTGACAGTGATTGGGGAGGGTGACAGTGATTGGGGAGGGTGACAGTGATTGGGGAGGGTGATGGTGATTGGGGAGGGTGACAGTGATTGGGGAGGGTGACAGTGATTGGGGAGGGTGACAGTGATTGGGGAGGGTGACAGTGATTGGGGAGGGTGACAGTGATTGGGGAGGATGACGATGATTGGGGAGGGTGACAGTGATTGGGGAGGGTGACAGTGATTGGGGAGGATGACAATGATTGGGGAGGGTGACAGTGATTGGGGAGGATGACGATGATTGGGAAGGGTGACAGTGATTGGGGAGGGTGATGATGATTGGGGAGGGTGATGGTGATTGGGGAGGGTGACGGTGATTGGGGAGGGTGACGGTGATTGGGGAGGGTGATGATGATTGGGGAGGGTGATGATGATTGGGGAGGGTGACGGTGATTGGGGAATGTGACGGTGATTGGGGAGGGTGATGGTGATTGGGGAGGGTGTTGGTGATTGGGGAGGGTGTTGGTGATTGGGGCGGGTGACGGTGATTGTGGAGGGTGATTGTGATTGGGGTGGGTGATAGTGATTGGGGGTGACGGTGATTGTGGAGGGTGACGATGATTGTGGAGGGTGATGGTGATTGTGGAGGGTGACGATGATTGTGGAGGGTGACGGTGATCGGGGAGGGTGACAGTGATTGGGGAGGGTGATGGTGATTGGGGCGGATGACGGTGATTATGGAGGGTGACGATGATTGTGGAGGGTGACAGTGATCGGGGAGGGTGACGGTGATTGGGGAGGGTGACGGTGATTGGGGAGGGTGATGGTGATTGGGGAGGGTGATGGTGATTGGGGAGGGTGATGGTGATTGGGGAGGGTGACAGTGATTGGGGAGGGTGACAGTGAATGTGGAGGGTGACAGTGAATGTGGAGGGTGACGGTGATTGGGGAGGGTGACAGTGATTGGGGAGGGTGACGGTGATTGGGGAGGGTGACGGTGATTGGGGAGGGTGACAGTGATTGTGGAGGGTGACAGTGATTGTGGAGGGTGACAGTGATTGTGGAGGGTGACAGTGATTGGGGAGGATGACGATGATTGGGGAGGGTGACAGTGATTGGGGTGAGTGGTGATGGTAATCTGGGAGTATGACAGTGATTGGTGAGGGTGGTTCGTGAGATTGGGGAGGGTGATGGTGATTGGGGAACGAGGGTTTCAGGGAGGGTGGTGATGGTGATTGAGGAGGTTGACAGTGATTGGGGAGGGTGGTGATTGTAATCTGGGAGGGTGATGGTGATCGGGAAGGGTGATGGTGATCGGAGAGGGTGATGGTGATTGGGGAGGGTGACGGTGATTGTGGAGGGTGACGGTGATTGGGGAGGGTGACGGTGATTGGGGAGGGTGACGGTGATTGTGGAGGGTGACAGTGATTGGGGAGGGTGACGGTGATTGGGGAGGGTGACGGTGATTGGGGAGGGTGACGGTGATTGGGGAGGGTGACAGTGATTGGGGAGGGTGATGATGATTGGGGAGGATGAAAGTGATTGGGGAGGGTGATGGTGATTGGGGAGGGTGATGGTGATTGGGGAGGATGAAAGTGATTGGGGAGGGTGACAGTGATTGTGGAGGGTGATGGTTATTGGGGAGGGTGATGATGATTGGCGAGGGTGACGGTGATTGGGGAGGATGACGGTGATTGGGGAGGGTGATGGTGATTGGGGAGGGTGACGGTGATTGTGGGGGGTGACGGTGATTGGGGAGGGTGACGGTGATTGGGGAGGGTGACGGTGATTGGGGAGGGTGACGGTGATTGGGGAGGATGACGATGATTGGGGAGGATGACGATGATTGGGGAGGATGACGGTGATTGGGGAGGGTGACGGTGATTGGGGAAGGTGACGGTGATTGGGGAGGGTGACGGTGATTGGGGAGGGTGACAGTGATTGGGGAGGGTGGCGGTGATTGGGGAGGGTGACGGTGAATGTGGAGGGTGACGGTGATTGGGGAGGGTGACAGTGATTGTGGAGGGTGACAGTGATTGTGGAGGGTGACAGTGATTGGGGAGGATGACGATGATTGGGGAGGGTGACAGTGATTGGGGTGAGTGGTGATGGTAATCTGGGAGTATGACAGTGATTGGTGAGGGTGGTTCGTGAGATTGGGGAGGGTGATGGTGATTGGGGAACGAGGGTTTCAGGGAGGGTGGTGATGGTGATTGAGGAGGTTGACAGTGATTGGGGAGGGTGGTGATGGTGATCGGGAAGGGTGATGGTGATCGGGAAGGGTGATGGTGATCGGAGAGGGTGACGGTGATTGTGGAGGGTGACGGTGATTGTGGAGGGTGACGGTGATTGTGGAGGGTGACGGTGATTGGGGAGGGTGACGGTGATTGGGGAGGGTGACGGTGATTGTGGGGGGTGACGGTGATTGGGGAGGGTGATGGTGATTGGGGAGGGTGACGGTGATTGGGGAGGGTGGCGATGATTGTGGAGGGTGATGGTGATTGTGGAGGGTGATGGTGATTGGGGAGGGTGACGGTGATATGGGAGGGTGACGGTAATTGGGGAGGGTGACGGTGATTGTGGAGGGTGATGGTGATTGGGGAGGGTGACGATGATTGGGGAGGGTGATGGTGATTGTGGAGGGCGATGGTGATTGAGGAGGCTGATGGTGATCGGGGAGGGTGTCAGTGATTGGGGAACGTGACGATGATTGGGGAGGGTGATGATGATTTGGGAGGGTGATGATGATTTGGGAGGGTGATGGTGATTGGGGAGGGTGATGATGACTGGGGAGGGTGACGGTGATTGTGGAGGGTGACGGTGATTGTGGAGGGTGACGGTGATTGTGGAGGGTGACGGTGATTGTGGAGGGTGACGGTGATTGTGGAGGGTGACGGTGATTGGGGAGGGTGACGGTGATTGTGGAGGGTGACGGTGATTGTGGAGGGTGACGGTGATATGGGAGGGTGACAGTGATTGGGGAGGGTGACGGTGATTGTGGAGGGTGATGGTGATGGTGGAGGGTGACGATGATTGTGGAGGGTGACGGTGATTGGGGCGGGTGACGGTGATTGTGGAGGGTGCCGATGATTGTGGAGGGTGACGGTGATTGGGGAGGGTGACAGTGATTGGGGAGGGTGACGGTGATTGGGGAGGGTGACGATGATTGGGGTGTGTGACGATGATTGGGGAGGGTGACAGTGATTGGGGAGGGTGACAGTGATTGGGGAGGGTGATGATGATTGGGGAGGGTGATGATGATTGGGGAGGGTGACAGTGATTGTGGAGGGTGATGGTGATTGGGGAGGGTGATGGTGATTGGGGAGGGTGATGATTATTGGGGAGGGTGATGATGATTGGGGAGGGTGACGGTGATTGGGGAGGGTGACGGTGATTGGGGAGGATGACGATGATTGGGGAAGGTGACAGTGATTGGGGAGGGTGACGGTGATTGGGGAGGGTGACAGTGATTGGGGAGGGTGACAGTGAATGTGGAGGGTGACAGTGATTGGGGAGGGTGACAGTGATTGGGGAGGGTGACAGTGAATGTGGAGGGTGACAGTGATTGGGGAGGGTGACAGTGATTGGGGAGGATGACGATGATTGGGGAGGGTGACAGTGATTGGGGAGGGTGACAGTGATTGGGGAGGATGACGATGATTGGGGAGGGTGACAGTGATTGGGGTGAGTGGTGATGGTAATCTGGGAGTATGACAGTGATTGGTGAGGGTGGTTCGTGAGATTGGGGAGGGTGATGGTGATTGGGGAACGAGGGTTTCAGGGAGGGTGGTGATGGTGATTGAGGAGGTTGACAGTGATTGGGGAGGGTGGTGATTGTAATCTGGGAGGGTGATGGTGATCGGGAAGAGTGATGGTGATCGGAGAGGGTGACGGTGATTGTGGAGGGTGACGGTGATTGTGGAGGGTGACGGTGATTGTGGAGGGTGACGGTGATTGTGGAGGGTGACGGTGATTGGGGAGGGTGACGGTGATTGGGGAGGGTGATGGTGATTGGGGAACGTGACGATGATTGGGGAGGGTGATGGTGATTGGGGAGGGTGATGGTGATTGGGGAGGGTGACGGTGATTGGGGAGGGTGGCGATGATTGGGGAGGGTGATGGTGATTGTGGAGGGTGATGGTGATTGTGGAGGGTGATGGTGATTGTGGAGGGTGACGGTGATTGGGGAGGGTGACGGTGATTGGGGAGGGTGACGGTGATTGGGGAGGGTGACGGTGATTGGGGAGGGTGACGGTGATTGTGGAGGGTGACGGTGATTGTGGAGGGTGACGGTGATATGGGAGGGTGACAGTGATTGGGGAGGGTGACGGTGATTGTGGAGGGTGATGGTGATGGTGGAGGGTGACGATGATTGTGGAGGGTGACGATGATTGTGGAGGGTGACGGTGATTGGGGCGGGTGACGGTGATTGTGGAGGGTGCCGATGATTGGGGAGGGTGACGGTGATTGGGGAGGGTGACAGTGATTGGGGAGGGTGACGGTGATTGGGGAGGGTGACGATGATTGGAGTGTGTGACGATGATTGGGGAGGGTGACAGTGATTGGGGAGGGTGATGATGATTGGGGAGGATGAAAGTGATTGGGGAGGGTGACAGTGATTGTGGAGGGTGATGGTGATTGGGGAGGGTGATGATGATTGGCGAGGGTGACGGTGATTGGGGAGGATGACAGTGATTGGGGAGGGTGATGGTGATTGGGGAGGGTGACAGTGATTGGGGAGGGTGACAGTGAATGTGGAGGGTGACAGTGATTGGGGAGGGTGACAGTGATTGGGGAGGGTGACAGTGATTGGGGAGGATGACGATGATTGGGGAGGGTGACAGTGATTGTGGAGGGTGACAGTGATTGGGGAGGGTGACAGTGATTGGGGAGGGTGACAGTGATTGGGGAGGATGACAATGATTGGGGAGGGTGACAGTGATTGGGGAGGATGACGATGATTGGGAAGGGTGACAGTGATTGGGGAGGGTGACAGTGATTGGGGAGGGTGATGATGATTGGGGAGGGTGATGGTGATTGGGGAGGGTGACGGTGATTGGGGAGGGTGATGATGATTGGGGAGGGTGACGGTGATTGGGGAATGTGATGGTGATTGGGGAGGGTGTTGGTGATTGGGGAGGGTGTTGGTGATTGGGGCGGGTGACGGTGATTGTGGAGGGTGATTGTGATTGGGGTGGGTGATAGTGATTGGGGGTGACGGTGATTGTGGAGGGTGATGATGATTGTGGAGGGTGATGGTGATTGTGGAGGGTGATGGTGATTGTGGAGGGTGATGGTGATTGTGGAGGATGATGGTGATCGGGGAGGGTGACAGTGATTGGGGAGGGTGATGGTGATCGGGGAGGGTGACAGTGATTGGGGAGGGTGATGGTGATTGGGGCGGATGACGGTGATTATGGAGGGTGACGATGATTGTGGAGGGTGACGATGATTGTGGAGGGTGACGGTGATCGGGGAGGGTGACAGTGATTGGGGAGGGTGATGGTGATTGGGGCGGATGACGGTGATTATGGAGGGTGACGATGATCGGGGAGGGTGACGGTGATCGGGGAGGGTGACGGTGATCGGGGAGGGTGACGGTGATTGGGGAGGGTGATGGTGATTGGGGAGGGTGACAGTGATTGGGGAGGGTGACAGTGAATGTGGAGGGTGACAGTGAATGTGGAGGGTGACAGTGAATGTGGAGGGTGACGGTGATTGGGGAGGGTGACAGTGATTGGGGAGGGTGACAGTGATTGGGGAGGGTGACAGTGATTGGGGAGGGTGACAGTGATTGGGGAGGGTGACGGTGATTGGGGAGGGTGACGGTGATTGGGGAGGGTGACGGTGATTGTGGAGGGTGACAGTGATTGGGGAGGGTGACAGTGATTGGGGAGGGTGACAGTGATTGGGGAGGGTGACAGTGATTGGGGAGGATGACGATGATTGGGGAGGGTGACAGTGATTGTGGAGGGTGAAAGTGATTGTGGAGGGTGAAAGTGATTGTGGAGGGTGAAAGTGATTGTGGAGGGTGAAAGTGATTGTGGAGGGTGAAAGTGATTGTGGAGGGTGAAAGTGATTGGGGAGGGTGACAGTGATTGGGGAGGATGACGATGATTGGGGAGGGTGACAGTGATTGTGGAGGGTGACGGTGATTGTGGAGGGTGATTGTGATTGGGGTGGGAGATAGTGATTGGGGGTGACGGTGATTGTGGAGGGTGACGGTGATTGTGGAGGGTGATGGTGATTGTGGAGGGTGATGGTGATTGTGGAGGGTGATGGTGATTGTGGAGGATGATGGTGATTGGGGAGGGTGACGGTGATTGTGGAGGATGATGGTGATTGGGTAGGATGATGGTGATTGGGGAGGGTGACGGTGATATGGGAGGGTGACAGTGATTGGGGAGGGTGACGGTGATTGTGGAGGGTGATGGTGATGGTGGAGGGTGACGATGATTGTGGAGGGTGACGGTGATTGGGGCGGGTGACGGTGATTGTGGAGGTTGCCGATGATTGTGGAGGGTGACGGTGATTGTGGAGGGTGACGGTGATTGTGGAGGGTGACGGTGATTGTGGAGGGTGACGGTGATTGTGGAGGGTGACGGTGATTGTGGAGGGTGACGGTGATTGTGGAGGGTGACGGTGATCGGGGAGGGTGACAGTGATCGGGGAGGGTGACAGTGATCGGGGAGGGTGACGGTGATCGGGGAGGGTGACGGTGATCGGGGAGGGTGACGGTGATCGGGGAGGGTGACGGTGATCGGGGAGGGTGACGGTTATTGGGGCGGATGACGGTGATTGTGGAGGGTGACGGTGATTGTGGAGGGTGACGATGATTGTGGAGGGTGACAGTGATTGGGGAGGGTGACGGTGATTGGGGAGGGTGATGGTGATTGGGGAGGGTGACGGTGATTGGGGAGGGTGACGGTGATTGGGGAGGGTGACGGTGATTGGGGAGGGTGATGGTGTTCGGGGTGGGTGACGGTGATTGGGGAGGGTGATGGTGATTGTGGAGGGTGACGGTGATTGGGGAGGGTGATGGTGTTCGGGGTGGGTGACGGTGATTGGGGAGGGTGATGGTGATTGTGGAGGGTATCGGTGATTGCGGAGGGTGACAGTGATTGGGGAAGGTGACGGTGATCAGGGGGTGATGGTGATTGGGGAGACTGATGGTGATTGCGGAGGTTGACGGTGATTGGGGATTGAGATGGTGATCAGGGAGGGTGACAGAGATTTGGATGGTGGTCAAGATGGACGAGGTCGCAATGGGTGAGGAAAATAGCAGCCTGCTGTGAGCTATGTGCTTTAACGTGGGGCCGGGAGGGGAACTGATGTTCCTTTGGGCTCAACATTCAGGTACGTATATTTTAAAAGCTCTCTTTATGAACTGCCTGTTAGGCCGCATCTGGACCACCTTTTCCTGAACACAGCTGGCACTGGCATTGGCTGCCTCGGGACAACCCAATAGAGCAGTGAGGGCCCCAGACAGGTGTCAGGCTCTTTATTTGCATATAAAAATGCAAGAACATTCGAACTTAAGCAATAGGAGCAGGAGTAAACCATAAGACCTCTCGAACCTGCTCGCCATGCAATATGATTATGGCTGATCTTCAGCTTCAACTTTACTTTCCTGCCTGCTCGCCATATCCCTTGATTCCCTGAGTGACCTAAAGCCTGTCTATCACAGCCTTAAATATACTTAGCGATGGAGCATCCACAACCGTCTGGGGTAGAGAATTCCAAAGATTCATAACCCTTTGAGTGAAGACATTTCTCCTAAATGATCGGCCCCTTATTCTGAGATTCTCCAGCCGATGGAAACAACCTCTCGGTGTCTACTGTGTCTAGCTGCATGGCATTATTAATGTGCCACTGCAAGGGATGGGTGACCAATTGTTTGTAGATAACTTGGCAGTCGTCAATTGTATCATTGACTTCCAACAACTCTGGTATGAATCTTTGAGGATTCGGACTGGTAGGATATTTGCGCTAGCGCCGGTGTCAATCTTGACTTTGAGTGTATGTTTGCCAGCTTTCTTTTGACACATGATGTTATTAATGGTGAAAGCTTCCAGTTGTTGGACTTCATCAACGTGATGTGTCAGGTTCACAATGTGAAACGCCTGTTAGTCTTCTGTCTGAGAACTACTTCTCTCTGAGTCTTGTCTCAGGTCTGTTTTGCCGTGGATTTCCTGTATCGGCTTGCATTTACGTCAGTCTCTGGCACTTTCCTTGCTGCGTTGCCCTGTTGTCTGTTCGTTTGCGTCCGACCGTGACTCCTGGCTGCATCTTTGAAGCCAGAGTTCCTTCATAGGCAAGCCCAGTGTCCTTTTGCACTGCATGCCCTGCACAGGTCACGAAATGCAGGGCAATTTTACTGTGAGTGGGACAGACCACACTTACCACACAGCTTGCTTACGCTTTTCAACCTGGTGATGGTGCCAATACTATTGGTTTCACGAGTGCTTACAGGTGCTGTTGTCCAGCTACAATGGCTTTGTACTTCCTGACATCTCCCAGCAGTGCATCAATGCCGTGGCCTTTCTTTTTCCCCAAGTGGTCTTTCTGAAATGCTTCAATGGGTGTTGATGCAATCACCAACTCTATTATTCTGTCTGACAGGTCAGCTTCTGAGAAATCGCATTTGTTGCCCTTACTATGACCTCTGTTGATGAACTGGTCTTTTGATTCCTGAGGCTATTGCCTGGAGGACATCAACTACAGGCAATGAATTCTGAAATTCACTCTTAATCGTAGCTGATCTTCCAGCACTTTCCATATCTTTGTGGGATTTTTCTGATCCTCTTCAGATATGCCTGAGGTATTGATTCTGTGTAATCCCTCATTTCCAATTGCTATCATTATTTTTACAGCCTGTTTTTCTGGTTCTGCAATTACTTGGTCTGTGAAGCATAACTGCATTCTCTGCTTGAACAATTGGAACTCAGATAGGATATCATGCTGGGAAAATTGGTTTCCTTCTTCCTACTGTTCTTTTGCTTTAAAACTTGTTTTATGACTCTGTACTTGTTTCCCCTTTAAGAAACTCTCTTGGCTGCTTTGATTGACAGCAGCAGGTGTTTAGCGGTCTTGTCTGTTTATCTAGCTTCCAGAACTCCAGTCTGTTTGTTTATACAGTTGAGCAATGGGCATTTCAAGAGCTTTTTTTTGGCTAGAGTTTGTTTATACAGACATTCAATAGGCAATTCTTCACACTTGAGTGGTTTTATAAGTTTTTTTTAACTCTGGCTGAGTGAATGAAAGCTCTTCAAGCTGGAGTGATTTAATGGGTTTCTTTTTATAGCTCTAGCTGTGAGCTGCGTGAATGGAGAATTCCCATGCTTTTTGCTGTCGGACAGCTCCTGGAATGGCACGGACCCGATCAGCCTGGGAGAGCCTTTGAAAACAATCGATCAGCCTGAGATAGGGATTGGGTTTTTCCTGTTGTTTTTTAACTGAACCTTTTAAAAAAAATCAACTTTGCAAGCACCTCAAAGCTTTCATTTTAACTGGGGTTCCTGTACCGACGGCACACTGACTCACCTGCTCACAGTGATTGATTTGCAGCCTGTCGTTCAGCTCTGTCTTCAACAGCTGGAGGTCAGTTTTTTTTCTTCTTTACACTGTTTGGGCCAGTGTTTCTTTTAACTTTCTTTCTTTTAGCTGTAGGTAGTTTTTTTTTAAAGCTGTTTTCCTGTGTTCCTCATTCTTGGATCTTGTCTTCTCAGCACAGCTGCCACAATACAATGAGAAGCTTTATACATTGCCTGATCCAACATTAATGAGATGCGCGGGGTCCAGGTTGTTGAAGATCTCAAACAGGTTTACTAAACAGCTAAACTATTATGCAGTGCAGACCTACCTATTTACAGAGTGAGACTGGCATGTAGTCACATGACTGTGTCCTGTTACTCAGCTCATTTTCATACTAAGGTACTTAAAGGTACATTACTCTTCAAGGCAGTCACACAACAGTAGTCATATGACAGCGGTGGTATCCTCTGTCTATGTGTTGGGGTTGCGTACAGTGGTCAGAAGCCATGAATTCAGTGGCTACCCCTTGTCTTCTAGTATCCAGCCACCAAGGGGTCTGGGTGGCCTGAACAACTGAAGCAACTGGGACTGTCTAAGAATGTAGGAGTCATGGCAGCTTCCCGGAAACCTCGCACACACCTGCGTGATCCACTTAGGGTTGTTGCACACGACGTGAACATTCAGGGATTGGATCCCCTTCCTGTTGACAAAGGCTGCTGTGAGGGAGTATTAATGGCCACGTGAGTACAGTCAATGACCCCTGCATAAGAACATAATAAATAGGAGCAGGAATAGGCCATTTGGCCCCTCGGGCCTGCTCCGCCATTCAGTAAGATCATGGCTGGTCAAATTGTGGCCTTAACTGCACTTTCCTGCCTACCCCCCTAAAACACTTTACTCCCTTGTAGATCAAAAATCTGTCTAGCTCAGGCATGAATATATTTAATGATCTAGCCTCCGCTGCTCTCTGTGGTGAAGAATTCCAAAGATTAACAACCCTCTGAGAGAAGAAATTCCTCCTCATCTCCGTCTTAAATGGGAGACCCCTTATTTTGAAACTTTTCCCCCAGTTCTAGATTCCCCCATGAGGGGAAACATCCTCTCAGCATCTACCCTATCAAGCCTCCTCAGAATCTTACAGGTTTCAATAAGATAGCCTCTTATTCTTCTAAACTCCAATGAGTATAGGGCCAACCTGCTCAGCCTTTCCTCATAAGACAATCCCTTCATCACAGGAATCAGCCTAGTGAACCTTCTGTGAACTGCCCCTCCTTAAATAAGGATTCCAAAACTGTACACAGTATTCTAGATGTTGTCTCACAAACGCCCAGTTGTAGCAAGACTTCCCTGCTTTTATACTCCATCCCCATTGCAAAAAAGGCCAATATTCTATTTGCCTTCCGAATTACTTGCTGCATCTGGGGAAATCAAGCCATGGTCCTGAAAGGCCTGATTGGCCTGATCTGTTGTGAAATAAAAACAAGAAATGCTGGAAACACTCAGCAGGTCAGGCAGCATCTGTGGAGAGAGAAGCAGAGTTAACGTTTCAGGTCAGTGACCCTTCTTCAGAACTGGCAAATATTAAAAATGTAAAAGGTTATAAGCAAGTAAAGTGGGGGTGCAGCAGGAGATAACAAAGGAGAAGATGTAGATAGGACAAGGTCACAGAAGAGCTGACCAGAAGGTCATGGAGCAAAGATATGTTAATGGTGTGTTGAAAGACAAAGCATTAGTACAGAAAGGGTGTTAACAGACTGAATATTGAACAGCCGCAAGTACAAACATGAAAAAAACAGTGGGTAAGCAAACTGAACAAACTAAGATGCAATAAAATAAAATAAACACAAAAATATATTAAAAAAAGGAAAAAGAAAAAAAATAACTAAAAATAAAAGTAAAATGGGGGGCCCGTCACGCTCTGAAATTATTGAACTCACTGTTCAGTCCAGCCGGCTGTAGTGTGCCTAATCGGTAAATTAGATGCTGTTCCTCAAGCTTGCGTTGATGTTCACTGGAACACTGCAGCAATCCCAGGACAGAGATGTGAGCATGAGAGCAGGGGGGAGTGTTGAAATGGCAAGCAACCGGAAGCTCGGGGTCCTGCTTGCGGACTAAGCAGAGGTGTTCCGCAAAGTGGTCACCCAGTCTGCGTTTGGTCTCCCCAATGTAGAGGAGACCACATTGTGAGTAGCGAATACAGTATACTACATTGAAAGAAGTACAAGTAAATCGCTGCTTCACCTGAAAGGAGTGTTTGGGGCCTGGGATAGTGAGGAGAGAGGAGGTAAATGGGCAGGTATTACACCTCCTGCGATTTCAGGGGAAGGTGCCGTGGGAAGGGGATGAGGTGGTGAGGGTAATGGAGGAGTGGACCAGGGTGTCACGGAGGGAACGATCCCTTCGGAATGCTGACAGGGGAAGGGAGGGGAAGATGCGTTTGGTAGTGGCATCATGCTGGAGGTGGCGGAAATGGCAGAGGATGATCCTTTGGATATGGAGGCTAATGGGGTGGAAAGTGAGGACAAGGGAAACACTGTCACGGTTCTTTTCTTTCAGATTTCCAGCAGTATTTTGCTTCTGATCTGTTGTGAACTTGATATATTGGCCAGCCTGACGGTACATTGTGACCTCTTTTATACAGTGATGAGTTACTGACTGAGAGATGCCACATAGATCTCCAGACGATCCCTGGAATGAACCACGGGCAAAAAAGCTGAGTGTCAACGTCAGTTTGTGGCTCAGGGCATTGAATGCCTGCCACATCCCATTGGCATCAACTCCTGCTCCGGCATACCGCACAGCTTCGCCACCACCTCCCTGGACAGATGCAGTCTTTGTAGACATTGGTAAGGAGACATCCCAATGAAGCTGAGCCTCTGATGGTAGCTGGGTAGCACCATCTGCCACCCTGAGGCTGTCCTCTAGCCCCCATACGCCCCCCTTGTCCATGTCCAATGCCTTCATCAGGCTGCTGGAGTCCCCCTGGCCACTGCACAGCCACTCCATGTGGCTACATCCACATCTCGCTGCCACTGTCCTCCTCACTGGAGGGGTCAAAGTCTGAAAGCATTGACCCCAGAGTCAGATGTGATGAGCTTCTGAAATACCTTGTCCTGCCTCCAGTGGTGCTGTGGACCTGGGAGACACCTTCCCCAAGCAGTACTTCTCTTTGGCCCAACCCTCTGCAGTGCCTCCAATTTTGATAGTTTATTTCTTGAAGACATAGCCTGCAAACAGCTTCACAGTATGGCTGCCAGTTTCCTCCACAACTCAGCTGCCATTGAGATTTCACCTCACCTGAGTAGGCGAGACTCAGCCTCTGTACATCTTCTGCACCATTGGTAAAATCAGAAAAAGGTAGGAAAATACCTGACAATTGGCTGTCTAACAACCTTAATTACCTGCCCACCACTGATCTGTCAGCCACTGATCCATCACTGTCCACAGACGGTAAAGTTGGTCGATGGCGGGAACTTGTTGGGGAAGCCAGCCCAATGCGGGCCCATGCCATTTTATTGGCCCCCCACCTCCATTCCCTCCGACACGGGGAGGTAAAATTCTACCCTAGGAGACAGAAATGAAAATTGTTCTATTCTCCAGGACTAAGATCCCACAGTTTGATAAGCACAAAGAAGAGTTAAGAGTCAATTTTAAACCTATCCACTCAGCAGACACCATGCAGGTGGACAATTAAAATCGACCAGGTGGCCAACTGCCAATATCCCTCCTGGATCCTTCCATCATCAATTTCAACCTGTTCTTAGAAAGCAGCATTGGCACTGAGTGAAACTGATGGAGTCCTTTAACTGTGCAGGTCAGGGTCTGATTATGGTGCAGGCCCCAACAACGGCTTTAATTCCAAGTGGAGCAGGGAAGCTGCTGTGGCTTTTCTGTTGGGTAAAGATGTGAGAAAAGACCGCTCAGGTAGGTTTGTTTGTGTCCTTTGTAGGATCAGGAGCAGCAGGAGAGCTCCTCTGAGCTCCACAAGGAAAGATTAGGCCTCCCCTGCCCCAGACTTACCCTCCCCTCCCCCCCATCACTTCATACCACAAGACCCTCATGTAACTCTGTTCCACACACTTACCTGAGTGCCAGTGGGCAGCCAAGGGTAGCCTAAATTTCCACAGGCTGACAGCTACTTCCTGCCCACTCCCCGCCCATTCCAGGCAAGAAATTGGCTGGTGGCACGTCAATGAGACCTGACAGTTGAAACCACCGTGGCCTCAACCTGCCATGGGTGAGCAGGAATATAACTGAAAGATGGCAGTTAAAATCCTCCCCTTTAACTTTAAAAGACGTCTGGACACAGGCTACTCAACTTGCAGTCAGAGTAGCCCAGAGAAAGTCAATAATAAAACAGGAACAGCAGATTTAATATTTTGTATAATATTGGGTTTGTACAATTAACAGTACTATTTTTTCAAACAGCATATAAACATTACATGAAAATAATCACACACCAGTAATTTTATTATTTTTGTCACACCTATAAAATAATATGATACTGTTATACTATGATTTACATGTGAGCATTCATTTTATTAGAATCTACAAGAAAAAAAAACGTAATATATTATTGTGCATTTGCATTCTATAATTTCCAAATTATATATCTTACAAGTTTTGCATCTGAATGCTTTTGAAGAGCTGCATGTGCATTTTCATTACTGGAGAATCACACTCAGATTACTTATTTAGCATGTGCATCCTGCTTTGAATACCATATTGCTCTTCAGTGTCATGATTTGTGGATTAAGGCATGCCTCCCAATCACTTTCTTGGAAAAATGCAAAACAGGTGTGTCAAAAGCTCTCACAGAAGGAATTGCTTGTGCCTAACACTTGTATGTTTCAGGCTTTCCAGATCAAAGCAAGGCACTGAGTCAGTTTTAACAGATTAGGAGAGAATGAAATCATATCTATGCGGTATCTGTGCTGATCACAGAAGTGTTTGCCAGATTCAAATGTTATTATGTTATCTTTTTGAGTTAGAGCTATTTTAAAGGTCCTCTGGAATCTTGTTGGTGACAGTGAAAGAACAAACAAGCTTTACAGCGTTGGCTTTTATTGAAAGGCAAAACATATTATCAGACCAGATGAATTATAGCAAGTACAGTTAAAGCATGGCAAAGGGAAGTGAATGAAGTATAAAGTTTTGGAAGGTATGAACAATCAAATTAGAATCAGGCCAAAGAATGTCAATTATTCCACCCAAATGTGGGCATTTGGGATCACAACTGACTACGAATAAGAATTTAGGTTTCTTCAGAATTTCATGGTAGTTTCAGAACTTCAAATATCAGGGGATCTGGAAACACAAATCCAATCTCACCTGTATGCGTGTGCCCTAGACTGGCTAATTTCCCTCTCCCCACACTATACTGCTGACACCAGATACGCTCTCACTCCTTTAGTACCAGATATGAGATAGAGAACTTCCTCCCCCATAGCCGATCATCAGCCAAAATCACTGGAAAATTTATACAGGTTATCACTGGAGGAGTTAATATTGATTCTAAAATTGGTGTACTCTGTCTCAGTCAATGGAAGTGGAAATGAGAATATTATTTATGACTCTTCTTGCCAACAACTGCATTTAGCAATCAGTCTCAGCCAATGGAGATGGAGACCAATGGTTGGGTTACATGTTTTATTACAGATGTCACATACCCCAATATCTTCATCACCCACCATATGATGCCCAGTCACAAGAGTAAACAACTGGGAGGACAAAGAACATAGTGCTGCCCTGTCTTGGGCAATGCTTAAATGTGAATGTCTCAGAAATCAATATTGTTTGCCTGAACTGTAGGCCTTCAGGCGGAATGAAGGACAGCTATGAGATTAGTAAGCTGCTTTTCAAATCCCTGCCTATGTATTCCCTATTGACGTGTTTGAAAACTACAAATTTTGTATAAAACCAAGAAAAACATTGGGCTGAATTTTAACATTTGGACCCGCTCGTAGCGGGGGAGGCAGAAGTGGGTCGGAACTGGCAAGTTTGTGGAGCAGGTTTTTCCGTGACTCTTTAACTGAGCCACAGCACGGGCGTCCCACTTTCAGCATTCCTGACCAATTGAAGTGGGCAGACATGATCACATCCTGCACCTGATTGTTGAAGCCTCAATATTTAAAGGGATCCCAGCGAGGGACAGATTGGAATCTTTCTACAACTGGCAAGTTGAGAGGATGGTAGCATAGTGGTAATGTTACTGGACTAGTAATCCAGAGGCCCGGACTAATGTTCCAGAGACATGGGGTTGGATTTTCTTCTCCCGCCAAAGAATGGCGGTCCACATGCGCGAACTGCACACCACCATTCCTCACGGCAGCCCATGATAATGAGGCAGTTGGGGCCCTCCCCCTCCAATCACGTGGAGGGGGGCGGGCTCTCCGATGCCGGCAATGGCATCAGCTGCCTGTACACAGGCGCTGGTGCCATTTTTAAAGGGCAGCCAACCATGCCAGCTCATTTACATTTTTAAAGTAATAACCCCTCCACATACTGATTAAAAATCTATTGCACCTTTCCCACTCCCAATAGCAATTAAATTCAATATTTGTCCTCTCCCCCTCCCCCAAAACACTTACCTTCAATATTGACCTTCCCCCCCCGCCCCCCACAAATTGAACAAAGTACAGAGGTCACCCCTTCCCACCATCCCCTACACTATTAATGTAAATCTGACCCCATTCCCCATTGGGAACTCAGTAAACTCCCAGCCCTGAGATCGTACCCCACCAGAGCAGCTGGGTAATTTAAATTCAATTCATCAATAAATCTGGAAGAAAAATGTTAGTCTCATTAACAATAAGCATGAAACTACTGGATTGGCATAAAAACCCAGCTGGTTCACTAATGTCCTTAAGGGGAGGAAATCTGCCATCCTGACCTGGTCTGGCCTAGATGTAACTTCAGACCCACAGCAATGTGGTTAACTCATAACTGCCCTCTGAAATGGCCGAGCAAGCCATTCAGTTGAAGAGCAATTAGGGATGGGCAATAAATGCTGGACTGACCAGCGACACTCACATCACAAGAATTAATTTTAAAATAAGTGAGAGACAGCAACTCTAGTGATGGAGTCTCAATGTAAGCAGGCTGCTCCCTGGTCCTCTGAGGCATCCCCGGAGATCAAGCTGCAGGCTATAAGAGTCTGAGAGAAATATTGACCCCAGGGGTGGGAGGAAGAGGCTTGCCTGGAAACCAAGCAGGCGTGGCTGGAACTGGCTGAGGAGGTGAGCAGCAGGTGTGTGGTGCCTCGCTCATGGATACAGTGCCTGTAGAGAATTAATGACCTCATCAGGGCAGGAAAAGTGAGTGGCATACCACATTCATTTGCCAACCCTCCCACTTTAACTTTTCAAGCCTTCTCCTGCACAGTGCTTCTCAGATCAACACACCCAGGCCTCTTTCTCAAGGCACCTTCTCACATACTGCTCTGAACATCCAGCACTAACACTCACCCTCATCTTAATGCCATCTCACACCTATCCCTCACAGCCTCCACATATGTTGTCATTCCATTCGTTCGTACATTCATTCATAACTTTTTTCTCCCCTTGCAGAAGAGAGCGTAGCATGCCAGGGAGAGACAGAGAACCAGAGGTAACCCTTTAGTTACAGCCACCCTGACTGCTGCAGAGGACAAAGCAATGGAGACAAGCAGAGTCTTGGCATGTATAGCCATTGATGATGGAGAGATGGGGGTTCCCAGAGACCTGGTGACAGAATTAGACATCTCACAACCACATGTCATAAAACACTCACTCATGTTGGCTTGATGGCAGCAGCCACTGTAACATGATGATCTGCACAATGTTGACTTTGAACCCTTTCACCTTGTCAGTTCTAATTTGCGTCTTTCATCTCCCATATGTCCTTCAAACGTCATGCAGGATCTGGTGCCAGATGAGGACTAAGATTCCACAGAGGAGGTTGTACACTCTGCTGAAGCAGTGCCACATGACTTGTGCACACCCTCTCTTTTTATATTCGTTCATGGGATGTGAGTATCGCTGGCTAGGCCACCATTTTTCGCCCATCCCTAATTGCCCTTGTGAAGGTGGTGTGAGATACATTCCTGAACCACTGCAGTCCTTAGGGTGTAGGTGCACCAACAGTGCTGTTAGGAAGGGAGTTCCAGAATTTTGGCCCAGCGACAGTGAAGGAATGGCGATATAGTTTCAAATCAAGATGGTGTGTGGCATGGAGGGGGAGTTGCAGATGGTGTTCCCATGCATCTGCTGCCCTTGTCCTTCTAGCTGGTAGAGGTCGTGGGTTTGGAAGGTGCTGTCTAAGAAGCCTTGGTGCGTTGCTGCAGTGCATTTTGTAGATGACACACACTGCTGCCACTGTGCATCAGTGGTGGAGGGAGTGAATGTTGAAGGTAGTGGATGCGGTGCCAATCAACCAGTCAAGCTTTGTCCTGGATGATGTCGAGCTTCCTGAGTGTTGTTGGAGCTGCACCCATCCAGGCAAGTGGAGAGTATTCCATCACACCCCTGACTTTTGCCTTGTAGATGGTGGACAGGCTTTGGGGAGATAGGAGATGATAGCAGCCTCTGACCTGCTCTTGTAGCCATGGTATTTATGTGGCTGGTCCAGTTCAGTTTCTGGTCAATGGTAACCCCCCAGGATGTTGATGTTGGGGGATTCAGCGATGGTAATGCCATCCAATGTCAAGAGGAGATGGTTAGATTCTCTCTTGTTGGAGATGGTCATTGCCTGGCACTTGTGTGGCACGAATGTTACTTGCCACTTATCAGCCCAAGCCTGAATGTTGTACAGATTTTGCTGCACCTGGACACTGGCTGCATCTGTATCTGAGGAGTTGCGAATCATACTGAATATTGTGCAATCATCAGCAAACATCCTCACTTCTGATCTTATGATGGAGTTGAAGTCATTGATGAAGCAGCTGAAGATGGCTGGGCCCAGGACATTACCCTGAGGAACTCCTGCAGTGATGTCCTGGGATTGAGATGATTGATCTCCAACAACCACAATCATCGTCCTTTGTGCTAGCTATGACTCCAATCAGCAGAGAGTTTTCCCCCTGATTTCCATTGACTCCAGTTTTCCTGGGGCTCTGTGACGCCATACTCGGTCAAATATTGCCTTAATGTCAAGGGCAGTCACTCTCACCTCATTTCTGGAGTTCAGCTCTTTTGTGCATGTTTGGACCAAGGCTGGAATGAGGTCAGAAGCTGAGTGGCCCTAGCGGAACCAAAACTGAGCATCAGCGAGCAGGTTATAGCTGAGCAAGTGCTGCTTCATAGTGCTGTCGACGACCCTTTCCATCACTTTGCTGATGATTGACACACACACACGTTGGTGGGGCCTCCAAGACATGTAGTTGGATTGTCACATGGTGAGCCACTCATCACAAGTGAGCAGGAGCAGGTATTGGAGACAGGAGCAGCAGTGGAGAGTTTCCATCAGAGGGCGAAGGATCCTTCAAGCTCTGCTCAGCCAGACGCAGTTGCTGAGCCTCGGGCATCATTGATGAAGAGGACTATTGTGGAGCAGCAGAAGAAACTATGTGAGGTTCTGTCAGCATTTCCAGAGGCACTGCACACTATTGGAGAGAGATTGGAGGAGTCCATCCCCACCATCAATTGCATAATGTCTCAGGCCTTTGTGCCGATATCTATCTCCATGGAAAGAATGGCTACCTGCATGGAGCAGACGTGGCGCACACTGGCCCTGACCAACAGTCGGCACACTCAGTCTGCCAACTTAAATAGGATGAAGGAAAGCCTTGCCATGGCTATTCAGCATCTCAATTTAGTGCAGCTAAGTTCTCTCCTGGGATGTGCAGGTGGGCCGTATGAGGGAAAGTGGAGAAATGGGACATGGAAGTGGGGACTCTGCTCAAAGTGCTCCCACTTGTTCACCCTTGCCCTGCCCTCCCCAGTCAGAGCCCCACATGCTGCCCGATTTACAAATCTGCCTCTGCACAGGTGCAGGTGGGGCAGTCTTTGGCAGGGCCCTCACGGGCTCCAAAACCTAGAGGACGTCAGCCACAAGGATTAGAGCAGCCCTCTCTAGCAAAATAAAAGGGGCCTGGGGTATAAAGGCCAAAAAAAACAAAAAAACCCCAAAAAAACAGGGTTACAGGGTTAAAATGGGTTAGATATAGAATAAGGTTCCCTCTATACTGTCCCAAACACAAAAAAAGAAAGATAGAAGAAAAAAATGGATTAGATTTAAAGTAAAGCTCCCTCTATACTGTCCCATCAAACACTCCCAGGACAGGTACAACATGGGATTAGCTGGAGAGTTTGGGGCACATGCTATGTGTAATCAGGCGAAGCAGCTGCATCTGTACAGGCTGGTGGGAGCAGCAGCTGAAGAGGAAAGTGGAGAGAGGAGAAAGCTGAGAACTGAGAGTTGAGAATTACAAAAAGAAAAGAAAAAGAGAAAAAAAAAGGATCTGAGCAGTCAGAGCAGGGGAATGATGAGCCTGCCTCTAGCTATGCTGAGCCCATAGGGGTAGAATCATGTCGGAGTAAAAGAAAAAGGAAGAAAGAGAATTTGTAGTTTCACAAATGAAATCTCTTGGGTGTTTAAAGGTTTGTTGCATTGTCACTTTCATTTTCAATGTTTATGCACCATAAACTTTGTTTCAAAGCTCCATCATCCGTGCATCGGTGCCTGCCGCCTGCCAAGTGGCCTTCAGCCTTGAGGTAAATGGTATGTCAAGGATGGAAGATGAGAAATGGGTGTCAGTGAGAGAGATGGATTGTTGGTTGTGGGACAGCTTTGTGCTGGAGACTGGGGGTGGCACAGTGGGTCCAGCATTAGTGTGCTAGAAAGCTGCACTGCCTCAGATCAGCTGAAGTGTGCCTGAGCGAGTCCATCCCGTGCATCCCTGGCCACACCAGCCTCTTCCTCCTTTTCTTGTGGATGCTCCTCTTTCTTCTCCTCTTTCTTCTCCTCTTTCTTCTCCTCTTTCTTCTCCTCCTCCAAAGATGCACAGCAGTCATCACCTTCCTCCTCCTGCAGCTCCAGTCCTCTCTGTGTTATGTTCTGCAAGACACAGCAGATCACTATCATTCTGGACACACTTACCGGTGCACATTGAAGGGTGCCCCCGGATCTGTCTGGGCACCTGAATCACACCTTCAGCATCCCAATGGCTTGCTGAATGACCACTCTTGTGTTCATGTGGCTTCGAATGCACCTTTCCTGGGCATCAATGGTAGGACTTTTCAGAGTACCATTAGCCACGTGTGTCGAGGGTAGCCCTTGTCTTCAAGGAGCTAACCGCTGTCTCAGCTTGGAAATGCAAGTATCTGTGGGAGACTTGACCAGCGAGGAATGAAGGCACCATGGAAGCTTCCTGGTTATCTTGCACAGACATGCATGATAATCTTTCAGTAGTTACATACTGACTGAACATTAATGGAGTGGAATCCCTTCTGATTGACAAAGACTGCTGGCTGATCTGAGGGTGCCTTGATTGCCACATGTGTGCAATCCATGAGTCCCAGTACCTGTGGGAATCCAGCCAGAGCAGTAAATCTAAGGGCCTTCTCATTCTGACTGGCCTCATCAGTAGGAAAGTAGATGTAAGTGGCGGCCCTGGAAAACATGGCCTCGGTCATCTGGGAGATGTACTGGTAGTGAGGTTTTGCAGATGTCACCAGCAGATCCCTGGAAGATTCTGGGGGTGGTAGGTGGGGGGGAGGCGGTGGGTGCGGTGGCGTTGGGCGGCTACGAGGAGGGAAATAAATTCAGGGCTGTGGTGTCTTTGACCACCATGGGCAAAGTATGCCCACCTGGTTTACTTGGAAGGAGGTCTTCTGCCAGGAGCTGCAAATGTCACCAAATGACCTGATGTGAGAGTCTGAGTCTTCTGTGATACTGGTGCTCAGTCATGTCCATAAAACGCATCCTCTACCTGTATATCCTGGGCTGCATTGTATTCTGGAGACAGGGGTCCTGGTAGCAGGCTGGAAGGCAGGAAGAGACCCCGCCTTGGCCCTCCATCAGGCCCCCAAAGCTATTTCTGGTGGGCAGGCAATCAACTGCCTACTGTCAGGGATGCCATCCCTTGAAGGGATGAGGTCTCACCTCCAGAGCTGCCAGCCAATCAGAGGGAGGTAGGCAGCAAGCACCACTGGAGGGGGGGACACTCCGGGGGCCCTGGATTGCCTCCAAAGGAGGGAGACCCACCGACCCTGCTAGGAGGCTGCCAGGCTTTACCTGGTGGTGTCTCCCTGTGATGGTGGACCCATTCACCTTCTGCAAAATTGAGGTGGAGGTGGGCCTCGGCCTTCCCTGCCCTGGACAAAATGGCAGGGGGCATGGGCAATGGTGGGAACGGTGCCCCTGATAGTTTATTTGCCCCGCCTCTGTGCCTGCCTCCAAGGGCAGAATAAAATCCTACTCCTTGTGTTGGGGGTATTGCCTTCTGCAAGTTGGAGCTCTGTGTTCATCCCCTCTGTCATGTGGAGCATCAGGTGGCTGAGGAGAAGGCTGCTGCTGCTCCTGCTGCTCCTTCGGTTTCTCATCAGAGATCCAAGGTGGAACTGCATAAGCGGCTTCCATGCTGATATAAGGGTTGACAGCTGGGATGAGTCGATTAAAGGCAAAAAAGTCCAAGGTAGTCAAAATGGCTTTCAAAGAATTGGAAATCACTTCCAAAGCAGTGAAAGCACACTCTCAAAGCATGTCCTGTGAGCAAAAGCCTTTCACTGAGGCAAAGAAGCAGCTGTCAGAACTCTAATTTAAAGGATTTCCAGCCTGTCAATTGCTCAGCCTCGTCAATCCCCAGTTCTCTTGCCTTGTTCAACCTGGCGAGTGCGAGTTCAAGTAAGCCCAGGAAACTCATGCACTGGCAGTTAGAGCCAGACTACATGGTTAAAGATGCAGTCAATTGGTTTTTAGTATATGTTAATTGCAGACCTGCCTGTCCCACGGGGGGTTTCCCGCACATTCACGTATATGTTCCAGTTAATTCTGGAAGTTGGCGGGTTCCTTCTGGCTTCCTGACTTGCTGGCATTTTTTGATATTTTAACCTCCCACATGCACCAAAGCCCACCCACCCTGGCATGATAAAACTCCCATTGTTGTAAAGATCACTGTAGTTCAGCATTTCTACGGCCATTTTAAATGGCCACTTCATTTACAAACATGAGTTTCCCTTTTGTAATTCATTTGAACTTGAAAACGAAGTTTTAAAATGAACCCCCCCCCCAAAATTTATGAAATAAAATTGTAATGCCCTTTCCAACCCCCCAATAAAAATTACAGTAGGTATTTGCCTTTCCCCCCCTCCCCCACAAAACACTTACCTTTGAATTCTGACCTTCCCACCACCCCCCAGACTGCACAAATTTGAAATTTCACCCCATCCCATTATCCCCTACACTGATGATGCTTATTTGACCCCATCCCCCCCCACACTGAAAATCTTAACTCTCCCTCCCACCTTACCCCCACCCAGTGTTAAGCCTGCTTTCCCCAGACGGGGAATTGAAGGAGCAGGAGTGCTGGCCACAGTGCTGAAGATTGTGGCAGGACCGGAAGATTGCCGGTAAGTATATTTAAATGAATTTGTTTCAATGATTTAAACATGGAAATTGAGGTCCCGTCGCCCAGTGGCAGGGGGGGTAGGGGCGCCGAAGGCCAGCCCTCCCAAGGTTGACCTCCGAGGCAGGCCTCTGCCAGAACAATCTTCCGCCCACCATCCCACTCCCCACCGCACCCCCTCCCCCCCACCACAGAGCCCAACATCATGAGCATGGTAAAATATAGCCCACGATCTCAAGAAAACTAGCTGGAGATGAAGTTCTCACTTAAGAAGGGGTCTTTCCTATGCTGTTGAGATGAAGAGCAGGGATGGATGTGGCTGGATGCATCAAATTCTGAATTTTAATTCCAAAGTAATTTTTTGTGTTTCCATCTCTAGTATGATCTTTAAGATATATTGAAGGTGACTAGCACAGAATGAAAAATGGAACTAAAACAATTTAGCAAGATAATTATAGAGTACTTTGTATCAATAATATTAACCCTTCCTTACCACTGTCTGTTCTGTAATTATGGTCAAATGATGTCAGATTTTCAAAAATTAATGCTGAATTAATGGCCTTAGCAACAGAGACTAAGAAGTACAGTGCTTAAGAAATGGGTTACCAATAATAATTATAGTGATTAACTTCAGTAAGAGTATCCTAGGAAAATGTTCAAGTCAGTTTGGCAAAGTTACTTGATAGGTTAAGGGACTTAAGACTAATGGTGATGATCTTAGAGTTATAAAGGTGACTATGGAGGAAATTTGTAGGCACTGGTTATTGTCAGGGAAGAGTTGTGGACAATGGTGAGGTTCTGCAGGACTGGAAATAGGTAATATGGTACTTGTTTTCAAAAGGATCACAAAACTGTCACCAAAAGACCCATTAATCAACTATCAATTATAGATGAAGTAATGAATTCTATTATCAGGAGTAGTTTGGAGAGTACCTGTGTAACACAATTTAAATAAAAAATTGTGGAGGATCCTACCTGACAAATCTTTAACCTCATTAAGGCTGTTGGCTGTTACAGAAAAAATATTAAGTGACAATTCTTATGATACGGTTCATTTAAACTTTTAGAGAGCTTTTGACAAAATCAGTCTCCTGGAATTCACTATCTAACGCCCTCGTGGAAGCACCTTCACCACAAGGATTGCAACCATGTAGAAGAAGGCCCACCATGATTTTTTTTCAGGGTAAGAAAGATTGAGCAATAAATGTGGGCTTTCTAGCATCTCTCATATTTATAGAATCATGCAGTCAGAGATTCATTACAGCACAGAAGGAGGCCGATTCAGCCCAACAAGTCCATGTCTGTAGAGCTATCCAAGCAGTCCCATTCCCCCACTCTATTCTCAGGACCTGCAAGTTTATATCCCTCAAGTGCCCATCCAATTTCCTTTTGAAATCATTCCCATTCGCTGCATAAAAAAGTTCTTCCTCATATTCCCCCTACTACTCTTGCCCAAAACCTTAAATCTAGTCCTTGTGCAATCAGCTAGTGGGAATAGCTTTTCTTTGTCTACCTTATCTAAACCTGTCATAATCTTGTACATCTCTATCAAATCTCCCCTCAATCTCCTTTGCTCCAAGAACAACCCCAGCTTCTCGAACCTGACCTTGTAGCTAAAATCCCTCATCCCTAGAACCATTCTGGTAAATCTCCTCTGCAACCTCTCAAGGACCCTCACATCCTTCCTAAAGTGTAGTGACCAGAACTGGATGCAATACTCTAGTTGTGACCTAACCAGAGCTTTATAAAGATTCACATAATTTGCCTGTTTTTGTACTCAACACTATTATGAAGCCCAAGATCCCATATGCTTTGCTAACTATCATGAACACAGTGGTGCAGTGGTTAGCACCACAGCCTCACAGCTCCAGCAACCTGTGTTCAGTTAGAATTAGAATTAGAATTAAAATATTACAGCGCAGTACAGGCCCTTCGGCCCTCGATGTTGCGCCGATCATCTGACCTACACTATTCCATTTACATCCATATGTCTATCCAATGACCACTTAAATGCCCTTAAAGTTGGCGAGTCTACTACTGTTGCAGGCAGGGCGTTCCACGCCCCTACTACTCTCTACGTAAAGAAACTACCTCTGACATCTGTCCTATATCTTTCACCCCTCAACTTAAAGCTATGTCCCCTCGTGTTTGCCATCCTCATCCGAGGAAAAAGACTCTCACTATCCACCCTATCTAACCCTCTGATTATCTTGTATGTCTCTATTAAGTCACCTCTCCTCCTCCTTCTCTCTAACGAAAACAACCCCAAGTCCCTCAGCCTTTCCTCGTAAGACCTTCCTTCCATACCAGGCAACATCCTAGTAAATCTCCTCTGCACCCTTTCCAAAGCTTCGACATCCTTCCTATAATGCGGTGACCAGAACTGCACGCAATACTCCAGGTGCGGCCTCACCAGAGTTTTGTACAGCTGCATCATGACCCCGTGGCTCTGAAACTCGATCCCCCTACTAATAAAGGCTAACACACCATATGCCTTCTTAACAGCCCTATTAACCTGGGTAGCAACTTTCAGGGATTTATGTACCTGGATACCAAGATCTCTCTGCTCATCTACACTACCAAGAATCTTCCCATTAGCCCAGTACTCTGCATTGCTGTTACTCCTTCCAAAGTGAATCACCTCACACTTCTCCGCATTAAACTCCATTTGCCATCTCTCAGCCCAGCTCTGCAGCCTATCTATGTCCCTCTGTACCCTACAACACCCTTCGACACTATCCACAACTCCACCGACCTTCGTGTCATCCGCAAATTTACTAACCCACCCTTCTACACCCTCATCCAGGTCGTTTATAAAAATGACAAACAGCAGTGGCCCCAAAACAGAACCTTGCGGTACACCACTAGTAACTAAACTCCAGGATGAACATTTGCCATCAACCACCACCCTCTGTCTTCTTTCAGCTAGCCAATTTCTGATCCAAAGCTCTAAATCACCTTCAACCCCATACTTGCGTATTTTCTGCAATAGCCTACCGTGGGGAACCTTATCAAACGCCTTACTGAAATCCATATACACCACATCCACGGCTTTACCCTCATCCACCTGTTTGGTCACCTTCTCGAAAAACTCAATAAGGTTTGTGAGGCACGACCTACCTTTCACAAAACCGTGCTGACTATCGCAAATGAACTTATTCTTTTCAAGATGATTATAAATCCTGTCTCTTATAACCTTTTCCAACATTTTACCCACAACCGAAGTAAGGCTCACAGGTCTATAATTACCAGGGCTGTCTCTACTCCCCTTCTTGAACAAGGGGACAACATTTGCTATCCTCCAGTCCTCCGGCACTACTCCTGTCGACAATGACGACTTAAAGATCAACAACAACGGCTCTGCAATCTCCTCCCTGGCTTCCCAGAGAATCCTAGGATAAATCCCATCTGGCCCAGGGGACTTATCTATTTTCACTCTTTCCAAAATTGCTAACACCTCCTCCTTGTGAATCTCAATCCCATCTAGCCTAGTAGGCTGTATCTCAGTAATCTCCTCGGCAACATTTTCTTTCTCTACTGTAAATACTGACGAAAAATATTCATTTAACGCTTCCCCTATCTCCTCTGATTCCGCACACAACTTCCCACTACTATCCTTGATTGGCCCTGTTCTAACTCTTATCATTCGTTTATTCCTGATATACCTATAGAAAGCCTTAGGGTTTTCTTTGATCCTATCCGCCAATGACTTCTCGTGTCCTCTCCTTGCTCTTCTTAGCCCTCCCTTTAGATCCTTCCTGGCTAGCTTGTAACTCTCAAGCGCCCTAACTGAGCCTTCACGTCTCATCCTAACATAAGCCGCCCTCTTCCTCTTGACAAGCGCTTCAACTTCTTGAGTAAACCACGGCTCCCTTGCTCGACAACTTCCTCCCTGCCTGACAGGTACATACTTATCAAGGACACGCATTAGCTGCTCCTTGAATAAGCTCCACATTTCGTTTGTGCCCATCCCCTGCAGTTTCCTTCCCCATCCTACACATCCTAAATCTTGCCTAATCGCGTCATAATTTCCTTTCCCCCAGCTATAATTCTTGCCCTGCGGTATATACCTGTCCCTGCCCATCGCTAAGGTAAACCTAACCGAATTGTGATCACTATCGCCAAAGTGCTCACCTACATCTAAATCAAACACCTGGCCGGGTTCATTACCCAGTACCAAATCCAATGTGGCATCGCCCCTGGTTGGCCTGTCCACATACTGTGTCAGAAAACCCTCCTGCACACACTGGACAAAAACAGACCCATCTAAAGTACTCGAACTATAGTATTTCCAGTCAATATTTGGAAAGTTAAAGTCCCCCATAACCACTACCCTGTTACTCTCGCTCCTGTCGAGAATCATCTTCGCTATCCTTTCCTCTACATCTCTGGAACTATTCGGAGGTCTATAGAAAACTCCCAACAGGGTGACCTCTCCTCTCCTGTTTCTAACCTCGGCCCAGACTACCTCAGTAGACGAGTCCTCAAACGTCCTTTCTGCCGCTGTAATACTTTCCTTGATTAACAATGCCACACCCCCCCCCTCTTTTACCCTCTTCTCTGTTCTTTCTGAAACATCTAAATCCCGGAACCTGTAACATCCATTCCTGCCCCTGCTCTACCCATGTCTCCGAAATGGCCACAACATCAGGATCCCAGGTACCAACCCATGCTGCAAGCTCACCCACCTTATTCCGGATGCTCCTGGCGTTGAAGTAGACACACTTTAAACCAAGTTCTTGCTTGCCAGTGCCCTCTTGCGTCCCTGTAACCTTATCCCCTACCTCACTACTCTCAACAGCCTGTACACTGGCACTGCAATTTAGGTTCCCATTCCCCTGCTGATTTAGTTTAAACCCCCCCCGAAGAGCACTAACAAATCTCCCCCCCAGGATATTGGTACCCCTCTGGTTCAGGTGAAGACCATCCTGTTTGTAGAGGTCCCACCTACCCCAGAAAGAGCCCCAATTATCCAGGAAACCAAAACCCTCCCTCCTACACCATCCCTGCAGCCACGTGTTCTGGGTACTGCCTGTGCAGACTTTGCAAGTTCTCCCTGTGACTGCATGGGTTTCCACCGGGTGCTCTGGTTTCCTCCCACAGCCAAAGACTTGCAGGTTGATAGATAAATTGGCCATTGTAAATTGCCCCTAGTGTAGGTAGGTGGTAGGAGAATGGTGGGGATGTGGTAGGTAATATGGGATTAATGTAGGATTAGTATAAATGGGTGGTTGTTGGTCAGCACAGACTTGGTGGGCCAAAGGGCCTGTTTCAGTGCTGTATATCTAAATAATAATAAATAATTTTTTGAAGTGTGAGATTTTTAAAGTATTACTTGAAAGTATAGAATTAGAAGATTCTGCAGCCAATACTCCCTTTCTGATGAAGGAATATTTCTAATGGTATCAAGACAGACAGAATGGCAAAGGAAGAGGGGTAGCCCGGATAGTAAAGGATGATATAAGGACATTAGTGAGAAAGGATCTGGCCTCAGAAGATCATGAAGTAGACTGAGTGTGGCTGGAAATTAGGAATAGCAAGAATCAGAAAACATTGGTGTGAGTAGTTTATATACCCCCTAACAGTAGTTATACCATTGGACAGAGCATTAAACAAGAAATTGTTGGAGCTTGTAACAAAGGCAATTTAATATTGTGGGGGACTTTAAGCTTCATATAGACTGGGTTAATGAAATTGGCAAGAGTGGTCTAGAAGATGAGTTTGTAGAATGTTTTTAGGACAGTTTCTTGGAGCAATACTTTGTGGAACTGACGAGAAATAAAGCTATCTTAGCTCTAGTATTGGGTAATGAAGCATGGTTAATTAGTAATGTCATAGCAAAAGATCCACTGGTTAATAGTGATCATAATACCATTGAATTCCATGTTAAGTTTGAAAGTGACATACTCCAATCACAAACAAGAATCTTAAGCTTAAACAAAGCCAATTACATAGGTATGAGGGGAGAACTGGCTGAGGTAAATTGGTAAATAGACTAAAAGGTATGGTGGTAAATGAACAGTAGGAAACCTTTAAAGAAACAATTCAAAATGTTCAACAAAAATACATTCCATTGAAAAACAAAAACTCAGCAAGAAAGACCCAAGTGTGGCTCACTCAGGAAGTTGAAACGGTCTAGTGAGGAGGTGTTGAAGGGCTTCCCCCTTTTCTCTTTCCTGTTTGATCACAACAAGTTTAATTCTTTCTTAAAATGGATGTACTGGCCAATTCAGTATGTGTTTGATTACTTACTTGCTATGATCATAACAAGCACCAATCAAACAGGTTTTCTTGAGTTAACAAAGAAAGAGGTTAACTTTATTGTACCTAAACCGAACTAACTAAAATAATAAACAACATGCCAAATTTCACTCTCACACACACACAACAGGTTTACACACACACAATAGGTTACAGAGTGGGGAAAAGGTACATTGGTTGCGTTAGAGTCCATATAGAAAAGGTGTACAATCTGTGGAGTTCGGTGATTCAGTTGGCTTCTAGCTGAATTCAGTCGTCCTGAGGCTTTTAGGTTTGAAGAGGTAGATGACTGGTTCAGTGAGTCTCTTGGAGATAGCAATGCGGATGATTTCCTCCAAGTGGGTTTCGGATTGTAGCCGGAGTATGCAAAGGTGGTCAGTCAGCAAGCAGGATTTGAAAGCTTCCAAGCTGGAATGGAGAGAGGGAGAGGGAGGGACCCCCACGTAGGGTCTGCTTATGTCAGAGTCCAGTTGGTTTTCTATTGCTGCAGAGAAAAACATAAGCTTAAAACTGCAGATGGGGAGGGGCTTGTCACATGACAGTCACTCAGTGATTCAAACATAGCAGTTATCAGTATTTCTCTGCTTGCTGAAAAGAACAGGTAGTTCCTTTAAACTTCCTGGGTCCTGGTTCTTGCTGGGAAATGCATAGTCATTTTTGTCTCCCTCCTGACAGTCCTTTGCAATGTAGGATACAGTGCAGCAAACTAGGTGATCATCTTAAGCTGCCAACAGTCATCCTGTTTTAAATGTTCTTTTTAAATTTCTTCAAAAAAAATATACATTCAGATCTCCAGTCAGTGGACCAAAGAAAATTATCATTCAACAAAACACATTGGCATAACAAAGTAAAGGATAGTATTAGATTAAAAGAACAGGCTTACAATAGTGCAAAAAAGAATAGCAAGACTGAGCATTGGGAGTGTTTTAGAAACCAGCAAAGGGCCACCAAAACGTTGATAAAAAAGGAAAAAATAGAATATGACAGTAAACTAACCAGTAATATTGTAAGAGCTTTTATAGGTATTTAAAAGGAAGAGAGTAACTAAAGTATATGTTAGTCCCCTAGAAGAAGAGACAAGAAAAATTATGATGGGGAATTAGGAAATGGCAGAGGCATTGAACAAATATTTTGAGTCTGTCTTCATAGTAGAAGACACAAGTTTCATACCAGAAATAGACAGTAACCTAGGGGCTAAAAAGAGTAAGGAAGTTAAGGAAATTAATATCAGCAGAGAAGAAGTTTTGGAGAAACTTAAGGAACTAAAATCTGACAAATCCCTGGGACCTGATGACCTACACCCTAGGGTTCTAAAAGAGGTAGCTGCAGAGGTAGTGGATGCGAATTCCTTAGATTCAGGAACGGTCCCATCAGATTGAAAATTGGCAAATGCTACATCGCTTTTCAAGAAAGGAGAGAGAAAACAGTGAACTACAGGCCGGTTAGCCTAACATCAGTCATTGGGAAAATGCTGGAAACAATTATTAAGTACATCTTAGCAATGCACTTTGAAAAGCACTGTCCTGTTTGACAAATTCATTAGAGATTTTGAGGATGTAACTAGTAGGGTAGATAAAGGGGAACCAGTAGATGGATTTCCAAAGGGCATTTGATAAGGTGCTACACAAAAGGTTAATAGGCAAGATAAGGGCTCATGGAGTTGGGGTAATATATTAGCATGGATAGAGGATTGGTTAACAGACAGGCAGCAAAGAGTGGTCATAAACGGGGCATTTTCAAGTTGACAGGCAGTGAATAATGGAGTGCTGTAAAGATCAGTGCTGGAGCCATTTACAATCTATATCAATGACTTAGATGAACAGACAGAGAGTAATGTATCTAAGTTTGCTGATGATACAAAGGTGGGTGAAAAGGTAAGCTGTGGAGAGGACACAGAGAAGCTGCAAAGAGATATAGAAGGTTAAGTGGATGGAAAAACAAGATGGCAGGTAGAGTATAATGTAGGAAAGTGTGAAGTTATGCACTTTGATTATAAGAATAGAAAAGCAGAATATTTTTTAAAATGTGTGAAACTTGTAAGTGTTGATGTTCAAAGAGACTTGGGTGTGTTTGTACAAACAACACAGAAAGCTAGCATGCAGGTACAGCAAGCAATTAGGAAGACAAATAGCATGTTGGCCTTTACTGCAAGAGAATTGGAGTACAGGAATAAAGAAGTCTTGCTTCAATTATACACGGTTTTGGTAAGACCATATCTGGAGTACTGTGTGCCGTTTTGGTCTCCACATTTAAGAAAGGATATAGTTGCATTGGAGGCGGTACAGCAAATGTTCACTAAATTGGTCTCAGAGATGAGGGGGTTGTTCTATGATGAGAGGCTGAGTAAATTGGGCCTATATTCTCTGGAGTTTAGAAGAATGAGAGACGATCTCATTGAGACATTCAAGATTCTGAAGGGGCTGGGTAGGGTAGACTCTGAGAGATTGTTTCTGCTGGTCGAGGAATCTAAAACATGGGGGCACAGTCTCAGGATAAGAGGCTGATCATTTAGGTTTGAGATGAGGAGAAATTACTTCACTCAAAGGGTTGTGAATCTTTGGAATTCTCTACCCCCGAGGGTTGTGGATACTCCATTGTTGAATACATTTAAGGCGGGGATAGACAGATTTTTGGTCTTTCGTAGAATCAAGGGATATGGCGAGCAGGAAAGTGGAGTTGAAGCCTAAGATCAGCCATGATCATATTGAATGGTGGAGCAGACTTGATGGGCCATATGGTCTGTGGCTCTCCTGTTTCTTGTGTTCTTGTGTTCTGACATTTTTAAAGAGAAAAATGGCAGAGACTGGCAAGGTTAAGAGTGTTGTGGAGGTTGAGTTGTCATCACAAGCAATATGTTCTCAGTAGAAACGTATAGCAATTAGAAGTACATTTTAGGATAGCCTCAGTACTTTGCTTGCAAAAGATGAACATATATCATGTCACACTTTAGAAATTATAGAATAGAATCATAGAATGGTTACAGCACAGAAGGAGGCCATTTGGCCCATCATGTTCATGCCAGTTCTCTGCAACAGCAACTCACCTAGTCCCACTCCCCCATGTTTTCCCCATAGCCCTGCAAATATTTGCTCCTCAGATAACTGACTAATTCTTTGTTCAAAGTCACGATTGAGTCTACCTCCAACACACTTTCAGGCCGTGAATTCCAGATCCTAACCACTGTCTGTATAAAAGTGTTTTTCCTCATGTCGTCGTTGCTTCTTTTGCCATTCACCTTAAATCTGGTTCTTGATCCTTCCGCCAACGAGAACAGTTTCTCCCTATCTACACTGTCCAGACCCCCCATGATTTTGAACACCTCTATCAAATCTCCTTTTAATCTTCTCCTCTCCAAAGAGAACAGTCCCAGCTTCTCCAATCTATCCACGTAACTGAGGTTATTCATCCCTGGAACCATTCTTGTGAATCTTTTCTGCACCCTTTCTAATGCCTTCACATCCTTCCTAAAGTGTGGTGCCCAGACCAATACTTGCTTTTGTACTCTATGCTCCTACTTAAAAAGCCAAGGTTCCCATATGCTTTATTAACGACTTTCTCGACCTGCCCTGCCAAATTCAATCATTTGTGCACGTATATCCACAGGTCTCTCTGTCCTGCACCCCTTTTAGAATTGTCCCCTTTATTCTATATTGACTCTCTTCATTCTCCCTACCAAAATGAATCATAGGATCATAGAAAGTAGGAGCAGGAGTAGGCCATACGGGCGGTCTAGCCTGCACCGCCATTCAAACAGATCATGGCTGATCATCTACCTCTACGCCATTTTTCCCCACTATCCCCATATACCTTGATGTCATTAGTATCCAGGAATCTATCAATTCTTGTCTTGAACATGCTCAATGATTGACCTTCCACAGCCGTCTGGGATAGAGAATTACACAGATTCACCACCCTCTGAGTAAAGAAATTCATCCTCATCTCAGTCTTAAATGGCCTTCCCCTTATTCTCAGACTGTGTCCCTTGGTTTTAGACTCACCAGCCAGGGGAAACATCTTATCCACATCTACCCTGTCATACCCTGTAAGAATTTTGTAAGTTTCAATGAGATCACCTCTCATTCTTCGAAACTCTAGAGAATACAGGCCAAGTTTCTGCAATCTCTCCTCATAAGACAATCCCACCATCCCAGGGGGATTCTCCACTGCACTCCCTCCATGGCAAGTATATTCTTCCTTAGATAAGGAGCCCAAAACTGTACACAATACTCCAGGTGCGGTCTCACCAAGGCTTTATACAATTGCAGCAAGGCATCTTTACTCTTGTACCCAAATCCCCTTGCAATGAAGGCCAACATACCATTGCCTTCCTAATTGCTTCATTTCACATTTCTTTGCATTAATTTCATCGGCCACCTCTCCGACCATTCCACCAGCCTCTCTATGTCCTGTGGAAGTTTATCACTATCCTCAACACAGTTCACAATGCTTCCAAATTTTCAAATTGTGCCCTGTACACTCAAGTCTAGGTCATTAATATATATCAGGAAAAGCAGGGCTCCTAAACCTGACCCCTGGGGAACTCCATTGTATACCCACCTCCAGTTCGAAAAACAACCGTTCACCACTACTCTCTGTTTGATGTGAAGATGTTATAAAAATAATTATAATAAATATTGGTATGCAGAAGATATTAATAAATTCTTGGTAAAGTAATATAAATTAATGCTGGCTACTATTTGAAAGTAAAAATGCGACTAGAGAGTCAATTAGAATATGTTAATCGTATTTGAATTGGTTCAGTTAAAAAAGGAAAGTACTGTATATCTCTAAATTTAAAAAAAAATGTTTTTCTAAAGTAATTTAAGTTGTTACATAGATTTTTTTTGTAAGAATTATGGTTCTCCCCAATTTTATGTTTTTACTCTTTGTTCAGTATATGATTCCGAGTTCCTTTCAAATGGCATTATCCATGTTTAATGCTGAATTCTAGGCTATTTTATGTTGAGAACTTTACTTACTAGGAATGGGACAGGATTGAGATTCAAATTGAAATGGAAATCAAACGATGATAAAAACAGCTGCTTATACTGAAGACTGGAAATGAAAACAGTTCTGATGAAGGATCCCACTCAAAATATTGACCCAACTTTCTTTTTATATCCCAATTGCTCTGCTATGATTTTGCAGCATTTGATTTTATGAGGTCCTTTTAAGTTTATTTAGAATGCTTGAATTGAGTTGAAATGAATTGAATTGTGCCAAACCTGTGTCTAAGCAATGCGTAGAATACTAAACATTACTTTGATATATCCCAAAACAGGGCAGGACAACCTTTTGCAAACTTCCTGGCAGCCAATTACAGAGCAGAGTATGCAAATGTGTGGGAAGAGACCTCTTGCTCTCTTCTTTAAAAAGTGGTATTGGGCAAAGAGGAAAAAAGAGAGAAATTAAAAACAATGACAGATTTCTACATAGAACACACAGCAAAGAAACAGGTCTACTGGTCTGTGCTGATGTTTATGTTCCACATGAGCTTCCTCTGACCCTACTTTATCTAACCTTATCTGCATATCCTTCTATATCTTTTTCCCTCTCGTACTTATTTAGCTTCCCCTGAAAAGCAACTGTATTATTAGCCTCAACTATTCCTCCAGGTGGCAAATTCCACATTCTAACCACTCTGGGTAAAAAGTTTCTCCCGAATTCTTTACTGGATTTATCAGTGACTATCTTATATTTAGCTTTAGACACCCCTACAAATGGAAACATCTTCTCCATGCCTATCCTATCAAACACTTTCATAATTTTAAAAACTACTATTAGGTCACCACCCAACCTTCTCTTTTCAAGAGAAAAGAGACTCAGTCTGTTCATCTTTTCCTGATAGGTATAATCTTGCAGTCTGGCATCATCCTTGTCTTTTTTGCAGCGTCTGTAGTCCATTTATATGGAGAATCATAGAAAAGAATCATAGAAAATGGTTACAGCACAGAAGGAGGCCATTCAGCCCATCGTATCTGTGCTGGCTCCCTGCAAGAGCAACTCAGCTAGTCCCACTCTCACACCATTTCCCTATAGCCCTGTAATTTCTTTCTCTTCAGGTGCTTATCCAATTCCCTTTTGAAAGGCACAATTGAATCTGCCTGCATCACACTCTCAAACAGTGCTTTCCAGATACTAACCACTCGCTGCATAAAAAAGCTTTTCCTCATGTCCCTGTGAGTTTTTTTGCCAATGACCTTAAATCAATGACATCTGGTTCTCGAACATTCTGCCAATGGGAACAGTTTCTTCCTATCTACCCTGTCTAGACCCCTCATGATTTTGAACACCTCTATCAAATCCGTCAATCTTCTCTGCTCTAAGGAGAACAACCCAGCTTCTCCAACCTATCCTTGTAACTAAAGTTGCTCAACCCTGGAACCATTCTCATAAATCTTTTCTGCATCCTCTCAAAAGCCTTCACATCCTTCCTAATGCATGATGCCCAGAATTGAACACAACACTCCAGTTGAGGCTGAACAAGTGCTTCAGAAAGGTTCATCATAACTTTCTTGCTTTTGTACTCTATGCCTCTATTTATAAAGGCCAGGATCCTGTATGCCTTCTTAACCACATTCTCAACCTGCCCTGCCACCTTCAATGATTTGTGCACATATAACCCCTGGGTCTCTCTGATCCTGCACCCTCTTTAGAATTATACCCTTTATTTTATATTGCCTCTCCTCATTCTTCTTAACAAAATGTATCACTTCACACTTTCTGCATTAAATTCCACCAGCTGTCTATGTTCTCTTGAGATCTATCACTATCCTCACAGTTCACAATACTTCCAAGTTTTGTATCAACTGCAAATTTTGGAATGGTGCCCTGGACACCCAAGTCTAGGCCATTAATGCAGATCAAAAAAGGCAGTTGTCCAAGTACTGACCCTTGGGGAATCTCACCATACACCTTCCTCCAGTCTGAAAAACAACCATTCACCATTACTCTCTATTTCCAATCACTCAACCAACTTTGAATCTATGCTACCACTTTCCCTTTTATTCCATGGGCTTTGATGTTGCTGGCAAGCTTGTTATGTGGCACTTTTATCAAATGCCTTTAGGAAGTCTAAGTACACCACATGAGCCACATTACCTTCATCAACCCACTCTGTTACCTCATCAAAAAACTCAATCAAGTTAGTTAAACACAATTTATCTTTAACAAATCCATGCTGGCTTTCCTTAATTAATCCACACTTCTCCAAGTGAATGTTAATTTTGTCCCAGATTAATGGCCGGAATTTTACCAGCCCTCTGGAGGCGGGCTGGGAGGCGGGAGGTTGGTAAAATGGCAGTGAAAGGCATCAGGAGAGAAGCCCGACATCTTACTGCCGCCGCGGAATGTTTCAAAAGGTGGGAACAGCAGCAGCTCGGCTGCCCACCGAACGGAGGCAGGCGGCCAATTAGTCCAATTAACTGGCCTACTAACGGCCATTTTACACCTCCACCAGTGTCAGAACGGCCCTGTGCTGTGTGGGGAGACCACCAAGTACATCAAGGGAGTCTCTCAACAGCTTCCGGGGTGGGGTGGTGGGGGGAGGGGGAACCTTACTTCCCATGGGCTCCATGTCCACAGAAGGCCCCCGTGGCAGCAATAGCAACCCCCGCGGCTCCAATGTCACTGCTGGAGGTTCACCCCTCCTATTGCCAGGCACCCTGCTTGGAGCCGGTATATTAAAAAAAATTCTCACCTGTCTCCCGGTCACTTCTATCGGTGGCGCTTTTGAGCCTACAGAGCTTATTTGGGCAGTGGTCCTGCTGGCAGCCTCTTAATTAGCTGCCGCTGGTAAAATCCCCTCCATTGTCCCGCCGTTCACCCACGCAGGCTCGGGACCTGCATTTGTTCCCGGCAGTGAGTTCCACGGAGTGCCAATAAAGTTCCAGCCATTGTTTCTTAAAGCTTTCCCACCACAACGTTAACCTGACTGGCCTGTAGTTGCTGGGTTTATCCTTACACCCTGTTTTGAACAAGGGTGTAGCATTTGCAATTCTCTAGTCATCTAGCACGACCCCGTTCCTAAGGAGGACTGGAAGATTATGGCCAGTACTTCCGTAATTCCCACCGTTACTACCCTCAACATCCTTGGATGCATTCCATCTGGCCCCAGCCTGTTCAAGCATTCGTATTTGATTGCCATCTTTGACTAATCTGTTGAAAACAATTAGAATGCTGTAACAAATATTTAAAAAGCAGAATACCCATTATGATTTGCTTTTAAACTTGCAATGAAAAAGTAAAGAAAGTTTTGCCCTGTTCCAATATTCCTTAGTTACAATCACAGCAAAGCATATTGTAATATGCCAGTGTGAATGTTTCCACTTCCCATTCTGTCATCTTTCTGAAATCTGCATGATATTACCAATTTTATGAAAATTAAATTCTATCGGCTTATGTCCACCAAGAACTGAGTTGAAACAACCTAAGTTAAATTTGACATAGGAACCCAAGTAGCTAGCAAAGACTTTGGCCTTAATTTAAAACCCACCTGGCCTGGCGAAAACTAGGCATGGGGGTGGGTGTTGGGGTGTTGGGTGGGGGAGCGGGTTGGTTGGTGGTGGACATTTTTTCCCCCCAAAAATATACTTTATTCATAAAAATCTGTAAAAAAAAAAAATACATTAGGAAACAGCTCAAAACAGCACCAAGTTGACATTCCAGAAAGTGCAAAGGAAATCAGTTTTCTTCAATACAGGAGTGAGTTGCCTCACAATCCTTCCATTCCATTTTACATGCCATGTACATTTTACAGCAAACCCATACTTGGTGTATATAGCCTGAGGGGTTTTCCAAGGGTCCAGCCCCTCAGTTCACTTTGGCGGGAGGACCTTACACAGTGGTCTTTCCCCATTGAGCCTTTGCAGCGGCTGCCCTAAGCTTTAGTGCGTCCCTCAGCACGTAGTCCTGAACCTTGGAATGTGCCAGTTTGCAACACTCAGTCGTGGACAACTCTTTGCGCTGGAAGACCAGCAAGTTTCGGGCAGACCAACAAGCGTCTTTCACTGAATTGATAGTCCCCCAGCAGCAGTTGATGTTTATCTCCGTGTGCATCCCTATGAATAGCCCGTAGAGCACAGACTCCTGTGTTACAGAGTTGCTTGGGACGAACCTTGGCAAAAAATACTGCATCTCTTTCCACACCTGCTTTGCAAAGGCCCATTCCAGAAGGAGGTGGGCAACAGTCTCTTCCCCACCACAGCCACCTCGGCAGCAGCGTGCGAGGCGGTGAGATTCCAGGCGTGCAGGAAGGATCTGACGGAGAGAGCCCTTCTCACCACCACTACATCTTGGTGCTTGATTGAAAGTTCTGGTGATGAGTCATTCTGCCAAAAGATTTTGGCTGTTTGCTCAGGGAACTATCCGACAGGATCCACCATCTCCTTTTCCCGCAGGGTCTTGAGGACATTCCGTGCAGACCACTGCCCGATGGATTGGTGGTCAATAGTGTTTTTCTGCACAAACTTTTCCATGAAGGATAGGTGGTACGGCACGGTCCAACTGGATGGAGCGTTCCGTGGCAATGTGGCCAGACCTATCCTTCGCAACACTGGGGACAGACAGAACCTCAGCATGTAGTGACACTTGGTGTTTGCGTACTGGGGATCTACGTACAGCTTGATACAGCTGCACATGAAGGTGTTCATCAGGATGATGGCAACGTTGAGTACATTTTTTCCGCCCTTATCCAGAGGTTTGATCAAGTCCCTCCAGACCCGGTCCATTTTGCTTCTCCAGATAATGCGGAAAATGGCTCGGGTGACCGCCATGGCACAGGAGTAGGCTATGGGCCAGACCTGCGCGACATACACAGTGGTGTTCCGCTGATGTAATCAGGTCTTGATTTGCAATTTTAACCTGAGGCCTGAGCAGGTGTTCCTCCCAGCCTCACAAGGAAACCTTGGGCCTCATTTAACCTAACTTTGGGCAGGAGCCTAATCTTAAACATGCAAATGAGACCTGGGAGCTAATATCTCCGCTGGCCTCAGCATCCGAGTTTGTCACTCCCTCATGCACCTGTAATTGTCAAACTAACTGTCCCATCCAGATCACATTTACCTTCATTTTCAGCTATTTTTGCACCATCTATATTATGCTTAGGACACCCATTTTCCTTTCCAATGTGCAGTACCTTGCACTTATCTGCACTGAATTCTATCAGTTATTTTTCTGCCCATTTACAGATATTATCGAAAGCTTTTTGTAGGTACCTACTACTTCCTCAGATTTCCCCCACCCCATCCAATTTAGTATCACTTGTGCATTTGAACTGCTTTTTTTATAAATTATTTTAACCACATTGGGAACTCTTGATGTGAAGTGGACTGAATTTGAGAAAAAATGCACAGAGCTAACCTGGAGCAATTCAGATGAATTCATATTTTGAAATGACTTTAATTAATACTGCTTAATTTATAAAAAAAAAAGAGTATTGTTGAAAGAAGATTGGAACACATAAAAAGATGATGAGATTTTTTGTGTACAGAATTGGCTCCTTAAATGAACACTGCAGCCAAACCAGAGCCAGACCCCTTTCTTCATTTTATTTTTAATACTGTTATGACCAGGTGAGAAAGGGGTCTAGGGGTTCCCTCTCAGCCTTTGCCTGGTTTAACCGTAACAGGCTTTAATTTTTAAAAACACAATTTTTTTTTACCTCCCCCTTTGTGAAACCTTGTTCACTGCTTTCCAATTGTAAGGCAAAGAAATCAATCAGACAGGTTTTCTTAGATTTAAACAAGAAAGATGGAAGTTTATTAATCTTAAACTCTAATTCGGTTAACAACTATAAATATGTGACGCGACCACACTAGCATGCATACGCGATACACACACATGCAGATTGAGACAGAAGTAGAAAGAATAAAGGGGAAAAGTTTGAGGCAATAGCTGGGATCTATTTACGGTGCTTTGAGTTCGATGTAGAATCTTTGGTTGCCGTTAAGTCTTACCGTTTTGTTGGGGCCCCGTGCGCACTTTAAAACTTGTTTCGATGTAGGTGTCTTTTCTCTCTTGAGGTTTAAGTGACTTCAGTGGATCCAGAAATTAGTGAGAGAGAGAGGCTCTCTTCTTCCAAGTTCAGTTACAATCTGCCGTCTGACCCAAGCTGTCCTGTGAGCAGTTCAAAGCCAGTCCTGGGCCAGTAGGATAGTCATGTGACTCGTTGTTTAAACAAATTCCTGCATTTGTGGATTCTCCACCTTGGCAAACATCCTGGAACGCTGTGCTCTTACATATTCAATGTCTGGTGGTCAAAATCCATTCAAGTTAATTGGATCAGGAAGCAATTCTTTTGTCTCTCCAAGCACTGTCCCTTAGTATGCAAATATTTTTCCAGCCACTGCTGATCTCTTTAAACAAGTCTTCTACTCATTCCAGCAACAGTTTAAAATTAATATTCATGTGATGAAATTAATATGCTTCATTCTTGGCAGGTGGGGGTCTTCATGACAAATACCTACAATTATCAGTGACGTTTTATAATATCTCCAAATTGAATCTGAAAGTATTTTATAGAGTTGTATTAAAATCACAAAACATCAAGATGGCATTAGAGTAAGGACAAATCCATTGTACTTACATTTAAAGTTATTATATGTTTAACCAAACATTACAAAGCTTTGTGTGGGTCAAAAGCACCCAGTGAATCTTTAAGCCACAAAGTAACAGTGCATATCGTGGCATTCCTAATGAAAACAAAATCCCTAATCCTGCACATGGACTACTGCACTAATGTACACTTGCACATTTGGTTTAGTTAGAAACAGCATAAAATGAAGAAATAAATTTGGCATGAAGAGGAAACTGTATTGCTATTTATTCTCATTATATACATGTGACATTGTGAAGATTTGAAATTCTGTTTATAGGAAATGCCATGAATTTATGAGCTAACTTCAACTGTCACGACTTTTGGCATGAGTTCATGAATCTCTTTTTTTATCTGATGTGCACATATTCTTCACTTAAATCCAATAACCACATAACCAACATCTCCAAGTTTGCACCATCTTAACTGTTGCATATTAGATTACAAATGCCCCAGGACATTGCTGCAGAATTCCTCAGGGGTAGTGTCCTAGGCCCAACCATCTTCAGCTGCTACACCAATGACCATCACCCCCATCAAAAGGTCAGAAGTGGGATATTCTCTGCTGATTATACAATGTTCAGTACCATTCACGATTCCTCAGATACTGAAGCAGCCCGTGTCCATATGCAGCAAGAGCTGGACAGTATTCAGGATTGGGCTGATAAGTGGCAAGTAACATTCGCGCCACTCAAGTGCCAGGCAATGACGATCTTCAACAAGAGAGAATCTAACCATCTCCCCTTTACATTCAACGGTAATACCATCATTGAATCCTCCAACATCAACATCCTGTAGGTTACCATTGACCAGAAACTGAACTGGAGCAGTCACATAAATACTGTGACTACAAGAGCAGGTCAGAGCCTGGGAATTCTGCAGAGAGTAACTCACCTCCTGACTCCCCAAAGCCTGCCCACCATCTACAAGGCACAAGTCAGGAATATGATGGAATACTCTCCACTTGCCTGATGAGCGCCGCTCCAACAACACTCAAGAAGCTTGACGCCATCTAGCACAAAGTAGCCCAACCACCACCTGAAACATTCACTCCCTCCACCACCGACATACAGTGGCAGCAGTGTGTACCATCTACAAGATGCACTGCAGCAAATCAACATGCCTCCTTCGACAACACCTTCCAAACCCACGATCTCTTCCACCTAGAAAGACAAAGGCAGCATATGTGTGGGAACACCACATACGAACATACGAATTAGGAGCAGCAGTAGGCCACTCGCCCCTCGAGCCTGCTCTGCAATTCAACAAGATCATGGCTCATCTGACTGTAACCTCAACTCCACATTCCCACCTACCCCCAATAACTTTTCACCCCCTTGCTTATCAAGAATCTATCTACCTCTGCCTTAAAAATATTCAAAGACTCTGCTTCCACTGCCTTTTGAGGATGAGAGTTCCAAAGACTCACAACCCTCTGAGAGAAAAAAAATTCCCCTCCTCTCTGTCTTAAATGGGTGACCCCTTATTTTTAAAAAGTGAGCCCTAGTTCTAGATTCTCCCACAAGGGGAAACATCCTTTCCACATCCACCCTGTCAAGACCCCTCATGATCTTATATGTTTCAATCAAATCGCCTCTTACTCTTCTAAACTCCAGCAGATAAAAGCCTAGCCTGTCCAACCCTTCCTCATAAGACAACCCGCTCATTCCAGGTATTAGTCTAGTAAACCTTCTCTGAACTGCTTCCAATGCATTTGCATCCTTCCTTAAATAAGGAGACCAATACTGTACACAATACTCCGGATGTGGTCTCACCAATGCCCTGTGTAACTGAAGCATAACCTCCCTATTTTTGTATTCAATTCCCCTCGCAATAAACAATAACATTCTATTAGCTTTCCTAATTGCGTGCTGCACCTGCATACTAGCTTTATGCGATTCATACACTAGGACACCCAGATCCCTCTGCATCTCAGAGCTCTACAACTATCTGCAAGTTCCTCTCCAAGGCACAGACCATCCTGATGTGGAACTATATTGCCATTCCTTCACTATCGCTGGATCAAAACTGCAGCAGTTCAAGAAGGCAGTTCACCATCATCTTCTCAAGGGCAATTAGGGATGGGCCAAAATACTGGCCCTGCCAGCGATGCCCACATCCCATGAAACAAATTTTAAAAACTTTTTAAATTACTGGCATTCTCTTCCTGACCCCATACTATTACCTCTGCAGTCCCCTAAGGATCTATCCTTGGCCTCCTTCTCTTCTCCATCAATATGTTGCCCCTTAGCAACATCAGTTGAAGATATGATGTTAGGCTCCACATGTTCGCTGGCGACAATCAACTCTCTTCATCACCTTCCATGACCCCTCTCCTGCCTCTGCATTGTCAGCCTACTTGTCCAACATCCACTTCAATGAGCCGCAATTTCCAATTTTTTTTTATTCAATCGTGGAATGTGGGCGTCGCTGGCTAGGCCAGCATTTATTGCCTATCACTAATTGCCCTTGAGAAGGTGGTGGTGAGCTGCTTTCTTGAACTGCTGCAGTCCAAATTGCAAAGAATGAAGCCACTGTCTTCAGCTCACTACAAACTTCAAACCCTCACCTTTGATTCAATCCCCTCCCTGGAATTTTAGTGTCTCAGGTTGATGCTGATTGCTCACTACCTCAGTGTCTGTTTTATCCCAATCTGAGCTTCCTGCCCATTATCCTTTCAACTGCAAAGTTCCAACTCCATATCATCACCCCTTTCTGCCCCTGCCTGAAGCTATCTGCTGCAAAAATACTTTGTCACCTCCAGACTCCCCTAGCTAGCCTCCCAACCTCCACACTTCATAAATTTCAGGCTCATTCAAATCTTTACTGCCTATATCCTAACCCACACCATGGCCGGGATATAATGTGGAGGCAGTGGCTCTGTCCACTGGCTGGAAAGTCGGGGCCATGCCTACCTCCACTGGCCCTTGAAGCCACAACTGGATTTTATGGTTGTCAGGCAATTAATTTCCTGAGGTTGTGGCTTTCGCCCCCAACCCCCTCTGGAGGCAGGAGTAAAGTTAAGTGTGCCAGGCTCACTAGGATCATTCAGGCAGGCCCTGCCGAGATGGGAGTGAGGTGCGATCGAGAGGCTAGGCGGGGTTCATCAAGTGGGGTGGAACTTGCCGTTGGTGGGTGGGGGGGGGGGGCGGCGGCAGGGGGCCGCCAAGGAGCAAGCAGAGGTGTCCAAGCAGGAGGGCTTCCCACCACTGACAGCCACTCCACGCGGCATAGCACCAACCCACCCACCCGCCGCCTAAAATACCAGCAGCAGCGGAAAGATGCCCTTAAGTGGCCATTAATTAGCCACTTAAGCAGCTCAATTGATCCAAAGGCTGGGAGTTCGCCCAATACTTCCCCCATTACTGGTAAAATACCAGTGGAGGTGGGTAGGCAATGCGCATGGCACTCCCCCCCACCCCACACCACCATCCCACCTGAGTTCACACACCCCTGCCTCCCAGCCTGCTCCTGGGGGGATTGTGAGGGGGGGGAGTGAAATTCCGGTGTATGGGTGGAATCTACTGGTCTTAGAATAATTTCAGGCATTGGGATCATTTATGGGTCCTGACCCCGCATGAGTCAAGGGTGCGCCTACAGGGGGAATCTTCCAAGTGGTGGCCAATTAAGAGGCCACCTCCACATTTGCCATCCAATTAACCATGATTGTCAGGTTCCCAAGGCAGGAGGCCCAATCAGACTGCAGCCCCAGTGGGAGAAGTGGGTGCTGCTGAGGCAGGTAGGTGAGTGGGAGGGTGCCTCCATCTTGATGTACCCTCGGAACCCTGAAGATTTAAACATAACGAGGGCCTACAACTCTTTGAGCCACCAGTGTGGAGGGGAATCCCCTCCACAGAAATGGTCACGGCCCAGGCTCCAGCCTTTGATTCATGCAGCTCAATAATGGGTCCAATGAAATAAGGGACCACTGGCCTTCCAGCTTGCCGCCAGGAGGCTGCTTCCAGTTGTTGCTGGCCTCCTGACTCAGCATGGCGCCAGTATGACATGGGAAAATCCAAGCAGTGTCTGCACCTTGACCCTAAGCAGGTTTTCAATTGACCCTAATTGACTACCTGCCATGACTGGGCGGGTAGCTGCTGCCACTTAGATCCCAGCCGGCAAGATTGCCTGGAGGCAGAAACGTCTCAGGAGGCGGATCTGACGCCTGCCTTTCGAACTTTGCTCGCGGCCCCACCTCCACACCTGCCTCCTTGGGGCTGGAAAGATTCCGCCCTATGTCCTGCTCACCCATGACCCCTCTGCTCATTGACTTACATTGACACCTGGTCCCCCAGCTCTTACAACCACTCTTATCCACATGTTCAAATCTCTTACAGGCTTCGCCCTTTCTCTATCACTGTATTATTCTGCAGCCTGACAAAACTCTGAGAACCTTACATTCCTCTGACTCTGCCCTCTTACACATCACCTATTCACTTTGCCCCACCATTGATGGTCGTGCCTTTAGCTGTCTAAGCCCAAAGCTCTGGAATTCCCTCCCTAAACCTCTCCAGAGCTCTCTTTCCTTGATTGTCCTCCTTAAAGCCTATCTCTTTGATCAAGCTTTTTGTCACACTCCTACTTATCACCTTCTTTGGCTTGGTGTTTAAAATTTGTGCCTTGGAATGCTTTCCAACATTAATGGTGCTATTTAAATGCAAGTTGCTGTCGGCTTAAAATGCAACAAATGAGCCCTTTCCTATATTGTAGCATTTCAAATACACAAGGGAATATATTAACGTCTCTACACTTGGCAGGAGCAGTACAGGCAGTAGGTTAAAATGGCAGGGGTGTTTGCCCCTCATGTCCAGAGCTTTCATGCCCTAACCGTCTTAACTTCCCTGAAATCACCATGGAAAACCATCACCTGGAGGATCAGTGCCTTAATTTAAATGGTGATGTCATGTTCTGATGATAGTCATATGCATACTGTGTTTTAACTGTGGGCTGACTATGGCCTGCAAAGTATAGGACAGACAGACATGCAAGCAGCATGTTGACCACAAGAAGCCCAGCTAAGTTTTTTTTCACTTCTTTAGGATTCCTTGTGGGCCAAGGAGAAGCAGAAATGCTCCAAATGGCCCCACAAGGATGCATTGAAACTCCTGTGCCACTGGATTCCCCCCAAACCCCAACTGCAAACCTCAGAGATTCCCACCCTTCCTTGTCTGCCTTGCTAGGGGCCTTTTCGATAGATTCCTGGTAGCAGGCTGACTCCCTGGGCTTTTCCACTCCTACCTGCCAGCTTAGAGTGGGTATCAGTGCCAAAGCATTCAAATGAAGCCCAGAAGTTAAAATCCTCCAGGACTCAATCTGGCTTTCACACCTTGATTTCCACCCGAGTTAAAATCGGGGCAATAGTAAATCTTCATGTTACTCCCTGACACTTATAATTTCAAGCATGAATAAATTCTTAACTTAGAGTATGTATACCTGACAATACAGTGAGCCAGGATTTTGTGGAACTCTTTAAAATGTCTGATTTGTAATTTTGTTGTTCATAATGTTAAGACCAGGTGAGAAGGGGTCTAGTGTTCCCTCTCAGCCTTTGCCTGGTTTAACCATAACAGGGTTTAATTTTAAAACACCGTGTTTTTAGCTCCTCCTCAGTGAATCCTTGTTCACTGCTCCAATTGTAAGGTAAAGAAATCAGACAGGTTTCCTTAGATTTAAATAAGAAAGGTGGAAGTTTATTCATCTTAAACTCTAATTGTGCTAACGACTACGAATATGCAACTCGACCACGCTAGTATGCATACGCGATAAACACACATGCAGATAGAGACAGAAAAAGCAGAAAAGAATAAAAGGGGAAAGGTTTGAGGCAATATCAGGATTATAATTACAGTCCTTCATGTTCAATGTGGAGTCTTTGGTTGCTGGTAAATCCTGCAATTCGTTGGGGCCCAGTGCACGCTTCAACTTGTTTTGATGTCGGAGTCTTTTCTCTCTTGAGGTTTACATGTCTTCCCTGGGTCCGGCGGCTTGGGAGAAAGTGAGAGAGAGACAACCAGGAGAGAGGCTTCCTTGTTCCAGCTTCAGTTGCAAACTGCCTTCTGTTCCTTTCTGTGTGGCACAATTCAAAACTCCAAGTTGACCAGCAGGTTAGTCGTTTGACCACTCTTGCATTTGTAGATTTCAAAGATCTCGGTGGGGGAGGGGTGTTGGAGAGGGAGTGGGTAGTGCTGTCTCTTACCGACAAGATGTGGAACCATTGCCCAGAACAATCTCTGTTAATTGAATCAGTGAGCAATTCTTTTGTCTCTCCAAGCACTGTCTCTTAGTATGCAAATGATCTTCCAGCCAAGTGTCTGGTGATCTTCAAACAAGTCATTTCTTCACTCCAGCAATAGTTTGAAATCAATGTTCATATGACAAAATTAATATGCCTCATTCTTGGCAGGTGGGGGGCTGCATGACAATAGGATTATTATTTTGTATGTATTTCAGCACACAGGGTTTATACTTTAAACTCCATTAATAAGGGCCCTTAACGTTCCAGCAAAAACAACGGGCTGAATGTTAAGCAGGCTGCAGAGGTCCTGATGTCAGGCTAGAAAGCCAAGGGAAACACTGCCTTGGCCATTTCGATGACCCCTGACTGCATTTTACGGCACTCAGGCAGTTAACTGCTCGGTGCCAGGGTCACCGACCCTTTAAGGATGGGGATCCCACCTCCAAGAGCTGCCAGCCAATCAGAGGACTGGTACTGCAGTTGGCCCGGGCCCAGGAGCAGCAGTGGAGTCCCAAGTGCAGGTAAGTGGGGCGGCTCACTGGGACCAGTCAGGTAGGTCTCAGCAAGGAGTAGGAGAGGGGGTGGTTGTGGAGGGCAGTGGATGGGTGTTGGCACAGGGGCAGCATTTGGGCCACAGATTGCCCAAGCATGAGAGCATCCCCACCGCATAAGCCTGCAGGGAGGTCACCTGGTGTTACTAGGTGCCTCCCCACGTGGTGGGGCTCTTACCAGCCACTGGTTAAATGACAGCAGCAGTGGGAAGAGGCCTTTATGTGGCTATTAATTGGCCTCTGGGTGGGAAGCCCATCCTTGGCCGGATTCCCCCCGGATTCCTCGGACTTCCCTGCCCCTGAGAAAATTGAATGGCATTGGGTACTCCACCCCACTCCTTGCCTCTCTATTTTATGGCATTCTCCCCTCACCACACGCCGCCCCCCCCCTCCCCCCACAGCTACCCAGCCCATCCCTAGAAGGCTGATAAAATTCAGCTCAACATGGCTGTAGAATAAACAAAAATCTCACTAATGACACCTTGTGAAAGATCATGTGAAAGACTGTCATGTGAAGAATTGCCATTTGAAGGATTGTCATGTGAAGAGCTGCCATGTAAAGCACTGGCTTGCTTTCAGTCCTTGTGCAGTATGGCTCAGTCAATGACACTCCTAAAAGAATTACCATAATCCAATGTTACTGATATCTTCTGTTACTTTCATTGTGAGCCCATACGTTGTTTGAAAATACAGTCAGATTGTCTCTAATCGACCATAACAGCACATTGTCCAGTCAATCAGATCTAATTGAGGATGTCTCTTAGAAGACTTTCGCACAACATGGGTCATCAGCCAATGTCTCTTTTCAACATGTCATCAGCGGAAGTGGAGAGTTTTGCTCTATTGACCACTTGTTCAATTGATCAATATCTGAGCTGAAACAAGAAATTATGAAAACGGATGACAAATCCAAAGGCTAACATACAATAATAACCAGAAGTATAATTGAAAAGCAACAATGGACTCAGTCTAAACTGAACTGTGGAATTGTAGATAGTACCATAACCAAAAGTTTTCATTTTCAATTGACTTATCTGTTCCTAAATTCCCAGTTTGGTTAAAATTATTGCACAATTGCATACATCCTTTATCATTTAAAAATGTAATTATTTACAAATTGTATTTATATGTACATTAGATAGAAACCTTTGTCGTTGTCCATATACTTATTTCAGTGATTATAACTGGTAGATTTCCCATGGTGTTGCTCGTGTACTCTGGAACTTGAGTGCATTTTTGATATTTAATGCAGTCCTGCTGCAATGACTCACCTATATCTACAATTCAGTAAATTTACCTAGGGAATATATCACATTACTGACAAAGTAAACATATTATGGCCTAGAAATTAGTCCAGGTTTGTTTTCAGGCCAAAACTCAACACAGCTGGACCAGCTCGTGTCTAAACTGGCAGGCCCAAGGAACAATGGAAATTGGTGGCAGTTCACGCGAGCAAAGACACGAATATCAAGTCGCCAACCTTGCAGGTAGTGGCCCTCAAATAAGTCCAGTGAGGGGGAAACTTATGTGGGGTGGTGGGGGTGATGGAGACACAATCACAGCTCCTGTGGAGTTTGTGCAGAAGTTCTCCTCCTGGTTCCACAGAATGTCTTTTTAACAACATGTTCTTTTAATTACTCACCTAGAGTTAATGACCACGAAAGGCTCCTGAAGAATCCTGCTTGCTAAATCTCCGATGAGTTCCTCAAAGGGAATCCTGCAGACGCCTGTTTTATGCCTGCGATAGAAGTGAAAATTCATGCCATAGTTATTTGCAGATTTTCTGTCTGCTTGCAAAGTAGAACTACATCATGCAGCTCTCTCTCTCTTTTTACACACAGGATCTGCCAACAGGAACTGTAACTCCCTGGTCTTTTCTGGCTATTTGTCATGTGATCAATGTTCCTGTCAAGAAAATCGATATGCCAAATAAGGAATATTAATTAATTGGTTGGAAACTTACAATAAACTTTTCGTGGGAAAAAAATCCTGCAGTTAACTTTTAAAAAATTGGCAGCTGAAACGGCCACTGCAATTTGCATCTGAAATACCTTTTTACATTCCAAGGCCCCAACCGGAGATAGAGGTCTGAGGAACATGGGCCCAGACAATGATTGCTCCAAGTGATTGAATTACCAAAGATTGCTTCATTATCATGGCATTCAAGGCAATCGCAACACCTTGACTTTGAAAAAGCAAACCCCTCCAAGTGTAAATATTGGCATACTGGGGCCTGGGGAGCCAATTCCAAACCTCGAATCTGATTAGAAGGTTCCAGTCATGTGACCCTCTGTCCATCTCTGTGAAAGCTGGGAGTTTCCTTGAATAGAGGGTCAAGCCAGTAATTCAAACTGTGCAGCAGCAGAAAGGCTATGTGCCTCCCTCTCTCTCTCTCCAGCTAACACCACAAGTTTGAAAACCGTCTGTGACTGTGGACCCTCCAAGCCTACAGATTGCGACAGACAGAGACCAGGGGAAGAGCCACCTACAAGTCTGCCTCCAAGAAAGCCCTGAGCCAAGCGGGCCAGTCACAAGGTGCACTTTGACCAGCCAAAGACTTCAAGAATACAATTTTATCTGGAAGACTACATTATAGAATGTGTATTTAATTTCCATTTATTCTGGACTCTAATCCAACCACAAAATCTACTTCTCATTTGACTTTTCTCCAACTGCAGCACTGATGGTCAGCAGCAGTCCCCTTTGCTTCAGTGCAGCTTCCCTTTAAGTGGAACAGGCTGCCTATAAGAGCTGGAGGCCAGCTGGAAAATGTGCTAGCCTCTCATACCATTAGGACCCCTGTTGAGCATACAGCCAGCCAGTCGCACATTCGCCACTGAGCTGCACGCTGAAATCATGGAAATGAGGAGGCAGCATGAAGGTTGCAATCCCCGCTTCCGAAAACAAGTGTGAACCAAGTTTTAGCCCAATGTTTCTCCTTGCCAGTGAGGCCAGAACTAGGAACCATAAGTATAAGATAGTCACTAATAAATCCAATAAGGAACTCAGGAGTGTTTTTCTACCTGTTGCTTTGAATCATAGAACTATACAGCACAGAAGGAGGTCATTCAGCCTGTCTTGCCTGTGCTGGCTATCTGAGAACACCATTTAGTCCCACACACACGTTCTTTCTCTGTAGCTTGACAAGTTTTTTTAAAGTATATATTCAATTCCCCATTGAAAGTTATTATCTTACAGGCAATGCATTCCAGATCATAACAACTCACTGAGTAAAATCAATTCTCCTCATCTCCCCACGGCTTTTTTGATAATTATTTTAAAACTACAACCTTAGGTTACCAAGCCTACTGCCAGTGGAAACAGTTCCCCTATATACTCGATCAAAGCACTCATAATTTTCAACGCTTCTATTAAATCTCCCTTTAACCTTCTTGGCTGTAGGGAGAACAATCCCAGCTTCTCCAGTCTCTCCAGGTAACTGAAACCCCTCATCTCTGTACCATTTTAGTAAATCTCCTTTGTACCCTCTCCAAGGCCTCAACATCCTTTCTGAAATATGGTGCCCAGAATTGGACTCAATACTCTAGAGCTGAGCTCTAACCAGAGATTTCTAAAAGTTTACTGCTTCGTTGCAATAAATTTATTTTCTCACTATATCCACTGTGCTCAGTATTCCATACAAACTGTGAGTAAAATAAGGAAGGGGTTCAGTTATGTCTTGGGAGAGAGGATGAGAGCTCTGGAACCCCGTTACAATATACCATGCTGGACAAGACCTGGCGAAAGTCACCTTCAGAGTTTAGGTGAGCCTGAACTTTAGCTCCTATTTGGGTCTGAATATAAATTAATACTAATTTTGGAGCTACCGTACTAGACTTCTCACCATTGAATCCATTATGTTTTAACTACAAACTCTGTCATTTTCTAATTCACACACTTAATATAAGGAAACCCAAAAAACAGATTCAGAATATAACATCAATATACATCGAAAGACAATCACAGATTATCATGATGATTATAAAATTGAATTATCCTTTATTGGGTGTCGACATCTGTGCAGTTCAATACACACAAGAGCAGTTCTAATGAAAGCCGTTGCTCACCAGCATTGTCAACTGCTCCCTCTTCTCAAACGCAATTCAAAACTAAGCCTACCCTCAATCTCTACATCCTCTCTAATCCCCTTATCTCCAATCTCCCTTCCTTTCTAAGACTCTGGAAGATTATGTCTCTGCCCATATTCGTGCCAACCCCTCCCATCACTCTCTATTAGTATTCCTTCAGTCAGAGCTTCTGTCTCACCCACAGTAGTTAGATTACTTGATCCAGTCACCAATGACATTCTGTGCAACTGTCATTATCATGCATTATCCCTTTTCATCCTCCTCAGCCTCTGTGTGGCTATCAACAGGGTCAGTCATACCATCCTTCATTACTGCCCCTCCTCCTTGGCACTGTCTTCACATGGTTCCACCCAATGCAGCCAGCAAAGCTCCTGCTTCTTTGGTCACAAGATCACATACAATGTATCCAATGTTAATTTCTTAGCCCAATCTTGTTCCTCATCTATATGTTACCCTCAGCTATAAAATCTATATGATGGGGTCAGGCAAACAGTAGTTTGAAAATTTGATGGAGACATTGTTCGCCCATTTGCCTGTGGGAATCATAAGAACATGGGAACTAGGAGCAGGAGTAGACCATATGGCCCCTCAAGTCTGTTCCGCCATTCGTTACGATCACGGCTGATCTTCTGCCTCAACTCCTCTTTAACGCCTGTCCGCCATATCCATTGACCCTAGGTAGAGGACTGTTTAAATATGCAAATCATGGCCCTATGCTTGTTCTAGGACCCCAATTGCAATTTTCAAGTAGAAATAGGTGGAGCGTACATAATGCATGCTAATCCCACTTACTCCAGGCATTGAGAAAGTAGTGGGTAGTCCTTCTGCTCCCACCGCCCCCATTGCCTGTTCCAATAACCTCCCTCCTCCCCGACTAGGACTTAACTTTTTTGCCACTGCCGGCAAGGTAAGCATTCTGTGATTCTTCTACGTAAATATGTTGAAGATCTTAGAAAAGGAAAGTATTTACTAAATTCCACAGAAAAGTTTAAAAGATCAATTGATAGTTGGTCCCATTAACTCCTCTCTCTTTCATTTCTCCCCATGGTTACCCCTTTTCCTTCTTTACCTTTAACTATGTTTTCACCATGCATCTTGTAGCAATAAACAAATAAGTTATTGTGTCTGGTTACTGATTAATAAAGGACTGAGTGACCAAACTGCACCAATGTTTTTGTAACTGCAATGATGAAAGTCTTAGAAATTTTATTGATTCTTTGTACGAAATCATTCAAGGTCTAGTAGACAAGAAATTACACACTTTAAATGCACAACAAAAGTATCAAAGAAAGTAACAGTTAAAAGAAAATGTTGTGTTTACCTAAAGACTTCTCCACTTCAGATACAACTATTGAAGGGGCAGGATTGCCAATCTGTCTCAAGGAATTTAAAAGGTTTATTGTATTACAGCCATTAAGCCTTAGGCATAAATCATTGGCAGTTCAATAAATAACTCAGTAATGTATTAGTAAGCAATGAATTACATTCTAAAAATTTTAGAAAACGTATCAGTTGTCTCCTCTGTCATCATGCTCAGCTTTTAATGAAATAAAATGTATCTCTTCATTGTAAATATGTATATTTTTGAGAGGAAAATTTCCTCCATTTTCACCACATTTCTTAGTCTTCCCAGGCCACCCACAACATGTGACTAAGAGTACAGACAGGAGAGCTGATCCCTACCTACATTGCTTAGATTTCAAACCAGTTGCTTGCAAATGGCTGAGAGCAGCCTGGGGATGATGCATTCCTTGATTTTTTCTTCCAACAGAGAAGCGCTGATGCTTCATCACAATGTTTGGACTTAAATTACGGTCACATATCCTCCCTTTCCATGGCAGTATGTGCTGATGCTCCAAAATGCCACAGTCGTGGGCTGCACACAAAATCTCTCCTAAATACCACAAGTATATATAAAGTTGCTAATAGCTGTAATGTTCATTGTTTCTTTAAATTAAACTGTCTTTGATATTTCCTTAACATTTTTCAAATCAAACATTCTATTGTTATTACATTTGAGTACTTGACTATAACAACAAAAACAACTATAGAGGATATTCTAGGCTGTCCTATTGAAGTGAACAAATCATTTTTTTGGTTTTGTACTATTACTACGAATTGCTTTAAGTTGGAGCCCAAATAACATGAATTCCACTCTTAAAGCTGCAGTGTCCCATAATATTAGAAAATCAGGAAAGAGGGAGAATTACCTTTTCATTTAAATCATTTTGCCATTATGCATTTTTTAATAACAGAGGTCATGAACAGGAAATTAGAGTTTGTACACTTGAAGAATCATAGAATCATAAAATGAGGCCATTTGGACCTTTGAATCTTCCTCTACCACCTCTTTCGAAGAGCAATCCAGATAGTCCCACTCCGCCGCTCTTTCCCCATATCCCTGTAATTTTTTCTCCTTCAAGTATTTATTCAATTCCTTTCTGAAGTCTACTATTGAATCCATATCCACCACCTTATCAGACAATGCATTCGAAATCCTAACCACTTGTTGTATAAAAATGTTTTTCCTCATGTCGTCGCTGGTTTTTTTTGCCTTAAATCTATGCCTTCTGGTTATTAACCCTTCAGCCTTTGGAGACAGCTTCTCTTTATTCTATCTAAACCTTTCATGATTTTAAACACTTCTTTCAAATCTGCTCTGAGCCTCCTCTGCCCTAAGGAGAACAGCAGTGATCCTGGTCTTGAACCTTGAGGAACACCACTATACACCTCTCTCTAATCAGAAAATCAGCCACCACCACAACTCTGTGTTTTCTATCCCTTTGCAAATTTTGTATCCATGCTGCTACTTCGCCTTTTATCTTATGGACTTCAATTTTGCTAACAAGCATAATATATGATACTTTATCAAGCGCCTTTTGAAAGTTTGATTACACTACATCAACTGCATTACCTTCATCCATTCTCTCTGTTATCTCATCAAAAAACTCAATCAAGTTAGTCAAACACTATTTTCCCTAACAATTCCATGCTGGCTGTCTTTTATTTGCCCATACTTGTTCAAGTGGAAGTTAATATTCCCCTAGATTATTGTTTCTAAATGTTTCCCCACCACTGACGTTAAACTGACTGTTCTATAATTGCCAGGTTTATCCTTCTCTCCTTTGTAGAACAAGGGTTTAACATTGCAATCCTTCAGTCCGTTGGCACCAGCCTGTATCTAAGGAGGATCGAAGATTGTGCCCGGCACCTATGTAATTCCTGCCCTTACTTCTCACAGCAACCTAGGATGAATCTATCTGGACTGAATGATTTATCCACTTTAAGCACTGTCAGCCTTTCTAGTACTTCCTCTTTATTTTTAGCTCATTTGGTATCCCCGGAACCTTCTCATTTATCATAGTTTTGGCAAAGTCCTCGTTCTTGGTAAACACCGGCGCAAAGCATTCATTTAGTACCTCAGCAATACCTTCTGCCTCCATCAATAGCTCTCCATTTTGGTCCTTAAATGGTCCCACCACTCCACTGAAAACACATTTTCTGTGAATATGCCTATAGAAGACCTTTGGATCCCCTTTTATGTTAGTTGACATTTATTCTTGGCCTCCAAATTGTGCCAAAGTTTCAAATATTAGGAGTGCTAAGTGAAAAGGGCAGATGAGCATCATAAACATTTAAAATTGGTCCAATATCTAACTATACAATAGCATAACCCTGAATGTAATAATACTAACCCCTTCTAATCTGAATTGAACATTCTTGTCTTTTGCAGAAGACTTGTCTGCTCTCTTAGCTGCTTAATGAAAAAGAGGAGGCAATGGCATAATGGTAATGCCACTAAACTCACAATCTGAGCTAATGCTGTGGGGCTACAGGTTCAAATCCCACCATAGCAGCTGCTGGAATTTATAACTCATTAGTAAATTTGGAATTTAAAAAAAAAGTGAGTTTTAGTAATGGTGACCATGAATTGATTGTTGTTAAAAGAAAAAACATCTAGTTTGCTGATGCCCTTTAGGGAAGGAAATCTGGCCTATGTGTAACAGTCCAGACCCACAATAATGTGGTTGACTCTTAACTACCCTCTGAAATGACCTAGCAAGCCACTCAGTTGTACTGCTGGAGAAAACCCTAAAAGGAAAGAAACTGGATAGACCACCAGGCATCGACTAGGCACTGGAAACAACAACAGCACACCCAGCCCTGTTGACCCTGCAAAGTCCTCCTTACTAGCATCTGGGGGCTGTCCCAAAACCTAGTTGAGCAACAGCCTGACATACCTATATGCACAGAATCATACCTTACAATGCCCCAGACACCACCATCACATCATGAGGACAGACCCACCAGAGGTGATGGCACAGTGGTAAGGAGGGAGTTGCCCTGGGAGTCCTCAACATTGACTCCAGACCCCATGAGGTCTCATGGCATCAGGATAAACATGGGCATGGGAACCTCCTGCTGATCTCTGCCCCCACCACAGCTGCCAGCAAATGAATCAGTACTCCTCAATGTTGAACACCACTTGGAGGGTGGCAACGGCACAGATTGTACTCTGGGTAGGGGACTTACATGTCCATCACCAAAGTGGCTCAGTAGCACCACTGCTATAGGACAAAGCTGTTAGACTGGGTCTACAGCAGGGCGTGAGGGAACCAACAAGAGGGGAAAAAATGACTTAACCTTATCCTCATCAATCTACTTGTCGCAGATGCATCTGCCCATGACTGTATTGGTAGGAATGACCACCGCATAGTCCTGTCTTCACATTGAGGACAGCTCCATTGTGCTGTGTGGCACTACCAATATGCTAAATGGGATAGATTTCAAATAGAGCTAGCAACTCAAAGCTAGGCCTCCATGAGGTGCTGTGGGCCATCAGCAGCAGAAGAGCTGTATTCAACCACAATATGTAACCTCATGGCCCGGCATATTCCATATGCTACCATTACCATCAAGCCAGGGGATCAACTCTGGTTCAATGAAGAGTGCAGGAGGGCATGCCAGAAGCAGCACCAGGCATACCTAAAAATGAGGTGTCAACCTGGTGAAGTTACAACACAGGACTACATGCATGCCAAACAACAGAAATAGAATGCGATAGATAGAACTAGGCGATCACACAACCAACGAATCAGACGTAAGCTCTGCAGTCCTGCCACATTCAGTCATGAATGGTGGTAGACAATTAAACAACCAACAGGAGGTGGCTCCACAAATATCCCGATCCTCAATAATGGGGGAGCCCAGCACATCAGTGCAAAAGGACAAGGGTGAAGCATTTGCAACCATTTTCAGCCAGAAGTGCCGAGTGGATGATCATCTTGGCCTCCTCCTGAGGTCCCCAGCATCACAGATGCCAGTCTTCAGCCAATTCAATTTACTCCACATGATATCAAGAAACAGCTAAAGGCACTGAATACTGAAAAGGCTATGGACCCTGACAACATTCCAGCTGTAGTACTGAAGATTTGTGCTCCAGAACTGGCCACACCCTAGCCAAGCTGTTCCAGTACAGCTACAACACTGGCATCTCCCCGACAATATGGAAAATTGCCCAAGTATGTCCTGTACACAAAAAAGCAGGGCAAATCCAATGCAGGCATATACCGCCCTAACAGTCTACCCCCGATCATCAGCAAAGTGATGCAAGCAGCACACACATAGCAATAACCTGCTCACTGATTCTCAGTCTGTGTTCCACCAGGGCCACTCAGCTCCTGACCTCATCACAGCCTTTGTCCAAATATGGACAAAAGAGTTGAACTCAAGAGGTGATGTGAGAGTGACAGCCCTTGTTGGAGATCAATCATCTCAGCTCCAGGACATCACTGCAGGAGTTCCTCAGGGTAGTATCCTAGGCCCAACCATCTTCAGCTGCTTCATCAATGAACTTCCCTCCATCATAAGGTCAGAAGTGGGGATGCTTACTGATGATTTCACAATTTTCAGCATCATTCGCAACTCCTCAGATACTGAAACAGTCCGTGCCCATATGCAGCAAGACCTGGACAACATTCAGGCTTGGGCTGATAAGTAGCAAGTTACATTCGTGCTACAGAAGTGTCAGGCAATGACCATCTCCAACAAGAGAGAATCCAACCATCTCCCCTTGACATTGAATGGCATTACCATCGTTGAATTCCCCACTATCAACATCCTTGGGTTTACCATACGACCATACGAATTAGGAGCAGAAGTACGCCATTTAGTCCGTCGAGCCTGCTGCACCATTTAATAAGATCATGGTTGATCTGTTTCTGTCTCGAATTCCACGCTCCCATCTAACCCCGATAATCTTTGATTCCCTTGCCTAACAAGAATCTATCTACCTCCACCTTAAAAATATACAATGTCCCCGCCTCCACCACCTTCTAAGGCAGAGAATTCCAAAGTTGCACAACCCTCTGAGTGAAAAAATTTCTGCTCGTCTCTGTCCCAAAAAGGAACCCCTAATTTTAAAACAGTGCCCCCTAGTTCTGGACTCACTCGCAAGAGGAAACATCCCCTCCACATTTACCTTGTCAAGACTGTTCAGGATCTTATATGCTTCAATCAAGTCTCCCCTCACTCTTCTAATCTCCAGTGAAAATAAGCCCAGATTGTCCAACCTTTCCTCATAAGACAACCCGCTCATTCCAGGTATCAATCTCGTCAACCTCCTCTGAACCACCTCCAATGCATTCACATCCTTCCTTAAATAAGGAGACCAAAAGTGCACACAGTATTCGAGATGTGGTTTCTGTGTAAGTGAAGCATAACATTCTTACTTTTACTTTCAATTCCTCTTGTAATAAAGGATAGCATTCCATTAGCCTTCTTTATTACTTGCTGTACCTTCATACTAACTTTCTGTGACTCATGCACTAGAACACCTAGATCCCTCTGCACCTCGGAATTCTGCAGTCGTTCCCCATTTAAGAAATACTCTGCTTTTTTATTCTTCCTGCCAAAGTGGACAACTTCACATTTTCCCACATTATACTCCAGCTGCCAGATTTTTGCCCACTCACTCAACCTATCTATATCGGTCTGCAACCTCCTTATGTTCTCTTCACAACATACTTTCCTATTTTTGTGTTATTTGCAAATTTAGCTACCATGCCATTGCACCCCTCATCTAAGTCATTGATTTAAATTGTAGAAAGTTGAGGCCCCAGCACAGACCCCTGCAGGACTCCACTCTTCACATCCTGCCAATCAGAAAAGGACCTATTTATGCATACTCTTTGTTTTCTGCCAGCCAGCCAATCTTCTATCCATGCTAATATGTTACCCCCTACACCATGAGCTCCTACTTTGAGCAATAACCTTTTATATGGCACCTTGTCAAATGCCTTCTGGAAATCCAAGTATAGTACATCAACGGGCTCCCCTTTATCCACAGCGCATGTTACTCTTTCAAAGAACTCCAATACATTGGTTAAACATGATTTCCCTTTCACAAAACCATGCTGACTATTCCTGATTACCTTGGGTTTTTCCAAGTGCCCAGCTATAGTCTCCTTAATGATCAATTCGAACACCTTCCCCATGACAGACATCAAGCTAACTGACCTATAGTTACCTGTTTTCTGCCTCCCCCACCACCCACACCCCCCCCCACCACCCCACTACCCACTTCTTGAATAGAGGGTTTATATTTGCTACAGACCAGAAACTGAACTGGACCAGCCACATAAATTGCTGTGGCTACAAGAGCAGGTTAGAGTGCGGGAATTCTGAGGCAAGTAACTCACGTCCTGACTCCCCAAAGCCTGTCCACCATATGCAAGGCACAAGTCAGGAGCATGATGGAATACTCTTCACTTGCCTAGATGGGTGCAGCTCCAACAGCACTCAAGAAGCTCGACACCATCCAGGACAAAGCAGCCTGCTTGATTGGCACCCCATTTACCACATTCAATATTTTCTCCCTTCACCACCGATGCACAGTGGCAGAAGTGTCTACCATCTACAAGATGCACTGCAGCAACACACCAAGGCTCCTTCGACAGCACCTTCCAAACACTCTGCCACCTAGAAAGAGAAGGGCAGTAGATGCATGGGAACACCATCACCTGCAAGTTCCCCTCCAAGCCACACACCATCCTGACTTGGAACTATATTGCCATTCCTTCACTGTCGCTGGGTTAAACTCCTAGAACTCCCTTCCCAACAGGACTTTGGGTGTACCTACACCACATGGACTGCAACGGTTCAAGAAGATGGCTCACCACCAGCTTCTCAAGGGCAATTAGGGATGGCCTAACCAGCGATGCCCACATCTCATGAAATAATTTTTTTAAATGTGTGTGCTTTGAAATTTCTGCATCCTGGTGGGCTTCTGCCTGACATCTGCCTGGTGTCCCTTCAGAATTTTAGGTCCAAAGTAATTACGACAACAATGCATTACTCAATGAGCACCCTGGCATTGACCTGAATCCCATTGCCGTGCATTGTTGAGAGAGATGAAGTCTCCTGCTACTCCTGTGAGCTTACTGAGACACTTCCAAGTGCATTCAAATGATGCTCCTAGAGCTGAAAATCTCAACCATGTCTCTCCTTCCCTGGTGTACTTGATGCTTCTCTCACAGGCTGCACTGAGAACTCCCCTTCTTCCCCTGACATCTTCCAGCAGGAGTCCACAGGTGAGGCCCTCAGGTCTTGGCAATCCATCCACCCTGGAAAAACATAGAGCTTTCTCCTGCTGTTGGTGTTTTTCTCTTGGGAAGTCATTCTTCCTGGTAAACAAGGCATCAGAAACCATATAGATGCAGTAGTACAATGCAGATTGGGTGATCCAATCTGGGATAGCTTGATAGGAGCTAGTAGTGTAGAAGTTCACGGTAGTGGTGACAATTTCACTTTCCATTGACTTCAATATAATAATGATATCATAGAGGGTCAAAGAATTGCAAAAAATGTTTATTCATCAGTAAGCTTATAGACAGAATTATGACATTAGAGAACAAGGCACAAGAACTTACAAGGGCAAACAGAAGCAAAGGGATTTTCAAGGGTGAGTAGATAGTATTAGATTCAGAAAGTGAATCATCTCAGGTAAGTTATATGTCCAAGCTAGCAGCAGACCTAAAGAGTGAACATTTAGGGACTGGATCTGGAGAAAAGTACAACCAGGAACATGGCTGTCATGACAAAGGATGAATCACTGAGGGAAGCCATGTTAATGGGAATACTGGATGGATTAAGCCTGTCGACCTAACTAACATAGGGGGGGAAAAGGGCCTTAAAAACCGCATACCAGAGGATTGGCTCAAAACTCCAAGCTACAGGATGCAAAGTAACGCTCTTTGGTATACTTTTAGGTTTTGGAAAAAGAGGGGACATCACCAACAGAATTGAGGAGGTAAATACGTGTGTGGCAGCATAGTGCAAAAACAATGCCAGCTTCATAAATAATTGGGAATCATTCAAGAATAAACTGTACTGGTACAGGAGTGACCAACTACATTTAAACCAAGTAAGAAAAAAGAAATTTGTGGGTAATATTGACTCAACAGTTGAAAATCATTTAAACTCTAGCTGTTTTGTATCAGAGCTGATAGATATTTGACTGCTTCTTCACCCAGTGTGTCAAAGGAGCCTTGAGAGGTAATGCTTTTCTTGATCTGGCATTTGTAAATGACCCAGAAAATGTAAAGGTAATGTCGGTCATAGCACCCCTGGAGGACAGTGACCATCGATTGATACAAATTTAGCATGTTCTGGGAGTCAAAAATATATAGGACCAGGACCCATTTCAAAAGAGCTAAATTTAATGAAATGAGGGTACAGCTAAAACAAATACATTGGAGAAGGTTGTTTAACAGCAGCTCAGTAGAAGGCAAATGGAACATCTTTAAAGGTACAACACTGGACATGCAGGGTAAATACATTCCCAAAATCAACAGTCTCAGACTAAACAAAAACGATCCAACATGCATCAGTAAAGAAACTAAAAGTAAGATAAAAAGTAAAAATAGCATGTACAAATTCTAACAGGAGAAAGGAGAAGGGGCCCGATGGGAAGAAAACGAGTAATTGCAGAGATATGTTAAAAAGATGACTAAGGGAAAAAGATGTGGAAAAAAGCTGAGGTAAAAAATAATAGTAAAAAGTTATTTTAGTACCATTACAGCAAAAGGGCAGACAGAGAAGAAATGAAAGTCATAAAAGATGCAGACAGGCTTGAAACTGAGGTAGAGCACAAAATAGTAAAAATTATACTTCTCCAAGTATTCACGTGGGTAAATATGAGCAACATGCCCTCTCCAAACAAAGATATCCCAAGTAAGATCAATGGCCTGGATATTAACAGGGGTGGGTTATGTAGGTGGTAAGTGGGGTGGCAGAAATAAAAACAAGAAATGCTGGAAATACTCAGCTGTTCTGGCAGCATCTGTGAAGAGAGAAGCAGAGTTAACGTTTCAGGTCAGTGACCCTTCATCAGAACTGGCAAATATTAGAAATGTAAAAGGTTTTAAGCAAGTAAGCGGGGGGTGGGGCAAGAGGTAACAAAAGAGAACATGTTGATAGAACAGAGGGTCACACAGAATAACTGACCAGAAGGTCATGGAACATAAAGGCAAACGGTATATTAATGGTGTGCTGAAAGACAAAGCGTTAGTACAGAGATGGTGTGAATAGACTGTAAAGCATAAAGCACTCCAAGCACAATAATTTAAAAAAAAGAAACATTGGGTAGGCACAGTAGAAACAAACTAAAAAACTAAAATAAAATAACCAAAGAAAAAAGAAAAAAGAAAAAATAACTAACATAAAAAGGGGGGCCCATCATGCTCTGAAATTATTGAACTCAATGTTCAGTCCGGCAGGCTGTAGTGTGCCTAATTGGTAAATGAGATGCTGTTCCTCGAACTTGCGTTGATGTTTGCTGGAACACTGCAGCAATCCCTTCTCTCTTCACAGACGCTGCCAGAGTTGCTGAATATTTCCAGCATCTCTTGTTTTTATTTCAGATTTCCAGCATCTGCAGTATTTTGCTTTTATTTTAGTGGGGTGGCAGAGTTTTGTACGGAAGTTAGAATTAGAATTAGAATTAGAATATTACAGCGCAGTACAGGCCCTTCGGCCCTCGATGTTGCGCCGAGCTGTGAAACCATCTGACCTACACTATTCCATTTTCATCCATGTGTCTATCCAATGTCCACTTAAATGCCCTTAAAGTTGGCGAATCTACTACTGCTGCAGGCAGGGCATTCCACGCCCTTACTACTCTCTGAGTAAAGAAACTACCTCTCACATCTGTCCTATATCTATCACCCCTCAACTTGAAGCTATGTCCCCTCGTGTTTGCCATCACCATCCGAGGAAAAAGACGCTCACTATCCACCCTATCTAACCCTCTGATTATCTTATATGTCTCTATTAAGTCACCTCTCCTCCTCCTTCTCTCCAACGAAAACAACCTCAAGTCCCTCAGCCTTTCCTCGTAAGAGCTTCCCTCCATACCAGGCAACATCCTAGTAAATCTCCTCTGCACCCTTTCCATAGCTTCCACATCCTTTCTATAATGCGGTGACCAGAACTGCACGCAATACTCCAGGTGCGGTCTCACCAGAGTCTTGTACAGCTGCAGCATGACCTCGTGGCTCCGAAACTCGACCCCCCTACTAATAAAAGCTCTGCAGCCTATCTATGTCTCTCTGTACCCTACAACATCCTTCGGCACTATCCACAATTCCCGCATACTGTGGAGTTTTACCTCGAAAGCATGCACCTTTTGTACTCGACAGGTTTCCCGCCTGAAAGTTATCCAGATTGACAGGCTTGGTTTCCAGTCAGATGAGAGACTCTGGTGCAGACTGCAGGAGAAGGTAGGGCCATTCCATGACCTGGGAGGGCTGATCCCAGGGGAGTGTGGGGTGAGGTGGGTAGTTTGTGCGATCCTGGGACTCTTTGTATGGCCTGATCAGATGGGAATTTGGAGATCTGGGGGGAAGCACTTCTGCTATTTCTGGCCCACAACCAGTGCTGTAAAGATACTCAGCTTCTCCCGAAAGCTGTCCTCACCTCCCTTTAGCTTTTGCTTCCCTGAGGCCTCAGAAACCCAAATGCTCACTGTAAAACCAGCCAAGCAAGTTAAATCAGAGGCTGTCAGCCTCATTATAATATTTAAATTGCCAACCTACCTCCTGGCAGTGAGTTGCCTCAGCGCCCCTTGTTCCATCTTGTTTAAACCCGGAAGCGAGCAAATTTTAAAAATGTTAACATCTGACCTGATCCCAACCTACCCATATTTGGGGGTTCAAATTCAACCCAATGACTTTGTCATAAATGAGTTGCAGGTCTGAGACAGTCTAATCAGGCTCAATGTCAGAGGTATGAGTTTTAAGAAAAGACTGGAGAAACATAGGCTTTTCAGCCTGGAAAGGAGGAATCTAAAAGGTAATCTGATAAAGATATACAAGATTGTTAAAAGGTGTTGAAAAAAGTTGACCTGGAATATTACTTGAAATTATACTGCATGAGTAGAACTAGAAAACACAAGTTCCAACCACAATTGGGTACTTTTATGACAAAAATCAGGAAGTGTTTCTTCACGCAAACAGTGATTAACCTATGAAATAAGCTTCCAGGCAAAGTTGTACTGGCAGAAACCTTAAGATAATTTATGAAACAACTGGGGAGGTGAGGGAGGGGGCATCAGGATTTCTCTGGATAGATGAAACAGATCATCCATTATAATCTTGTGAAGTGAGTTTCTAAATAGAGCAAGTTTTTTTTTAATTAACTTTTTTAAAATGAGGTTGTTTCTCTGGGTAAACAACATGAACGAAGAGCAGAAAAGCTCCGCCGGCATTGACATCTCTAATAGATTTGTGCTGTTCTGTGCTGCCAGCAAGTGCCTGGCAGCAGTGCAGCCTGATCCCAAAAAAAAAACTGGCCTACATGAACTGGGCACAGAGCCTATTCCCAACCACCACCACCCCCCCGCTCCCCCTCACCCCCATCTCAGATGCCAGTGGCAAGATTTACCCTCACTGAACTCTACGCTGCACATTTGAAGACTGTCCCATTAATTTTTTTCTCCCATGTCATGTTATAGTTGTCCACATACTGCACATCACTACACTGTAAATCGCAGTAAAAGGGCTGAGTTTGCATTAGCAGACTGCAAATATGATCCTTACAAGGCTGTGTAAATGGGGTATAAATTTAAACACCAAAAAGCACAAATTGTCTTTTACAAGAAGGTGTTAATGTGAAAAAAGATTAGAATTCTAATACGCACTGCTGCCTTTATGTGAAATTAGGCAATGGATTGACAATATGCAGTGTGCTTGTCAGTGAAAACATAAATAATTGGGAAAGTTTTATGCCTCAATCAGGATTACGATTTAAGTGTTATGCTTGGATCAGGAATTCTAAATAATGAGAATGAACTGGAAGTGGTTTGGTACACTGGAATTCTATGCTTGGATCGGGTATACACTGAATTGGAATTGACTTAAAAGCAGCATTTCTCTTATTATTACTGTTATTCTGTACAATTTTTCCTGTAACAAGTGTCTAGCTCATAGTTATATTCTGTGTGCCTGCCTGGTGTTGTTTCATAGCCAATGAGTGTCGTCATCATGTGAATAGGATAATATGATTTTTCCAGCATTGTGAGGACTATTTAAAGGCTAATACTTCAATTTATTTCATTTGCTTTTAACTAAACAGATGTACTCTGCAATTCCTTCTTGTGTCTAGTGGAATCAAGTGCTTTGGAAATTTGATGTACATTTGTGTTGGCCTTGATGGTTTTGTCTTATTTAAAACCCATATTAAATTCAGTTCTATATGCAGTATGACTATTTACCCATCGCCCATGAAATCCTTTGCATGTGCACTTTCATATTTGTTGCACTCTGTTCGATATTTTTAGCCTTCCTGTCATGTAATTCTTTGTCCAATAAAGATTTTTAAATTTTTAAAAATTGCTTGTGGTATCATTTTTATATATACTTATTTAAATGTACAACAGTTTAATTCAGCAGTTTAAACAGTGAAGATTGCCTGCATGCAACAGAGAGATGAAAATTCAAATTAAGTTGAGTGCAGTCATATACTGGAAACATGAGAAGAATTGGGATAATCTACATTACATATTGATGGCTATCAGCAGAAAGAATGTAACCATGTTTTATTCTACAGCTCTTTTGTAGGTTTGGCAGCAATGGCACACAATAAAGGCATTATTGTATTAATTTATGCCTTTAAATCAATTATGCATTCAGATTCACTGGATAGCTTGTCACTTTTTATCCATTATTTTCTGAAAAATAAGCCTATTACAGTAACTGTGCAAATGGTAGGACTGTCAAATACGGAGATTTAAGGAATATTACTTTAAAAGGGGTGGTTTTCAGGATGTCATTGGTGTCTTAATTTTAGAGTATGTGACAGGTATCAGAGATAGATGTCAGATTAAGGACTTTCTCAGAAAAGGGGATGAAGCATTTTCGTCGCACACCTCTTTGTTCCAACATTCTAATCACAAGAACGAGCATGCAAATGTGCTATTTGTGGCCTGTAGACGCTAGACTTCTGAAATCCGGCCTTGGAGAAAACTGAATTGGTTGAACCACAAGCCACTTAAATCAAGCACCAGTTTTGATCATTCTATTGTAACATACAACATTGTGTGCCCACATAAAACACACTGGATTCCAAATAGAGCAATTAATTTAGGGATTGAGTGGTTTGGAATGCCTCCACAGATCAGCTCACATACTGACTGGCAGTTCCATTAAAATGCCTGCTTTAGAACAGCTGTTTGTACTCCCATGTTTACAATCATAAAGAAAGGTTAGTGCCACCGTATATTACAAAGTACCAAAATACAATGACATCTTAAATCCTCACTCCAAATAACATTTGCATGTAATTTGATAAACACATTTTAATTTTTGATTGACGATTATTTCATGATGATCAAATTACATGACTTCCCCTCCTTTTCCTTTCACTTCAAGATCATTATGGATCCCCCCCCCCCCAAAAAAAAGGTTGAATGATGTAGTACAGATAAGAATGGTCAGCTGAAATAGCTCATAAAGCAAAGATAAATGAAAAAGATCACAATAAGTACTTGTACATAGTTGTGAGGAAAATAACACCCAGAATTATATGACCACAGCTGTTGGTAATACTGTCAGTTCCTGTTAACTGAATAACAGACTTCCTACAAAATTGAATTCTGTTTACCATGAATTCACATTGAATTATTTAGTCAAATATCTGGCACAGAATTTATTACAAAATCACAATGGAAGAGCTTTCCAAATGTAAAGCACTTCATGCTGTTATTAACTTTCTTTTGCAATCTATTTAAACTGATTTTCCTCCTGATCTTTAACACTGCACGACTATACAAGTGCTATATCCAGAAACCTGCTCCAAGACCTCTCCCAATTTTAAGGTGGTACCTCTGAGATACATAGGAGCAATGAAAGGTGGCACTTTTATTTCTCCCTCATTTCCTTTTTGGAAGCGGCTTACCCTCCTTGACGGCAAGGTTGAAAAGGAAAACTTGCTGTGTGAAAAATTGCAGATTTGAACCAGCATCCAATCACCCTGTGGTTCACCACTGACCCATTACACTATCCATTGTTATGATCTTTAACTTACTTTCATTTGACAGATTGTTGAAATGACACAAATGATTTCCGCAAGTTGTTTGTGTACATACTAGGCTGAATCTTGGCAGGGAGAAAAAAGTTTTTATTTAACAGAAGTCAATGAGATGATGGGTGCAGCTAAAAAATGGTTTGAGATTTTATTTTATTATCTACCAGGGAAATATTAATTTATCAAGGATCTTCTTAAATAGACTTGTATACAGAAAATGACAATAGCCAATCAGTTCTCATTTCAACTAACATTTGTATTTTATTTTACAGAAAATGTTAATGTTAACACAATTAAGAATACTACAGAATATGGCTTTTTTGAATGTCAGGTTAAAATTTCTGGCCTGGCAGCAGACACAGCCTTCCTAGATTATGAAGTAACAAAGGAAAAATGGACCCTTTCCCTCATAATAATCGTGGGAAAAGGGATAAAACACCTCCACCTCAACCCTTATCATTGCCTTCCCTAGGGAACTAGGCAACAAGGATACAGCTGAACTTGAAAACATCTCTCACTTTTAGACTGAGGAACATAACATACTATTGGGCCATGAGAAATGCAGACCCATCCCTCAATATTTTACCACAAAGAATGTAAATACATCCCTACTAGTGGGCTATGAGGGAAAATAGACACATTCCCACCACTGGACCATCAGGAAAAAGACACAGCTCCCACCATTGAACCATCCGGGAATGTAGATACACTCGTCTCACCATTGAACCATAAACAACGTTGACACATCCTCTACATCTTTATTAAAACAACAAATACAATTCCCTGCCACTGGACTATCAGGAACCCAGTCACCAAAAATAAAGCTAACGATAAAAAACTTTCAAAAATACTGCCAGGATTCACCCCTTTCCAGCCACTGATAATAGGATGCAAATGTAAGGGTGCAACCAGATTTTTGGTAGGTCTTTCAAAATGTCCTGAAGGAACATAAAACCACAAAATCATTTCTGTATGCATACACAGTATCCCTTTTTAGAAAAGCCACAGCAATCCAAATCCCTGCTAAACTTAAATAGAATATAAATGAAACAAAAGATGAATGGAAGGAAGTGTATGCGTTATACAACTGATGTGGGGGTAGACTACAGACAATCAATTAAACCAGCAAGTAATAGTAAAGGACAGATTCAGGGGCATTGCCATGTGGTAAATTATTTTGCAAGGTTTGTGAGCAAAAGGATGTCCAGTGACACTTTTTGCAATGCCAATTGCATCTACTATTTTAATTCATATAAGTTAAAATAATAAACCTAAATCCATATTACATAAGTAGATATTGCAGAAATATGAACTTTCCCTGGTAACCAGCATATCGGTGTCTATGCTAAAGTTTAGTAATCACGAACAGCAGGTCAATGTAAAAATAGCAAGAGATAACAGCACTGCTCTACCTGAACACAATTTAATAGTAAAATTCCATATGCAAAAACACATTAATTTATATTGTAAAACTAGTTCTGATGAAAATGTCATCAATTTAAGTAAGCTCTATTTTGCATTCTTACTAAGTATGTTTAAGTAAGACCAGTATTTTAACAATCTAGGGTGACAAAAAACCTCGAGTTAATTAAGAATCATGCTTGTTGTTATAAATGTAACAAAGTGAAAACAAAGTTTTACCAAATTCACTAATTTCAACTTCCTAGCTTGGCACAACAAGGAGTGTGATGTCAGCTGTGGCTCAGTTGGTTAGGTTCAAATCCTACTCCTTGATGAAAAAAAAATGCTGACACTCCAGAGGAGCACTGAGGGACAGCTGTGCTGTCTTTTGGATGAGATGATAAACTGAGGCCCTGCCTGCCATCTTATGAGGACGTAAAAGAGGGGAGGGGGGGGGGGAGAGAGAGAGAGAGGGGAGGTGGGAGAGAGAGAGAGAGGGGAGGGGGGAGAGAGAGAGAGAGAGGGGAGGGGGGAGAGAGAGAGAGAGAGGGGAGGGGGGAGAGAGAGAGAGAGAGGGGAGGGGGGAGAGAGAGAGAGAGAGGGGAGGGGGGAGAGAGAGAGAGACAGGGGAGGGGGAGAGAGAGAGAGAGAGGGGGGAGGGGGGAGAGAGAGAGAGAGAGGGGAGGGGGGAGAGAGAGAGAGAGAGGGGAAGGGGGAGAGAGAGAGAGAGAGGGGAAGGGGGAGAGAGAGAGAGAGGGGAGGGGGGAGAGAGAGAGAGAGGGGAGGGGGGAGAGAGAGAGAGAGGGGAGGGGGAGAGAGAGAGAGGGGAGGGGGGAGAGAGAGAGAGAGAGGGGAGGGGGAGAGAGAGAGAGAGGGGAGGGGGAGAGAGAGAGAGAGGGGAGGAGGGGAGGGGGAGAGAGAGAGAGAGGGGAGGGGGGGAGGGGGAGAGAGAGAGGGGAGGGGGGGAGGGGGAGAGAGAGAGGGGAGGGGGAGAGAGAGGGGAGGGGGAGAGAGAGAGGGGAGGGGGGGAGGGGGAGAGAGAGAGGGGAGGGGGGAGAGAGAGAGGGGAGGGGGGAGAGAGAGAGGGGAGGGGGGGAGGGGAGAGAGAGAGGGGAGGGGGGGAGGGGGAGAGAGAGAGGGGAGGGGGGAGAGGGGAGGGGGGGAGGGGGAGAGAGAGAGGGGAGGGGGGAGAGGGGAGGGGGAGAGGGGAGGGGGGGAGGGGGAGGGAGAGGGGAGGGGGGGAGGGGGGGAGGGGGAGAGAGGGGAGGGGGGAGGGGGAGAGAGAGGGGAGGGGGGGAGGGGGAGAGAGGGGAGGGGGGGAGGGGGAGAGAGAGAGGGGAGGGGGGGAGAGAGAGGGGAGGGGGGAGGGGGAGAGAGAGAGGGGAGGGGGAGAGAGAGAGAGAGAGGGGAGGGGGGAGAGAGAGAGAGAGGGGAGGGGGGAGAGAGAGAGAGAGGGGAGGGGGGAGAGAGAGAGAGAGGGGAGGGGGGGAGAGAGAGAGAGGGGAGGGGGGAGAGAGAGAGAGAGAGGGGAGGGGGGAGAGAGAGAGAGAGAGGGGAGGGGGTATAGAGAGAGAGGGAGGGGGAGAGAGAGAGAGAGAGAGGGGAGGGGGGGAGAGAGAGAGAGAGGGGAGGGGGGGAGAGAGAGAGAGAGGGGAGGGGGGAGAGAGAGAGAGGGGGGAGGGGGGAGAGAGAGAGAGGGGGGAGGGGGGAGAGAGTGCTGTTTTTGAAGGGAAGTTATCTCTGGTGTCTTGGCCAATATTTATCCCTCAACCAACATCATAAAAACAGATTATCTGATCATTAAAACATTGTTATTTGTGGGAGCTGATTGTACACAATTGATGCTGCGATTTTTAGATTACAATAGTGACAACGCTTCTAAAGAACTTCATCGGCCATAAAGCACTTTGGGAAGTCCTGTGATTGTGAAGGTGCTACATAAATGCAAGTCTTTCTTTATCATGTCCATTGTACTCTTGATATGTCACTTATTCAGGATCTTATTTCACTCTCTGTGTCACTTTATTTTCAAAAGAAAAAGGAAGAAAGATTCAGTTATTTTTTTGAATTAAGGATACGCTAAACTAAATATATTTTTAGCAAGAACCATTCACAAATCTTCATTCAAGGTTCTTCATTGATCCAAGTAGTGGAGAATATCATGCAGCAATCATTAATTTTGACTTAATTTTTAGCAGGGCCAGTTATAAATACCCCCTTGCGAATGTATGGAAATACAAAAAAAAATAGATGTGTTATAAAGCTGTTACTACTTTCTAAAGGGTGTTTTACTCAATCATCATTGAAAGAAAAATCTTGAATTCCTGCTTTAATATTATTTCAGAATAAAAAATTCTTTACACAGGCCGATATATGTGCAAGCTAATGTCCACATTATCTATAATTGCTGTTTATCAGGAAAATGTACTTTGCTCTAGTTTTTGACTTAATTAAAAGATATAGAAATGCAGCTGGCCTAGTATGCAGAGTTTTAAGATGCTTTCTTCCAGCCCTTTGGTCATGGGTTTAAGTCAAATCTGTCAGTCACATTTCTGATGAATATTGTCAGTTCTTGGCTGCAACTAGGGCAAAGAAAATAAAACATGGACTGCATCACAGCACAGCAGGTGCACGTCCTGTTAGCTGAGCATGGAATGAATTAAAGCCTTTGAAAAAATTCCTGCTTTTGTACCCATTCTCCCAGATTCTGGAAGTTACCTGCAGAGAAGGTGATAGATTTCCACCTTCACCCATTGGGTGTTAAGCATCATGTAGGCAGAGTACAGAAGGGCAGATTTGGCAGGGAGGTTCGCACACTGCTTACAGAACCTGCCGGATTTTCCTACCATTAATTTCGATGGAGGGACTGTCCAGAAGGTTCTGTTATCAATGTGTAAGCTTTCCTGTCAGAATTATATTTCTGCATCCCAACCTGGCAATGCTTAACACCCAAGAAGTGAAGGTGAAAATTTACCCCACGAGCTCTCTGAAAATCAGGAAGGAGGTAACAAAGAACCCTCTTACTGAAAGTTCAGAGATGGAATTTCTTCCTTTTGCTTATTTTAATGAAAGAAAAATATCTTAAAACATTTTGCACCCAACATTTTGGAGTAAACAATGAAACCTAGATGTGAGCAAAATCACTACAAATTTCTTCAATTTTTACTGCTGTTCAGAATATTATTTCCATGTTAAAATGTATTCATGAAAGTTGACACCCTCCCTAAATGCCTGTTAAAAGGCAAACAAGAAAAAAAAATGCACTTTTGCCCAGGTTGAGAGTGGGAAATATAAACTTGACTTCATTTCTAATAGTCAGATCTATCAGTTGTATAAAGAAAAGACAATATCTCAAAGTTTCAAAACAGCATTGATAGAAAAATCAATGGGGAACTCTTCCTACTTATGACTGCCCAGGCTCAACTCCTGCTGGCAACCCAAATTGACCTTAGTTAACTTCCATTGAATCTGAAATGTATCAAGTATGTATGCATCTATTTACACTACCTTCACAAGCTCAGCTTTTGGGCCTACTGCTTATTTATAGTTGAACAAATAAGAATAATCTCTTCAAACATTATAACTTCCAGTTTGAATATATGGAAGAGTTTTCAATGGGCAGGTGGTAGTATCTCGAAAATAACAAGCAGAAACTTACTGCCCTGATCCAGTTAACACCCTGAAAGGGGCCTAATGCCCGGCCTTTTAATGTGCAAGTCAAGATCTTATGATGTACATAGGACCTTGATTCCAATTTACCAGCAACAGAACCAAAGGCAACTAAAAATAGTAAGTCCAAAAATAATCTTGTGGGGCCAAGAAGAGCAGGAGGGCTCCCATAGGCTCCACAAGAATAAAATATGTGCTACTTTCCAAAGGTCGCCCTCTTCCCCAGACCTACCTGGCTGCTGGCTAGGTTGGTGCTAGGAAGCTTCAGTGCACATGTTTGGCACCCACAGCCCACCAGGGTATTGAGGCCCAACCCTCAAATTGGGCAATCAAGGTCTTATGTATGTCATAGGACTCGGATTTGTAATTACTAAGGTCTACCACCCGAAATAACAGGGCACACCAGCCTCAAAGTTGTATGCCCCTTTCATGTTGGTGTCACCTGGACTGGGAGCAGGAACAATGTGGGAAGTCCTTCCCCACAATTTTCAGGGTGCTACTTTCCCAGCGGGGCAAGTGAAACTCTCTCCCGATATGTTCTAAACAGGAGCTTGCAGAAAATACATAAACTGTTATATCTTTAAAGGTTGTGAATCATTTCACTGCAGATTGGAAATAGTTCCATCATCAGCCATCCAGATATCAACTATTCCAGCCCGAATTTCCACCTCAGCAGAGAAATGTTTATAATCTGGACAATTCTTAAAAACATCCCAGCTTTTCTGTTTCCGAAACATTAACCTATGAACTCCAGTTGTAATATGTGTAGAAGTTACCTTTACTCAATAGGCTTTAGATTTAGTGAGAGTCAGGCCAGAGATCCTACCAAGAATTGGCTTAATAATTAGAGTCAGCTGCTCCCCTGCTTTCCCTTAACTCTGCTATCACTAAGAATGGATCTCCTCTCCCAGCCCAATAGCTAAACCATGTATTTTAATTACACTAACTAACACAAACTTTAACTCCTATTATATAAAATGGGCTTTGTGAAATCTTTGTCAGACGATTTCAATGAAACTTCACATACTCCAATGCTGAACAGACCAAATAGTCACCATTTATATCATTTCCATGCTAACTTAATGCTTGATATGTGTGAAAATCAGCATTATTCCAGGGGGCTCCTAATTGACTGGCTTCCTTTAATTAATGATTTTTGAAGTAAAATGACACACACACACCATTTTGATGTGAGTTGTTAAATTCTACCAAAAAGGGTTATTATCCTTATATTCCTGAGAAGAGGAATGTATATCCTTCTATTTGACACTTTTGGTAGCTTTGTCACATGCAATAAACAGTAAAATGAAGCTTTATGAAAACTGTAAATTTATTTTCTACAAAGCTGATGCAGAACCTCATCAGCTCAATTAATTCTTCCTACCAATGCCACATACAATTTATGGTATAAATAAATGATTCTATTTGTTGTACAGTGGAGGGATGCACCACCTAATCAGTTCTCTCACTCGAAGTATCACAATGGCATTTTTAAAAAACACACAGCTTCCTTAAGGGAAGAAAGGAAGTTTTTCAAGCCTTTATCAGCTGTACAACTTCCACCCCGGGTGAGGTAAAGTCTGGATGTTAGGAATAAGATAAGGCATCAAGGAGTGAGGAAGCTGTAACAATTAATATAGCAAATTAAATACCTATAGTATCTAGGACTGGTTAAAGGACATAAATTTTAATGAGGAGATGTATTGTCCCCACTTTGGTATTGCCTCCACATTATGATCGTAGCAATAGATGAAGAACATTTCTTATCCACATCAAGCTGCCAAAAAGCATAACAATTCCACTTATTGATGTGCCAAATTCAGGAAGTCATTAACTATCTTCTGACACACATACAAGTGAAGAAGACTGTAACATAATGAAGGGAAGAAAGATTTTCTGTCACATTTTCTTTTCTGGAATAATGGCCGATATATAGAAGTATGCATGCCTGCTTATTGGTTACTAGGTCTCCTAACTTCCATAAAATTCTCTGAAAATATAGTTAAAATTAAATGGAATCTAGACAACATCATTTCTTGAACTGTGCATATCTAGCACTTGCATTACAGGAACAGTTCGGGTCTAGCTAAGAAGCTATATGTAGGTAATACAAATGCTAATAATACTGTACACAACAGAAATGGTGTCAGGATATAGGAAAGTCTGTTTTAATCAGCTCTTTTAATAGTTTATGCTAACAGTGTTTGAAAAATATGGTAAACTAACCACAAACTTGGTTCTGAATTGTGTAGTTATGGTTGCTTGTAGAGAATAAAGCAACTTAAGGTATATTAGGTTGTAAACAACTGCTACAATACTACAAAATAATTCCCTTATTATACATCCGATGAATCATACAGTAGTATTATTCTATTATGATACTCTTCCATCACATGTTTAGCCAGTGTAACATTCACTGTACTTTTATGTATCTTTATGACTGTGTTTTATTTTATTAAAACATAACATTGTGAAATTCAACTTCAATGTAAAAGAAAATGTAACATGTTGTAAAACAAGCAGTAGATCCGCCACCATCCATTTTATGCCCCTGCCAAAGTTGAATTTCACTCCTAATCTATTTTGTTTTAAGAATACAAATTCAGGTCCTCTGATAGTGGGAGATCCCACATTCAACCCCTGGCCTGTATTGAATTAGATGATCTCTGCTGAGAGGCTGGCCGGATGCTACAAGTGCCTTCAGTCCTCCCGTGTTGTGGATGAGAAAGATTGGTCAGGGTTCCCACTCATGATCACTGTAACAGAAATCTATATATAGGAGAGAGTGAGCAGAAGGCTATAACCTAACATCTTTATTTAAATGGCGTTTATGAACTACTTAGGCTTCCTTCCCCCACCCCAATTAAATTACTATCAATTGCTTACACACAACCATCCTTTCTATTTACTGATTTGATACAGATTCCAACTACCTCTCCACCCTTGCCACCCACACCCCCCCCCCCTCCCCCACCCCCTCTCTCTCATTCTCTCTTTCACACATTCTCTTTCGATGGTTATGGAAGCTTATCCACAATATGCATTCTTAACTGGAGCTAATTCAATTAAGAATACTCATCGAAACTCAGTTAAATCCCATACAGCAGTGACTGCAGCAACCGCTTCATGTGACTGCTGTGACAACATTAAAAAATCATTATTCATTTCTACAAGTTATATGGTTTCTCATGCACATCACATTATTTATTAATTTTAGTCTCTCTTTTATATTTTATTAATTTAATTAAATTTTATGGATGATAAAAACTTTTCATTATGTCAGGGTTGACATTAGTTAAGGTTTCTCTCAAGTATTTTAAAAGCTGTTAATTGATCTGTCACCATACAATGTGTTTTATTGAAACCTTGTAAGAAGACTTAATGAGAACAAGCAAAAGGTGTTCTTAAAAATGATATGTAAAGTAGCAGTACTAGAATTCATAATTCACAGGTAAACAGTTAGCAATTTTCATGGAAATTGAGTTTGCTTTTATTTAAAATGGTAAGAAAGAGATAACAGCAAATTACATTTTTATTGCACCCCTCTTACAGAAGAATGCTTCAAAGGACATTACAAAGAAAAAAGTTGGATGCCAAGCAGCTGACAGGGAGGTTTGAGATGTATGGAACCAAAAGCATGGTCAACGAGATTTTGAAAGAAGGACAGGGAGCAAGGAATAGCGATTTGGAGAGAGAGTTCCAAATAACATCGGGGCAAATAACAGATTAGTTAATAAAAGTGGAAGATGAGAACAATAAGTAGTAATCCAATATCAGAGAAGGAGATGGTGCAATTTGATTTGTAACTTAAGTGCTGCCTGGTAAGGAGACTATTAGACCACCAGACTGTCAGCCTCGAGACCCAAGTTTTAAAACCCACTCAGTCTCTGCTCAGCTTCTCCCTAGGATAGGTCAGCCAAATCATCTGTGAAAGGCAGGAAAAAGTGAGTTTGGAATGAGACAACCCTCAGATTGCCCAATAGTGTATTGTCAAACTAAACTAAAGAGGATCATTGGCAACATTTGTAAAGATGTTCACTTGCTGAACTAATGCAACCTCTTTAACTGAAGAGAATCATTTGGATATGAGGAGAGAAACAGGTGACCACATACAAGTTTCTCTGTGGTATCATATCTGTTTGAATGGATCCAAGCAAGTAACACACAGGTAACAAACTTATAACCATGTTATGCTGAGTCCATAGATTTCGTTAAATGTACTATACAAAGACTTGTGTTTTGTTCGCTTTGTACAATGATTTACAATTATAATTAGCTGAAAAAGTTCATCCTATCAGCTAAAAGGGTAACTTACCTTTCAAGGATACACAAAATGGAGAATGGATATCAGAATTACATGAAGTAAATCAATCATTACAGAAGTGTGGTTCATTTCAATTTGTGTTGTAATGTCTGAATGTCTGAATCAAAGAGCTGTGTTTTAGGAATACTTGTAAAAGGTTTGAAGATTTGATCCAGTATAGTGCACAGTGTTTTCATTTGTCTCAAGTCATGTAGCTACAGTGTTTTATTCTGTTTTTAAAAATATATTCGTAGTTAGGCAAGCAAAAGTTTTAGCTTACTGAAACTCACTTGTGAATCAATAATATTCATCCAAAGACTAACTGAATAGTTTAAGCAGTGCTTAAAAGATCATTTCAGTACTTACTTGGTCCACTGTAATATTTTCCTCATGTATTGCAGCACTTTGATGTCCTAAATAAATCTATGATGGGATCCCAGAGGGTGCTTGAGATCATCATATTTCCGTCCATCCAGGGCCAGGCATATCATATGCCACAAGCAGACTGTCTCAAGAATTCTGTGTTCTAATTTGTGTTGTGTTGTTGATCCAATAGAATGTGATTACTATTGCTGTTAATGAGCAAAAAGATCCTCTGCAATGGTAACACAGTATTCCTTTGGACAGTTGACAGTTTCTTTCAGAACTGACTACAAAGTGTTCCAGGAACATGTTAGTATTTGAAGATGGTCCATGGGAGCATGTTAATATTTGCTGGGAGTTTCCCACACAAAAAAGTTTGTCTTAAAATAGGCATGTAAAACAATGTGACTATACTGGTTGCCATGCAGTGCTTGATAGACAGCCCTTCTATAAATATAATTCTAGGATTTTGCATTGACATACAACTGCAGTATAAATCATACTCACCTAAGGCTTTATCTAACATTCACAAACTAATGATAATTCAAAAGAAAGTTGTATTATAATATTTATTGGGGTGGATTTTGTGTAGGAGATGGGGCTCCCGGCACCGGGCCAAAAAGGCGGGGGGAATCCTGCCTCGGCCGTTACCTGCGCTCCCCTCCCCCGCTCACCTGAGCGATCCTCCGGTCTTTTTACATCAAAGTTTCAGGCGCCAGGATCCTCGTCCCTTTAAAGGGATTGGGATCCCGCCTCCATGAGCTGCTGACCAATCAGAGGGCTGGCAGCTCAGCAGTATTGGCAGCTTCACTGGGAGCGGTGGACCCAGGCCCAGCACCGGAACCCTGGACTAGAGGTAGGTGAGGTGGGGTCGCTGGGGTCTGGAAGGTCTCAGTTGGGGGGGGGGGGTACAGGGGGGGGTGGTGGGGGAAGGTGGATCCCAGGCGTGAAATTCCCAGTGGGCGTCCTCCATGGGCCACAGGATTGCCCACGGAAGTGGGACCCTCCCCCCAAAGCCTGCAAGGAGTGCGCCTCATGTTACAAGGTACCCTCCCCATGTGGTGGAGGCTCCCCAATGCTGGTAAGATCCCAATGGCAACAGGAAGATGCTCTTTATTGGCTGTTAGTAGGCCACTTAAGGGCCTCAATTGGCCTCTGGGCAGGAAGGCCATCGTCGGCCTATCCCGCCCCCGGGAAGATCGCTTGATGACAAGGAGGCGACGGGCCCTCCACCCCCTGCCACCCATCGTGATATGCCATGCCCCCCACCCCACACCTCCACTCCTCCGACGCTGCCTCAGGGGGGGGCCCATAAAATTCCAGCCATTATATTGTACTTGGACATTACTTTTAGACCTGGGTCTGCAGTCACAGAAAAAAAACTTTAAAATTTATATGTACCAATCAAAACTAAGTAGTGTGTCTTGAAATGATAAATCTAAATTTGCAAATGACCAATTATAGGGATTAGGGCGTCATTGTTGTAAAGAAATTACATCCAAAGTTACGTGCTTTTTTTTAAACATTTCCACATAATTTTGCACGAAATCTTTAATGTGACTTCTCCAGACCCGTTATTTTCATTCTGGCATTCTGCAGAAATTAGATCAGATGAAAATGAACTGTCAGCAGGATTGGACTACACTACTGCGTCACTTCTGGTTTTCGCTTAAAATTATGCAGCATTTTGAAAAGTTGATATATGAGGAACCATATGCAGTTGTTCAAGTAATGTCCAAGTACAATACAATATATATTAAAATACAACTTTCTTTTTAAATTATCGTTAGTTTGTGCCTGTAGAATAAAGCCTTAGATGGTTATAATTTATAACTGCAATGGAGTATGTCATGTAACTAATTGGAGTTTGCAATCTGGCAATTGGATCCACCTCTGAATATGTAGTCAAACTAATGTTGTACTCCACCAAGGGAAAAGATTTAGCATTATGCTAAACCTATGTCAAAATTTGGAAACAATGTTTTAGCACAACTCAAATCCACCTAAATGATTGTACCATCATTTATGCATGGGGATAAGTCAATGCCAGCGGAAGTCTTCTCTATATGTCAGCAGGGTACCTGTACTAGATTAAATACATCCTAGAATCCTCTAGGAAATGGCCAAGAAAATAGGTAGGGCACTAGATGATATTTTTAGGGGCTCGATAAATACATAAATTGTATGAAGGATTGCAAAATAGGTAATGTAACCTTAATATTGAACAAAAGGAATAAAATATGAATTGGGAAAAAGTCCAATATAGATAGTGAGAAATTGCTTGAGAGTATTTACAGTCATAGAGTCATTGTGGTACAGATGGAGATCATTCGGCCCATTGAGTCCATGCCAGCTCTCTGTCGAGCAGTTCAGTCTGTCCCATTCCCCGCTCTATCCCTGTATCCTTTTTTTTAATATTCTTTCACGGAATGTGGGCATCACTAGCTAGGCCACCATTTTATTGCCCATCCCTAATTGCCCTTGAGAAGGTGGTGTAAGCCACCTTCTTGGACCACTGCAGTCCATGTGGTGTAGGTACACCCAGAGTGCTGTTAGGAAGGAAGTTCCAGGATTTTGACCCACCGACAGTGAAGAAACAGTAATATAGTTCCAAATGTGCGGCTTGGAGGGGAACTTGCAGGTGGTGGTGTTCCCATATATCTGCTGCCCTTGTCCTTCTAGGTGGTAGATGTCGCAGGTTTGGAAGGGGCTGTTGAAGGAGCCTTGGTGAGTTGCTGCAGTGCATCTTGTAGATGGTTCATACTGCTGCCACTGTGCATCGGTGGTGACGGGAGTGAATGTTGAAGGTGGTGGATGAGGTGCCAATCAAGTGGGATGCTTTATCCGAGATGGTTTCATTTTGAGTGTTGTTGGAGCTGCACTCATCCAGGCAAGTCGAGAGTATTCCATCACACTCCTGACATGTGCCTTGAAGATGGTGGACAGGCTTTTGAGAATCAGGAGGTGAGTTATTTGCCGCAGAATTCCCAGCCTCTGACCTTCTCATGTAGCTACAGTACTTATATGGCTGCTCCAGTTCAGTTTCTGATCAATGGTAACCCCCAAGGATATTGATAGTGGGGGACTCAGCGATGGTAATGCCGTTGAATGTCAAGGAGAGATGGTTGGATTTTCTCTTGTTGGAGATGGTCATTGCCTGGCACTTATGTGGCATGAATATAACTTGCCACTTATCAGCCCAAGCCTGAATGTTGTCCAGGTCTTGCTGCATATGGACACGGACTGCTTCAGTATTTAAGGAGTTGTGAATGGTGCTGAACGTCGTGCAATCATCAGCGAATGTCCCCACTTCTGACCTTATGATGGAGGAAAGGTTATTGATGAAGCAGCTAAAGATGGTTGGGCCTAGGACACTATTCTGAGGAACTCCTTCAGTGATGTCCTGGGATTGAGATGATTGATCTCCAACAACCACAACCATCTTCCTTTGTGCTAGGTATGACTCCAACCAGTGAAGAGTTTTCCCCCAATTCCCTTTGACTCCAGTTTTGCCCAGGCTCCTTGATGCCACATTTAGTCAATTGCTGCCTTGATGTCAAGTGCAGTCACTCTCACATCACCTCTGGAGTCTCTTTTGTCCAAGTTTGAACCAAGGCTGTAATGAGGTCAGGAGCTGAGTGGTCCTAGTGGAACCCAAACTGAGCGTCAATAAGCATGTTATTGCTAAGTAAGTAGCACTGTAGATGACACCTTCCATCACTTTGCTAAGGATTGAGAGTAGACTGATGGGACGATAATTGGCCAGATTGGATTTGTCCTACTTTTTGTGCATAGGACATACCTGGGCAATTTTCCACATTGTCAGGTAGATGACAGTGTTGTAGCTGTACTGGAGCAGCTTGGCTAGGGGTGCCGCCAGTTCTGGAGCACAAGTCTTCAGTACAATTGCTGGAATGTTGTCAGGGCCCATAGCCTTTGCAGTATTCAGTGCGTTCAGCTATTTCTTGATGTCATGTGGAGTGAATCGGATTGGCTGAAGACTGACATTTATGTAGTTCTGTGTTGGTTTGCACTGAGTGCTGCTGGAGGTCACAGAGTGTGAAGAAGAGAGTTTGGTATGTGAGGAAGTTCAGTAAAGAGGGGAACTATAAATTAATTAAGAAAAAAATTAATTAAATTAACACAATAAAGATGGCAGGACAGATGATGTGTCACGGCTACAGTATGTGGAAGCTCCTGGATGCTACTCAATCCACAGCAACCATGTCTGTAGTAAGTGTCTGTGGCTTGAGGAGCTTTGGCTCAGAGTCGTTGAGCTGGAGGCCAAGCTGCAAACATTGCGATGCATCAGGGAGGGGAAAGTTACCTGGACACTTTGTTCCGGAAGGCAGTCATACCCCTTAGGATAGGATCGTCTGTTTTGATCAGTCGTCAGGGACAGGAGTGTGTGACTGCGAGTCAGACAGGAAAGGGGATCGAGAAGGTGGGAGTGGGGGAGTCTCAGCTCTTGCAATTGAGCAACAAGTTAGAGCTTCTTGCAGCTTGTATGGACAATAGCGAGGGCTGTAGTGGCGGTGGTGTAGTGGTATTGCCACTGGACTAGTAACCCAGAGACCCAGGAAATTGCTCTGGGGACATGGGTTCAAATTCCACCACAGCAGAAGGTGGAATTTGAATTCAAGTAATAAATCTGGAATTAAAAAGCTAGTCTAATGATTGCCATGAAACCATTGTCGATTGTTGTAAAAACCCATCTGGTTCACTAGTGTCCTTTAGGGAAGGAAATCTGCTGTCCTTACCTGGTCTGGCCTACATGTAACTCCAGACCCACAGCAATGTGGTTGACTCTTACATGCCCTCTGAAATGGCCTAGCAAGCCACTCAGTTAGGGCAATTAGGGATGGGCAATAAATGCTGGCCTGGCCAGTGACGTCCACATCCCATGAATGAATAAATAAAGTGTGGATGAGCAGACTGACCATGGCACCATGGTACAAGAAGTCGTACAAATGGGGGGAGCAAAAAGGAAAATAGTGGTGGTAGGGGATAGTACAGTGAGGGGGATTGACACTGTTCTCTACAGCAAAGAGCAAGTGTCCAGAAGGCTGTGTTGCCTGCCCGGTGCCAGAGTTTGGGACATCTGCTCAGGGCTCAAGAGGAACTTACAGTGGGAGGGGGAGGATCCAGTTGTTGTGGTCCCAACAAGATAGGCAGGACAGGGAAAGAGGTTCTGCATAGTCAGTATGAGGAGCTAGGTACCAAATTAAGAAGCAGAATCTCAAAGGTAATAATCTCTGGATTATTACCTGAGCCACGTGCAAATTGGAATAGAGCAAATAAGATTAGAGAAATGAATGTGTGGCTCAAAGACTGGTGTGGTAGAAGTGGGTTCCGGTTCATGGGACACTGGCAGCAGTGGCAGAAAGTGGGGGCTGTACCATTGGGACGGTCTACCCCTGAACTGTGCTGGGACCAGTGTTCTAGCAAGCCACATAACTAGGGAAGTAGAGAGAGTTTTAAACTAAATAGTGGGGGCAAGGGATCAAATTTGGGAAGATATGGTAAATCAAAGAGTAGAGACAAGGCAAGAGAGAAATGTATTAATATGGGAAAAGGTAAACAGACTATGACAGGAAGGGACATTGCATACAAATCTAAGAGCAAATCAGCAGAAAAGGCTAGAGATTACCAAAATAATATAAGGGCAAAACTAAAGGTTCTGTATCTGAATGCACGTAGCATTCGAAACAAAACAGATGAACCAAAAGCGCAAAGAGAAATAAATAAGTAAAATCAGATAGCCATTACAGAGACAAGGCTGCAGGATGGCAAAGATTGGGACCTGAATATTGAAGGGTGCATGACATTTAAGAAGGACAGGAAGTTAGGCAAAGGTGGAGGGGTAGCTCTGTTAATTAATGATGGGATCAGCACAATAGAGAGGACCTAAGTTCAGGGAAACCGGATGTAGAAGCGGTATGGATCAAGATGAGAAATGATAAAGGTAGGAAGTCACTTTTGGGAGTAGTGTACAGGCCCCTTAACAGTAACCTTACAGTAGGAAGGGGTATAAAGGAAGAAATAATGGGTACTTATCAGAAAGGTATGGCGATAATCATGGGGGATTTTAATCTACATATAGATTGGAAAAATCAGATGGGCAAAGGTAGCCTAGATGAATAGTTCATAGAATGTTTTCTGAATCCTTTCTTAGAATAGCACATTCTGGAGCCAACCAGAGAGCAGGCTATACAGGACCTGGTATTGTGCAACGAGATAGGATTCATTAATGACCTCATAGTGAAGGCACCCCTAGGCAGCAGCAATCATAATATGATTAAATTTTATATTCAGTTTGAGGGAGAGAAAAACGGGTCTACAAATAGTATTTTAAACTTAAATAAGGGCAATTATGAGGGCATGAAAGCAGAACTAGCAAAGGTGAACTGGCAAAATAGGTTAAGGGATAGGACAATAGAGATGCAGTGACATTTAAGGGGATATTTCAGAATACACAGAACAGATAAATTCGAACGAGAAAGAAAAATGCCAAGGGGAGGAACTTAGCAACCATACTTTTGGTCCCTTCATCCAAGTCATTTATATAAATTGTAAAAAGTTGTGGTCCCAGCACTGACCCCTGTGGCACATCACTCGTTACATCTTGCCAACCAGAAAATGACCCATTTATGACCCCTACTCTCTGTTTCCTGTTAGCTAGCCAATCTTTTATCCATGCCAAAATGTTACCCCCTACACCATGAACTTTTATTTTCTGTAATGACTTTGATGTGGCAGCTTGGTTAACTAAAAAAGTTAAAGATAGTATCAAACTTAAAGAAAAGGCCTATAATTGTGCAAAAATGGGTGGCAGGTCAGAAGATTGGACAGCATATAAAAAGCAACACAGAGTGACTCAAATATTAATAACGAGGGAAAAATTAGAGTACGAAAGAAAGCTGGCAAGAAATATAAAAATAGATTGTAAGAGTTCCTAAAGATATTTAAAAAAGAAGAGTTAACAAAGTGAGCATTGGTCCTATAGAAAATGAGTCTGGAGCATTTATAAGGGAAAATAAGGAGATGGCAGATGAATTGAACGGATATTTCGCAACGGTCTTCATCATAGAGGATACAAGTAAATCCCAGAAATGGCTGTAAATCAGGAAATGGAAGGGAAGGAGGAACTCAAGAAAATTACAATCACCAGTGAAGTGGTCCTGAACAAATTGTTGGAGCTACGGGCTGACAAGTCCTTGGGTCCTGATGGACTTTATCCTAGGGTCTTAAAAGAATTGGTTCGTGAGATAGTTGATGCGTTGGTTTAAATTATCCAAACTCCCTAAATTCGGGGAAGGTTCCATTAGGTTGGAAAGTAGCCAATGTAACTCCTTTATTCAAAAAGGGAGGGAGCCAGAAAGCAGGAAACTACAGACCAGTTAACTTAACATCTATCATAGGGAAAATGTTAGAAGCCAATATTAAATATCTTATAGCAGGGCACTTAGAAAAATTCAAGGTAATCAGGCAGAGTCAACATGGTTTTCTGAAAGGGAAATCATGTTTAACCAACTTATTGAAGTTCTTTGAAGAAGTAACATGTGCTGTGAATAAAGGGGAACTGGTGGATGTACTGTACTTAGATTTCCAGAAGGCATGTGATAAGGTGCCACATGTAGGTTATTAGAGAAAATAAAAGCTCATGGTATAAGGGGGTAACATTTTGGCACGGATAGAAGATTGGCCAGCTAACAGGAAACAGAGAGTAGGCATAAATGGGTCATTTTCTGGTTGGCAAGATGTAACAAGTGGTGTGCCACAAAGGTCAGTGCTGGTGGCTCAACTTTTTACAATTTATATAAATGACTTGGATGAAGGGACCAAAGGTATGGTTGCTAAGTTTGCTGCTGACACAAAGATAGGTAGGAAAGTAAGTTGTGAAGAGGACATAAGGAGGCTACAAAGAGATATAGATAGGTTAAGTGAGTGGACAAAGATTTAGCAAATGGAAGTATAATGTGGGAAAATGTGAAATTGTCCATTTTTGCAGGAAGTCATAGAGTTATACAGCCCAGAAACAGGCCCTTTGGCCCATCATGTCAGTGCTGGCCATCAATCACCTATCTATTCTAATCCCATTTTCCAGCACTTGGCCCAAAGCCTTGCATGCTACGGCATTTCAAGTTTCATCTAAATACTTCTTAAATGTTGTGAGGGTTCCTGCCTCTACCACCCCTTCAGGCAGTGTGTTCCAGATTCCAACCAACCTCTGGGTGAAAAGTTTTTTCCTCAAATCCCCTCTAAACCTGCCCCTTACCTTATTGACCCTCCACTTAGGGAAAATGTTTCTTCCTATCTATCCTATCAATGCCCCTCATAATTTTGTATACCTCAATCAGGTTCCCCCTTCTCTGCTCTAAGAAAAACAACCCTCGCCTATCCAGTCTCTCTTCATAGCTGAATTGCTCCAGCCCAGGTAACATCCTGGTGAATCTCCTCTGCACCCTCTCCAGTGCAATCACATCCTTCCTATTGTGTGGTGACCAGAACAGTATACACTACTTAATTGTGACCTAACTAGCGTTTTATACAGCTCCATCATAACGTCCCTGCTCTTATATTCTATGCCTCGGCTAATAAAGGCAAGTATCCCTTATGCCTTCCTAACCACCTTATCTCCCTGTGCTGCTGCCTTCAGTGATCTATGGACAAGTACACCAAGGTCCCTCTGACCCTCTGTACTTCCTAAGGTCCTACCATCCATTGTATATTCCCTTGCCTTGTTAGTCCTCCCAACCTCACACTGCTCAGGATTAAATTCCATTTGCCTCTGCTCCGCCCAGCTTACCAGCCCATCTATATCATCCTGTAATCTAAGGCTTTCCTCCTCACTATTTACGACACCACCAATTTTCATGTTATCTGCAAGCTTACTGATCATACCTCCTATATTCATGTCTAAATCATTAATGCACACTACAAGCAGCAAGGGTCCCAGCACTGATCTCTGTGGTACACCACTGTTCACAGGCTTCCAATCGCAAAAGCAACCCTCGACCATCACCCTCTGCCTCCTGCCACTAAGCCAATTTTAGATTCAATTTGCCAAATTGCCCTGGATCGCATGGGCTCTTACCTTCTTAACCAATCTCCCATGCGGGACCTTATCAAAAGCCTTACTGAAGTCCATGTAGACGACACCAACTGGAAGAATAAAAAAGATGCATATCATCTCAATGGTGAGAGATTGCAGATCTCTGAGGTTCAGAGGGATCTGGGTGTCCGAGTGCATGAATCGCAAAAGTTTAGTATGCAGGTACAGCAAGTAATTAGGAAAACTAATAGAATGTTAGCATTTACTGCAAGGGGAATTGAATACAAAAGTAGGGAGGTTATTATTCAGCTCTGCAGCGCATTGGTGAGACCACATCTGGAGTACTATGTACAGTATTGGTCTCCTTATTTAAGGAAGGATGTAAATGCATTGGAAGCAGTTCAGTTAAAGTCTAACTAGATTATTACCCAGAATGTGCGGGTTGTCTTATGAGGAAAAGTTAGACAGGTTAGGCTATATCTGCTGGAGTTTAGAAGAGTAAGAGGTGACTTGATTGAAACGTATAAGATCCTGAAGGGTCTTGATAGGGCGGATGTGGAAAGGATGTTTCCTCTTGTGGGAGAATCTAGAACTAGGGCTCACTTTTTAAAAATAAGGTGTCGCCCATTTAAGACAGAGATGAGGAGAAATTTTTTCTCTCAGAGGATTGTGAGTCTTTGGAACTCTCTTCCTCAAAAGGCAGTGGAAGCAGAGTCTTTAAATATTTTTAAGGCAGAGGTAGATAGATTCTTGATAAGCAAGGGGGTGAAAGGTTATTGGGGGTAGGCGGGAATGTGGAGTTGAGGTTACAATCAGATCAGCCATAATCTTATTGAATGGCGGAGCAGGTTCTCGGGGCCAAGTGGCCTACTCCTGCTCCTAATTCGTATGTTCACACACACAGATTGAAATATGAAAGTGACCTTTTTAAATTCCCCACACACACAATCACACACACTCTGACAAAAACACAGAAATTCTCTCTGCAGAGGTATGTTACAGAAAAAGACAAAAAAAGAATACTTTGGCCAAATACTTGCTAATTCTTGAAGACAAAAGAGATGTGGAAGGAAGTCAGTTGTCCCTTTTGGTCTGGCTTGAAGGTATATGGAGACGAGTCACTGGGAACTTTTCTAAAGCAATTCTTTTCAGGCAGCGTTGAGAATTAATCTGGTGGGTTTTTCCAGCTTCTCAGGAGAGATGCAGCACCAGGGATTTTAGCTCTCCCACATTGGATCTTTGCAGGGTTTCTTCAAAGAGGTAGAAAAAGAGGTGAGCTGGGTAGGCTTTCCTTGGCAAGATGATCTCCAACTGTCTTCAAAACAGTTCACACCCCAACTGACTTGAAAACAATATTCAAACCTCAAACTGAAAATCAACCTCTTGACTTCCATAAACCTTGTCATGTGGCTTCTCTGTATGCATCTTCCCCAGGTCACCAAGGTTTCTGTTGTTTACTGAGCCAAAAGCACATGATTTCCAGCAAAGCTTGTTTACTGAGCCAAAAGCACATGATTTCCAGCAAAGCTTGTTTTTAATCAACATCTCAGTGTCCTTTCAGTGATCAACAACAAAGCAAAGTCTAGCATTTATGAAATTTTCATCTTTCCAATGAATCCATCTCCACAATTTAAATATGAGTCCTCAAAAAATACTTATCAAAAAATATAGGAGCATCTTCATAACAACTGATCCACATCTGCCATCTATCTGCTTATCCTGCAGCATCCCCCCACCCCCCACCCCCCCCACCACCCCCTCACCCCACCCCCACCCCAAGATTTGGAGGTTTCAGTATATTTAAAATGTCTATGGCCAATAAGAGTGGCTCCAATACATAACCAAAATGGACACCAGTCACTATATCTTGCAACCCAAGATACTTCATTTTATGTAATAACATACGAAAAAGGTGGAGTAGGCCATTTAGCCCTTAGAACCTGCTGCCCCCATTTAACAAGATCGTGTCTGATCTTCTACTGTAACTCAATTTTTCCGCACTATCCCCACATCCTTTAATTCCTTAGTGCCCAAAAATGTATCGACCTCCATCTTGAATATATGAACAATTGAGCATCCACACCATTCTGGGGTAGAAAATTCCAAAGATTCACATCCCTTTGAGTGAAGAAATTTCTCCTGACTGATAGTCCTGAATGGCTGACTCCTTATTCTGTGACTGTGACCCTGTGTTCTAGATTCCCCAGCCAGTGAAAACATTTTCTCAGCATCTACCCTATCAAGCCCCTTAAGAATTATATTTTAATTAGATCACTTCGCCTACCCAATCTCCTCTTATAGGACAATCTCCTCATCCTAGGAACCAGTCTAGTGAACCTTCGTTGCACTCTCTCTGAGGCATGTATGTTCTTCCTTAGGAAAGGAAACCAAAACTTCACACAGTACTCCACATGTGGCCTCACCTTTGCCCACTAAAACTGTAGTTATAACTGTATAACTCTTATACGCCAATCCCTTTGTAATAAAAGCTACTATACCATTTGTCTTCCTAATTGCTTGCTGTACCAGCAAGTTAACTTGCTGTCCCTCGGGTGCCTCTGAATGCAAACATTCCCCAGTCTCTCACCATTCAAAAAATATTCTGCTTTTTACTTTTCCTACTGAGGTGGATAGCTTCCCACTTTGCCACATTGTATTCCATCTGCCATGTTCTTGCCCACTCACCCAACCTGTCTAAATCCCTCTGCAGCTTCTTTACATCCTCCTCACCACTTACTTTCCCTGCTAACTTTGTATCATCAGCAAACTTGGAAACACGACACTCAATAACCTCATTAAAGCCATTAATATAGATTGTAAATAGCTGAGGCCCACGTGCAGGCCTATGCAGTAACCCCCTAGTCACAACCTGCCAACCCAAAAATGTCCCATTGATTCCTATTCTCTGTTTTCTGTCCATTAATCAATCCTCAATCTATGCTAATATATTACCCCCAATCCTAAATTTTGTAGCTACCCTTTTCTTTCTATCCTCTAACCATCTCCTGATTCATGTGGTCACATTTCTTTTAGCTGGAAAATTGTGGCCCTGTCATGCAGGCCCCCACCTGCCAAGAATGGGGCACAGCTATTTTGCCACATGGACACTAAATTTTAAAATTGTTGCTGGGAAAAAAAGAAGGCCTATTACAAGGGGTTGCCAAGCCCCTGATTGGAAAGACATATGCATAGTAACAGACTATGTACTTGGAAAGGACAAAGGGGCCACTCCCTGCTCCAATTTAATTCAGTGGACTTTTGATTACCAGACGTTGAAGGTGGAGAGGCTAGCATTCCAGGTTAACTACTAAGATGGCTGAATACACAAACAGATGTTGTCAGACCAGTTTAGTCACATGACTAACTGGCTGTTGGAGTTTTTTTTTTAATATGAACTTGCCACAGAGAATTTGAACTCAGAAAGCTGTTTGCTCCTGGACTGAGAACATCTCTCTCCAGTCTGCTCCCATCTCTTTCTCATGAAACTAAAGATCCATTTTTAAATTTTGAGATACAGCACTGAAACAGGCCCTTCGGCCCACCGAGTCTGTGCCGACCAACAACCACCCATTTATACTAACCCTATAGTAATCCCATATTCCCTATCACCTCCCTACACTAGGGGCAATTTACAATGGCCAATTTACCTATCACCTGCAAGTCTTTGGATGTGGGAGGAAACCGGAGCACCCGGCGAAAACCCACGCAAACACAGGGAGAATTTGCAAACTCCGCACAGGCAGTACCCAGAATCGAACCCGGGTCGCTGGAGCTATGAGGCTGCGGTGCTAACCACTGCGCCACTATGCTGCCCATTGAAGACACATGAACTCCAAGAGAGAAAAGTCTCCTGCAGTGAAAAAGGTTTAAGAAGAATTCTGGGCCACAACAAAAAGCAAGAATTACCTACAAAAGGACTACTGTGAGCAGTAACGCTTCTAATATTGCCTTAAACCTCTCTACTTTATTTTTCTTCTGATCTTTTCTGTTTCTCTTTGCACATGCGTATCGCGTATACATGCTAGTGTGTGGCGCGGCATGTATCCATCAGCGTTAACCGAATTAGAGTTTAAGTTTAAGTTTCAATAAATTTCACTTTTCTTCTTTAAACCTAAGGAAGCCTGTTTGCGCTCATTTCTTTGCCTTATAATTGGAAAGCAATGAACAAGGATTCACCAAGGAGGAGCTCAAAACACAGTGTATTTAAAAATTAAATCCTGTTACAATAAGACAAGGTGAAGGTTGAAAGAGACCCCTAGACACCTTTCTCACCTGGTCGCAACAGGCTCCCAAACGAGCAGGCTGGTGGTAGCTGGGGGGGGGTATATAATTCGGTGTGGGGGGGAGGGGGCGTTCCTGACCCCCTCCTGCCTCCACTGCAATTTTACGGGGAGTGGCGGCAGCAAGAAATGGCCGGCCTGCCCCAGGGCAAGCAAAGCCCTTAAGTGGCCAATTACCTGGCACTGTAGGGCCTCCTCCTGCTGCCGTGGGTATTTTACCCTTGGCGACAGAATGGCAAAAGCCTTAAGAACCCTGCCTGCTAAATCCAAGCAGCCTTCCTGCCAGCTAGGGTGGCCCTCCTGATCAGGCACCCTGTGCCCCATGGATGGCGACCCCGAAGCCCCAACCATCCCCAACTCACAACATTCCTCCCGCAACCCCACCTCCCAACTGACCCCCCCCCACTTGCCTCACTGGAGCCCAGCCGATTGTCCCCAGTAGGCCCTAAAAACTGACTGTCTTCCGGGGCCGTCCTGCACCTTGCTTGCGATGGCTGGGTGTAGTCCCAGCAGTGGCCACCGCTCCCAGTGACACTGCTGGGACTAAGAGCTGCCAACCCGCTGATTGGCCAGCAGCACCATCAGGTGGGTTTCCTGCCTCACGGAGGTGGAAGTCCTGCCCAAGACCAATTAAAGGCCTGGGGAGCAAAAAATCTTGGCTTGGCTCCCCAGGCCCGGTGGAGGTGGGCTCGCCACTGACTTTTCGGCCGGTGGGTGGGGCCTCCCGCCCAACAAAAATTCTGGCCTTTAGTTCTATAACTAGCCACTATCCTTGCCTTAAGTTGTTATTTATTTTTTTTTGAAAATCTGCACATCCACTGCACTTCTTTTATCTATTTTTGTTATTTCTACACATAATGCAATAAGCTTTTAGAAATTTATGCTGACAGAGCCTGGTTAACTCACATTTCTCCAATTGTTTCAAAATTTCATCCAATATTATAGACTACAGTAACTCAATAATTGAAGGAAGACCAATTGGTTATAATTTCCTTGTTTAACCCTTACTTAATTTTGTCACCATCTAAACATTTAGCAAAATTTTCTTTCCATAATTATTGCAATGTTACAATCAGACCCCTTCCCCACCACCCACCACCCCCCACCACCCTCCCTCCCCCCGCCATTAACTTTATTCCCTTGCTTTCCTTGGGATCCTCAGATGTAAACTACCAGATCCTGGTGATTTGTCTACTTAAAATTGAACGACTTCTTTCTCACTATCTCTCTTTAAATAATACCCTCCATGAACAGTTCTTCACCCACTCTGGTGATTATACAATCCCAATTATCTTTCGTGAAAAGTGAGATATCTCTTCTATTCCCTTCACTCCACTACAAGTTTTTCTCCTTCATCTCTCTTAGCAATCTTACCTTTACCTTGACTATTCCTAACTACTAATGATCCTATAAAAAGCTATTTGGTGCCCATTTATTTCAATTTTTCTACTGAACTCACTGGATTTTGTGCTGGAGGTGGACCTCCCGGCAAAAAGGCAGGGGGAATGCAGCCTCTGTCTTTTCATGCCACAACACCCCCCAACCCGGAGTGATCCTGTGTCTTTTTGAATCAACAATCCCGGTGGGAGTCATCCGTGGGCCACAAAGCGCCCACAAAAGAGAAACACCCCAAGCCTGCAGGGAGGCTGCCTCATTATATAAGGTGTCCTTCCTGCGCGGCGAAGGCCCACCCCCTCACCACAGGTAAGATCCTAGCAGCAGTGGAAAGACGCCCTTAATTGGTCATTAATAGGCCACTTAAGGGCCTCAATTGGCCTCTGGTTGGGAAAGCCATCATCAGCCCATCTTGTCCCTGGGAAGATTACTGGGCGACAGGGAGGCACGGGTCCTCCACTCCACCACCCGTCACGATACTCCGTGCTTCTTCGCCTCTGACCCCGCCTCAGGGGATGTCACAAAATCCTGACCTAACTCTTTCTAACCTTTTTCTAATTTTCCTATATAGCCTTTATATTGGTCCTGGCTTTTGTTTTTATTTTTTTTTTAGAGATACAGCACTGAAACAGGCCCTTCGGCCCACCAAGTCTGTGCCGACCAAGAACCACCCATTTATACTAACCCTACAGTAATCCCATATTCCCTACAACCTACCTACACTAGGGGCAATTTACAATGGCCAATTTACCTATCACCTGCAAGTCTTTGGCGGTGGGAGGAAACTAGAGCACCCGGCGAAGACCCACGCGGTCACAGGGAGAACTTGCAAACTCCGCACAGGCAGTACCCAGAATTGAACCCGGGTGCCTGGAGCTGTGAGTCTGCGGTGCTAACCACTGCGCCACTGTGCCACGCATCTATATTCTAAGGGTTAAATACATTTTTCTATTTTACTGGCCATATTTATCATTGAAACACAGTTCATTTTTGCATTACTGGAACATACTGCACATGTTTAATTTTTATCTTTTGTTTAAATATTTCCCATTTCTGCTCTCCAGGTCCATTTTGTGGTCTTTCTATCCATTTTATATAGTCATACAGTTTGCTTTACCTCACAATAATTTGTTTGTTTTCCTTTTTATTACACTGAATATAAATACATTGTGATCACTATTTCCCAAATGGTCTACTTTTAGCTGAGTATTTCCAGCATTCTTGTTTTTATTTCAGATTTGCAGCATCTGCAGTATTTTGCTTTTATTTTGCTCTACTTTTAGGTTGCCTACATGTTTTACTTCATTATTCATAATATTTTGTTGGTATTTCTTCATTGCAGTAGCAACATATTGACTGAGAAAATATTTCAAAAATCCTTTCCTTTCTCACTGGTAATATTTACCCAAATCCAGTCTATTTTTGCACAATTAAAAGCTCCATTAATTATAACTCTATTTAATATACAGCAATCTATTTTTTTCTTCAAAAATGTATCCTCCCCAGTACTGTTAGTAAAATATAAACTTTGCTGTTGACACTAAGTTATCTGATCACAGAAATTAGTTACAGATGGTGTTGAGCTTCTTGAGTGTTGTTGGAGCTGCGCCAACCAGGCAAGTGGAAAGTATTCCATCACACTCCTGACTTGTGCCTTGTAGATGGTGGACAGGCTTTGGGGTGACAGAAGGTGAGTTATTCTTCGTAGAATTCCCAGCCTCTGACCTGCTCTTGTAGTGACAGCATTTACGTAGTTGGACTAGTTCAGTTTCTGCTCAATGGTGACCCCCAGGATGCTGATAGTAGGGGATTCAGCCATGTTAATGCCATTGACCGTCTATAGACAGCATAGAGCATAAGTTCATCAGGATGATCCCAGAGGTGGAAAACTATAGCTAAAAAGAGACATTTGAGATATAGGATTATTTCCACACAAGCAGAGAACACCAAGAGGATATTTAATAGAGCTTTTTAAAACTGTGAAGGGTTTTAATAGAGTGAATAGAGAAATACTATTTCTTCTGATGGGAGCCAATGAGGAAGGTCATCAATTTAATTCTGTCATGAAGAAACTGAAGAAAGATGTAAGAGATTTTTTTTTACAGGGAGAGTTGTAGCATCATGGAATTCTTTGACCTAGAAGTGGTTGAAGCAGAAACTCTTACACCTTTTAAGGAAAAATTGGATAAATATTTGACAGAGAGGAGGATATAGGACTCTGGGGAGAGACCAGGGCAACAGGATTAGATTTGGATTTCTCTAGCAAAGATGAGAGGTCAAATGGCCCTGCACTACTATGGTTCCCATTTCCCACATCCAGGCTCAGGCTGATAAGTGACATTCGCGTCACACAAGTGCCAGGCAATGACCATCTCAAAGAAGAGAGAATCTAACCATCTCCCATTGACGGTCAATGGCATTAACATCACTGAATCCCCCACCATCAACATCCTGGGGATCACCATTGAGCAGAAACTCCAGCCACATAAATGCTGTGGCTACAAGAGTAGGTCAGAGGCTGGGAATTCCACGATGAATAACTCACCTCCAGGCTGGAATGCTTCTGCCTCCGCCTCATTTTATGTAGGGTGCGGTGGGGGGGGGTAAGAAACATGGAACCCGCCCCAGGCCAATCAAGGCACTTAAATGACCACTTAACAGCCACTTAAGGGCCTTCGCCTGCCTCCATGGAGATTTTTCCAGTGGCAAGCGGGAGTGCCGGAGCTGGGAAAAGCCGCCTTGTGAGAGTTGTCGGCCTCTCCGCGCCTGGGGGTGGGGGGGGGGGGAGCATTGCCAATCAGGCATAGGGTGCCCGATTGAGAACCGCCCCCACTTCCCCAACCACAGGACCTAAGATGTCACCCTACCCCCAAACGACCACCCTTGCCTCACTGGGGCCTGACCGATTACCACGGCGAGGCAATCCAAACTTACCTTCAGCCCTGGCTCCATGTCCTTGGCTGGGGGCAGCCCCAGCAGCGGCCACCGCTCCCAGTGGCACTGCTGGAACTAAGAGCTGCCAGCCAATGATTGGCCGGCAGCTCGATGAGGCGGGACTTCCTCCCTCAAGTGGGTGGAAGCCCCGCCTCGGAACTATTAAAGCCCGGGGACCCCATAAAATGGGGGACGGTTCCCTGGGCTAGGCAGAAGCAGATTCGCCACCAACTTTTACGTCGGTGGCCAACTCCCGCCCGCTCGGTGTAAAATACAGCCCCCTGTCTCCCCAATGCCTGTCCACCATCTACAAGGCACAAGTTAGGAGTGTGATGGAATACACTCCATGTGCCTGGATGAGTGCAGCTCCAACAACACTCAAGAAGCTCAACACCATCCAGGACAAAGCAACCTGCTTGATTGACACCCCATCTACCACCTTCAACAATCACTCCTGTCACCACCGACGCACAGTGGCAACAGTGTCTATAAGATGCACGGCAGCAACTCACTAAAGTTCCTTCGACAGCACGTTCCACCTCTACCACCTAGAAGGACAAGGGCAGCAGATGCATGGGAACACCACCACCTGCAAGATCTCCTCCAAGCCACACATCATCATGACTTGGAATTATATCACCATTCCTTCACTGTCACTGGATCAAAATCCTGGAACTCCCTTCTTAACAGCACTGTTGGTGTACTTACACCCAAGGACTGCAGCAGTTCAAGAAGGCAGCTCACCACCACCTTCTCAAGGGCAGTTAGGGATGGGCAATAAATGCTGGCCTGGCCAGCGATGCCCGCAATTCCCGAACAAATAAAAAAATGTTAATAGGAGTAAGAAAAATTGACAGCACTTAAATGGATCTTAAGTTGACGGGCTAAGAACGTCATAAATTGTAAAGTGATAAATATAATGCAGATTAAGGTAGAAAATATGAAATATACAGAATACATATATGAAATATATGCACTCAATGAATTGGTGAGGAAAAGATAGAAGAACAAAAGGATCTGTGCGTGATTAATGACCAGTGATGGAAAGCATCCAGTCAGTGTGAAACTGCTATCAACAAGATGAGGCAAATGATGAAGTTGAGATGTATGAACTGATTTCAAACCTGCATTACTCATCAATGAGAACACACTGCTGGGTGTTTTATACACCCTACCTCTAAAATATTATTAATGGCTTGCAGAGAATTCAGAGAAGAGCAAAACGAATAATTATGGAACCTAGAAAGAAAGAAGAAAAAACTTGCATTTGTTTAGCACTTGTCATGTCCTCCAGAGGTCCCAAAGTGCTTCACTGAAGTACTGCTGAAGTGTAGTCACTGCTGTAATGTAGGCGAACAAAACAGTTGACTTGTGCACAATGAAGTCGCACAAATAGTAATGTGGAAAATGGCTAGATAATTTGTTTTAGTGGTGCTGATCGAGGGATAAATGTTGGCCAGGACATTGAGAGAATTACCTCGTTCTGCACTGAATTGTGTCATGGGATCTTTCACTGCCTTAAGCACACTGATGGACCTCAGTTTAACACCTCATCACCTCTGAGTGTAACACTCCCTCAGTTATGCACTGAAATGTCAACCTAGGATATGTGATTAAGTCTCTGGAGTGGGACAATTATTTTCACTATTTAGAGAGTACATAATCTGGATGTTATTTAACAGTTTATCATCACAGGACAGAAGAACACAAAAACAAAGTTAACAACCCTCAATGAGATTAAAATTAATTTTCCCACATAACTGTGAATATATAAAATAAAGGGATATATAACCCTTATGTCTAAGGATGGAATTCAGGGTTGTGATGATAAATGCAGCATGAATGTTTCAATATTACATGAAATGTGATAGTTACTTTGCTGCTGGGTCCATGAGAGGTGCCATCTGTTAAATCCAGTTCCTCAAACTTGAATAGTGGGCTGTAGAACAAGACTGATTTACATTTTTGCTCATTACCCTCAAAGTCAAGAAGAAATTTGACAACGCTTTATTTTCTTTGATGTTTTACCTATGCCTCGTAACAGAATGATTGTATCAGTTGAAATCCATGATATCGCTATTTGTGAATGTTCTATGAATGGAATGGTTTCCTGGCTGAAAGTCCTCCTGGAATTACATGGAACATTACAGCACAGAAACAAGCCATTCGGCCCAACAGGTCTATGCCGGTGTTTATGCCCCACATGAGCCTTTCCCCACTTTACTTCATCTCACCCCCTATTAAGATATAATTTTATTCCTTTCTCCTGCATGCCCTTATTTAGTTCCCCCTTAGTTGCATCTAAGCTATTAGCCACAACTACTCCATGTGGTAGGCCCATAAGTTGGTATCACATTGTCAATCGATCCAAAAGCGATTGATTGCTGTTAGCTGAGTGACGTAAGAATCCTGATGAGGTAGCTTGCCCTTTAATGGGACCATTCTGTGTTCTCTATTCCTCCCTGAGTGAGCATGAAAGTGCAGATCTAAAACCTTGCCGGTTCCAAGGAAGGGGCACGCCAGTGGCACTGTTGTTGGTGGTTGGTGCCTGACCCTATTATTTACGTGTCCCCATGATTAGGAATGAGGCAGGGTAAGGTCAAACAGGCATGCACAAGTTCCATCCTGCCATACTTCCAGTGGAGGAGCAAAGATGCTGGAATTCCAGTCCACTGGCAAAATTAAGAAATATTAAATAGAACTCTATACAGGCCATCTATACATTTCCAACAAGCTCTAGAATATAAGTTTCTGTATGTTATCATAAAATCCTACACCAATTTGGCCCATCACGCCTGTGCTAGCGCTTTGAAATAGCTATCCAATTATTTCCGCTCGCGCATTCTTGCTCCATAGCCCTGCAAAGTTGTACAACACTTCCTTTCACATGGGAAGCCATAATCTGAAATACATTCCATCAATTCTGCATTCACTAATTTCATCCCCTGGCGCAATACGAGGAGCCTGGTTACCTAAATCACGAATAACCATCTTGTAGATGCCTCCATGTCCTTGATGCATTTTCTTCTTTTATATTTTATGTATGTTTATTGGAATGTTGTTCCATTAGCAATTTCTGGCCCATCAAAATGTCATCTACCACCTTTCACATGCATAAGAAAAGGGATAGGAGGAGATCGGTACACAGTAATTGGGCTGAATGGTCCATTTCTATGCTGTAGATTCAATATAACTCAATGTATATAAGAAAGAGTATGAATAGATAGAGACAGGAGCTTAACAATCCTCCTTCTGAAAAGTAATTGTTCCTCGTGTCAATGATTTAGGCAGATTCAACTTTTTACAACAGGTATTAATATCAATAGACAAACCATACATGACTGATATTGTCGCTGAAAACCTAGTTAAATGCTGGCAAGAGGAATATGTTTTCACCAATAGCTTTCTCCGATTCTTACCTAGAGAGCTTAATAAGGATTATCGCAGGATATTTCTGGATTCTTCTTCACAAGACACAAGTCTGTCCAGGATTCTAGTGGTTGATTTATAAGTGCAATGCTTTCATGCATAAAAATGTAGCCCATTATTAATAAATGTTAGACTATGCCCCAGCTTACAATTAGTCATTTTCTTAGTTTTCTTGGTTATAGACAATGAAACAAGTGATTGTAGATGGATATTCCAAAGTCAGGCATAAAGTTATTTCCAACACTTTTGTCGTATTGACTGCATAATTTACCAATGCACTGGAAAAAAGGAGATATGGCCCTGATAATATCACAGCTAAGGTGCTTTTGCATCCACCTGACAGTACAGATGAGATTTCAGTTTAATGTCTCATACAAAAGATTGCGTAGCAGGCCAGTTCTACACTCTCACTACTCTCTGTGTAAAGAAATTCCTCCTAAATTCTGTTAGTTGCTATCTTATGTTTACGTCTCCTTGTTCTGGTCTTATCAACAAGTGTACTCCAATGTGTACACTCTAGCCAAGCTGTTCCAGTACACCTTCGACACTGGCATTTACCTGACAATGTGTAAAATTGCTTATGTATGTTTTGTCTACAAAATGGAGGACAAATCCAACAAGATGTGCTGAGAATGATGAGCCTTGACAGCAAGGCAATATTTGACCCAAGTGTGGTGCCTAGAAGTTCTAATAAATTAAAAGTTAATGGGAATCGGGGAAAAATCTCCAATAGCTGGAGTTAAAGAAGATGTTTGTGGCTGTTGGAGTCTATTCACCTCAGCCCCAGATCATTGTTGCAGGACTTCCCAGCACAGCATCCTAGACCCAGTTATCATCAGCTATTTTATCAATGACTTTCCCTCCATCATTAGGACAGAAGTGACATTGTTCACTAATCATTGGCCAGTGTTCAGCTCCATTTATAATTCCTCAGGTCCATACCCACATGCAGCAAGACCTAGCTGATAAATGTGAAATAACATTTGCATCTCACAAGTGCCAGGAAATAATGAACAACAGAGAACCTAATCACTTCATGTGACATTTATATGGAATTACCACCATCAAATCCCCCACGATCAACATTTTGGGGGGGGTCACTATTGACCAGAAGCTCAACACAAATGCCATGGCTCCTAAAGCAGGTTAACGGTTGGACTTTTTGTAACAAGTTGCTGACGTCCTGACTCCTGAATTCCTTCTGCCGCCTAGAAAACACAAGACAGGAATGTAATAGAATACTCTCCATTGGCTTAGATGGGTGCAGCTGCAACAACATTCAAGAAGTTTAATGCCACCCAGTCCATTTGATCGCTTTACCACTAGTCTAAACATATAGGCTGAAATTTTACGCACCCTCACCCCACCATTCCCGTTGCCTTCCCGCCCCCACTGAAATTATACGAGTGAAAGGAGAGGTGACCAATGGCCTGCCTGCCCCAGGCCGATTGAGGCCTTTAAGTGGCCAATTAATGGCCACTTAAAGACCATCTCCCGCCGCCGCTGGTATATTACCAGTGGTGGACAGGCAGTTTGGCAGCCGTGGAGGCCGCCCAGCAATACCAGGCAGCCTCCTGGCGGACCTGAAGGGTGGGCCCTCCTGATTGGGCACCCTGTGCCCCACGGAGGGACCCCCCCCCACCAACAGCTCCTGCCTCCCCCGCTAGTGCATCTCCCACCACCCTCCTGGCTGACCCCCACCCCTTTCGCCAGGGCCCAGTCAATTGTCCCCGGCGAGGTCCAAAACCCCAATTACCTTTTTCAGCACTGGCACCCACGATCCTTCTGAAGCTGGGTGTAGTCCCAGCAGTGGTCACCAATCCCAGTGGTGCTGCTGGGACTGAGGAGCTACTGGCCCCCTGATTGGCTGTCAGCTCCTGGAGGCAGGACTTCCTGCCTCAGAGGGGTGGAAGTCCCGCCTGAGGCCAATTAAGGGCCTTCGCCATGTAAAATCTCTGTATGGCTCCCAGATCTGGCGGAGGCGGGCTCACCCCTGACTTTTAAGCCAGTGAACAAAGAACAAAAAAACAAAGAAAATTACAGCACAGGAACAGGCCCTTCTGCCCTCCAAGCCTGCGCCGATCCAGATCCTCTATCAGTGGACAGGGTCTCTGCCCTGATGTAATATTCTGGCCATAGTGCCTCCACCATCAGCACACCATGGCTACAGTGTGTGCTATCTACAGAATGCACTGCAGCAACTCGCCAAGACTTCTTCAGTATACCTCCCAAACCTGCAATCTCCATCATATTGAAGAACAAGGGCAGCAGGCCCTTGGGACCACCAGCACTTCTAAGATCTCCTCTAAATGACAAATCATCCTGACTTGGAAATATATTGCCATTCCTTCATCATTCCTGGGTCAAAATTCTTGTATTCTTTACCTCTACTTTCTTGTTAACATTGTGGAAGCACCTTCAATGCAAGGATTGTAGTGGTTCAAAAAGGTGGCCCACGATCACCTTCTCAGCGCAAATAGGCATGGGCCATAAATCCTGGCATTGCCAGCAACACCCACATCCTGAAACTGAGGAGAAAATGTATATTGTCTTACCAGAAGCAGTAATTTAAAATATTTAATGGAATGTAACTTAATTGTTCAAATTTACTGCTCTAAGAGCAAGAAATGAAGCAGCTGATCTATACAAATGAACATGAATTATCGCAATTTACAATAAAGGCTAGAAAATACTGACTGTAAGGGAGGCACACGGGAGGCCACATTTACATGCGGCAGGATTGTTAGTTTTAGTCACTCAATGTAACAAATGCAAACTTTTTTTTGGAGGCCAAGTAGCTTTACCTGTAACAGAGGCCCATTGAAAGCCTGGGCAATCATTGTCTGAAAAATAAACAGAGCTTCGAAAGTTGTTAGAAATACAGAGAACAGAAGGAAATATATTAATAGTTTTAAAAGGAGCTAAATTTAACCCTTGAAATTGCCCATCTTCCTGGGGCAACTGGTTCACGTACTGTGGTCTTGAAAACAATATTATAGAAAAAAACTACTTCCTCATCAAACATAGCTTTATTACTGTAATACTATCCCTAATTTATTAAATTAAACATATTAAAAAGTAAATATTATGCATGTGCTTGTCTGGTTGTCTCCTTTTATTATTGTCATCTTCATCCCTTTCTCTCTCTCTCTCTCTCTCTCTCTCTCTCACACACTAATTGTACTTCCTTCCTGTTTGAAAAGCAGCTTGAAGGAGACAGTTTTGACGCTAATAATAAGACTGGAATCTAGAGATTAACCTGGAGAGATTATCAATGTCACCTGATCAAGCTTTGAACAAAAAATTATGACTGTTCGGGAGGAGAAAGATGATCATACAATCCAAAAAGGAAGCTATTCAAACCGTGTAGCCTTTCAATTATCACACTGTGCACTCTACCAATATCTCCGAATTTCTCCAATACTCTGAAGTTAGCAGACGGAGACATGGTCTAAGTATGGGCAGAATTAGAATATTAATATTCCTGATTTTTCAGGAGAGATAGGGATAGAAAACAGCAAATGGGATGGTAGCACTAGGATCATAAGAAGAGAGCTACAGATCTGCAGACAGGCCAGAGAGGTGTGAAGAACAATAGGGCATTAATATTGGGTGATTACAGCTATTCCAAGATGGACTAGAATAAAAAGGATGCACATTGTCAAAGTGAGAAATACTTTCTAGAATGCACCGCAGCTGTTTCCTGGATCAAATATGTTTCTAGTCCAACTAAAAAAGAAGCATAGGTCAATTTAATTCTGGGAGATGAATTCTTTGGGGCCAACAGCATCACCACACCCCCAGCTCACCTCACACACTCACATACAAACTTCCACTTCAGGCAGGCATGATGTTGAGAAGTCTGTGACAAGTCTAGGTAAGGTAGTCCCACAGTTTCATTGCCTGATGAGACACCCATGTCCATTTGTCTTCTTGGACAAGACTTTGTGTGATGTTATTCAGAGGTGGCTCTGTGGAGGGTACTGCTAAAGGTTTAAAGTCTCCCTTGGCTTACACAAAAGTCAAGGGTCTGGACTTAGATTCCTTGCTAACTGTTGCTTGCAGAACAATTAGATACATAAGTTATGAAACTGGAGCATCTGCTAATGGGGAATAGGGGGAAAGGTCAAGCATACGTTTGTCTAACCCTGCAGCTGATATATGACCTTCAGAAATAATACATCAATACTGTTGGGAAACTATAAGTAAATAAAAAGGTACAGATATTTTTACTTAATGTTATTTTCTGCTAAATGTAGCTTCTCTTTAAATATTCACAATCCTAATGTGGGTGCTAGCTCCTCTATTTTGCCTTAGTAAAACAATCTAAAACATAGCCAAATTACATACATTGGTACATTGACTTTCTCAACACTTGCAACCTAAATATTTCAGAGATAACATTAACCAAACAGGACATAATTGTTCCATGGGTGAAGTGAGCCTTTATTTTCATTTGCACCAATATATTTTCTATCAAGATACCCAAACAATGCGGTTCCTTAATGTAGCATCCTCACAACACCTGAAATGAACATGACACAAGTGAATGTACAGACCTACAATTGAGAGGTTAATGCCAACCTAGACTAACGTGGATCATTTTACAGACAGTGAATTTTCCTTAACTAGCATCACTGATTTGGATTTATACATGAATCTCGACAACTGAAAGGGAATGTTTCACACCATTGTTTTATGTGACTACCTTATAACTTACTTTTTCGTCATTGTGTAATAATTAACAATACTAGTTCCACAAGCTTGGCTCGATTATTTATTTGCTCTGTAATTCGATCCTATTTCTTTTTGTTCCTTTCTGTCCCTAATCCTCATAGCAATACCACCGAAATGTTATTTTCGAATGTATTAGATGCAAACTATCTAGATACTATCTAAGCTGCTTGTTATCATTGTGTGGCCAGCAGGCAGACCTGGCGCAGCAGTCGCGACTGGAGCTCTGACACGGTCATATTTCTGCTACAATTAGATGGAATATTATTATTCTTTGAAAGAACTTCCAACTTGTTAACACATTCTTGTACCAATGTGACTGAAATCTTACATCAGACTCCTTTCTGCATTTTCTGGTTCAACTTTTATCCTCTGACCTATGCTACCTTGGTAACCGTGATCATGCTTAAATTGCTCATCAGCCACAAAATAATTGAAATATATACCCACGTTATCAAAAAAAGCATTCATTAAGTAAACACCAGAGTCTATAAAGCGCAGTGAAATCCAGAGAGATCAAGACCTGCGCAACCCTCCGACGAGATAAGCTACAGACTTTATTGTGTTCTTTGGAAATAATCTGTGTATTTAGTTCTTTGACCTACTGCAGGTGCATCGATACAGTGGTAGGGGAAGATGAGATAACTCATGCAACACCAGAAAATAATTTTCACAATGAGAGTCAAAGGACCGTTTGGGTGCGGTACAACAAAGCATGATATGGGAACAATTAACATTAATGTCCTGCCACATAAAGTGAAGATCCGAGTTACCTTTCAGCTTGAAAAAGCAGTGCTTGACCACGGCACACATAACATCAGACATTTTCTCTTGGATTGGCTCTGGTTTGAGTGGTAGTTGCACTTTCACACTTAATGGAAAGTGAGGATATTATTTATGGCAATTTTCCTTATATTGAGCTGGAGTTTCCATGTATCTATCTATCAGGCTATTTACCTATCTATCGCATTCCCTGCTATCAGCCATCAATCTCGGTCTGCATTTACCTCGATCTCTGTATATCTAATCTTCTGCCTCTGCTAAGATTTATTGCAAAAAATCTTTCATTATAATTTTCATATCTTTGTATTGCAGCGCAGCATCAAGCATCGTTAGAGAAATGTTGCAATTGCACCATGAATATTCTTTGAGTCGTGTTTTATAATTTAGCAGAATGTTGAGGCTCTAACTGTGCCGCCAGTGTTGTGTTCGGCAGTAATTTTGCAAAGTGCCCTATTTACTTCAGTGTGCAACTCCACGCCGCTTGCGATCGCGTTGTACATAGTCTGTCTCACTAAAAATTCTTATTCTAAGTTCCCGAGCCCAGTTTCCAACTTTCTTTCAGCGGCGTTGGGTGCAGCATCAATCCCAACTACCGCTGTCTCGTGTCATTGTAAATCCTTTAACAGGACAAGACAGACAAGCACTTCAATGCTTGCAAGGCAAAAGAGAACACTTTAGAAACTTATTTGATAAATATAATAAACACACAGACTGTTACTGACAGTTTCTATAATGATGCAGGGAAATTAGAGGTCACTTGTTTTTTGTCTTTTGGAATTTTGTGGAAGCATTGGGAGGCAATCCTGTATATCCCTATAACGTTAAAATATCTTATGTCGTTTGAATGAACTTTAGTGCCTTCAAAATCAAATGTTTTGAACCAACATATTGGATTCTTTTTAGCCGCGTTCGTTTTATTTAGAAGTTGTAAGTTAGTTTGCCAGACCTTTGACCACAGGTTTTGCTTTCTTTTATTTATTACTGCTTGAAGCCAACTGTCGATTCGGGTAATAAATTACACCAAATGTTCTTCGGATTCGTGTTTTTCTGTGGATTTTGTGCCGTACGAGCTAAATGATACTTGGTAATTTCTACAAATCTACAAAATGTAAATGTTTAGCATTGTGAGCCTGGCACACCTCGCGCCATTTAAGATACCGCAATGTTGCATTTATTGCAGAGAATAGTCTTAATCACGAATTGCACCATCTTTGACCATAGGCGAAAGTTTTCTGAATGTTACCGTGCCGAGGAAGACATGTAAAAATCAAAGGCTTGTTGTCTGTTTAACTCGTGGTGGACCAGCAACTACCTCGTCTTTGCAAATAACCACTTGGATGTTGTTGATTTAGAACTTTCAATGCAACGTTTCTTTTGTATCTTCAAGGAAACACATATATTCCACCTTACGCTATATAGAAAGGAACTTATATAGCTCTAGATACAATCACAATATGTTCATGTCTGAATTTTAACTGCATGTGTCTCTTTGAAGAACTAAAGTGTAGTCTTACATTTGATCAGTATTACAGTGTAGCCAAAGCGAGCAACGGCTGAACTTCAGATTCTAATAAATCTTTAACGATAAATTGGAGTTTTAAACATTGGGAATGAAACTATCACCATTTCCCCAATTTCCCACGTACTATATATAGTTCTTTTTCCCAAATCCACTACCTCACTGACAGACACAAATTTAGGAAACATTGTTGTCAAATGTACTGCAATGCAGATTGAATTGTAACGAAGAAGATTGTTACAAAAAGTTTCCACCGTCCCTCCTGGTAGAAATATTCACCTTGTTTGGCGTTACATGTATCATTACTAAAATATATCATAATTAATCGCATACTGCCTCCTTTAGCATCTACACTCCCATTGCATTACTGCTAAGTACCATATGAGAAATGTTTTTGCAAATCGCAATTTGTAACTTCATGCATCAAGTTTTCACCTCAGTCGCTTCATATCTCCTTTTCCAGACACCTATTTCTTGCTTCCACAGTGGTTCTGTACTATATCTCGTCTCTGCCTTCAGTTCTCTGTCCAAATTTCAAAAGGTCTCAGATCGTATTTTCTACTTTGCCTAACTCTTCTTCGACATACACGTAAATTTCGTGTAATATCAGTAGCTCTTCGGCTTCCCAGCCCTATATAATTTGAACAAGTCTGTGTTCCCGGTGTCTCTATCTCGCTCAACGTATACAATGTTATATTTCCTACCTGAAGAAGGGTAACGGTAAATTTTTTCTGACCCAATATCTTTAAGTTGCTACAAGTTTTGTAACAATAATTTCTAACTCATAAACGTTGTTCAAAATGATTACTGCCATAGGCACCTGTACCGAAGATGCAGTTTTTCGATTCTTCATCTCTGAAGCACGTTTATTGCAAGGTGAATGGTTCAAACAAGCTAGGTACCTCGCATCAATATTTTATCTGTCTTAATTAATATCTTCTTTGAACCAAATGTCCGATGAAGGGTACAACAACCCTAAACCAACACCATGCACAACAGTGCGTCCAAGTTTCATTGTAAGGTCACTTGTCAGTGTTACAGATGTGTTCAACAATCTTATTTGCAAAATTCAAAGGGACGTCGTGATCCTACTGCTTTGCCATTCCTCACTGAACCGTACAATTAGGAAGACGGTTGGTGAGCTATGTTGCTCCTCTTTGAAACAATGTGCATTGTTTCCTACATCGTTATTGCATCTGGCGGTGAACTCCCACAATTGAAGACAACGAGGACGAAAACAATACTTTGAACATCTAATTATTCTCATATCTGCAGAGAAGTCTTCCACAGTACGCTTTTTTTTGCTTGAATATTGTGCTGGTAATTCAGCGGCATACCCTATTGTACTTTCAGAAGCAAGATCTTACTAACGTGTGTCAGTGAAGAGTTAATGGGCAAAGATTGAGGACACTGAGTGCATCATATGCTGTAAAAGCGGATTTTATTTAGCCATACTATTAATGCAGGAATCTGGTGACAACATAATAAATAGTCTTTCAAGATATTCACTGTTAAACATGTGTTGCAATAAATGACGCTTAGTAATGTAAATTTAGCCAAATATCTGACTAAAATATTAGAATTCCTCAAAGTACGTAACCCTTTTAATTATATTTTCCATGACATGAAACTGTAGATGATGCACTTTTCCATAAAATTCCTTATTTATTTTTGTATTTTCCTTACTAAGAGTCATAGTGTGCGCTTTATTTGCGAGACAGGAGAGTTATGGAATAATGCTCGAATCCAGAGGAAGACTAACATTTCTTGGCCTTTTGAACAATCCGATGTTATCTGGTGCTGGGCAGTATCTACATTCTCAAATTTGAAAAGACAACGTGCTTTAAAATTCAAGTTTACTTCATACTGATTCACTGATAGATAATGAGTTACACAAAAATCTAAGTCTTTTTATATAAGGTAGAATTGAATACAATTCTGGAAATCATCCTTAGATGGCGAGGATATTTAGCGATGACTATTTTAAAATAACTACTTTTATTATAGCTTCCCTGGCTGTATTAGATGTTATTAATGCTACAAAAGGTAAATTATAATGCCAGCTAAAAATATGGTTTAATCGTCGGACGGTATTGGGAACGCTTGGACATTGAAGTATCGATTTTCTTTCCAATTACCCCATTCAGGTAAAGGTGGGTATTCTCGTCAGTAAAATAGTTATAAGTTAGTAGAATTAGAATGTTCAAGGGGAGAGTGGCAAGTTGATAAATTGGTCTTCAACTTTTAAGTCATATACATGAGTTTTCAAAGCCAGCCTTGCAGGCGGATTAATGCGGATCCTTTGTTATTATTTTATGGGGCATGAGATTGGAAATGTATGCAGTGCAGAAACAGACTGATGGGCATAAATCAAAGGCTGATTTCTAGTCACATCACCCCTTTAAAAAGCCTGGAAAGCCTTTCGAGTCGAAAGGGAAAGAAAATAACCTGTAATTCTACATATAGAAAAGGCACATGGTTCAGATGAATCTCCAAGTCCTCTTGTAATGAAGCATTGATGTCACAAGCAGCATAAAAATGCACAATTTAGGTGTAAGACAGAGAGGACGATTAAATGTCGACGAGAGCGAAGAGCTGCACGTCAGAGCACAAGAATTTATCTTTTCATAACTCCAGCATTCAAACCACACAGCGAATTCATGAGTAGTCGTCCGCAAGGTATACGACGAGTAACACATAATCTAAACAGTTTTAACAATTTGCACAAAAAAAGAGTCAAACTAATCCGCAAAACACCAAGAAGGCACATTACGTTTATTTCAAAGCAAAATTAATTAGTACTATGGGTAACGCAGAAATAAACTATTTAAATAAATGAGTTGCGGTATTGCAAAACAAGAACAGGCAACTGATCTTAAGCCTTAATCTTGCAAAAAAAAATTGCAGAGAAAATGCACCGAATCAGATTCATTTTCTCTTGATAACAACACCTATCCCAAAATGGGAGATGGATGTTTGTTTTTTTTAACAGATCAAAATATAGCAATGTGCACGTTCCTACCGTAAGTTTTAAATGCTGAAAACATGCACAGATTTCTGCCAATTTTCCTATCATTACAGTTGGGGATATTCTCTCCTCAGGTGTATCAGGCTGGCGCTCTGAGATAAATAGCAAATCCTGCACCCTACAGGTTTGCCGCGTGGATCTGCCTGGGGCTCTTTCAGTCTCTCTCTCCTTCTCTCCCCCTCCCCCCTCTCCCCCCCCCCCCCCCCCCCCCCGCCCCCCCCCCCCCCCCAACACACACACACTCTATCTATCTTCGCACATTCTGTTTTCCTTTCTTCTACTTGAAGGGGGGCTCATGCGCAAAATTACGCATTCTTCTCTCATTTGTTCCTTGTATCAATCAAAAAGTTGGCTATTTATAGGCTACAGAACATGGGATGGCAATACTGATCTCCCCCTCTCTGTTCTGAAGTTGCTAAGTGGTCAGGTTGAGTGCAGCTATTTGGCCATTTGCTATTGCTGAGTCCAGGAGGAAGGTCCCAAGCTGTGATTAACTCAATCTTACTGCAACCACGAACCATGTGAGTACCTAAATAATTATATTTGGACACCAAATATCATATTGTTCCATATGCCTTTCGCAATATGTATATTGTGTAGCTATTTTATTGCATTTTTATAGATGAACCTTAAAGCTCAATATATAACTAATCTCTTCCTGCCTCTTACTATTTTGACAAATGTGTCATCTAGCAATTTTTCACTTGAAGGAAGCAAGATAATGCATATTTTATAGACGGAATGCATGTTAAATGTCTCTATAGTATCCGCCGTGCTCTCTACATAGGATAAGATGAAGGTTGTTGTTACATGAAATTGGAGTGGAATTACTCAATATTCGATTTTTTTAAATGTCTCATCATTGAAGGCAGTAAAAATGTTGAATGCATTGTGAAATGAGTCATCCTTCAGATTAAATTTATAACGAAACAGAATGAGATGTGAATTTGCAGTTTTATAAATTAAATATTTTGTCGCCACCGCAGCACACGCTGATGTATCCGCGGATAGCGGTTGCAGATTGATACGTTACAAATATATCCGGGTTTTTTTGTAAAGCTGATTTCGATGTACTACATCAAGTGCAAAAACACAACTGATTATGTCCAGGTACTATCGAATATTGAATAAGACGTTGCTTGCTGTTTCTACGCAATCTGCGACCTCTTTGCGCATAAGTAAACTCGAAAATGTAATTCAATTCATATGTTTTATTGCCCACTTCATATAATATCAAACATTTCCAAATTCTAAATTGAGTCACGCGATTATTTTAACGTTGAAAGTTATAGACTGAATATGTAGGTTAGTTCTGCGCGACAAGTTGAAGATGAGTAATTAATAGTCGCGGTCAAATGCAAGACTGTTCTTTGAAGATGAATAGCTTTTTTCTTATCAATCATTTTTATCCCGTAAAGTTGTAACGGTAAATGGTTCGAAAACTACTCTAAGAATCGTAAAGCTATGACACGGACTATTCCAACCGGACCATGCAAACAATAGCTAATGCTTTCAAACTTAGTTTTAGACGTGACTTCAGTGATTACACGGCTGTCAACGTGCGGGGGCAATCATCTCTTCCCTTAGGGTGCTTTAATAGGCGATTCTCATTATTTCTGATGCGCGGGTCTACTTAATACAAAATAGACATGAACATGCAAGTCGAATAAACCACACCATTGCTGATAGTCACTGATAACAATGATAACTCTGCTAAATAACGCATGACGGATTGACGCCCTACTATGATCATTTTGATAACATCACTTTTTTCCTAAGACCAGCTTTCTGATATTCAGCATCTATCACTGTTAACGCAACTGCATTCCCGACTTACACACACACACAAACACACACACATATCTATACAACATGTTCTATCGTAAGATCGGGTTTGTCTTCGCAAAATTGTCAATCTGAAGCTACCACTCTCGGACTGTACCTGGACATTAGGTACCAGATGAAGTGAGAACTCTGTCAACCTTTATGTACGTGAGGTTTTTTTGTGGTTTTAACCTGAAAATAAATTGGCATAATCGCCGAACACTTCTATATTAATAATTTTTAAAAAATAAAACCGACATCGCTCCTAGTACGGATTTGTTATCAGTCTAGAGCACCGCCAGTGCCGTAAGATTGTGAATTTCGTCCCGTTTGTTGCAACTTGTCATTGATAAAATAAGCAGGAGGAATGACGCTGTGGGTCACGCTGAGTACGGACGGGCGCATTGCCGAGCGGGTGTGTGAGGATCACATGCAGCACTTAGTGCACGATTATTTCAACCTGAGTGCTCAATATCCAGACTTTAAATGATACAGACGTAGAACCCACGCCGAGATCTTGCCCTCGCTGCCACCGATTCCCTTCGATTTGCCGGGAAGACAGCAGCAGCTGCTTCTACCCTCACCCCCTAGGCTCAGAGAGTTACAGGTTCCCAGGAAAGGGAGGCGTGTGTGTTGTAAAGAGGGTTGCAGCGTTTCCGAACCCCGTGGACATTAAAGCGAAAGTAGCCGGCTTCCATTTACTTTAAACCACAAATAAACCCCGGCACCAGCTCTCGATCTGATAGGGAAGTTGTCCAAGGTAATCGTAAATCAATCACACATTTGCTAAAACGTGCAGCTTTTTCTGACAGTCTCTGATTGCGATTTATTAAAGCGCCTGTGAAGCGGCTGATGTTGAGCTGAGGTTACCCTTGCAGAAGGTTGCAACTGTGTAGCAACCCCAGGTCCTAAAGTTCCTGCAATTCTTTCCCAAAGCAGCCTCGGTGGCCGCAACAAGAGGGAGATGATGATGTACAATGATCATTTGTAGGTCTTGTCCTGAAAATAGATGATAGGTTTGACAGCTGATCCACTGTAGGCCTGGAGATCCTGGCGCGTCAGTTGCAATTTTTTTTGCTTGCTTGGTTCAGTTTTGTTGTGACCACATGGGGCTGGTGGTAGGAAGCACGTTACGTGCGAGAGATAGCTTGTTCCTGGCAATATACAGTTTATGTGTCTGCGTGTGAGAGACGGATATGTGTGTGTGTTATAGGAAGAAAACGAGAGACAAGTGTATGTGGCTATGTGTGAGAGAGAGAGAGAGAGTCTGTGAGAGAAGGAGAAAGTCACATTGAATGCTGGGCCGGCGTGCCGCATTATCTCGGCGAGAAACAATATGATCTCCTACTGTATTCTGAGACTGTGGCAATAAAGCGGCGGCAGCCGAGGAAAGTAAGCGGTGCAGGTTAACCAGACGGCCCTAAACCGGCAATGTGTAACTTGTCAGCTGCAGCAAGACCTACCATACAAGCAGTGCAGATTTGGAGTGAATTTTGCCAAGTTGTTGTCAGTGAGGCGAATACGCTCGTTATACTGGAGGCCCACTGCTTCCCAGGACGTTGCAGCAAACACTACACAATACAAGCTCCTAATGCAGTATACACATATATGATTGATTCTAGATTTAGCCCAGACTGCATGAATTACTGCAACCATCGCACTGCGATGCATGCTATTGCCAGATTGTTTCATTATTTATTTACTCACCTTGAGAAACACAAATCTGGGGTACGTGGAGCTGAGAGCCCTGCAGGCCCATGAACATGTAAGCTATCTGTATGATACATTTTAAAGCTATAAGTTAAAAACACTTCAAAGAGGGACTGCTTTCTTGTTTACGTTGAAACAGTTTCTTGATATGATATGGTCACATGCAAGTTTTGAACTCTCCCTCCACTTAAACCCCTCGTAGTGGCACTCTTGAAATTTGATATCATTGCTTTTTAGTGTTTATAGTGACGCAGAGTGTCTGACAGTCAGATCCTACAAATCAAGGACTGGCTTTACCCACATTGGTACTTCTTCCTCGTTTAAAACCAAGGTGCCTCTTCGCCTTTGAGTCACGTCGTTTCCTCATTTTCGCGCCTGCACCAATGTGTCCTCCAGATAGTTGTTACAAAAGTCTAGAAGCAACTAGCAGTAATTTGTGTTTAGGGTTAGCTTAACCGCTCTTTCATTCAAAGGTGTCGCCCGAACTTTGGCTGATATTCCGTCACTGAGAGGGTCCAGCACAGGTAAGTTTCACAGTGGAACACTTCGAATAAACAAAATAGTGTTTCAGTCATATATATTTATTCCTACTGTATTGCAATACAGCTCAGGATCATCTTGTGTCTGCTGAAATAGGGGTTAATAGTGTTGTCAGGGAATTTGCTGCTGTGTTATTAGCTTGGAACGTTTTGTCACTACTTTTGTGTTTTTATGCTTTTTGCATTGATGGAAATAATCTGACAAGTCACATGCATTAGACAGTATATTCATTTTATTACGTGTTTCACTGAAATGAAGTTGATAGTGTTGCCATGACGTGTTTACTGTTTATCTCATTGCTTTAACTTATTAGTGGTGCACCTACTTGGTTTTTCGCCCAGTTAACATGCGTCTTCCCAATATACTGTGTGCAGAATAGCATCCATTCGGAGGGTTAAAACGCTGGCAAACGCATCTTAAGCTTGGCCCATAATTAATATTGTACAATGCCTGCAGTCAGCTGATCAAATGCCCTCTCCTTGGTAACGCAGGTTGGTAGATCCGTTGTGCTTTCGGAGAAATTCTTGCGTTGGGTCCAAAAACTGCACACGGTTTAACTAGCGAATGTGAAACAGTAACCATAGCTTCCAGAGCTTAAAACAAAAACTATTGAATTCATTTTTTGTGAGCCTTTCAATGGAAAAGACACACAGAACAGTCAAACATTGTTGGGTGTATAATAATGTTTGAACTATTTATTATAACACTGTTAACTCATCACATTGGATGTTTGTGCAAATTCAAAACCAATATTCCTAGAAATATAAAACACAGCTGAGCTGCCACAGTGTTTCCTGCATCATTCCCCATCCCCAAAATGCAAGTCATTCAAAATGTAAATGGGTATTTAGAAAATTCAGGTATTGAAAGTATGGTACTGGTAGCAGAGAGATGTCAATTTTAGATTAAAATGCAAACTCATCAATTCTTTAATTTCTCAATTTTCTGATTTCTAGATTGTTTCTTCTAAGACTTTTTGCTTGAATACTATTAAGTAGTTCCACCATTAAGCTAATGATCATCATGATATATTGTAAGGTGTGCAAAATGTGATTTGTCTAACTGCAAAATAAATTTCATGGCTTTTTTAACAGTTGCTGTTAGGAATTTTAAGCAAAAATATGGGTGAGTAATGATTTTGCATATTCAATCATTTGGTGTCCCTTAAATGTAGCTACTAGGTTAGATGTTTTGACATGAAGTTTAGACAATGGCGTGCATTGAAGGCTAGAGGACACCTTGCTTACTTGGCAGCTAAGCTGGTGTTTGCCAGGTGAAGTAAATTTATCTGCAGATGAAGTTACTTTGTAACCAAGATGGGTTTCTGAGGGATATTGTTTTATTTGGAAAAATAAAATTGTTTACAAAATGCACCCATTGCAGGTGCGTGTTTTGCATTCACATAGCAGGTAATGCATTGCTAATTTTTCTCCCCCTCCACTCCACCCTAGCAGCTGGGAAATCTTGACTTCATTAGATTGAACATGTTTGCCTCAGGCTCTTTGAAGTAATTGAGTTGTAACTCAGGTTAGGTTTTAAGGGGTTGAATTGTTATTTTAGGTTTTATGGTTAGATGCTCTAGTTAAATTTTAGGTTTGTGATTAAATGTAAGGCTTCAAACTGGGATCAGTGCATTGTTTTTAAGGTTCACATTCTGTGACTCTACCAAATGTTCTGGTTATTCTCTTGGGGGTTATGATTTGGAGTTGAACCAGAAGATTTTTTATTGGTTTGATGCTTGGGGTCTTTCAATACACAGAAACATAATTTTAGAGAAATACCTGCAAATGACATATACACCAGAAACAAATAGATATTAAAAAGTTGCAATCTTCATGAAAAGTGTTTAACCAAGCATTTTTATTTGGAGAAGATGGGCGATGCTGCATTTTTGTTGTCATCATGTAATTTTGTTGTTATTGCATTTTGTTTACCTGAAAACATTGTGTCATTAACATTGCACTGCAGTTGATACACTGTACGTTACAGTGCAATCTAGCAATTAAAATGGCTGACTCTAAGTTGTGATTTTAGAACAACGCTTTCTGATTTTATAGGACTTAGCCTGAATGATGATATCCTTTTAACATATCCAGTTCACAGACAACAAAGATCTTGAAGGGCTTTTGTCTGCAGTCTCAAAGAAGCAAATGTATAGTTATTATACTGGCTTCTGGCTCAACTCTGTTACTTCTGGTTACAGTTTTTCCAAGGATGGTTTCCGAAATGTTTCATCTTGTTTCGGTCTACTGTACAACTTGGCTCATTTTTTATGGATGTGAAGCTTTTGTCAAACGGCAGTGAATCTGGAAGCTGTCATAAGAACATGCTATGACGTACTGTCAAGTGACCCACTGAGTGATGCTGGATTCCTAGATTATAAAGTTCATGATAAGAGTGGTTCCAAAACACATCCTCATTCGTCTCTGAAGAAAAACAAACTTAGTCCAGGTCCTATGAAGTTATGCTGCATTTTTAAAAATCTAGCCCCCATGTGCTCACCTGTGCTTTCCCACAGAAGGCTGTTGCTACTCTGTGGCTGCATTTTCAGTAAAAGGTGGAATGGACTAAATTAGCAATGACTCCAATGTCAGGGCTTTTTCATGACTGTCAGAGGGAGGCTTGCTTTTAGCAGGCTAGATCAGTTATGACCTTCGTTACACTTCATCCTCAATTTTCATTAAATCGTTCAATTAGATAAAATAGGATTGGTGTGTGTAATGGCATATCATATAAATGTACCATTATTTTAACTTCAGAAGAGTGTGTTCTTTTGACAAACTTAGCGGCCAAATTTTATGCCACCCCAACGAGCTGGATGGTGGCAGGGGGTGGCATAAATGGCGGGGGAGGCTCCCGGAGGCTTTCCCAACCTGCTCGTCCCTCCACCCCCCTCCCCCCCTTTATGTAGGGTGGGGGGGGGGCGAAAAATGGGCTGCCTGCCCCAGGCAAATCAAGGCCTTTAAGTTGCCACTTAATGGCCACTTAAAGGCCTTCACCTGCCTCTGCACAGATTTTATGCGTGGCAAGTGGGCATCCTGGAGCTGGAAAAAGCTGCCTGGGAAAAGCAGGCGGCTTCGTAGCGCCCCGGGTGTGGGCCCTGATAATTGGGCACAGGGTGCCCGATGGAGGGCTACCCCCGCTTCCCCAACCATCCCTAGGACCCAACATCCCCCCCCCCCCACTTTCCCCCAACGACCACCCTTGCCTCGCTGGGGCCTGACCGATTACTCCCGACGAGGCAACCAAAACTCACCTTAAATCCTGACTCCGTGTCTTCCTCTGCAGTCGGCTGGATTGCAGTCCCAGCAGTAGTCATTGCTCCCGGTGGCGCTGCTGGGACTAAGAGCTACCTGCCCACTGATTGGCCGGCAGCTCAATGAGGTGGCACTTCCTCCCTCAAGCGGGTGGAAGTCCCGCCTCAGAACAATTAAAGCCTGGGGACATATAAAATGCGGGACGGATCCCCAGGCGAGGCGGAAGCAGGTTTACCACTGACTTTTATGTCGGTGGCCAGCTCCCGTCCATTCACTGTAAAATTCCAGCCAGCATCTCCATTTCGCACATCAGGCATTCTTGTGGCCTAAGAGTGGGACTGACAGTTTCGTGCCACATTATGGTTAGTTTTATGTCTGACTCATATTTGCGACGACTCAAATTCATCTCACTTGGGACTTTTATGAGTTGTTAAGCATGTGACATTTGCCTGAGCTCTTTGAACGAACTACACATCCATGTCCAGGAACTGAAATGATGGTGTTCTTAATCTACTGTCATACCCAATCATCTGTTATGGGTCCCACTGTCAATGGCAGGTCCCACTCTCAATGGCAGAGTCAGTTGGCACCACCATTTTCTCCTTTAAAATAGCAAAGATTGTGCAAAATCTTTATACTACATAATTTAGAAATGACACTGGTCTTTGAATTAATTTGTTTGAATACGGGTTAATATATTGGTGCAGTAATATTCTAGAAACTTCACTGATGTAGACTGATGTTGTGCACATCGTTTACAAATGAGGTGAATCCTTTGAAATTATGCTTGTTCCATTAATCACCGAACCTGTATGGCAGCTTGGTGGTTGCAGTTCTGCAGGTCAACAATCCCTCATAAGAGACTAATGTTAAACTCTGGTTCACAGTGGTGTTTATACTTTGACTCTGCCTGGATAGTGAGTTTTCCCGTCTTGGTTGGATCAGCTGGGAAATTGAAGGAAAATGACCAGATTGGGATCATTCTTCACTGTTATGTTAGAAAGACAAAGGACAGGCACAGATAGGGTTTTGCTACTTTCTTGATCAAGGAGGATAGACTGGATCTTGGGGTTGGGGGTGCTAGGAGACAAGCAAAATTACATAGTAAAACATTGCAAGTACAAGTGAAATGTTTTGCAGCCCCGTTGTCACTGAAGCAAGAAGAATTAATCAACAGACATAGTTTAAAGGTAATGGAAACAGTACGTAAAGTTGGTGGAGGTTGGCAGTCAACTCTGTTAAACATCTATTATCTATTTAAGGAGATTCCAGTCCAGTGCTGGTCTTCTTAGGCTGCAGTTTACTCAGTCAATGCTCAAGTTGTGACTTTGTGTTCTGTGATATTTAAAATGAAGTGCATTCAAACAGAAGTGACAGTGATACTGCAAAAATTACAGCAGTCTGTATTTATCCATTGACCTCTTGCAATATTTTATTTGTTTTTTTTTCCAACATGGTAGAATAAAGCATGTGAGGAAACTAATTTAGTGAGAATTAATTTTAACTGTTTTAAAATCATAGACCAAGAAAATGAGATACCATTTCTTAAATTGGATAATAGTTGTTTTAATATCAGTGTTGTAACATTAGATGCAACTGCAGTGACTCTATGGAAACTAATATTTGATACATAGAGTTACAATATGTAGAAAGATATAGAAGGTACAACATGGAAATAGGCCATTTGGCCCAACAAGCCTGTGTCAGGCTTTAATAACTGGATTTAGTTTCTTAGAATTAGAAATGAATTTTGGGGAAAATTATCAATAGACCAGAGGCAATCACATTACACTGCAGGCTGCTTAACTACTTTATTCAAGCGGAGATGTACATTCGGATAATATTCAACTGAACTTTTGGGGGTTTGCTAATCCCTCAGGCAGGCTCAGTGTAAAGGGCAAACATATTTATAGTAATCCAAATCAGACTGCAATGAATGCATTGCATATTGCTATATGGTGTACTAATGTAACACAATTACAAAAAAGTGACATGTGGATCACTTTTTCATATATATTTAAACACAAATATAAAGCATCAGAACAATATTTAGATAAAAGAAAACATTTGAGTTTCCCTTCAGTAATTTACCATTATGTGTTTAAAAACAAATGAGACATCACGTAGCTTGATAATTTCCCATGACCGAGTCACCAGCATGAAGCATGTAATTTAGCTTGATTTAAGATGCATATCTCTGGGTTTGTGCGTTGTTTCCAGATAGGCTTTAGTTTCCCTGACCTTTTCTGATACATTTTTGGCAGTCACCCCTGCTTATTTCATTTTGCACTGTATATGCTTGTCACCCAGGTTGTGGCTGTAAAAGAAAGCAATATCTTTAAGGCAGTCTACCTAAATTGTACAGTAACCAATTGCTGATATAAAATGCTAACAGAAATAAAACAGCCTGTACAACATTATTGGGAATGTGCGTTTGGTTACTTCAGAAGTGAAAGATGCTAACTTTTTCTTCTACAGAATTTAAGACATTTCTAAAATAATTTTTCTGCTCTTTTTGTTCTTAAGCATATTGTTTTCCTATTCCCTCCATGTCACATAACTCTCTTACTCATAGAGGACAGGTGGATGATTAGTTTCCTGGCTTCTGTCAATGGTGCTGAACAAAGAATGAGCCACCTGCTAGGAGACTGCATGAGCTTTGACTTTTCCAGCTTTCTATTTCTTTTTTCCCTCTATTCTTGTGAATCTTGCCTCTGCCCAGTGTTTTCCCAGACAGCCTAGCCGAGATTGGAATTACACCACATAGTGTACACGCTTAAAGTTGTGGTTCCCCATCACTCCATGGTGAAGTACCTTGATGCTTGTTGTGCCACTATGCCAATTACAAAATAGTTAAAGTAGAACCTGTCTGTTTCAGTCACTCACAGATCCAACACAGTTGGCCATTCTTCATAGGTGGTCACCTCATCAGTGACTTCAGCTGCAAGTTTCCTGTAAGACCTCAGCTGTCATTTTCTAATCACCTTGTCAAGGCTCCATCTTTTTAATTGCAGTGGAACCTATGCATGTATGGTAGGCGATTTGAAGCACACAACTGAGTTCCTGAATTTAATGTTCTCTCTCCTGGCCCAACTGCACTTCCATTCAGCTTCTCACAGTAGCAGGCAATGTCTACCATATCGACACACATTTCTTGGTAACTCCAGGACATTTTGCAATCCAGGTCCATTGACTAAGTTCTGATACCTCTGCCTCTCTGCCCTCCCCTGCACCCCCCCCCCCCCACACCCCCTCTCCCCCACTGCATGCATTGTCCACTACTTCACTCCCTCTGTAACTAAACACAAATCTTGCCTCTAATAATGGCAATGTGAAAGAAAAACTCTCTGACATTCAGGAAATTAAAAACTTAGAAATATGGTCGATCCTATTCAGAAAATGCTGACTCCCACCCAATCCTGGGCCCAACTGTTGCATGTAGTTGTGATTCAACAGGCATAATAGGGAATACAAGTGGCTGGAATATGCTCAAGATGGTGACTGTAAATAGAATATAACTTGCACTGACTTGGACAGGACAGTGTGGCCAGCACAAACAGGTGGCTAATTTGTAAAGGTGACCATAAGTACGGATTCCTTTGTGGAAATATTGATATTTTGTGAACTGTTAATGGTTAAAATAGTGATCCTCTGTAATGTTATGTTATGAAGCTGAAAATTATTAGAGAACAAATTCACTGAATGCTTTAAGCTGCATGCATTAACAGTTTTTACAATAACAAATTCTAGACTTACTGAGTCATTAAAATACGAGAAATCCCAATTACAGATGTCTTCTAAAGGCTAAACTGGTGCTGTTAGCACATTAAAAAAGCAAATACTAAACTTAGTCATGGAATTTACTGCAAAAGTCAAATATAAATATGCTTTAAGGGTTAAAATGATGACAAAAGTATAATTTATACAATAGTGAGTGGAGTTAATGAGAATTTGATTTCAGATTGCCTGCTTCAATTGAAACATTTGGCAGGAAACGGGAATGTAAAGTTGCTGAGATTGCCATACTGCACCAGCATATTCTGGTTTTTGTCATGCTGGTACCTGTTTAGCCCTGTTTAAACACTCTGTCATCTTAGGCCATTTACTGGGCAGTGGGCAGTCAGAATCTGCACAGCTCCAAGGGAAAAAAAGCAGATGATTGTTTTGGGATCAAGGAAAGATTACTGTTTCATTGTGCAATGTAGTTCAGTAAATGGTTGAATGTCTACCTGAGTGCTGTAGTCTTCCAACCTTAAAAGAAAGACACAAGAACACGCTACGGAAAAGCAACTTTTTCAGTTACTTTAAACCATTTGTAATGATATACAGAAGAAAAGCATGAAATAAGTAAGGTGGCTGTGTTTTTACAGGGAGACAGTCTGCTGACAGACGTGCCTGTAACACCTGTTGTAGCAAGAATTGGAGCCTAACACTAGGGCATGCACTTCCTGTGGCAGTGAATGCCACACTGGCTCTGAATATATATGCCTCTGGTTCCTTCCAAAGTGCTTTTGGTGACATCAGCAAGTTTGATGTGTGCAAGGTGATCTGACAGGCCACTGATGCACTGTGTGTAAGATTGGCAACAATTCCTTGCCTTCCCCATGGGGGCTGACAATCAGGAAGAAAGAGCATTGGGATTTGCCCACATTTCTGAATTCCTCCAGGTGGAGGGCATCATTGACTACATGCATGTAACCCTGCATGCTCCTCATCTTGAAGCAGATCTGTTTCTGAACAGCAAAGGCTTCCGTTCACTTAATGTACAACCTGTTTGTGACCACAGGCCTTTGTCTGATATCTTGGCAGTAGTCATGATACTTTCATACTGTGTCAATTCTCAATACTACCTCTGTAATATCTGGACCATTGGGTGAAGGCCTATGCTGGATGGTCAAGGGATTTTAAAAAATCATTCATGGGATACATCCCTAATTCCCTTCAGAGGTGGCAGTGAGCCACATTCTTGAATACAATTGAATGGCTTGCTTGGCTATTTCAGAGGGAAGTTAAGAGTCAACCACATTGCTCTGGGTCTGGATAAGGATGGTAGATTTCTTTCCTTAAAGAACATTAGTGAACCAAATGGATTTTTACAACAATCCAGTAGTTTTCATAGTCACCCTTACCGATTCTTGCTTTTTAATTCCATATTTACTTAATTGAATTTCTACAGATGCAGTGGTGGGATTGGAACTCATGTCTCTGGATCATTAATCCAGTAACATAACCACTATGCTAGTGTACCCTCATACAATCTTATGCTATCTTCTCACCAACTGGCTCCTGGCTCCTTTCAGGAACCCAGGCACAGACAAGGAGCTCTGATATAATGAAAGCTAAGCATCAACAAGAGTTCTCGACAAGCAACCCATTGGCATCCTGAAGCAACAGTTTCACTTTCTGGATGGATTGGAAGAGGCCAATCAGAGTACAGTTCAGAGTGGATCTCAAGGTTCTTCATTGCTGCAAACTCCTCAAATGTAGCTATTCAAGAGGAGTTACTTTGAAGATTCCCAAGGACAAAGAACATACGAACATATAAATTAGGAGCAGGAGTAGGCCACTCGGCCCCTCGAGCCTGCTCCACCATACAATAAAATTATGGTTGATCTGATTGTAACCCCGATTCCACATTTCCACCTGCCCCCAATAACCTTTCACCCAGAAGTGGAACAGGAAAATGAAGAAGGGGATGAGGAACTGAAGAAAGCAGACAAGCATGGCCCAACAGTACAGTAAGCTACCAGAGCTGGTGTGCAGAAAATATTGAGGAATGATTCTCTTAATCAATCCCTCCCCAGCCCCCAGCAGCAACAGTCTCTCCTTCCATTTGACCCAGTCCTCACACCCATTGTATTAATGTCCTCAAACTGCCTCAAATTGTACAACTTTGTGTTTCTCTTGCATCAATAAGATTATGAAGCCCAACAGGTATCCCAAAACAAAATATTTAACTTCACTACAACAACAGACTCCTTTCTTGATTTGGCAAATGCTTACATGACGATATCGATCTATATATCATCTTTGTGCAACCCTTAGTGCCTGTCTTGTGTACATTCGACCAATTCTAGTGCTGCTGTGATGTAGTTTCCAAGAGACTACAGCTTGGGACGTGGAAGGCTACTGAAGTTCCACTGACAGCACTTGAGATGACCATGTTGAGCACCCTCGAGGGGCTCTGAATGTTGAGGAGCAGGTTGCAGACTACTGGGACTCGGCTTTGGCTGGGCAGTCTGATCCAGCAGGCTGTCTAGCTCCAGCACTTAGCACTGGCTGAGAGGCGGAGCTCACAGTTGCCTGCATCATAGAGCCAAAGCCACTCTCAAGAGCCTGAGCCTCAGCACTACCTTTGCTTTGCATGAGAACAGAGTGCTGTTGGTATGCTGTGAGGCACTCAAAGACCCTATTCACACTCACCTTTGGCTTTTGTAAGCCAGAGGAGATGCTGAACCCCAAAGCCAAGATGGTAGCTTTCAGAGCTTCTATCAAATAAGTTGGAACTGTTACCAATTACTCCATCACTATTGTGGATCCTTTTTTTTTATTCATTCATGGGATGTGGGCCTCACTGGCCAGGCCAGCATTTATTGCCCATTCCTAATTGCCCTTGTGAAGGTGGTGGTGAGCTGCCTTCTTGAACCGCTGCAGTCCATTTGGGGTAGGTATACCCACAGTGCTGTTAGGAAGGGTGTTCCGGGATTTTGACCCAGCGACAGTGAAGGAACAGGGATGGTGTGTGACTTGGAGGGGAACTTGCAGGTGGTGGTGTTCGCATGTATTTGCTGCACTTGTCCTTCTAGTTGGTAAAGGCCGCGGGTTTGGAAGGCGCTGTCGAAGGAGCCTTGGTGCATTGCTGCAGTGCATCTTGCAGATGGTACACTCTGCTGCCACTGTGCATCGGTGGTGGAGGGAGTGAATGTTTGTAGATGGGGTGCCAATCAAGCAGGCTGCTTTGTCCTGGATGGTGTCGAGCTTCTTGAGTGTTGTTGGAGCTGCACCCATCCAGGCAAGTGGAGAGTATTCTTGTAGATGGTGGACAGGCTTTGGGGAGTCAGGAGGTGAGTTGCTCGCTGCAGGATTCCTAGCCTCTGACCTGCTCTTGTAGCCACGGTATTTATATGGCTACTCCAGTTCAGTTTCTGGTCAATGGTGGCCCTGAGGATGTTGATCGTGGGGGATTCAACGATGGTAATGCCGTTGAATGTCAAGGGGAGATGGTTAGATTCTCTCTTGTTGGAGATGGTCATTGCCTGGCACTTGTGTGGCGCGAATGTTACTTGCCACTTATCAACCCAAGCCTGGATATTGTCCAGGTCTTGCTGCATTTATACACGGACTGCTTCAGTAGCTGAGGAGTCATGAATGGTGCTGAACATTGTGCAATCATCAGCGAACATCCCCACTTCTGACCTTATGATTGAAGGAAGGTCATTGATGAAGCAGCTGAGGATGGTTGGGCCTAGGACACTAACCTGAGGAACTCCTGCAGTGATGTTCTGGAGCTCAGATGATTGACCTCCAACAACCACAACCATCTTTCTTTGCGATAGGTATGACTCCAGCCAGGGGAGGGTTTTCCCCCTGATTCCCATTGACCTCAGTTTTGCTAGGGCTCCTTGATGCCATACTCGGTCAAATGCTGCCTTGATGTCAAGCGCAGTCACTCTCACCTCACCTCTTGAGTTCAGCTCTTTTGTCCATGTTTGGACCAAGGCTGTAATGAGGTCAGGAGCTGAGTGGCCCTGGCGGAACCCAAACTGAGTGTCACTGAGCAGGTTATTGCTAAGCAAGTGCCACTTGATGGCACTGTTGATGACACCCTCCATCACTTTACTGATGATTGAAAGTAGGCTGATGGGGTGGTAATTGGCTGGGTTGGACTTGTCCTGCTTTTTGTGTACAGGACATGCCTGGGCAATTTTCCACAGTGCAGGGTAGATGCCAGTGTGTAGCTGTACTGGAACAGCTTGGCTAAGGGCGCGGCAAGTTCTGGAGCACAGGTCTTCAGTACTATTGCCGGAATGTTGTCAGGGCCCATAGCTTTTGCAGTATCCAGTGCCTTCAGTCATTTCTTGATATCACGCGGAGTGAATCGAATTGGCTGAAGTGTGGTATCTTTGATGCTGGGGACTTCAGGAGGAGGCCGAGATGGATCATCAACTCGGCACTTCTGGCTGAAGATTATTGCACATGCTTCAGCCTTATCTTTTGCACTGATGTGCTGGGCTCCCCCATCATTGAGGATGGAGATATTTGTGGAGCCACCTCCTCCAGTTAGTTGTTTAAATATCCACCACCGTTCACGGCTGGATGTGGCAGGACTACAGAGCTTCGATCTGATCCGTTGGTTATGGGATCGCTTAGCTCTGTCTATTGCATGCTGGTTATTCAGTTTGGCACGCAGATAGTCCTGTGTTGTAGCTTCACCAGGTTGACACCGCATTTTGAGGTATGCCTGGTGCTGCTCATGGAATGCCCTCCTGCACTCTTCATTGAACCAGGGTTGGTCTCCTGGCTTGATGGTATTGGTAGAGTGGGGGATATGCTGGGCCATGAGGTTACAGATTGTGGTTGAGTACAATTCTGCTGCTGCTGATGGCCCACAGCGCCTCATGGATGCCCAGTTTTGCATTGCTAGATCTGTTCGAAATCTATCCCGTTTAGCACGGTGATAGTGCCACACAACACGATGGATGGTATCCTCAGTGTTAAGGCGGGACTTCGTCTCCACAAGGACTGTGCAGTGGTCACTCCTACCAATACAGTCATGAACAGAAGCATCTGCAGCAGGCAGATTGGTGAGGACGAGGTCAAGTATGTTTTTCCCTCGTGTTGGTTCCCCCACCACCTGCCGCAGACCCAGTCTAGCAGCTATGTCCTTTAGGATTCGGCCAGCTTGGTCAGTAGTGGTGCTACCGAGCCAGTCTTGGTGATGGACATTGAAGTCCCCCACCCAGAATACATTTTGTGCCCTTGCCACCTTCAGTGCTCCCTCCAAGTGGTGTTCAACATGGTGGAGTACTGAGTCATCAGCTGAGGGAGGGCGGTAGGTGGTAATCAGTAGGAGGTTACCTTGCCCATGTTTGACCTGATGCCATGAGACTTCATGGGGTCTGGAGTCGATGTTGAGGACTCCCAGGGCAACTCCCTCCCTACTGTATACCACTGTGCCACCACCTCTGGTGGGTCTGTCCTGCCGGTGGGACAGGACATACCCAGGGATGGTGATGGCAGTGTCTGGGACATTGTCTGTAAGGTATGATTCCGTGAGTATGACTATGTCAGGCTGTTGCTTTACTAATCTGTGGGACAGCTCTCCCAACTTTGGCACAAGCCCCCAGATGTTAGTAAGGAGGACTTTGCAGGGTCGACAGGGCTGGGTTTGCCGTTGTCGTTTCTGGTGCCTAGGTCGATGCCGGGTGGTCCGTCCGGTTTCATTCCTTTTTATTGACTTCGTAGCAGTTAGGTACAACTGAGTGGCTTGCTCGGCCATTTCAGAGGGCATGTAAGAATTAACCACATTGCTGTGGGTCTGGAGTCACATGTAGGCCAGACCAGGTAAGGACAGCAGATTTCCTTCCCTAAAGGACATTAGTGAACCAGATGGGATTTTACAACAATCAACAATTAGACTATCATTAGACTAGCTGTTAATTCCAGATTTATTAATTAAATTCAAATTCTACCTTCTGCTGTGGTGGGATTCGAACCCATGTCCCCAAAGAAATACCCTGGGTCTCTGGGTTACTAGTCCAGTGATAATACCACTACACCACCGCCCACCCCCAAATCCTCCAATGTTCATAGAGCTGATTACTCATTCCATGTTTGACTGCATGGTCTTGATGCACAAGTTAAAGCTGGACCCTTTGCGCTAACTGATATTGTGCATGAGCTCTCTGGCAGGCAGCTCAGTCCATTTGAAAGGTCCATGTTAACTGTTTTCAGTCTTCTTATGTATGGTGGGACATGTCTCCACCTGTACCCACTGTACAAGTAGGGATAGGATGCAAGTTCACGCTCCAGTAAGGTACTTCCATGGCACTCTATCCCTCAGCTCCTGCTTCTACACACTCATGCTGAGTGAATCTCCACATGCAGACCTCTCTGAGCTATGCACAGTGATGGGCTCTGAGTTGATGACTGTAAGTGTACGGTGTAGGACACTTCCTGTTCTTCAGTGCTGCCCTCTTATTCTTCCTTTTCTCCCTGAGGGCTGGGTGTATCTCCTGGACCTGAAATGTAAGAAAGGGAGAAGATTTAGCATTTAGGAGCATAGGTAAGCAGATACAAATGAATGGTTGCTGAAAGAAGCTGCAATCTGTCATGTATCATGTGTAAGGATGGAAGTTAAGTGGGAAGAGAAGTATGGGAAGATGGCTGAAAATCCTACAGGACTTGACCTCTGGCATCACCAGATGCCATGCTCTTGACATGCCCCCTGACCATGATGTCCATGACTTGCTCTCCAAGTGGGGACAGTACATAGATGAAGTGTGGTCCTCTTCCTGTGGCTATCTGTTCCCTGTTATTGATTGTGATGTTACCCTGCAAGAAAGAAGTAAGTGTGTCAGTGTTAGAGTAGTGAAAAGTTTTGAGGACATGCAAGTGAGGGTAGAATAGTGTTGCTAGTGTGTGAAAAGTGGCAGAGGTGTGAGGAGGTGAAAGAAGTCATAGCAAGAATAATGGCAGGTGCAGTGTGTTGCAGTAGGAGCTGAAGGCAGCAGAGTAAAGTGCAGTGATCATAGGAGAGTGTTAGCAATTGAGGGAGGGAAGAGTAGTGAGTGCTGGAGCAATAGGTGGTGTAAGGCTGCTCATTTAGTAATGACAGGTATGAGTTAGGAGGCTTATCCTAGCTATCCTTGTGAACCCATTGAACTTCTTCCTGCACTTGAACCATGTCCTGGGGACTGTACTCTTTGCACTAAAGCACTGTGCCATCTCTTCCCACACGTGCAAGGGTAATTATAGAGTAATTATAGATATGAATTAGGAGGCTTACCTTAGCTATCCTTGCAAGGTCACTGAATTTCTTCCTGCATTTGAGCCATGCCCTGGGGGCTGTACTCTTTGCAGTGATGCACTGTGCCACCTCTTCCCACGTGCTTTGCAACTGACCTGAAAATCTTCTTGTTGCCTATTAGATACAAGATACCCCATCTTCTGCTGAGTTCCTCCACCAAAACCTCCAAAACAGGGTCTGAAAACAAAGTGGGGCCTTGCAGCTTCTCCTGCATCTGACATTGCACCCAGATAGTTGCTTGCAGCCAAAGTGCACCTTCCCTTTAAGGGGTGCAGACCGTCTTTAAATCCCGTCAGGAGTGTGTAAAATTGCACCCCCCCCCACCGCCCCCCCCCCCCCCCCCCACACCCCGCCATCAGGCAAGCTGCTAATCAACAGTGTCAGTTGTACTGGCAGCCCGCATATTTTATTTTAATTCTTGAGTTCACGTATTTGGGTTCTTCTTTGTGGGCAGGTGATCAGGCGGGTGCTCCAAACATGACGTCCATTCTGCTCACAAAAATGCACTCAAAGCAATTTCTACCTCAAAGTTTCATGTGCTGTGTTTATCTGCATTAACACATCATTAGAAAATCAAATACTCTAACTTTATGTTTTGAAAGAATAAAGAATTTAAAAAAATTTTTCCAGCTAACATTCTATACAGCTCTTATATCTAGTATTATTTACACTGATGCTTCAGGTTGTTTTATTTCTTTGATGTTTAAGTATACATTGTTGATAAATATGGGGGAGAAAACTATATAATTCCTTAACTGTGGCTATCATGTGCCATAATGAAGCTGAATGGTACCAAAATGCAAGTACAATAATGTTGAAAGAGCAATATATCTTGCAACATCAACATTTAAATCACTGTCCTGGACCAAGCTCTTTATATCACTAACACACCAACCACTACTTTAGAAATGCAAGATGAGGGCAGGCTGGGTCCTGTTTCTAATCATGTTGAAGGCTAGGTCATAGATCTCCCCGTGTTGAAAGAAAAAATGTTTGTGCATATTTTATGTCCAGTACTAATTTAATCTTAAAAATAGATGGGCATACATAAACCCTACATATGCAAATTCTCTTATAATTTCCAACTAGCTCTGCCTGATCAGAATATGTACTGAGGGAAGTCCACCAATTTTACTGGTCCAGTTCCCGAGTCTCATTGAAGTGGCTGCTTGTCATTGAACAGCAGGTTCTGCTACCTGATTACAAGTCATTTGGACATAAAAGTGGTGATATCTAACTTGGAATTTGGCTTATAATCTTTTTTTTGTAAGTGAACAGTTACCTAATTCCTTTTATTTTCCCCATTTAAAATATTTCCATGGATTTTTTTGGACGTTGGCAAGATTAGCTTTACTTAAGCACCACTAAGGATGTACAGTGTTGTGTTCTATAGTATTTATAGAAGTGAGCTAAAAAAAAATTCTGCTTATATCCGACAGCATTGAAGTTTCTCACATCCTGCATAAAGTTACAAAATAAGAATATATTTTTGGATTCTCAAAGCTGACAGACTAACTCAGTAATAAAAACTTGCAAACATTTTATGTTGGCTGAGAATTATGTTGCACTATAGAGGAACAGATTACACAAGGTAGAGTTTAAAAAACAAAGCTGTTTACTGGTATCCAAAGAACATTTAATTGCATTCATTCCATCCAGAGAGCTCTGCGTCAATCTGTAGTGAAAATGTTTATACAATATATATTTTGATATTTTCATTGTGATAAACCCACGTTATTGTGTGTGACGAGAGCAAAACAAAAACACAGTTGTGTAATAACATTGTAGCTGGAATAGCTCCCCCCATTGTGAATGTGTTTTGTAGGTACACAAAATTCAAAGTCAGCTGCATAGAGATACAAATTGCTTACTAATCTACGTACAGCTAATTTATATTGGATAGACTTTAATGAGATGCACCCAATCTTTTTACTTGTGCCATGATTAGAATCAAGCCCCAGGTCTTGATAAATATTCCATCAGAGTATTCAAATTACCCTTAAGGGCATTAAAATAGGATAATAGATGGCTGGCAGTGAATTACAAGGCTGTAATTCAATCGAGTGGTTCTGATGATGTCATAAATTGAGACTACTAAGTGGCTTCTGAACATTATCAGACCCCCACCCCTGCAGACCCCTTCCCCCGCCCAGATTTAATTACTGCTTTAATCCCACTGCCAGCTATTACTTTCTTTTATACACAATATATAAAAGAATACTTGGAACAAACTTCAACAATTGAAGATGCCGTGGTGGGCACAGTGGATTGGTAGAGGGCTGAGGCTCGGGTTTGATTATGCCACTCCATTGAGTTGCTGATTTCAGTTAATTTGTATTGGGTGTGGGGTCAATTCGAAGTAGGTACCTCCCCTGTTTCCACTGAGTTCATTCCAAGGCATTCACCTAGATTAGAGGTATTATTGGAAGCCTGGAAGTACCCCATTTCTGTTCCAGTACAGATGCACAACTCAGCATAAGGCAAGGAGAGGGTGCCTCAAATAAAATCATTTAGCCTAACATTATTTCAAATTTAGATGCACAACATAATTTTCAGCTTAATGCTCATAGAAAATCCAATTGAGCAACCTTAATCTGATGTATTTGTCGAAGAGAGTTGTTTGAATATAGTGTTATAATGGTTATTTGGAAGTTTCTGCCGAGTGTAGGAATAGCAGAAAGAAGACTTTTGAACATGAAACATTCAATGGAAACTCGTGTTGTTAAATTGTAACCACTTTTTCTTTTATTTTGATATTATGTATAATTTATTTATATAATTTCCCCATCTCAATTTGAAGTTATTTTCTTCTTTTTCACCCTCCCCCCACTTTTTAGGTTCTCCTGCACCATGCATTATTCCCAGGCCAAGAGAGTAGGCAGGCAACCAGTAGCTAGAGTTCTGGTGGCTTGGTAACCAGCCACTAGGAGGTGTGTAAATTGACTTGCCCTTGTTATGTTCCTTCCTCTGATGGATTTGCAGAGTCTTTTGTTGAGAGATTCGGTGAAGGGCTAAGGCTTATAGTTTTGAACATTATCAAGGTAGATATGAGTAGGAGGAAAGATGACGTACGTTCTAGAGTAATGTTAGCGAATGTTAAGGAATCATTTTAAAACCTTGTAAATTGTAGGAGGGAGCAAAAATGGAGGATCATATGGACTTTCATCATTTTGAACTCCTGGGGAAAGATTAGGTGACAGTGTGATTACTTTTGATTTAAATCCATTAAGATTCAGGGAGGGGAAGAATGGCATACTTTCAGTTTAGCTCCTTTCTGTTAAAGAATAGTGAGCACCTGTTAACTATTTGTTTAGGCAAAGAAATGTCCAATTAAAACATGATCTTTTTTCCCCCTTTTCTCCCTCAATGAAGACGCTGGGGTGCAGTTCCACAAGTGTCGGCAGCTTTCCCTAACTTCGCCCAAGAGCCCATTCTACATGTGGAAGCTTAAACCGTGAGTATTGGCAGGTTGTTTCACTCTGAAGGGCATAGAATCACTCCACTCTTGATGTCTGCAGATATACGTTCCAGCAGTGGTTACTGGATGGTGGTCGGGAGCTGTAACCCTGACTGTTTTCCTTCCTTCTCTCCTTTCCTCTTCCCTTGACTGAAGAGACTGAGGTTTATTGCAGTACCCTATCACTATTTCAACTGATATCAATGAACTCAGCACAGATCAGAGACTGAACTTGGGAGTTTACACTCCTGTATCACATCCAGTGGTACATTTATCCCACTGACCAATCAAGTAATCATTTCAGATTTTTTAGTAGCCATATTTTCATATTTGGCCATGACATCACTCAAAACTCAGGATTTTTGGGTGACATCATGAAAATATATTTTGCCTTTGTAGGTCACTTGATCCTCCCATAATATTGGAAGTTTCTGACCTGAAATCCAACATACCAGTGATCCTGAATCCCAGGTGAACAATAACTGTAACTCTGTGGGATAACTAAGCATACCTGAGATTAGAAAGTAGTTCAGTGACAGCATGTTGTGTCTATGTAGTGCATTCTCGAGAGCTAATATGTGGGTTTACATTCACATCACCCCATCTATTGAGTGACTGAGCTTTTGGGAGGAGGGGCTGCAGGGAGACAAAACAACATATCAAGTGGAGGTGTAGGGTGAGAACTCATCAGCTTGAGTGCCAGTGTTTGACGCCTGGCAACAGGTCGTGTGTCTGCTGTCTCAGCAGGGGAAATCATGCACAATAAGATGGGGAACTTCAGTACGAGACATGAAAAAAATGGCACATTGAAAGGGCCTGACAGTATTTGTAACATTTATTGGAGTCAGAAAAAATGTTTCTAACACACAGTAACATACTCATTAGAATTGGTGAAGTTTCGACTAAAAGATTTGTAATCAATCTGGAGAAGGAAAAATGAAATTAGGATGAATATTTTTTTCTAGTAGAAAGCTCTGCTTTTGATTAAAAAAAATTGGAGAGTAATAAATTCATCAAACTAAAAATGCAGGAGCTAATAGACTGCTCAAGTTTCAATGCATGGAAAATAGAAAGCAGTCTCCTATTACTGCAAAGATACACAGATGCTGTCTGCTTTAATCGCTTGGTCATGGTTGGCAGACAGTTAGTCATCACAAGCTATGACAGGGTGAAAGCAGGGTGCCAGGGTCCCTTGCAAGTGAAAATTTGATGCAGAAAACATTCTCTTTCTCCCTCCCTAGAAGTTAACAGCAAAATTTTACTTCAAATCATTAGTCTCGCATAACTCAATCAATATGGATTTACTCAAAAATCAATTTCCTACCGCAAATATGATTGTTAAATAATTCACAAGTAACAAGCCCTCTGGCACCTGGAGGTTGAAGAGGGGTAAGTGCTGAACAAGATTTAAAGCAGATTTCAATTAAATGAAGAGAAAAAAAATATTAACATTCAGTCAGCCTTTGAAACTTTTCTTCGCTTGGCCAGAAAAATCTTTTGTGGGAAGGGAGGGGGCAATGGAAGAAGAGCAGAGCAGAAAGCTGCATAAATCAGTGCAGGTGCAATGAAGCAAACTTAACTGTTCAGCATATGTAAGTGCAATCTGAAAATCATTGTCTTGCAAAGAACACTTGAAATTGGTCCCTAATGGCCTCTGCCTTTGTCATATGGTCTTGATTATAATGATAAAATTGCATTGCCATGCCTTTAGTGAGAACGAGGTGGATGAATAATTGTTACGTGTATTGAATACTGTGTGTATGTGTGTGTTTGTGTGTGTGTGAGTGAGAATCAGGACAGCCACTGGACATGTACTCTCTGTTTGTGAAACAGTTTTCAAAGAGACCACCTCTCATGCTGAAAGGTACCTGCTGTAGCAGTGTTATTTTATTGTGAAAACCAGCAGGGTACGTGAAGGTGTGTGGAAACCTGGTGCAGATATAATGGCTGAATCTCTGTTTGCATCAAGCTCAATAATAAATTCTAGCTAATTCATTTTTTATTCTCTCTCGGGGTCTGCTTGCAGACTTGACTTAACAGAGGAAGCATCATGTTACTTCCTTTAAATAATTGATGTCTCTCGGCCTAAGCCAGCTCAGAAGAAAATCTGAAAATAGTGACTGATTAAGTAAATATGTAGCTTTTGCATTCCTGATACGAGCTGGGATTGCTGCCATTGGACCTTTGTGTAGAACTTTCCATTTCAGAGGATGTACATTTGACAGATTTGTCATTTCTACCAAAACTGCAATTAAAGAGACTGTTGCTCTTTTAGTTTGGCCTACATAGGCAGGTTTCTGCAACTATTCCAAAAACAGTTCTACATAAGCACTTCCATTACATACCAACCATAGAATTTGCTGAAAAAAGTGATTTTTTTCAATGAAATGCGCAGTAATGACTTCACAATCGCTAATGTTTCAGTGTAATCGTCATCACTAATCAATGATCTCGAGTGCTCTGGCAGTTGGCATCCAAATTGAAAGCCAGAATCAGCAGAAAAACAAACCCAAAATGGAAAAAAAGCAACCCATACAATTTGCTGTATGTATTATTAAAAATAGCAGATACCTTGTAGTGATTACAAGGCAGTAATCCAATCTCAAAGTTTAGATGACAGTTATAAACCACTCAAGGTTTGCTCTTGCGGCTTATGACATCACCTGAACCCCGCTATTAAATTACTGCCTTGTAATCACTCCTTGGTTACCATTATTCTTCAATACATATGGCATAGCTTATTTTCTAGTAATCCACTCTGAAAGCAAACTTAGAATGGTGCATTGGCAGCCATGTGATGCCCTTTTAACATCGAGCCTAATATTGCTATCAAGTTTATTATCCTTTCACCTTTGTGATTGCTATGAACAGTACACTGCATACTATAATGAATAACTAGAGATGCTAGTGAATTAAAGCAAGAGTTAGTCTCTCTTCTGTTGATATAAATTGTTTGAATTTTGCTGTTTTGGTTCATAGCACTATTGAAATCTGTGATGGTTGGCTTAAACTTATTGCTAGCTGTCCATTATTTTGTATCCGAGCCCTTTTGGACAATTTCCTGATATGAAAAGAATAATTAAAATAAAACCATATGATTTTCCACATGACTACAAGAAAATGTTGTTATCAATTAAGGTGTTGGAGCCTGCATAAGAGTGCTGAGAAGTGGAATTGTAAATGATATTTTAGTTATTGCCTATGCACCCCTTCTTCCTTATAGGGTGGTAGGGTTGGGGGAGGTGGTGGTGCATGGGGACACAATGATTGTTCCCAGGCTGTTCAACAATGAGAGGTATCACACCAAGCCTGAGTCTGTCCTCACCTGACATAATTGAATTCACAAAGTGCATTTTCTAGCAAATCTCTAGATTGTGATCAAAAGCAGAAACCTTTTGCAGAAAAACAATCCAATAAAGAGCAAAAATGGACATCTGATGACTAATCTTTTTAATGAAATAGTAATTATGAAGGAAGCATTAATGCATAGACTGGCTGATCAGAGCTTCAGGGTAAAAGTTCTTCCTCGTTAGTACTTGCTACCCAGGTTTCCGTCTGAGGATATACAGAGTGGAGTTGTGAAGAAGGGGAGGGAAAATCAGAGGAAAAAGCACTCTGCCATCTGTGTGCACCTCATAGAAAGTATTTCAGTGATATGGGCAGAAACTTAGAAATCATTGTCCACTTTTGCTGGCCTGTCCTTCGGAAAATACTTGTACTGTAGTAAAAGGAATGAGTGGCACTGGGGAAAAAATAAGTTATAAAATAAGGATAACAATAGGGAAAATTCAATGTAATGGCAGCCCCAGAGTCACAATGCATTTCTGCATGCTAGATGTTCGAAATTAACCACGGGGATGGGAACGAAGGCGGGGGAGCGGTGGGGGTGGGGGGAGGGGGTGGAGCATAAAATCGGGACAGGAGGCGTCGGACAGAAAGTCTGATGTTGTGACATCCCATCCTGATTTTGTCCATGGCAGCATGCATGGAGGATGGAGATTAGACATTGACGCGATGGGCAGGCAATTAAGGTATTTAAGAGGCCTATTGACAGTGATTTTATTCATGGTTTTAAATTTTATTTATGGCGCATGGGATTCCTGGAGCTTCAGAGCCTTGCCTGCTCGAATGAGGTGACATGGAGGCGGGAACTCATTGCTGGCTGCAAGCATCGACCGCCAGGCAGGGTGGAGAAGGGAGGGCATCGGGCATCATATGAAGAGTGGTGGCAAAGGTCCCAGAACTGTGGGGTTGCCATTCCAAGTGGGGTCAACAGACAGGGAAGTACTTGCACTTAGGGAGAGGCCACCTAACATGGGCCTCATTCATCCAGGTTTTGGGGACCCCATTGAAGTGGAGGTGCAGCAGAGTGGGAGAGAGGTCCAGGAATCTGCAGTGGCACCGCAACAACCTGTGAGGCTACAGGAGGATCAGCAGTGGCCTCCAGGCAGTGGAGAATGGTGCAGAGGGGAAAGACAAGTGGTTACCTCTCGCAGAAGGAGGTACCCTCCAGAGAGGGTCTACTGGTCGAGGCTAAACTACCTGCAGATATCCGAAAGGCAGTGCCAACGAAAACTCCACCTCTCCAGGGAGTCTGTCACTGACCTATGTGCTATGATGCAGGACGAGCTGAGCCCCAGGGAATTTGATGGAAATCCAATGCTAGGGTGCTGAAGGACACCGTGGCACTGAACATCTACGCCTGTGGATCATTTCAGGAATCCACTGGGACATTTGTGGTAGCTCACAGTCAGCGTCCCATTGGTGCATCAAGGAGGTGACCAATGCCCTTTTCAGGAGGGTTGGCGGCTATGTGCATGGATCCCAACTCTCAAGCTGAGAGGCCTGTCGGGTTTGGGGCTATCGCTGGATTCCACCAGGTGCAGGATGTAATTGACTGCATGCATGTGGCTATCAAGGCTTTTGCAGACCAGCCAGTGATCATCATCAACAGGAAGGGCTTCCACACTCTCAGTGTATAGCTGGTCTGTGACCACCATAAACAGATCCTGCAGGTCTGTGCACGATTTCCGGGAAGTTGTCACGATGCCTACATTTTAAGGCAGTCCCAGGAGCCAGAGCTTTTCCGGCCTCCTGCACACCTTCAAGGATGAATCCTTGGAGACAAGGGCTACCCAGTGAGTACATGGCTACTGACGCCTGTGAGGAACCCACACACAGATGCAGAGGAGAGGTACAACTCCTGCAACCGGATAATGTGTGCAACTATAGAGCAGGCTGTTAATCTGCTGAAGGTGAGATTCAGGTGTCTAGATAGGTCCAGTGGAGCCCTTCAGTATGCCCCGGTGAGGGTCTCAAGTATTGTGGTAGTCTGCTGTGCACTGCACAACCTGGTGCTACAGAGATGGGGGAGGCATTGAACAAAGAGGAATGCAAGGAATGTGCTGCCTCCTTGGATGATGAGGATATGGAGGAGGAAGCTGGCCAAGCTTTGCCAGATGAAGGAACCCAGGGACAACAGGAAAGACGCCATGAAAATAAGATATGTGCAAGGAAGGCTTGTGTTGCCTTTATACATTCGCATTTCCTTTGATCCTTACTGCCAGTTGTACATTAATCAATAAAGACTTACCTTTATGCAGCCCTGTTGTCACCTCCTTTCCTTCAGGAAGCAATCGCTCATTGATCAGTTGCACAGAGCTCAGCTGGAAAGGCTCCAGACTGGACCCCTCGCAGCATGACCCCTCGCAGCATGACCCCTTGCCTCAAGCCTCTTCACAGAGGCAGGGTTGAAACGGAACACCAAAGACCATACGGAATAGGAAGATGATCTTGTTTGTTGGAAAAAAGTTCTTTAAAGACCATGACAGCAAACGCTACGCTTTCCATGTACAACACACAATCACTCGTGAAAACCCTTTGCTTCTAGGTGCTCTTTATTCTTCTACATGCACTTCTATGAGGTGCTCCCCCGCACTGTCAGCTGAAGTGGAGGCAGGCTGCTGACCTTGCTGCCCCTTGGCTAGGGATGACCCTGGCAGTCATCCTTCTGTTGCCTTAGGTCTGGTGGGCTCCAGCATGTTGGGGTCCTCCTGCATAGAAGCAGTAGCACCCTCCATAGTCAGTGAAGACTGAGGCCCTGGTGTCACTCACAGAGAGGCAGAGGAATTTCTGCCCTCACCAGGAGCACCCTGAGAGAGCCCCCAGCAGTGATGGGCAGCCGCTCCTCTTCCCTTGCAAGGCAAACTTGTGCCTTCCTGCTAACCTGAGAGGGAGAGGACCTGGTGGTGACTCCAGGTCCCCTGTCCCCCTCTCACCGTGCCACTGCTGCCTTGAGCTCATGGTCAAGACGAGGGTATACAGGTCTGCATGAATGCCCTGCAGACACTGAGTGCTGTGCTAGATCTGGCTTTCCAGGAGAGCCGCCAATCTTTCAATGGAGGAAGCCACGTGCACCAGTCAGAGACAGTGCAGCACTCAAGGCCTGGATGGACTCCTCCACTGTCAGCACTTGGGCACGCATACCCTCTGGCATCTCTGTCAGATGTTGCCTGACCTCTTGCTGCAGCTGCAACATTTCCCATGAAGCTGGCAATACCAGAGTCATGTCATGAGCCTGGGACTCAGTGTGGGCCTTTGCCTCCCACAGTCCTCTGACAGTCAGAGGCCTGGGCAGCCACATCCTCCATCAGCTGCTTGGGTGCATGTGTGCTGTGCTCAGCAGGTTGTGTGCCGAATCCAATGGCGAACATATACCCACCAACATTAGAGTATCTGCCCTGGTGGAGGGTGCAAGGTTATGAGCTGATGATGTATTCTCTCGGCTCCATCATGCACCTTAGAGGTGGCAGGCTCTCCCACAGTCTCGGTGGCTCTTTGAGTAGGTTCTGCCTGACCTGCATGAAAAAACAGAGATATTGAAGGGTCAAGGGCCTCCTCTCATGACATAGCATACACCCCTACGTTGGAGATCCCTGTAAGCACCAGATGCCTGCTGAGCAACATGACTCCATCTCTGCAGATGCAGCCTTGTGCCCCATGGTGATCTTACTCACTGAGGGAAAGTGTCCCTGTCTCTCCGTCTGCAACAATTCTTCCATCCTGCGGCCCAGCCAACTCCATAGCCTCCTCCTCCATCAGGGTCAGGACATGGAGAATTGGCGGCTCACCACCTGTCTTGGCTGCTCTCTGTGATTATCTGTGACCTTCTCCTGCAGACATAAGAATGAATGCTGTTGGTCTCCCAGTGCTAACAGTCCTAAGGCATATATGATGCCGTAGGACATTGGAGACCCTCACAAGGTCCAGGGAAAGGGGCCGGGTGCAGGAGGCATCTGTGTGCCCCTATCCATCACTGATGGACAAGGCATATATGGTACTTGTCCATCGGTGATGGATAGGGGCACACAGATGCCTCCTGCACCCGGCCCCTTTCCCTGGACCTTGTGAGGGTCTCCAATGACAAGTGGCTTCCTTTCAGGGCCATTTTGCCATGCGTCAGGCAGTTTGCCTGCATCCCTTGACCCTTCGCCCACGTCTGGGTGGGCACCCCCTTTCCACCCAATGCACCATCCTCCTCTGATAAATGCAAGGCCCAAGAGCTGAAGGCTGTAAGAGGTACTTTCACTGCTAGGGTGAGATCATTGAGCCACTTGCGCCATTGAATCCAGGTCCTAGGGGTGACCGCACGGCTGCTGACCTCCTCCGGTATCTGCTGCCAGGCTTGCTTGGTCAAGCTCCCAGCTCTGCTCCTCCCGTCCCTAGGGAATAGTATATCCCGTCTTTCCCTTGCAGCCTGTAAGGGCACCTGAAGGGATGCATCACTAAAGAGTGGGGTCACTCAGGGTCTACTTTTCGCCATTACTCTGCAGCCTTTCAGCAATCTGCAAATTCTCTCAGTGCACACAGAAAGATTGAATGCAGGGCCGGCAGCCCTTTGAAAATAGTGCCAGCACTTGCCATGTGTCAGCTGACACAGGCATCTCCACATAACGTGCATCCGCTTCTGCTCCCGATGGCAGGACCGACATCTACAAAACAAAAACCGGCCCCATATGTCATACATACTAATTCTATAGAATTTAATTTCAAACAATCATTATATCTTAATATTTTAATTCCTTGAGTATTAAGACGATAGAATGTGTATGTTACAATATAGAATCCAGTATCACAAACTAGCCAACCATGATTTTCCAATAAGCCATGCAATTAACAGTTTCTAAATTTAATATTAAAATAATTACATTGGTAGGAAAATTGACCATCTGTTTCAACCTATCCTTATCAACTAAATAATTAGTTACGATAAATTGTGTTCTTTATCCAATAATACAGTATTATTAATTATTCAGAAATTTCCACCAAAGATGATGTTCTAACCATTGATAGTACATACAGATTGCTAACTGCTTTAAGACAGAGAGCATTATTCATTTGTTGTCACCAATTACTAAACTGTACAAAACAGCAAAGATAGTTGTATAATGCTTTCCAAGTTCAAAAGTGAAATTATGAGCAGGTTTGAATTACTTTCAGAATTACAAAACTCTTTAAAGGAAAGATTTCTTCATAACCAAGATCCCAAACACAGAAAGATACTACAATAAAAGCAAAATACTGCAGATGCTGGAAATCTGAAATAAACACAAAGTGCTGGAAATACTCAGCAGGTCTGGTAGCATCTGTGGAGAGAGAAGCAGAGTTAACGTTTCAGGTCTGTAACCTTTCATCAGAACATCAGAATTTAATTTCTGTTTGGGTTTTAAAAATTACATTTAGTCACCGTACTGCTCGACTCGCATCACCAAGCTTACCATTTTGACTATAGCATGAGAAAAGCTTACATAAGGTGCAAGTTGGGCAGAATTTCTGACATAAGGCTTACGCCTGGATACTGTTGTGTTCAGACTCAGTAGTTATCATTTGAGGTTGACGACAATGTTTTTAAGCTCGAAAGGCTTTGACGTATAGCAATTCACTGGCACCCATCCGTTAGCTCTGGTAAGTGGGGAATATCATGGCCTGGATTTTGCAGTCAGGGATGAAGGGGCGGTGCTTTCTGCTGACCTCCAAGAAAGATGCCCACAAAGTTTTGGTTAGTCGATTTTCTGATTATTTTATCACTGTAATTCTGGTGCCAGCTACAGGGGATCTCTGGCTTTCAGGAACAGTGAAGTCATCAAGCAGGCTAAGCAGCCAATCAGATTGAAGAATTCTCACACGGGCAGTAAACCAGGAAGTAAAAAGCACTGATTGTCATTGACTTTTTGATCATTTTACAGGAAGCAAAATAAAGATTGGGACAGGCACATGGGATTAAGGTGGAAGCTGAAAAAATCATAAGCTTGGAAAATAAAAATTTATTTTTATTATTTTAAAAATCTATGGAATTTTTTTATCATCGAATGGAGGAAATTAAACTCCAGACTTCTAAAATTAGTTTTTCAAGGCCAGAGGTGGTTCAGCAGTTATTATGACTTAGAATGCTGTTCGAAACTCAGTTACAACTTATTCAACAAAACATAACACTTCCAATGGTTTTTACAGCAAGAATAGTGAATAAAAAGTTGGAGTTCATGTCAAATCACTCATTTCTGTGCTGATCAGATCAGCAAAGACTGCAACAGTGTACCCTGTGCAGGAGCAAGGTATCCCTGCCAACAATTTCTGGATTTCCATGTTTAACTGCGCATGTGCAGATGCCAGAAGTTGCTGTCAGTTTCACAGAGTAATGATAGCGAATATTGACAGTTTTGTCATCATTACAACCGCAAGATTCTGGGCCAACGTCTCATTTATATACTATCGCCAAGAATAAATTTCCATGTATGTTTTAGGGATATTAGTTATGGAGAAAAAGAAAATAACAGCATTTGACAGTTTTCAGTATAATTTACACATTGTATTAAGAAATAAATACAATTTGAGCATTTAATTTTTTTTACCATTTTTCACTGTTGGAAAATGCACGGCATAAACCCTCATACATTTTAGATAAGACTGACCATAGATTTTAAAATGCAGTATAAATTTTCTGGGTCTCTAACTTCAATGGCTACACTTGATTCAATCAGTATGGATTATGACAACAGGGTTAAATAACTGTCTTTAAAGCTAAGGATAGGGGATTAAACTTAACTGAAATAAATGACTGTTCTTTACAACCCTATGTATAATTCGTGTACAGAACTTTGCAATCTATACAATTATGGCATGTACCATTAAAACTGTAAATGCATGCAGTGAAACTTGAAATTTTAGGACCCGGAGACTTTTAAAAAATTGAATAGAATTTTTTTTAAAAAGGGCCAAAATGCCCTCAAATACAACCCTATGAACCTTAGTTAATTTGTGGGATATGTGTTCATGATTTTGACAGCAGTTAGCACAAGCAATCATTTGAAAGGTCTGACTAGAGAGAGAATCCATGTGGGATCAGAAGGAGCAGGTCGTATCAGACTGGTTTGCTGGATTAATTTGAAGAGGTTACCGAACTATTGGGCATTGTCTACCTGAATTTGAATTGTTGGGGCTATTAATATTGGAATGAGGCAGCAGAGTGAAAGGATGCAGATGCTGCTACAGCCAGGTGAGAGATGTGGAAATAGTATTTTGCCAAGAATGTGGACAGTTTTGAAACAGCTTATCAAGGGAGGTTGTAAAAGTAAGTAATTTAGATCTTCAAGGAACTCTCTCCCAAACAACACTACGCGTACCACATGGACTGCAGGAGTTCAAGAAGGAAGTTCACCACCACTTTCTCAAGGTCAAGTTGGAATAGGTAATAAATGCAGGCCTTGCCAGCAACACCCACTTCCCATGAATGAATATTAAAAATAAAGGTAAATTATACAGGTATCTTTAAGAGAAGCACATTATCAAATGCAACTGCTAGGATAATAGGAAAGAAAACTACCAGGATTTATATTCCTTTCTACTTTAAGGTTTTCTATGTTTCTACCTGCTCTGGCTGATTCGTAAAGTGGCTGAAAGATAGACAAGAAAAGGCAGTGGTAGTTATGAAGGGTCTGAAACCCGATTGCCAATTGAGGGTCACAGCTGTTGGTTCTTAGGTGACTGTTGTTTATAAGTTTTATAAGTATCTTAGACAGAATATTCTCCAAGGTGTCTTAATTTTTCACATGCCACCCAATTGAGTTTTTTTAATTAATTCATGGAATGTGGGTGTTGCTGGCCCATCCCTAATTGCCCTTGAGAAGGTGGTGGTGAGCTGCCTTCTTGAACTGCTGCAGTCCTTGGGGTGTAGGTACACCACAGTGCTGTTAGAAAGGGAGTTCCAGGATTTTGATCCAGCAACAGTGAAAGAACAGTGATATAGTGGCTTGGAGGGAAACTTGCAGATGGTGGCGTTCCCATGCATTTATTTCCCTTGTCCTTCTAGGTGTTAGAGGTCGCGGATTTGGAAGGTGCTGTCGAAGGAGCCTTGGTGCATTGCTGCAGTGCATCTTGTAGATGGTACACACTGCTGCCACTGTGCATCGGTGGTGAAGGGAGTGAATGTTGAAGGTGGTTGATGGGGTTCCAATCAAGCGGATTGCTTTGTCCTGGATGGCGTGAAGCTTCTTGAGTGTTGTTGGAGCTGCACCCATCCAAGCAAGTGGAGAGTATTTCATCACACTCCTGACTTGTGCCTTGGGGAGACAGGAGGTGAGTTAGTCGCTGCAGAATTCCCAGCCTCTGATCTGCTCTTGTAGCCACAGTATTTATGTGGCTGGTCCAGTTCTGTTTCTGGCCAATGGTAACCCTTAGGAATAAAAACAGAAAGTGCTGGAAAAACTCAGCAGGTCTGGCAGCATCTGTGGAGAGAGAAGCAGAGTTAACGTTTCAGGTCAGTGACCCTTCTTCAGAATGGGTAACCCTCAGGATGTTGATAATGGGGGATTCAGCAATGGTAATCCCATTGAACATTAAGGGGAGATGGTTGGATTCTCTCTTGTTTGAGATAGTCATTGCCTGGCACGAAAGTTACTTGCCACTTATCAGCCCAAGTCTGGATGTTGTCCAGGTCTTGCTGCATGTGGACGTGGGCTGTTTCAGTATCTGAGGAGTTGCAAATGATATTGAACATTGTGCAATCATCAGCGAACATGCTCACTTCTGACCTTATGATTGAGGACAGGTCATTGATGAAGCAGCTGAAGATGGTTGGGCCTAGGACACTACCCTGAGGAACTCCTGCAGTGACGTCCTGGGACTGAGATGATTGACCTCCAACAACCATAGCCATCTTACTTTGTGTTAGGTATGACTCCAACCAGCAGAGAGTATTCAGCCTGATTCCCATTGACTCCAGTTTTCCTTGATGCTATGCTCGGTCAAATGCTACCTTGATGTCAAGGGCAGTCACTCTCACTTCACCTTTGGAGTTCAGCTCTTTTGTCCATGTTTGGACGAAGGCTGTAATGAGATCAATAGCTGAGTGGCCCTGGCGGAACCCAAACTTAGAATCAGTGAGCAGTGAGTATAGTAGCCAATAGTGTTAACCAATGTGTGATAATTCAAAGGGATCCAAAGGTGAAGGCAATGAGCAGAGAACTGTCAGATGGAATTCAACACAGCTAACTATAAAGTGATGAGATTAGGTAGAAGAATTTAGATTAGATTTTAAATGGCATCTTACTTGAGGTAACAAGAGAGGAAATGGATCTGGGATTTTGCAGATGCTGAAGAAAGAAAATAATAATTTAAAATGTATAGCAAGGAGTGTGACCGAAAGTGAAAAGAGGTCATTGTGAAGTTGTTTAAGGCTTTGGTGAAGCTGCATCTGAAGTAGTATTTGGTTGTGATCTCCCTATACAGAAAAGATGATGAATTATTGATGGATGTCCAGAGGCAAGCTATAAGGCCAATTCTTGAATACAAAGGGCTAAGTTATGAGGAAAGATTGTCTAGTCCGAAAATTTACTCTCAGGAGGAGAGAAGAATGAGGGGGGCACTTGAGAGAGCTTTTTTTAGAAAAAATTGTGTATGGAGAATTCAGATTCAGGAAAGTTCTTCTGTCAGTTACGGGATCAAGGAGTCCTTTAACATTAAGGATGCCAACAGTAAATGGGAAATTTAGACAAGTTTTTTGTATGTAGTAAGAGAGTGATATAAAGGCTATCAATGGTGTTCTTGGAACAGAAAGACCTGGCAGGTATTAACAAAGGATTGGATGAATTCCTGTAAGCAAAGGTGACACTGGACAGTTAGCTTCAGAATCACAGTAAGGAAAGTGATAGAGGTTTGGAGTGATAAGCCAGATGGACCAGTGATATTCTCTTGCCCAAAAACATTGCTTTATCATACCACGTTACCATTTGTGTGATAGCAAGACTTCTACTTATGTTTACTGCAGCCAACAAAATAATCATGAACAAAAAATGTTGCTAACACACAGCAGATCAGTCAGCATTTGTGGAGAGAGTAAACCAGCTGATGTTTCGGGTGCCGACCTTTCATTAGAACTGGGTCTGAAGAAGTGTCCATACCTGAATGAGAAACTTGTCTGTCCTCTCCACAGATGCTGGCTGACCTGCCGTGTGTTTTCAGCTTTTTCTGATTTTGGTTCAGATTTCCAGCATCTGCAGTATTTTGCTTTTCTAAATTGTCGAGCAAACTTCTCTTGTCTGTCTCTTGTATATTATGCATGGGCTGTATAATGTTCTAGGTTCTATATTTTGTTAATCCCTTGTCATAATTGGACTTCTTGTAAATTGCTTTACCAAAGCTCATGTCATACTTTTGGAGGGGGGGGGGGGGGGGTGGAGATAATTGCTGCTTCCTAAATGAATGTGCAGCAACAAATCTAATCCTAATAGTACACACTGACAGAACAGTAGATTACCTTCTTACCTTGGAATTTGTTTGGGGACATCAATAAAAATGACTAATTTGATTATTGACCAGCTATGCTCTTGCATTTTCATAGTGATTATTATACAAATAGTAATTGAATATAGGGAAGGGAAAGATTAGGCTGTTACCTTCCCCTTCCTAAAGGCAATGAATGAATTTACAGATAAATAGAAGGATTACAATTCATGTGCAGTACGGGTAGCAAATAGAAATAAGATAATAATATCCAACAGGTTTGAGTTAGATATTTCTTTTAGCCTTTGAGCAGCGTTTCAGAGGAAGTTATATATTTAGAATCCTAAAAATTACAGCACAGCAAAAGGCCATTTGACCCATCATTCCTGTGTTGGTGCTAGGTCTTCAACTGGAGCTATCTTCTCTATTCCTATTTCCTCCCCTTTCCCCATGTCCTTTTATATTCTTTTTAAAATACCTATCCAATTCCTTTAAATGATGTTACAGTCACTGCCTTAATAGCTGCTTGTGGTAAAGAGTTTCATATCCTAATGATATTCTTGTGAACAAAATCTTTTTTAACTTCCCCCTTCATTCTTCTAGTGATAATCTTCAGTCTGTGACTCCTTCTTACCGATTCACCCACCAGTGGAAACAATCCTTCACTATTTACCTTCTCAAAACCTTTTATAATTTTGAAAATGTCTATTGCATTCCCCCTTAATCTTTTATACTGTGTTGTTTCTCTTCTTGCTCATCTTAGCGTGAGTCAGATGTTGAGTATGATTGGGAAATAATACTGGTTTTGAACTGAATCTTGAAGTGTTTACTTTTTGCTGTTTATAGTTTAATGGGCACAATAGTCTTGTCCCGCATGAATGAATATCCGTGTTGTGTGCTAGGGCTTCACGACAGATGATACCTCTTATCTCCTGTGATTTGGAATTTGAAAGCCAGTGAAGCTCAACAATTGTATATTCTGATTTAAATGGGCTGAAAATGGCACTTTATTTAAATTTCAAAACTAAAAAAATGTAAATGATGTAGTCCTATCTAATGCAGATCATTCTTAAGCAGATGAAACCTCAAGTCTGCTTTTAAACTCTATTCTTTCCATATGAGATTTCAAAAATAAAATTTAGCAGATGAATGGGATTAGTTTTTTTTTACATTTACAGTAATTGGGTTGAATAGACCTCTACTCTAGATTACAGTATGCAAATTAACCTGATGCATGCTTAGGAGATATTACTCTTTATCACATTGACAGTGTATAAGATAAGCTTTTTTTTGCTTTCTTTATCCATTGCTTTTGTGATAAATATTAAAATTACGAATGAATCCAATAATTTGTATTTATTAAAAATGGGGTAACCTAGTTTATTGGCTTAATTAAAGTAACCTGCTCAGGACTGCCATTTCAAAGTGCTTTGCAAATAACCTATTCTTCTACTGAAATAAAAACAAGAAATGTTGGAAATACTTAGCAGGTCTGGCAGCATCTGTGGAGAGAGAAGCAGAGTTAACTTTTCAGGTCAGTGATCTTTCATCAGAACTGGCAAAGGTTAGAAATGTAATAGATTTTAAGCAAATAAAGCAGGGGTGGGGCAAGAGATAACATAAGGGAAGGTTTATGATAGGACAGGATCACAGAGAATAACTGACAAGTAAGGTCATGGAGCAAAGGCAAACTGTATGTTAATGGTGTGCTGAAAGACAAAGCATTAGTACAGACAGGGTGTTAATTGACAGAAAAAAGAACAGCCCTGGCTCAAGGCACAAACATGAAAAAAAATCAGTGGGCAGGCACATGGTAAAAAAAATGATGAAACAAACTAAAATAAAAGTAAAAGAAAAAATAACTACAAATAAAAAGGGGGGCCCGTCATGCTCTGAAATTATTCATCTCAATGTTCAGTCCGGCAGGCTGTAGCGTGCCTAATTGGTAAATGAGATGCTGTTCCTCGAGCTTGCGTTGATGTTCACTGGAACACTGCAGCAATCCCAGGACAGAGATGTGGGCATGAGAGCAGGGGGATGTGTTAAAATGGCAAGCAACCGGAAGCTCAGGGTCATGCTTTCGGACTGAGCAGAGGTGTTCCACAAAGCAGTCACCCAATCTGCGTTTGGTCTCCCCAGTATAGAGGAGACCACATTGTGAGCAGCGAATACAGTATACTACATTGAAAGAAGTACAAGTAAATCACTGCTTCACCTGAAAGGAGTGTTTGGGGCCTTGGATAGTGAAGAGAGAGGAGGTAAAAGGGCAGGTATTACACCTCCTAGGTGGTGGGGTAATGGAGGAGTGGACGTGGTATCACGGAGGGAACTATCCCTTTGGAATGCTGACAGGGGAGGGGAGGGGAGGAGAAGATGTGTTTGGTAGTGGCATTACACTGGACATGGCGGAAATGGTGGAGGATGATCCTTTGGATGTGGAGGCTGGTGGGGTGGAAAGTGAGGACAAGGGGAACCCTGTCGCAGTTCTGGGAGAGAGGGGAAGGGGTGAGGGTAGAGGTGCGGGAAATGGGCCGGACATGGTTGAGGGCCCTGGCAACCACAGTCAGGGGGGGATTCCTCAGTTGAGGAAAAATGAAGACATATCAGAAGCGCTGTCGTAGCATAACAATTAATTGCATTTTTTTTTTACCATGTGCCTGCCCACTGTTTTTTTTTCATGTTTGTGCTTTGGACCAGAGCTGTTCATTTGTCTGCCCATTAATACCCTCTCTGCACTAACGCTTTGTCATTCAGCACACCATTAACATACTGTTTGCCTTTGCTCCAGGACCTTCTTGTCAGTTATTCTCTGTGACCCTGTCCGATCAACGCTTTCCCTTTTGTTATCTCTTGCCCCACCCCTGCTTTATTTGCTTAAAACCTATTACATTTCTAACCTTTGCCAGTTCTGATGAAAGATCACTGACCTGAAATGTTGGGCTGAATTTTACGCCGCCCCAGTGGGTCGGATGGTGGCGTTGGGGCGGCGTAAAATTGAGCGGGAGGCTCCGGGAGGCCTACCCGCCCCGCTTCCGCCTCTGGCCAAGTTTACGACGTCGGGCGGGGGGGGGTGGGAAACGGCCCGCCTGCCCGAGGCCAATCAAGGCCCTTAAGTGGCCACTGAACAGCCACTTGCGGGCTCTCGCCCGCCTCCATGGGTATTTTACCCGTGGCAAGTGGGTGTGCTGGGGACGAGAGAGGCCACCCAGCGATAGCTGCCAGCATTTCCGCTCCCTGGGGGGGGGGGGTGGGCATGGCAATCAGGCACAAGGTACCTGATTGAGGGCTGCCCCCGCCTCCCAACCCACACCCGGGACTCAAGACGCCCCCCCCCACCCCCCGCCAAACAACCTCACCAAGAAAGGACCGATCCCCGTGGTGAGGCATGCCTCTACTTACCTTCCCTCCTGAATCCATGGCTTCGGCTGGGCTGCAGTCCCAGCAATGGCCACCACTCCCGGTGCCACTGCTGGGACAAAGAGACTTTCACCTCAGCGGCGAATTCCCGTCCGCCTAAGGTAAAATTCAGCTCGTTAACTCTGCTTCTCTCTCCACAGATGCTGCCAGACCTGTTGAATATTTCCAGCATTTCTTGTTTTTGTTTCAGATTTCCAGCATCTGCAGTATTTTGCTTTTATTTTAATGCTCTTTTACAGAAATGAGTTTGGCCTTTTGGTGAAGTATATTTCAAAACGTGCATGTTAGATTCATAAACCTGTGATTCAATGATCTGAAATACTCTTGAAAACTGCATGGCCTAATGAATTTACTGTTGAAAGAAAGAACATACATTTGACATGTTTAGGATGTCCCAAAGCATTTCAGAACCAATTAATTGCATTTGAAGTGCTCTTTTTCTGATAACTGGGGCTGCCAATTTGTGTACCATCATCTTGCATAAATAGCAATGAGGTAAATGACCAGTTAGTCTGTTTTTGAAGCTGTTGATTGAGGGATAACTATTCATAAAGAAACAACCTGCTCTTCTTCAAATAGTGTCTGAAGATCTTTCACATACACTTGAACATGCAGACAGAGCTGCAGTTTAACATCTTTTTCGAAAGACAACATTTTCAACAGTGCAGCACTCCCTCAGTATTGCACTGAGGTTTAAGCCTGGGTTATGTGCGAAAGACCCTGAAGTGGGGCTTGATCCCACAACTTTCTGACTCAGGAGAGAGAGCACGACTACTGGGCCCAGCTACTGTGGCGTCCAGGAGGAATGCTGTTCAGGCAACACTATACATTCATTAGTATGGCATTGCTGAGATTTTGATGCGCTTTTTAAAAGTTTGACTTTGTAAAATAAACTGTGACAAAAGACAAAGATTTTCTTTGCTGGAGTTTCCAGAGCTTTATTAATTCATTCTGCTGTAAACTCTACAATGATTAAGGTGATATTTTGCCACGGACATGTTCCAAGTATCTTTGGTTCAATACTCTTTTGTAGAATAGAGGTTTGCCATCTCTTGATGCAAACATTGCGGCCCCAATATTAAATGGGGAAGCAGAGGTAGAAGCAGTTTTGCAAGTTGTGAAACTTGGAAGAACGGTTTTCCCTCGGATTCTGCTGAATTTAATGGCAGGACCTGATTCCTGTTTTTGAAATTAATTTTCCAGCTGCAGCCAGCCGAATTGAGAGGCTGGCTGGTTATTGGTCTGGTAGGCCTGGGGCACCAGGCCACAGCCAGGAACTGGAGAGGAAGGAGAGAGAGAGAGATGCGGGAGAGCGGAAAGATTGGGGCCAGAGGAGGAGAAAATTGCAAGGGGCAGGAGGGGAGAAGATTGCAGGAGACCCATGGAGGACATGGTGCAGAGGATGGGAGGACATTGGGAGGGCATCAGATCCTGGGGGCGGGCAGTGGAGGGGGTGGGGGGGGCAGGGACGATCACTGGCGAGGGTAACAGGTTTGCTTGGTTGGCTGGGGGTGTGGGGGGAGCAATTCTACTCCTTCTGACCAACAAGCAGTGTTGGAAAAGCATTTACCTGGATCATGCAGCAGTCCTTGCCGTACTTTCAAGCTGGAGCATTAAAACTGGAACAGAGAAAAGATCTGAGGCACGCATCAAAATTAGTGACTCGCCTCCTAGAGTGCCCCCTTCCTTTACACCTCTGTCACTCTAAGTGGGAAGTTTTGGTTCTGGTTTGAGACTTTTTACATTTTACTTCCTACTCGACCCAAACTGACCCATTTCTGAGGATCTGCAAACCCCACCTCACCCCACCCCGCCACCCACCTCCCCATTCCCCCACCCCTCCCCCTCCACCCCACCACCCCACCCCCCCCACCATCCCCACCCCGCCAGATTAAGGTTGCAGTGGGATCTAGTGATTCAACCATGCAGAAATGGAAAATATAGTAGCGTGCAGCAATAGCGGAAACTGGACAGCTGATACTCATATTCCTAGAATGAGTTGGAACCGTATTCATTAGCTACATTTATGATGACATTCACATCCTAAACTACTGCTTTGCAGTCACATCTTGCCTTTTAAGGACATCAGTAGGGGGCAAATGAGAGATTTGTTGATTTTTAATATATTGCCATCCTTTGTAAATAGGCTTAATATTTTCTGCTTCTTTTGGATTAATTGGCACATCTAGTTTTTCTTTCTAGCGGTAAATAAAGAATAGTGAAGCAGGGGCCAGTAGATTGGTATTTTGATTGCCTTTGAGTGATAGTTAATAAATCAGCAATAATCGTTGCGTATTGTGGTACCTTTGTAAGTTGCAGCAATCATTATTTCATCTTCAATTACAATGAGTGTATAATATTTTTAAACTTTTAACTTTGCAGCTGGCACAGAAAATTGAATCTATGTTTTAAATGGTAACTATAACCTTGAGAGGTGAATTTATTCCTTTAATTATTTTATTCAGTTTACCCTCCATTTATTGACTATGAATGTTTCTTAACCATTTTTATGGGCAAATTATGTTTTTGTGACCTTGCAGTTCTCACATAATGACTGACTTCTATCATATTGTTCTTATTGAAGTATTGGAATGAAACTGTTATCACAGGGCTTCTTTATTGTAATGGATTGAATGAAGAACGGAATCACTGATATTTGTGGAGGCATCAGTGAGGTGAGTTGTCCACCATCCTAATTTAAGAGGACAGAATGGATGTAGGGTGCTTTAGGAGATAGGCAAAGAGAACAAAAATAATTGTAACAGGAGAAATACCATTGTAAGTGATTTTACCCAATTATAGTAAAAACAAATGCTAATTCTTATGTTCACTATAGTTGTTGATAAATTAAGTAATATTAAAATCTGGGCACTCACAGAGAGTTTGTTATTCATGGTTCTCCAATGTATGCCAGAGAGCACCTTAGTAAAATTACTTCTGGGAAACTCTGGGAAGGTTTAATATCCAGTGCTAAATAGTTCAAATAAACTGGACTACTATTTAGATCTGATCATGTAGTTCTGAATACAAATTATGTAATCTTTCAGATTGTATGTCAATGCTAACCCTATTTGTTTAAATAATATGGCATTGTATTTTATCCTGCATTTAATGTAACACTTTTCTATTACATTTTCACTAGCTAGTGCCAGCACTTTGTGCCAATATCTGGAGCTTATTTAAAATGATAAAGGCATTCAATTGGGTAGATGCACAGAAACAATTTCCTCTGCCGGGGGAATCCAGAACAAGGGGGCATAATCTTAAAATTAGAGCTGGGCCATTTCAGGGTGAAATCTGGAAGCACATTTTCACACAAAGGGTGGTGGAAATCTGGATCGCTCCCCAAAAGGCTGTGGATGGTGGGCCAATTGAAACAGGATTGAGTGGATGAATGGCCTGCTCTTGTTCCTTTCTTTTAATATTCAGTGATCAAGGAAAAATCCTAAAACCAAAGCAAAATACTCTGGGAGCTAGAAATCTGAAACAAGAACATAAAATGCTAGAAATACTGAGCAGGTCAGGCTGCATCTGTGGAGAGAGAAAGACATTTAATGCTCCAAGTCAATGATCTTTCATTAACCTGGAAAAAATTAGAGATTCAATGGGTTTTAAACAAGTATAGAGACAGGGGAAGGGCAGAAAGAGCAAAAGGGAAGGTTTGTAATAGGGTGGAGAGCAGGAGAGATTAAATGACAAAAGGGATGATGTTGCAAGGCAAAAGGAGATGGTAATGGGGCAAGTAAAGAAACAAAGGATGAGTCGAGAGGAGGTAAAAATGGGAAAAAGTAGAATTGTCATCAACAGCTGCAACCAAAAACAACAAAAAGGGGGCGGAGGTTATGATCTGAAATCTTTGAGCTGAATGTTGAGTCCAGAAGGCTGTAAGGTGCCTAACTGAAAGATGATGAGCTTTATTGGAACAGTGTAGGAGGCCGAGGACAGCTAGGGAATGGGGCAGAGAATTAAAATGACAGGTGACTGGAAACTCAGGGTCACGCTTTTGGCCTAACTAGAGCAAAGATAGAACACTTGGTAAGTCAGATTTTACTCAGTCAGTGAATCACAGAAAGAGCATATTTAATGAATCAAATGCTCTTTTCTTTTTCCACGCTTTATTACATTTTCTCTTTATGTGCAACAAAATGAATAGTTATTAGTAGTAATAAACAATTGTAAAGAAATTCATGGTGTACGATGTAGAAATACTTTCCATGTGAAATCACTGCTTTTTAAAAAATAAAGTACCCTCTTTTTGCATTTCTTCCAGACGATATAAGTGAGACATATATTGCATGCTGATCCACCATAAGCCATGTTGATGCTACTTGTGAAAACCTTTCTCTCAAAGTTTGGTTTAATGATTTTGTCCAGTTTCTCCCCTGAATCCAGAAATGGCCTGGAATGTCTCCACTGATACTTTCAGTAATTCATTTAGGCTGATCTCTCTTGAGTCACGAGGAAAAGGACCAATCACTGAAGTTGTCCATTTCTTTGTGTATCAGCTCACCTGAAACTGGTGAAAACTGTTCTCTGGCCTCAACCACCTCTATATTGATAATATTGACAAGGATGTATTGATCTGCTGTGCATGTCATGGAAAATAAAAGTGCCAACCTTTGCAGAAACATACTAGCAAACAACTAGAGCTAGTGCCCTGTAGTAAATTATGTTTTTATGCTCTCTTCTTGACTGATCTATCAAATTTGCTGTTTCAGATATAAAACAGCCACTGGCAATGTATTGCTGAAGTATATTTGTGCTCTAATGTTTTGGGCCAGGGAGTAATTTGCTGCTTCCTCACCTGACAAACTCTCAATTTTTCTTGGCCCATTTTGGATCAGAGACTAAAGGCTTTTCCCATAGGAAGAGAATGTTTTTTGCCACTGTATAAGCCCAGAACACTCCTGTGCACCATTTGTGCCACAGCACAAAAGCTACAATGGGGAAGGATTTTGATTAAATTGCCTGCTTTCTTGGCAGGTAAATGATATATGGCATGGTGGGGAAAGAGAAGGTAGAACAGTTAGTGGAAAAAAAAAGGTAAAAGGAGAATATACAAATATTAAAAAAGCTTAGAAAAATGATATATACCTGTTCCATATTTTCTTCAACCATTTACAATATATGAAAGTTGTTTAGGCCACAAAGAATGCATGTCCACAGCTTGCCTACAACTCCTGCCAAACTAGCATCCCTGAAGAAGTTATTAATTATCGAGCTAAAGTACATCAGACACTGGGTGTGTTTAGATTAATCACTGACGCTGGAGTGATTTGCTAAAATGCATTTTAGTTTCATTTTCCGTCACCTTGTAATGGGTTTTCCTTTTCACTAGTAGGTGAACACGTGCATAGCTGATGCTTTTTCAATTTACTTTAGCTGGTACAATACCATCCGACAGAGAATTGGAACCTCCCCGTGCCTGCTAGAATATTTTTTGATAAAAAGTGTCAGAATACTGAATGCAACTTGTACAAATTGGTTTGGCATTATCTTAATATAGTCTGTAGTTGTTCTCAGCTTGTTCAGTGTTCTGCCATTACTGTAGTCGCCTGTCTGAAATTTTCCATGGCTCTGAGCCAAGTCAAGGTGGAATTCTCCTTCATGTTTCTGAATGGGAGGCTTTTAATTATTTGCCAGAATGGATCGACTTTGCTCTGTTTTGCACATTCCTGTTTTTCTGCAACATAGAAACATATTATGCTTAGAGAAACCAGCGTAGGAGACAATTACTTCAATGCAGATGTGAAAATTATGTTTATTTCACATATAATTTTATCCTCTCATTTTTCAAACAATTTCTTTCTTCACCATTTGGGCAATTAGGGATGGGCAACAAATGCTAGTCTTGCCAGCAATGCCCGCATCCCATGAAAGAATTAAAAAAGTAACTTTGTTCCTCTCCCTCTCCTACCCTGGCCCCAAACATGAAAGAGTTTGAAGGTGACCCATTGCCAGGCTTCTGTCAATATCATACTTGGATTAATGAGGGTATCCTGGCTTCTTTCTGACTACTTTGAGCAATAATTTTTCCTTTCTTTATTGAGAAGAGAGCAAGTGAGAGGTCAACTTTAACATCTGGATGTTCAACCAACAGAGCGAGTTGGCTATTTATTTATTTAGAGATACAGCACTGAAACAGGCCCTTCGGCCCACCAAGTCTGTGCCGATCAAGAACCACCCATTTATACTAACCCTATGGTAATCCCATATTCCCTACCACCTACCTACACTAGGGGCAATTTACAATGGCCAATTTACCTATCACCTGCAAGTCTTTGGCGGTGGGTGGAAACCGGAGCACCCGGCGAAAACCCACGCGGTCACAGGGAGAACTTTCAAACTCCGCACGGGCAGTACCCAGAATTGAATCCGGGTCCCTGGAGCTGTGAGGCTGCGGTGCTAACCACTGCGCCACTGTGCCGCCCTTTATTCTCCGACCCATCCAATGAGACGGGCATGATTCTAAGGCCCTGACCTCATTTGTATCTAACTGGCAACCTGTGGAGGTGCCAAACGGGCAGCCCACCGAATTAAGGCAGGATAATATTGGGCCATTCCAGTTGGCACCAAAGTTAGTGCAAAGGAAGGTTGCTAAGGTGACAGTGGCTCAGTTTACTTTTGTGAGTCCCAGAGGAGCACATCTGCTTCACAAAAGTTATTTAAACTTACTTTTTGTCGGACCTGTTCTGCCCTATCTCCCTTGGAACTGATCTGAGCATGCACAGCATCCTCTTTGATTAGTTCTAACCGATAATGGCAATCTGGGTCCAAGAACCCCAATTTGGAAAAGAAAGGAGGTATACAACAAACAGAGAAAGACTTGCATTTATATAGCACCTTTTGCTACCACCGTATGTCTCAAAGTGCTTTACAACCAATTAAGTACTTTATGATGTGTAGTCACTGTTGTAATGCAGGAAACGCAATAACCAGTATATAGACAATACACTCCAACTAACAGCAATGTAACAATGCCCAGATAATCTGTTTTTGATTGAGGGATAAATATTGGCCAGGACACCGGGGATAACTCCTTTGCTCTGCAGCCTAAAACAGGCAAACGATTTAGGCGCCGAGCACTAGGCCCTTTTCAAAATGGTGCTGGCTGCAACATCATGATTATTGGGCTAGTAAGGCTATTGACCCCATTTTATAGCCATTACTGTCCCACTAACGCTAGGTACAACAGTTAAAATCATGCAGAAAGAAAAAGTAACTGGTTTTTGTGTATTATGTAGTGCCTGGGAATTCACAGATGGAAAATTGTGGCTGTTGTTTTTCTCGTCTGAAATACCAATTTGTGATGTCAGAGCTTCAAGGTCTTTTCTTGTTGAGACAAACAATTGAATCTTGGTGGTTTTGCATGTTGGAGCACCAGCATGTAGCAGCATGGAGTGGAAATGCAGATTCAATTTCACCTTCCTAACTCCAAGTCTGAAAATTCTTTTACCCTGAATGGAAGACGGGACGTTGAAAGGAGTGAGCTCACTGGGCTGCTGTCTTGTGCCTTCCAGTAGCTTATTAAAGAGGCCATTGGTAGGGGAATGAGAATGTGATCCACTTGCCCTCTTGGCATTGGAGACATGTGGCCCACAGGATTTTCAAGGGGGATACAAGAGGAAAACTTTGGTGGATGCCCTTCATCAAATATCCTCGGATGAAATAAAAGTTTGAAAAATAATGCCAAAGTGAATTCATAATTTTAGCATGCTTCTATTGATCGAAGAGTCAATTTCATATGAGAATATTTTCCAAATTTCATATATGATGAAAAATCTAGAGGATGGAAAACATCTATTAAGAGTTCTTTTTGGAGTTTTACTAGGTTACTGTAGCTATATAGTTTTATAGAAATAGTTAAGACTGGCGTTTAATGGGGGCTTCTAAAAGTAAAAGGCATCTTGAGAAACAATGCATGAGCAAAAAGAAAATTTTGAAACAATTAGAAAGATTTATGAGTAACTTTAATATCTCTCTATTTTTGTGGGGGATCTGTTTATTTTTTCTGATTTAAACCTGACAAGAAATTACTTGTTTTGGATAAGTGAGTGCTGAGAACCTGATCTGGTAAATTGGCTTGGTGAGGAACTGAGGCTTTTGGAGTGAGGGAGCTGGATTAACCTATGCAGTTATAATGGCAAGATTGCTGGTGCAGTCTGTGTTAATGACTGCATTGCTGATAGTATAAGGTTAACCTATGATCTGATAATTTACATTATCACTAATTAAATTTGAGATTTAAAGTAAGTACAATTACATGGTGAACTTTTGGCTTATGTTACAAAATCCAGCCATCAGTACAAGCCAAAGTATCAAGTACACATTTGCAGTATTATAGACAAGTTGACATTTTAAAGTATTTTGGAACTAGATTCTTACACGACAGAGAAAAAAATCCTGCACTCAAAATACATTTAACATCAGTGTTGTCCATGTTGTCATTGTCAGTGAGTAGGTAGTCTATACCAGTTGTGGTAAATTTCTACAATTAACAGTGATTAAAAACTTAATGACCTTTGGTTGACATCGTAGGGCAATAATGCACATTTATGAATATCATCCTGTATCAAGGCCAGAAATTCAAGATATTAGATGCTTTTAGTAAAACACTGATGAACAGTGAACTGCAAAAGTACACACACAAAGAAATGAAATGGTATATGTTATGAAAAATAGCAGATACCAATAGTGAGTTCAAAGGCTGTAATCTAATCTTGAAGTTCAAATGACCGTCGTAAACCGGTAAAGGTTTCCGACAGTGGTTGGTGTCACCTGAACCCCTCAATTCAGTTGTAATCTTTCACTTTTTTTCTGAGTTTCCATTTCAAATGTTTGCACATCTTTGGTGATCCATACCTTGACTACATGTAACATTTGATACTTTTCCAAAAATGTGTTTTGCTCACATTCTGGCAATGCACAAAAATAGTGTAGGACAACAAGCATTTGATTTTCTAAATATATTCGTTGTATGTGTGGGTGAACATTGTGGTGATGGAATTTGTATGTTCGTCACATCTTCACACAAACACTCCACATATTCCACCTCACACCTTGAGCAGTAATATTATGTGAAATATGGTACACTATGTTGTGTGGTTATGCTGAATGTAACATAAACATTTAGGCACCAGTTGACACATGGAAATCTGTTTCTGCATCTGCTGGCAAGCTGCTCACTGTAGTCAGCAGCTGAGCATGTTTAGTTCTTGCTATTGCATGCAAGGTTCATCCTAAATAACGATACATATTTTCTCCTTACGGGATATAAAAAGCTCAAATCCAGCAGAGTCTAGCTTTTATTGCACAAATATTAGAGGGAAAGTTTTAAGTCATTGCTTCCATGTGTTGGCCTCATCACAATGCACGCATTTAATTTGTGTTTAGAAAATTTCCACAGAGTTTGTGTCCAGGATGAAATGGCGATGGGTGGGGTAACAGAGAGAAAGTAGGGTGCTGTTGTAAGAACAGTGGACTATTTAGTTTGCAACAGAATTATTTTCATTTATTATTTTCGATAGGTTCACTCCAACTCATTGTGATTAGCAAAGCAATGTTTAGCCCTTCCTTATTTCCAGCATTGCTCAACAGGGGAGCAGTAAGAAGCAAAGCCCTAAACGGAATGGAAAGTTACACTGATGGAATGTTTTAGTTGTACTTAGTGCAAAATTTTAAAAAGCCTGTAGAACATGGGCCTTAAGCCAGTCAAGTGTAAATGTTAACCTCATGGTTATTGTAAGTTTGCAGAGCATTACATTTTCGATCATTTCGCCTTTCTCTTTACATTTTTCAGCTTACCTCAGTTTGTAGCACTCATCTCTGAGTCAGAGTTCGTAGGTTTAAGCCCCACAGTATGAGGGAGTGCTTCATTGTCAGAGGTGTCATTCTTCACATGAACCAATAAAAAGAATCTTGTCTGCCTACACTAATGGTTCTGGTGGATGTAAAAGATCCCATGGCACTATTCACAGAAGAGCAGTTTGTTCTCCTGGTGTCCTGACCAATGTTCACCCCTCAAAAAAGAGATTAACTAGTCATGCATGTCATTTGCTATTTGTAAAGCATTTCTGGATGTGCATTGGCTGCTTCATTTACCTACAAAGAAAAAAGAAAGACTTCCATTTTATTTAACGTCTTTCACAACCTCAGGACATTTCAAAGTGCTTTATAGCCAATGAAGTACTTTTAATGTATAGGAAATACAGAACAGAAGTGATTGTACTTCAAAAAGTGTTTCTTTGGATACAAAATTCTTTGGCTATTCTAAGAAATGATGAAGCATTAGATAAATGGAAATTCTTTGTTTTACAAAATATTGATCTGCTTTTCCTTTTTTTATTAAAAGGACAAAGTCAGTACTTTATGAATTGGCGGTGGGGTAACAAGGCTTACTTCAGAGACTACTAAATTATCATGTAGACTCTATGACCTAGAAATTTGCAGGATGGTACAAACCTGGTGTAGGACATAATCCCTGTGCCAGAAGGTAGGCCTTAGGCATACTGATTTGGACTCTGACCTCAATTGCATCAGGCCAGTGAGCTGCAGACATTGGCTGAGCATCTTCAGGCAGCTTTCTGATGAATGACATTTGAATTTGGGCTGCTGCATTGCCGGTAGTTTAGATACGTCTTTGGAGAATCAGAGTGGGTATTTGGGAAAGGGGAGTGATCTGGAGGGAGGTGACCAGGAGAGGGAATGTGATTGGAAGGTGGGTTTTTTAGGAGAGAGAGAGGAACAATCAGAAAAAGAGATTGAGGTGGCAGTTGGGAGGGATGGGGAGGGGTGTCAAGGATCTGACAGAAGCAGAAACACTGGACCAGATTTTGCTGTGAGCCGTCATCTCAGCCTGCATTTTATTCTGACGGCGGGGGGCCCGGCAGTGAGCCAGAAGGCGAGGGAGACCCTAGGCCCTCTGTCAGACCCCTGAAGCCATTTAACGGCGAGCATCTGTGATGCTGTTCTTTTAAGGGCCGAGCTCTTGCCTCCAAAGCTACAGGCCAATTGGAAGGTTGGCAGTGCCACTAGGAGCAGTGGCAACAGCCGGTACTGCAGGAGGCCCTGCAGCACCGAAGGAAGGAGGACACCCCGGCACAGGTGGGAGGGGTCACTGTTGCTGGGGTAAGGCCCCAGTGATGGGGTGGGGGTATGTTTGGTGAGAGTGGTGGTGGTGGGGGGGGTTCTTCTCAGGGGGAGGGGTGGTGATCGCCACTGGGGATGGCCCTCCAGGGCACTGGATTGCTTCCAAAGGAGGGACCCCCTTGACCATGTTAGGAAGCTGCCAGGCTTTACCTGGTAGCATCTTCTTGTGGTGGTGGGCCCCTCCACCTTCCACAAAATTGAGGTAGAGGTGGGAAAAGGCCCTTAAGTGGCCATTAATTGCCCACTTAAGGGCCTCAATTGACCTGGGGCAGGAAGGCCATCCTCAGCCTTCCCCGCCCCAGAGAAATTGGCAGGGGTCCGGGCAACATCGGGAATGGCGCCTCCTGCCTTTTTGTTTGCCCCCATCCATCTCCGTGCCCGCCTTCAAGGGCAGAGCAAAATTCTGCCCCTCATGTACAGTTGCCTGCAGGCAGTTATCAGGCTTGTTAGCAAGACTTCCAGTCATCTGGTGTCTCTTTGAATTCAGCATCCTTTTTAGGACACCTATGATGCCTGTGAGCAGGTAAAGTAGCAGAGAGGTTCACTGAGCCACACAGACTGCAAGGCAGGAAGTAAAAAACAAAACAAGGAATATAAATTACACTTAAATCATTGAACAGGAAGTAAAATAAAGATTGGGACATACACATGGGATTAAGGGAAAGACATAAATGCTAAAAACAGAAGCTATGTCAAAAATATATTTTAATGTTTTTTTAAAATTCTGCAACACTAATTTCCTTCTGAGGGTATGAGACGGCACACTTGTAAAGTTAAAAGTTTGTGGCCAAAGAGGCTGTTTATCAGTAATTACCACTACACCATTTAAAAACTCAGTTACTCCTGATGATATAATCCCATACTTTTTCATCAGTCTCTAGAGTGAGAATATTGGGTAATTAGTCTAAATTCACGCCATTACAGTAATCTCCCTGCAGCTTTGATTGGCGAAGACTGCCACAGCATACCCTGTGGAGGAGCAATGTATCACTCATAGCAGCTTTCAAATTTCCATGTTAAACTGTGGATGTGCAGACACCAGGGGCTGAATTTCCGGGGCCCCCAAAGTCAGGAACAGAGGTGGAGGGGCCCCAAAAATAGTGGCGCTGGCTGGCATGCCAATTTTGAGGTGCCAGTTCTGGCACTGGCAATAATCACCAGGGCAGGGGGATTGCAGGACAGGAATCTGACTGTCCTCCCAATTGAGGCCAATTAATCTAGTTAAAAAGCTCATTAAAAGGTTGTTGAAAGGGGGTGGGGGGGTTGGTGATGGAATATTTAAAGGAGTGAATGAGTTTTAGATGCTGTCAGTTTCTGAACAGCAGAGGGAAGACAGGTACACAGTGGGGAGCCAGTCAAGGCTGTCCCAGGGCATCTCTATAAGAGGGTCAGAGGGGCAAAGGGGGACTCAGCACTTGGTAAGTAAGTGCCCTTACTGCTGCGCAGTGGCAAGGAGAGTGGACACTCAGCACAGCAGGACATTACAATGTCATCAAACCCCCACCCCCCGCAACCACCACCCTTGGCATTGTGGGGACAGAAGAGCAGTAGGAAGGCTGCCAATCACAATGGGATGACCACCTGACTGGGTACTGGGATCGCCATGCAGTAGCCGTCAAAGTCACTGTGGCTTTGAACATCTATGCAGGTCAATGATACCTTCTTTGTCAGACCTGGACAGCACATTGATTTAATGGCAGACGCAGCCTTGCAGGACAGTGGGCATTGGGTTTCACTTCTATCACTGGATTCCCCCAGGCGCAGGGCATCATCGACTGCACCTATGTGGCCGTCAAGTCACCCATCAACCGGTCAGTGAGATCCTTCAACAGGAAGGGCTTCCACTCCCTCAAAGTCTAACTGGTCTGTGATCACAACAAGCACTTCCACCATGTGTGTGCTCACTTTCCTGCTGCTGCCATGCCTCCTTCATCCTCCAGCTGCTTCAGATCTTCACGCCAACCCCCAAAGTATATGAATGGATCCGAGGGGATAAGGGATATTTCTTGAAGACGTGGCTTCTCACCCCTTTATGGGAGCCCCAGGCAGAAACACAGAGGTGATACAACCAATCTCAGCTGCTAAGCAGGCCAACCATTGAACAGGCCATCGGGCTTCTGAAGATGTGATTCTGGTGCCTGGGCCAGTCAGGCGGTGCCCTCCAATACGCTCCTGCAAGGGTCTCGGTCATTGTGGTGGTCTGCTGCACTCTCCATTACCTTGCCCTCCAGTGAGGTGAGGACCTTGAGGACGGTGAGTCCCTGGAAGGAACCAGCTCATTGGGAGAGGAGGAAGAGGAGGTGGACGGAGATGACGCTGAACAGAGAGGTGCCCCTGCTGCAGGATGAGGTGCCCTCTTCCTGCCACCCTCCGGAAAGAGGACCTTCCTCCTCTTCCTCACAGTTTCCAGCATTAGATCCAGGTCAGCATGGATGAGGCGAGTGTCTACCCTGGGTGCCAGGCTTTTGGCTCCCCGTGACATCTCACTTCCCTCTGGTGCAGTGCAAGGCTTTGGCACAAACCGCTGATCTCTCCCTCAGGACAACCAGCAGCCTCAGTAATGGCTGTCGTGGGAGTCTAAATGAGTCCCACACTTCATCTGACTTCATCTGTTACTGCCTCCACTGGCTCTAGGGGGACAGGAAACCTGTCTCCATATGAATCGAGGGTTTGCCCATGCTAAAATCTGAACTTTAATCAGTTTGCCACCGGAGGTGGGTTTCTGACCCAAAAACAGACCCAGCTCCTGTTTCCTGCCTCTGTGGTGAAAATTCAGCCCCAGAGCTTGCTGCCAGTTTTACCTTGTTATAATGGCAAGCACTTACAACCTCGCTGTTATTGGTACAGCAATATCCATGCCACTGGATGTGATTGGCTTTGAGGTGACTGAACCTGTGTGGGCTCATTCAGAAGCTGCCTGACCCTATTTTCCAGGCAGAATGTGGAAGTGACATATATGGTAGTCTCACAAACAAGTTTGCTGAACCAAATGACAGGATGGAGAGAATTGAAAGAGCTAGGTTAAAAGATCAAATCAGTGTAATGTTTAACGTATTTTTTTTTACAAAAATAGTGTTTTCAGGAGGGATATTATTGAAAGAATATATAAAATTCATAGATTCTTTTAAATAATTATAGAGATGCAAGAGTTCATTATGTGGCTTTTTAAACAAGAGTGGGGTGACCAGGATGAACCTATAAATGTTCATCTGTTGTGTTTGAATCATTATAACTGCATCCTTATCAAATTTGAAGATATAAAGAATTGGTTTGAAAATATACTTCCGTAAAACAAAGTGGTGTATGCATTCTTGTTTCCTAATTATTTTGAACGTAATTAAAATAGACCAGGACATAGACAGGCTGGTGGAATGGGTGAACATGCAGCAGATATAATTTAATGCAGAGAAGTGTGAAGTCATGCATTTCGGTAGCAAGAACAAGGAGAGGCAATATAAAATAAAGGGTACAATTCTAAATGAGGTACAGGAACAGAGACACCTGCCGTACATGTGCAGAAATTGTTGAAGGTGGCAGGGCAGGTTGAGAACGTGGTTAAAAAAGCATACAGGATACTGGGCTTTATAAATAGAGGCACAAAGTACAAAAGCAAGGAAGTTATGATGAACCTTTATGAAACACTGGTTCTGCCTCAACTGGAGCGTTGTGTTCAGTTATGGGCACCACGGATTAGGAAGGATCTGAAGGCTTCAGAGAGGATGCAGAAAAGATTGACAAGAATGGTTCCAGAGATGAGGGACTTCAGTTACGTGGATGGAAAGGAAAAGCTGGGGTTATTCTCCTCAGAGAAGAGAAGGTTGAGAGGAGATCTGATAGAGGTGTTCAGAATCATGAGGGGCCGAGACAAAGTAGATAGAAACATTGGCGGAAAGGTCAAGAACCAGAGGACACTGATTTAAGGTAATTGGCAAAAGAACCAATGGTGACATGAGGAAAATCTTTTCTACATAGTGAATGTTTAGAATCTGGAAGGCACTGTCAGAGAGGATAGTGGAAGCAGATTCAATCATGGCTTTCAAAAGGGAATTGGATAAGCACCTGAAGAGAAAAAAATTGCTTGGCTACAGGGAAAGGGTGAGGAAGTGGGATTAGCTGAGTTGTTTTTGCTGAGAGCCAGCACAGACACAAAGGGCTGAATGTCCTCCTTCTGTGCTGTAATCATTCTATGGCTCCTAATCATTTTCAACATAATGAAAATACAGTAGTTTTGATTTTATGTATGGTAATATAAGAGTGTGGGGAGCAGCAAATGTTGATGTGATTTCATGCTAATTCAGATATTGAGTTGATATATTTGTCTCTTTGGATCAGTGATTGTGTAGTAGTGGCTAATACAAAATAATGGTGACGAGGTGAGCAAGTGGTAAGAGTGGGAAACTGCATTGATACAGAATTGCAGAGAGAAAAAAAACGAGTTTCAAAGGATGAAAACTATACTATATTTACCTGCCTGGTGTAAATATGCTGAATCTTGTGCTGCAAGTAATAATAGAGCTCAAAGTTTCAAAGTAGGCAAGATATTGAAAATTTTCGAGAAGAGCCCCAGCCTCTTTTCCCCTACTCCTGCCCGGACTATGCCCCCTATGTTGCATTTTGCCTAAGATTCGCTCCTAGTGGCGTAAGTGCCCATCTGTACTATTTACATTTAAATGACTTCCCTTAAAATCCCTCAAACTTTTTCAGGGTCAGTACTAGAGACTACCAGCTGGGATCAAGGACCTGTAGGTCTTTAGATCCATGATGTTGTGTCATGTAGCTTGAAATCTCACTATCCTCTACTGCCTATCTGAAAGAAATGAGGAAGAGAGGTGCGAGTGAGCGAAGGAATGTATCCTGATCTCAGTCTTGTAAACACGAGGAAAATGATGGTTCCAGTCAGTTGGTCAGCCACCACCCGATGATGTCTGAAGTTTTTTTAAGTAATGAGGTAGGAGTTATTTTTCCTACAAATACTTGAGTGTAAGACATTGCAAAAACTTGAGTTGCTGGAGTTTTTAATTGACCAGCTCTTTTTTCATAGATTCATTTGGAATTTCCAAAAATCCCTTCATATTTTATATTTTATGTCATAAAACCACGTGGTCTGATCTTCATTGTGCTCCAATAATTGTTATGCAAAAATTAGAATAAATCAGATGACAGGTATTGGTCCACTTCAGGGTGGGCTCAGCAACACTCTCTTGACAGCTTTAAATGCACCAATGCTGTTGGAGACATATTAAAAGCACATTTGTGGAGAGGAGGGAGGGGGATGGAGGTGGAGACAATACAATGCAAAGGGAAAAATCAGATTTATATTTTTAAATTAAATACAGCTATAACTGCTTTTGAAACAAGAGAATTACTGTGAATATATGGAAACATGTATGACGAGTACAGGTACGAGGTAGCTTAAGGCAGCTATTGTTTACTTAAAAACAGTAAGAAGAACCGGGAGCTGTTGAGGTATACACTGAGCTTTGTTAAGAACCAAATGGTATGGTTGATTACTGTAAATCTTTTTATTTTGATTTGCCCATAACTTAGTGTAATTTAGGGCCATGAAATTTCTTATTGCAAATGCTATCACATTTAACAGCGCTAAGCAACCATGAAAATGTAGGACTTGGAAAAATTGGCAGGATTGGCTTTCAGAATCCCAAAGTGGCATTTCTATAATGAGCAAATAAACACAACAAAATAAGCATGTTTTACTTCAGTGAATTCAAGGGATATTTCCAAAGAAATAAGTATTAGTTTTGACTTTCTTGCATTTGAGGTTTTATTTCTTTTAACCTCAGCCATGATAATTGCATTTTTATGGTGGAAAATATTCCATTGCACTTTGCACAGAGAAAAAGAAACTATTAACTAATCTGATGCATGCAGTTAAATCTAGAATTACTAGTATAGCCTTTGTTTCTTCAAGAAACACCATTAATCATTGACAGCAATTCGTAGTTTGAAAATAAAATTCCTGTTTCAAACAGTTTGCTTTCATGTTTATTTTCATGTGGCTTTTTACAGTATCGGGCACTTTTACAGTTTAGGATCTAAACTTTCAGCACATTCAAAATTAAGCCAGTCTTTTCAGTTTATGCAGTAGTAGCTTGTATTGAGGAATAAATTAATATATATTGTACTTCAACTGGATCCTGAATAAGCTGGGCTTCCATGCATTGTGTAAAATAATTTTTATATCAGGGCTTTTCAGTTTATGCAATAGTTGCTTGTATTGAGGAGTAAATTAATAGATATTTTAGTTCAACTGGATCCTGAATAAACTGGGCTTCTATGCATTGCTTAAAATAATTTTTATATCAGAAATCAGTAAGAGCTACGGTAAGAGGCTGGCCATTTGAGATATGTTCTTACTGAGCACATAGCTGTTTGTGGTCTGGTAGGCCTGTCTATATGCCTGGTTTAATTTGATATTCAAATTTCTGTAAAACTGGTTGAGGCTTCAAAATGCTGCGCTGCAATACACAATTCTGATATAAATGAGACTTGATTTCCTTCCTTTGAAGTCCTGAAACAAATCCAATACTAGAATGGTTAGCAGTAAGTAAACTGTATTGTATTTATTTTAATGTAAACGTGCTGGAACCATCTAAAAATAAACAGATGCATAGCAGTTCATTAGTCTGCCTGCTTGGACTGATTTTCCCATTGATTAGTCTCAGTACTAATGCTTGTTCATTCCTCACTTCATAACTAATTAATGTCAGTTCCTTTCTGACTGGTTGACTAGTTTCAAGATCTCTGAGCATGTGTGAATTTATATGGACTAGATAGGGCAAGTACAGTTTGAATACGTTAAAGAATTCTCCTTAGGTACTGGAGAATTTTTACCCTAAAATTCATGAATATTGTATTTAAAAATGACTTTTTGAAATCTATTAAAAGAAGTATGTTTGTGGACTATATTATTTAATTTGTTTGTACATGGAAAACAACTAATTTTGTGGGTAAGAAAAACTTAGAAATCCTTGTTTTTAAATTGTCATTCGGGATCTTCATTTTCAAAGGAGAAGGTATTTGGAAAAAATCTACTAACCTATGTTTTTCCCCCTCTTATCTTCAATTTTCTCCTCTCCTGAAGGAGTTGACTCCTTGCTGGGCTCCATGGCGACTTCCAGTATCCTGTCTAGTTATTGGGCATTTTTCATGTATGAATCTAGATTGTGAATGTGAGTATGGGGAAGAGTATGACAACTGATTCTGATCCTGCCCACTTCATATCCACACTTCAGCATAGGTCAATGAATAGCAATAAAAGCTGAACCATTGGGATGGAGAAGCCTACTAGCATAGTTTTTGCACCATTTGCCAAGTGTTACTGATCTCACAATCGCATGAACTGATTTTATAAGATAAGTTTGATAACCATTGTAATCACATAAAAACATAAGCTATCAGACTGTCAGTACTGGTGTTGCATCGCTTGAGTGCTGACAATAGGTGGATGTGACATGAAAGTGTTAAAAGCTCTTGTTGTGCTACAACTTTTAGGCAAATTTGATGCTTGTAGTGTTGCAAAGTTGGTATGAAATTGCTGATATGGAACTACCAACTTCAAATTGAGCAGCTTTCAATGTCACAGGCAGAATTTCCATGTTCTTAACAGTGGAAGCCTTAGTGGTGGAGTGGAACTGTGTAAATTTCAGTATAACAGCTGGAGCTAACACATGTTTATCATGTGTATTTGAAATTTCTCTATCTAATGGCATGAGTCTGACCAGTCTTTTTAGATTGGTAGGCCCAAGTCAGTAGGTAGACTATAGCTGGGATTTTACTGAGCTCCCGATGTCGGGCTCCATGGTGGTGGGAAAGGAAGATCGCTCCAGCAGTGGCCCATCACAGAATCTGGTGTCAGGAGTGCCGGGCCAGATCTTCCCAGTGGCGGCGAGGGTCCATGGCGGCCTGGCTTTGAATATTTAAATTAAGCACATGAATAGATTTAAATAAAATTCACTCCAATCTTACCTTCGGGCTGCGATCTTCTGAGCGGCGGCCGACACTCATGCACCTTCACTTTCCCATCCAGAGAAAGCAGGTGCCACAGTGTTGGGGAAGGGGGGAGCATTTGACTTTTAGTGCTGGGGGGCTGGGGGAACGGGGTCAGATTTACAGTAGTAGTATAGGGGATGGTGGGAAGGGGTGACATTACACTTTGTTCAGTTTTGGGGGTAGGTCAAGTGTTGTAGGTACGTGTTTTGTTGAGGGATAGGGCAAATATTGTATTTAATTGTTATTGGGGGGGTTGGAAAGGGGTGACAAATTCTTGATCAGTACAGTGGTGGGAGAGGGATATAACTTTAAAAATGTAAATTAGCCAGCAGGGCTGGCTGCCCTTTCAAAATGGCGCCAGCGCCTGCTCACATTGCTGGCGTTGGAAAGCCCGTCCCTCCACATGATTTGTTGGTGGGGTGGTGGGGGGAGCGGCCCAACCGGCGCGTTATCGTGGGCCGCCGCGAGGAAGATCGCGGCAGCATGGCAGCGAGCGGGCTGCCATTTTTTGATGGGGGTGTGGGGGGGGCGGTGCATAAAATCCAGTCCTGTGTTTGTGTTTGTGTGTGTGTGTGATTATGTGAAATGGGCCAGACGTCTTTTCCTTTTAAACCGAAAGTGCTAGATAGCGGCGCAAAGGCATATACATAGGGAGAAAGTAGATTGCCATTAATGTAACATGGTCAATGTGTGTGAGGCAACATTATTTATCCAACGGGTTTTATTCACTCTATCATCCTAATGATAACAATGCCAATATAGCCTGGGACTGATGATATGTATATCATACTGGCTTAATGCTAATATTTTACCCGAGCTAGTATTTATATACTTTACACTAATATGGCCTTAATACAAGTTCATAATAGTATATAAGTATTAATTTTCAACCACTGTATCAGTATTTGGGAGTACAGCTGAAGGAAAGTATTTTAAATTCACAAAGCCATTATTGTAATTTAATGGCATTGAATTTGAACATATGGAAAGAGTACATGACCCACTTTCTGTAATAGTGCCCACTTTTTAACTTTTTGTAGAATCAGAAACACAGAAGGAGGCTATTCAGCCCATTGTGCCTGTGCTAGCTCTTTAAAAGAGCTACCAATCAGTCCCATTCTCCTACTCTTTCCCAGCGGCCCTCCAAATATTTCCTTTTTAAGTATATATCCAGTTGACTTTTGAAAGTTTTTTTGGCTAGGTTTGGACCTGCCTGTTCACTAAAATTTCTAGGCCCAATTATTTAACTGATGGGAATCAACAAATTATTTAATCAAACTTCTCAATATTCAACGATACCCATTGGCCCAGATTCACATGAGATCTAGTAACTCCAGTCCAGTCTAAACAAATGACATCTTCAATGCTGATGACTTCAAAAATTACAGCACTGTGCTTCCAAGAATGACAACTGAGAATATGCAAGCGATAAATGTTCCAAAATAAATGTTCCCCTTATACAGATGAAAACAATCAAGTTGATAATAGCGAAACCACTGTTGTATTTGGGCATTATGGCCATTTCCATCCCTAAGGTGTTCATTACCAGCTTGAGTGATGTGGTCATAGTGCACTCCAGCATGATGATGATGCTTCATTTCAGTGATCAACCATGAAGCTTCTGCCAGGAATATGTTTAGGAATAGTTCCAGACCAATTAAATAAACAAATCGTAAAATGAATAGTTGAAAGGTCTAAAATAGATAAACATTGCCATGTTTTAATTTGTAAAATGTTTGTTCTTTTTCCTTTTGTAACTAGGTGGCTCTTCATCTTCATTAGGTAATTAAAGGTTAAGATGCATCTAATATGAAAAATGTTTTCTTCTTTGAGGAACTAGTAACTAAAAAATTGCTTCTTTTGATGAAGGTAGTGAGCTAAATATAAATTTTAAGATTTTAGAGGGACCAGTATCTTATTTTGAGCTCTGCAGTATTGCTTTCCTTGTTGGATTCTATTCTTTACCACATTACCTCACCACATTAGCACTTGCATCTCCCTCGGATAGCATTCTGTTTCCATTCCATTCACAGTGGCCAAGGATCATATCACATAGGCACTTAGAAATACAATGCGCACTACCCCTGAGAACACAATTGCTTTCACAGTCAAAAGTATTGATCAGCGCTATTTCTGGTTTTCCATTCAGTCAGAGCTTTTGCTAGAAGTTGTTTTTTTTCATTGGGGAGGGGAGATTTAAATAAAAACTGGATATCCTGTTTTACTCCCTCCTCTCCATCTACAATTGTCTTAATGCTATTTTCAACAGATATAGTAGCTATTGTTGATATATTTTGTAGTCTGCAAATGCTGACCTAATCAGATATAACTTTAACTTAGATCCTTGAAAGTTATATTTTTTAGGAATCTGTTTACTAAAAATCATTGCTTTTTGTTGCAAGTATTAAAATTGTATTTTTAGCTATCTGAGCTTTGGTTGAAGAACATAATTTGTGTGCTGCTTTAGAGAAAAGACACACCTTGCACGTAGTAGGTGATGGCTGTGTGCAAAATTAGATGGAATGGCACACAGGTTACCTATTCTAATAAGAACAGTTTAGGTCAAAATTTATATTGTGTGATAAAATTTGTTTCAAACCAGGTACAGTTCAATTTCAGTTATTGGCCATGAGAGGTTTATAAACGTCAAGCAGAGCGGATTCCTTCCACCATCAGCCTTCATTACCCAAATTGACATTGTTTTTACAGCATTTCTAGGAAGTGTCTGTAGTTTTTTTTTTAGAGAAATTATTTTGTTGGACAAATGATCATGCTGTGGATTGTGGGAATTGGGGAACTGGGAACCATTGTATGTCAGTGAGGACAAGGATGATGGGTAAGCAGGACTTAGTCCAGGATACAATACTGGTAACAGAGTTTTGGATGGACTGAAGTTTTCATAGGGTGGGAATGGGAGGCAAGCCACAAGTGCATTACAGTAGTTGAACCAGGAGGTGACAAAGGTTTTGATGAGGGCTTGATGTCAGTTGCAAATGAGTTAAGGTCGAGGCAACCATTTCACTGCTGTGTAAGAGGCAGAAACCAGATTGGAGAAATTAAAACAGGATTTTGAGAGAGATGAGCACAGATCTGGGAGACATGTGTAAGGACTTTGAAGAGGAAAGGAAGGTTGGAGATGGTGGGATAGTTTTTAAGGATAGAAGTTTTGAGGGTGGGTTTTAGAGGAAAGGAGTGATGTCGGCGACCTTGAAATGCAAGAGGGCAATATCTGAGGAGAGGGAGCTATTTACAATATCAGATACTTTGGGGTCAGAAACGGAAATTTATTGTGAATGGGGTCAAGTGAGTAAGAGATATGGCTATCATGAACACAATGAGCTCAGAGAGAATACAGGGAAAATGGGAGAGAATCTAGAGAAAGATGGAGGTTCAGGTCTAGAATTGAGGAGGCTACGCTTTTTGACTACGCTTTTAGTCATCTGCCCTACTTATGTTCTCAGTATGAAATTTTGCTGTATAACACTCTGGTGAAGTTCCTTGGAATGTTTTATTACATTAAAGGTGCTATATAAATACAAGTTGTTGTTTGGATTACTGGAATGGAGGGGGGAGAAACTTAGAGCTCTAGTTTGAACACAAGCAATTGTCATGGTTCTCAAGTTCTAATCTTACATTTTGTACAGAATAAACTCTGAAGTTGACGTAGCTTTCTTCTCCATGGCTTTGGCTATTCTGAGTTAATTCTGTTTGATTCTAAAAGGGATTCAAGGCACACAGCTCAAAAAGATGATACATTTTCTGTTGCTTTAGATTAAGAACATTACTTGAAACTGGTTGCACAGTTCACAACGAATATCTGGAGTTGTACTGCACTGTGTGCAAACTCAAACTGGTGTGAGATCACTTCCTGGAGGAGATCAAACCCCATATTGCTTCATTGTGTTTGTGCTGCCACTTACACATTGCTGCATAACCAAAACTGCTTTAATAAATGTGAAAGTGGCAGTATGAATGTACCTTTAGACTGACTGTCTTCTGTAGTTGAACTGTAACAGATGTTCTAAAAACTATAATTGATGAGACTTGGTTAGTGTTCAGACAGAGACTCCATGCATTTTCACTGGAGGTGCGAGCTTCCCATCGATAATGGAAGTCCAATCCATTGCTTATGGACATAGAGTTTATAATAGGCATCCAGACTTTCACCAAAAGTGGTTAAAGATTTTATTAACAAGGGTTTTGCTCCATTCAATTACATTCCATTAACAGGTTTTTCACTATTTTTGAGTTCAACAGGGACTAGGGAGATCATACATTTGTTTGTTTAGATAGTGCTCATCTATCAAATAACTAGTTAGTGGCAAGGAACATCTTGATTCTCATATAATGCTGTATAATAAATTGATCCTAACTGGATAGTGTGCCTGCCATATCGCTGAGCTATTGACTTCCACTTAGACTGCGAAAGACAAGAACTAAGTGAATGTCAGGTATATCCTGTAAGGGAAATAGGAACATAGGAAATAGGAACAGGAATAAGCTATTCGGCCCCTCGAGCCTGCTCTGCCATTCAACTAGATCACGGCTGATCGCTACCTCAATGCCATTTTCCCACAATATCCCCGTATCCCTTGATATCTTTAATATCTAGAAATATATCGTGCTCTGTCAAAAACATACTCAATGACTAAGCCTCCACAGCCATCTGGGGTAGAGAATTCCAAAGATTCACCACCCTTTGAGTGAAGAAATTCTCCTCATCTCAGTCCTAAATGATCTACCTCTTATTCTGAGACTGTGTCCTCTGGTTCTAGACCCCCCAAGCCAGGGGAAACATCCTTCCTGCATCAATCCTATCAAGCCCTTTAAGAATTTTGTATGCTTCAATGAGATCACCTCTTATTCTTCAAAACTCTAGAGAATGCAGGCCCGGTCTCTTCAATCATTCCTCATGGGACAATCCTGCCATCTAGGAATTAGTCTGGTGAACCATTTGTTGCACTACCTCCTCGGCAAGTATATTCTTCCTTAGGTAAGGAGACCAAAACTGTCCACAATACTCCAGGTGAGGTCTCACCAAGGCTCTATACAATTGCAGCAAGACTTCTTTACTCCTGTACTCAAATCCTCTTACAATAAAGGCCAACATACCATTTGCCTTCCTAATTGCTTGCTGCACATTCATGTTAGCTTTCAGTGACTTATGAACAAGGACACCAAGGTCCCTTTGGACATCAACACTTCCCAGTCTCTCACCATTTAAGGAATAATCTGCATTTCTGTTTTTCCTACCAAAGTGGATAACTACACATTTTTCCACATTATATTCCATCTGTCATGTTCTTGTTCACTCACTTAGCCTGTCTAAATCCTCTTGAAGCCTCTTTGCATCCTCCTCACAACTCACATTCCCACCTAGCTTTGTGTCATCAGCAAACTTGGAAACATTACATTTGACTTCCACATCCAAATCATTGATACAGATTGTAAACAGCTGGGGTCCAAGCACTGATCCTTGCAGTACTCCACTAGTCACAGCCTGCCAATCTGAAAATGACCTGTTTATTCCTACGGAGAGAGAAGCAGAGTTAACGTTTCAGCTCTGTGTCCTTTCATCAGTTCTATTTTCGGCTCCAATGAAAGGTCACAGACCTGAAATGTTAACTCTGCTTCTCTCTCATCAGATGCTGCCTGACCTGCTGAGTATTTCCAGCACTTACTGTTTTTATTTCAGATTTCCAGCATCTGCGATATTTTGCTTTTATTTAACCCTTTATTCCTAATCTCTTATTTCTGTCCTTTAACCAATTCTCAATCATGCCAGTATATTACCCCCAATCCCATGTGTTCTAATTTTGTTTACTAATCTCTTGTGTAGGATCTTATCGAAAGCCTTCTGAAAATCCAAATAAGCCACCACATCCACTGGTTCCCCCTTAACTATTCTGCTAGTTACATCCTCAAAAAACTCCGTCAGGTTTGTCAAGCATGATTTCCCTTTCCAAATTTACATGTTGACTCTGCTGCCCAATCCTACCATTATTTTCTAAGTGTCCAGTTATCAAATCCTTTCTACCAGATTCTAGCATTTTCCCTGCTACTGATGTTAGGTTAACAGGTCTGTAGTTCCCCGATTTTGCTCTCCCTCCTTTCTTAAACAGTGGGGTTACATTTGCTTCCTTCCAATCTTCAGGTACCGCTCCAGAATCTATAGAATTTTGGAAGATGATCACCATTGAATCCATTATCTCTATAGCCACCTCTTTCAACACTCTGGGATTTTGTCTTTTTATTATTTTCAGAACTTCTAGCCTTATCTGCTGGTGCACTCTTAAATTTGTACACTCTGTCTCATCTTGCCACACTCTGATTAACATTGCCCTTATTGCTACCTTGCTGTCTTGCCTTGTCCTCTCTCTTAAATTATCACATCTTCTCTCACTTGATCCTTTGCCCCCACTATTAAGTTTAAAGCCCTCTCTGCCGCCCTAGTTATACAACTCACCAGAACACTGGTCCCAGCATGGTTCAGCTGAAGACCATCCCAATGGTACAGCTCCTACTTTCCCCAGTATTGGTGATAGTGCCCCATGAATCAAAACCCATTTCTCCCACACCAATCTTTGAGCCATGCGTTTAACTCTCTAATCTTATTTACCCTACACCAATTTGCTCGTGGCTCAGGTAATAATCACAGAAATCTGCCACCTATTGCAAAGAGACCTGCAGCTTCAGAGCAGGGCAAGGATGACATTTTCAGTGGCTGTAAAGGTCACCATGGCCATGTAATTCTTCACATTGTCTCCTTTGAGGTTGGAGCAGACAACATCTCCAACGTCTTGCAGTACACTGTCCACTGTTGTATAATGGAGGTCACTAATGCTCTGTATGCAAAGAGAGTGCACATTCCATTGTTTCTTTCCGGAGAAAAGCAGGTGGAGCGAGCATGTGGCTTTGCCAGGATAGCAGGCTTCCCCATAGTGCAGGGTGCCATTGACAGAACACATATATCTTTCTGGGCGCTGCATGTTGGACTGTAATGGCAAAAAGTTCCACTCCCTCAACATCCAACTGGTGTATAACCATATTCAGTGCATTATGCAAATCAATGTCCGGTATCCCAGCAACAGCCATGATGGCTTCATTCTGTGCCCATTCACTGTAGCATCAGCATTTGAGCCACCATTAAAACAAGGGGGTGTCTACTGGTACCAAGGGCTGTCCACTGACCACCTGGCTCATGACTCCAGTGCACAACTCAAGCACACGTAAGCAGCTTGCATATAACAAGAGCCATGATATCACATGAAATGTTATTGAGCAAACCATTGGGATGCTAAATCAATGCTTCTGCTGCCTGGCCCACTCTGGAGGAGCTCTGCTGTACTCTCCAGATTGCATGTCATGATGTGTCATAGTCTGCTGCATTTTGCACATCCTCACCATCATGAGGGCACAGTCCTTGCCATCAGGAATATGATGAGCAGCTGAGGGTGATGAAGAGGAGCAGGAGGAAGAGGAAGGGAGGAGGCAACCAACACATTCCTTTTCTGGTCGGGCTATCCATAAACAACTCATCCAACTGTGGTAACAGTGAATGCAACCCCAATTTCCCACTCAGCAACATTCCCACACCTTACCTTCCCTCTGTTCCTAGCCATCACAGCATTCTCTTGGCCAAAATGCTGAAATACAAGCCACCAAAAAAAACCCATTCCAAACCAACTTTTATCTATCAAATCATCCAATATGCCATACAAAAAAGTCAGCTAAACAGTCTTGTGCATTTCTTTAGTGCCTGGCTGAGCACTGTACGTGGCAAGGCTAGGAAGTCTGAACTCTTAAAACTAGTGACCAACCATTTTTCCCTTGAATCTGAGGAAGCAGAAGCAGTGTTAGAAGTAGACCCCGACAGGGTACTACTAGCAAAGCTACCATTGGAACAGAGGAAACTTGAATTAGAGGAAAGAGAAAGAGAAGACAGGAGAGGAGAAAGAAAGAGCCTTCCAGAAGGAATGTGAAGAGAAAGAGAGACAGGAGAAGGGATGAGAGCGAGAGGAGAGAGAACATTCCGGAAGGAATGCGAAGAGAGAGAGCTGAAGTGGCTTGAGTTAACTAGGGGGTGACAGAGTAACCCTAGTGAAAGCATGGCCAATATGGAGGAGCATAACTCAGGGCTAGGAACAGAATTGTTAAAACTAGCTCAACTAATCCCAAAATTTAATGAGGAAGATGTAGAAGATTTTATTTGTGTCTTCTGAGAAACTGGCAAGGCAGCTAAAATGGCCAGCTGAGACCTTGCCTCTTTTATTACAAAGCAAGCTAACTGGAAAAGCCCATGAGGTTTATTCCCTGTTGCCAGATGAGAGTTCATTGAATTATGAACTGACAAAAAATGCTATCCTCGGGGCATTTGAAGCCTATCACCAGAGGTTTAGAACCCTCAAGAAGCAAGCTAATCAAACTTATCTGAAGTTTGAAAGAAGTAAACAACTGGCTTTTGACCAGTGGCTGAGGGCTCATAAAGTACAGCTCAGCTATGAGAATCTCAAAGAAGTAATTCTGTTAGAGGAATTTATACACTCTCTCCCACTCTCCATAAAGACCCATGTAGAGGAGCAGTCAGTTCAGAGAGCCCGGCAAGTGGCTGTTCTGGCTGATGAGTTTGCTGTAATTTATAAGTCAGTTTCCCAGGGGAAAACCTTTCCTAGTCACACCCACTAATCCAAAAAGGACAAAGGGTGGGAAGGTGATAGGAGCCCAAGCAGTCCTGGGAGAGAAAGAAAAGCAGGAGACATAGGGGGCCCACCTCTAGCCAAAAAGGAAGGTGCTGTAGGCCGGAGTGAGTCCCGGACACCTGTGTGCTTGCATTGTAATAAAGCTGGGCATTTAAAAGCTGACTGCCAGAAACTAAAGGGAAAACTTGTAGGGTTGATCAGGGCACACCCGCTCAGTGAAGACGTGACCCTGATGGAAAGCACAGCAGAACAGGCTGTGGCTTCAACTGCAGTAAGAGTGAGATCCAGGAAGCCTACTACTGCATGTGCCAGAAAATTTAATAGGATTCCTGAAGGTTATCAGGGTTTTGTGTCTGAAGGGAAAGTAACCCCATACCCCTCAAGTGGCGGAAGCAAGCCCATAGTAATTCTCAGGGACACAGGGGCCACTAGATCACTTTTATTGGGAAAAGGCCTGACCTTTCCCCCAGAGTGCAGTAACACCAGAATGGTGGTGAATGGTATTGGAAGGCAGTGTATGCCAGTACTTGTACACCGGGTGCACCTAGAATGCAGCCTAGTTTCGGGACTGGTGACCATAGGGATTGTCCCTAGTTTGCCTGTGGATGGGGTTGACCTGCTCCTAGGTATTGATCTGGTGGGGGATAAGGTGGTAGCCCCTCCAATAGTGAAAGAAAGACCACAGGAGGTCAGAGAGACAGGGCCGTGGCAGGAGACGGACTCCTGCAGTTTCCCTGAATGGGTAGTGGATGAGGCCATGATCAAATCAGCTCCCCCAGAGGAGACTGAATTGGCACTGCAGGCAGATGACCATGAGGTCTGTCTGTCTGAGACTTTCTTTGGAAAGTTAGGAGACCCAGGGAATGAATTAAATGGATTTTCCCTTGGTGAGGCTCAATGAACCGACCCAGTATTGCGAGAGTTAGCAAAGGTGCCCAGTCTGAAAGTGAAGCAGAGGGAGTCCCTGATTACTACTATTCAAAGAATGAGGTACTGATGAGGAAATGGAGTTCTCCTCACAGACCTGAGAGCAAGGAGTGGACAGTAGTTGTGCTGCAGAGGTACCGGAGAGAAATATATAGAAGGGCCCATGAGACTACAGTGGCTGTACATACTGGTATACAAAAGACCAAAGACCGCATAAGACAGCAGATTGACTGGCCAAAACTCCACAAAGATGTGGTGGAGTACTGCAGGAGTTGTCACATGTGCCAGGTTGAGGGGAAACCCCAACCTACAGTGAAACCTGCACCCTAACTCCTGTACCGGTGTTAGGAGGACCGTCCAGCAGAGGGCAGGTGAACTGTAAGGGACCCCCGCCAAGAACAAAAGATGACAGGCAGGCACAAGGCTGGCTAAAGGTTAGAAAGGGAAGGGGGAAAAGCGACCAAGAGGGCAAGTCAAAGGAAGTCTAGGAGGAATTCCGGGTGAAAACCTGTATTGTCTGGTCAGCCAACCCTGAAAAATTTGAAAAGTTAGACCCCACAACCCCTACGTAAATGCGGACACTGTAAGCACCCCACCAGAGTTGCTAACAGCATTTACAGGAACCTGCAGAGACAAAGAAAGATCTTTAGGGGGCCGAGAAACCTGAGGGTGATGCCTCCCCTAGTGGAAGTGCCACAGGGGAGTGCAGTAGAGTCTGCACAAATACCTGCAGGCAGGAGTGTCCCAGAGGACAAAAGGGAGATTAGCACAGAATCCACCCCCACAGTTAGAAAAAAAGAGAACCACGCATACCCTGAAGTCAAAAGCCTTTGCATGACTCAGCAAAGCACTGAAAGAGAGTTCAGGATAGACCCGCCCACTACTGACTCTCCTGGAAACAAAAAATTCCAACTCAGGGCTAATTAAATATAAGCATCTCACAGACCCTAGGCAGCCATGGAAACGGGCAAACTGAAGAGAAACGTCCCCAAAAAACCATATATTTACTGGGTTGCCTAAAAGGAGGGGGGTAATTTTAATAAGTTTTAGGATTTGTGAATGAATGAAAGAAATGCATGTTTTCTTTCTATATCTTATATTTTCTATCGACCTTTTAATGAAATGCACTTTTCTCAAATCGCATTTCATTCCGCTGGGTGTGGAGGTGTCATGCTAGGCCCTCACCTGCCAAGAATGAGACATATTAATTTCGCCATACGGACATTACATTTCAAATTGTTGCTAAAGTGAAGAATGGACTTGTTTAAAAAATCACCATGCCCTTGGCTGGAAAAACATTTTTTGCATACTAACAGCCAGTGCTTGGAAGGACAAAGGGGCTATTCCCTGCTCCAATTTAACCCACAATGGACATTGAGCACCAGGTATTGTGTGTAAGGAGAGGCATTCCAAGGTCGGCTGAGACCAGAGAATCCAAAATCAGACATGGTCAGACTAGCTAGTCACATAACTAACCTGCTTGGCAACCTGGGTTTTTCTGAATTGTACAAACAGTTTGAACTCAGAGTGTCTGTTGGCTCCTGGACTGGAAAGACCTCTCCTAGCTGGCTTGCCACAGTCTGCTCCCATCTCTTTCTCACGGAAGTCCAAATCCACTGACGACACATGAACCCCAAGAGAGAAGAGTCTCCTACAGCGAACAAGATTTAAGAGGAATACTGTGCCCCAACGAAAAGCAAGATCTACCTACAATCAAGGACTCTACAGTGAGCTCGAAGATCCCGTAACAAAAACCCTGTTCAGAGATTGCCTCAAACTTTTCCACTTTATTTCTTCTGTTCTGTTACGTCTCAATCTGCATGTGTGTATCGCGTGTGCATGCTAGCATGGGTGCGTCGTGTATCCGTAGGTGTTAACTAAATTAGAGTTTAAGTTTAATAAATTTCAACCTTTCTTCTTTAAACCTAAGAAAACCTGTTTGTGCTGGTTCCTTATAATTGGGGGGAGCTAAAAACACGATGTGTTTAAAATTAATACCCTGTTACGGTAAGACAAGGTGAAGGCTGAGAGGGAACCCTAGAGCCCTTTCTCACCTGGTCATAACAGTCTGTCATGGTTTAATAGCTGGCAACGTGTGCAAGCTGTCACTGTGGGTGTGAGGCTTGCAGCAGTGCTAAATGTGTGAGGGTGATGTGAAACTATGAATCTAAGGCCTGAGTCATGGGAGAAGGAATGGTGGTGAATGGAGCAGTGTGTGAGGCTAGTGGTTCATTTGTTAGGATATGACACTTGAAGATTTATTCACTGACCTTAACCACTCTTGTGAGGTCATTGAACTTTTTGTGGCACTGTATCCAGGTCTGCGATTGCTATCTTCTCCCACAGCCTTTGCAGTGTTTGTTGAAGGGTCTCCTGGTCCTTCTGCTGTCCAGTTCCTGCAATAAGGCCTCCAGTGCTATGTCGAAAGTCCTTGGAGCAAGCTGTCTGCCCGGTTGCAACATTTTTCAGTGGACACACTTCACCAGCCATTTCCAGTACCTGGTGCAGCCACAATGCACCTCCTCTTTTAAGAGGTGCAGGCTAGCTTTAAGTAGTGCAGGCTAGTTTTAAGTTGTGCTACCTTCTCACAATCTTGCACTCCCTGCTCAGGTATGCAACCACTTAGCAGTGCTCTTAGTGCAGGCTGCACATTACAATCATGCCAATGAACAGGCAACTCAAAGCTTGCCTGCTGTCCAAATCAGAAGCAACCGAGGTGGGTTAATCGCGCGTCGCGATCCCCACGTCCACTTTTCAAACTTGTGTCTAAAACATTTTTAATCAGATTGTCTAGTCCAATGACTGTAACCTGATTTTAAATAACTGAAAATGACTTTAAAAAAAACTATACATGACCATTTACTAGTGCCAATCGTATACAGTAATCAGTTTCTTAATATTTTTAAATATTTAATAGTTTTTAAAAGATACGTATTAGTGTCTTTGCACATAAAATAAGCTTATTTATTTCTTTTTTTTTCTTTTTCTTTTGGGCCTCCTTATCTCGAGAGACAATGGATACGCGCCTGGAGGTGGTCAGTGGTTTGTGAAGCAGCGCCTGGAGTGGCTATAAAGGCCAATTCTGGAGTGACAGGCTCTTCCACAGGTGCTGCAGAGAAATTTGTTTGTTGGGGCTGTTGCACAGTTGGCTCTCCCCTTGCGCCTCTGTCTTTTTTCCTGCCAACTACTAAGTCTCTTCGACTCGCCACAATTTAGCCCTGTCTTTATGGCTGCCCGCCAGCTCTGGCGAATGCTGGCAACTGACTCCCACGACTTGTGATCAATGTCACACGATTTCATGTCGCGTTTGCAGACGTCTTTATAACGGAGACATGGACGGCCAGTGGGTCTGATACCAGTGGCGAGCTCGCTGTACAATGTGTCTTTGGGGATCCTGCCATCTTCCATGCGGCTCACATGGCCAAGCCATCTCAAGCGCCGCTGACTCAGTAGTGTGTATAAGCTGGGGATGTTGGCCGCTTCAAGGACTTCTGTGTTTCTACTTCCACACAATGATCAAAATCTTTTTACCTGTCTCTCTTTCCCTTTGTGTGATTCCTTTGTATTTGTACTTCTTGCTATTCTTTTCCCTGTTTTTGTGAGTTCTCTGTATGATTATTTCTCCCCCCTCCTCCATGTCTTTCAGTTGGAGTGCGATGAGACATTCAAAATTCCCAAAAATGCAAATGAGTCTTTCGGGAACTGGAAAAGCAGGGGAACATTGGCAGCAGAGAATTGGGTAAAGTGTTTGTGAATGGACCATTATCCAAGATAGCAGCATTTAAGGTAGATGAGAAACAGAGAGGAGCTAGAAGTGCAGAACAGAGGAACTGATGAAAGAGGCTGGATTTGTAAGAGTGAACAAATTAATGCGTGAACTTTAGAATCAAGTAAGAGGAGGTATCCTTTGGGTTTCTTTGGTCATTTTCTGTTTTTTTTCACTCTACTTGTAACAAAACCGCATTAACTGAGGGCGTGCAATTTTACCCATGGCTTACAATGTGTAGAGCGATTCTAGTTTTCCCAGCAGTGTTTCAGACCTAGCAATGTGAAGAGCAAAAATATCAAAATGACATTTTTCATAAACTTTGAGAACAAGTAGCAGCAAGATTATTTACTGTAATCTTAACAATAAAACCATGAGTTTTAAAACTACAGATACTTCAAAATAAAAGTGGGAAATATTTGCAGGGAGAACAAATTTATTGGCTCACCAACAATTTTAAAACAAAAAGAAAAGTATCTATCTCCTGAGTTTGAAGATGCATTTCTAGTTGTAAATCCCTCAACTGCTACTGCCAAAAATTGAAAATAAGAGCTTGTTCTTGCATGTACAAGAATGTCTATACTTCACAAGTAGATCATTGGTTGTGAAGCGCTTAGGATGACCTCAGGTCATGTATAATGCTATATAGCACAAATTCTTTATATGTGTTTCTTTCTGGGCTGGGAAAATATTCCTATTTTGATTTTTCTCCCTTTCCTTTCCGGTCTTCCTGGGCTACATAACTCTTAAAGTTGAGATAGCATGTACATAACCTGCTCTTTAGCTGGCGAAATTTCCTTTGAATCTCCAGATACTCGCTTCATTTTCCTACTTTCTTGACTCTTCCCTATAGTGATGTGACCTGATTTACAGCCCTTTCAGTATACTCTTGCTTAAGATATGGCAGGATTACACTGTAGGGGCCAAGGGGGGGGGGGGCCTGAATAATCTAATTCACCAGACTTAACCAGTTATGCCCTTGAATATTGGGTGGTTTTCTGGATGGTTGTTTTAGCTATCAGGGTTTGCCGCTCTGAGTCATTCAGGAAGAATTTTGTCTTCCCTGCCTTGGTGGTAATTGAGAGAAGTGATCTTCCCTTTATGGAACCTACCCAATTTTCATTTTGTCATATACCCAAAGTATATGAAGTCTTTGCACAGAGCTTTTTAGTCTAGTCCCAAAAATAATTTATTTGCTAAGAAATTATAGCCTAAAAGCCTAAGTTAAATAGCAGTGTAAAGCGAGCCGCTGTATGTGAATTGTTCATCATTGGACACGGTAATGTCGGTTGGCAAGGCATGACCATTTATTAGTTCCATAAATGTAAGGTAACTAAATACCTCAAAATAGAGAAACCCCAGTCAGGGAGTTCTAATTTCTGTCAGTTTCAATGCTGGTTTCCAGTGGTGAAATGGGTAAAAGTGTGGATTTGTGGGTTGGCACAATGGTACTGAGAGTCAAAGTGCTAATCCTCAGAGCCATGAAGTGCTGAATGAGTACTTATTCTGGCTGCTGATTTCCCAATTTCAGCAGCATAGAGTGTAAATAGTTGAATAAAAGCAAAATACTGCGGATGCTGGAAATCTGAAACAAAAACAAGAAATGCTGGAATCACTCGGCAGGTCTGGCAGCATCTGTGGAAAGAGAAGCAGAGTTAACGTTTCGGGTCAGTGATTCCAGCATTTCTTGTTTGCGTAAATAGTTGAGTTGTTCCACAGGAAAACATGTAGGGGCAGAGAGAAAATTGGAAGAGATACTTCAACAGCACTTCCTTCTCCTGTGACCTCTACCACTGAGAAGGACAATAGCAGCAGTGTTGTGAAAACACTGCCACCTCCAAGTTCGCCTCCAAATCGCACACTTCCTGATTTGGACATATATCATTGTTCATTGTCGCTGTGGCAATGTCCTGGAATTCCCAGTATTGCATCCTTCTGGTAGAACAATCACCACAAAGACTGGAGTAGTTCAAGGAGCGTGCCCCCAACTATTACCATTTCAGGGCAGCTAAGAATGGGGAATAAATACAGCTTTGCCAGCATTGCCTATACCCTAAGAACAAATTAAAATAAAAGTCATATCTATTGGTCCTCAATGCTTTCTGGTGGCCAGCTATAAGGACCATTGGCTGCAACTAGGAGCAGGCCTTCCATCCTCTTCGCAGCAGAATTGTTGAGACCAGGGAGATGGAAGATACGGGTTAATTTACCAGAAGAAAAATGGCATTAAATATTCAAAGAAACATAACTGTGCTATCAAATTCAAACATTATACATCAGTGAAAGAAAAATGTACGCTAACTGTACAGGTTCAATGTCTCAGACCCCTGAAAGCCTACCATCATTTAGATGTTTTTATTTTAATTACATTCAAAAGAATGTATTAATCATTTCATCCTGTCATTCCAGTTTCCATTTTTTCTGTGTGTTACACTGTGCTAAACGGTGATGGATTTCATTATCCTTTCTGTGATACTGTAATTAACTGAAATCCGCACAACCTAATTTTGTACACAAACATATCCTGAAGATTGCTTTGGCTTGTATAAAAAGTAATACAGTTAGGCTTGTGCAGAACAAATTTAATTTGATAGCAGGTGTTTTGATAAATCAAGAGCTATGTACTTTTCCTTTTTTTCGGGGTTGGACTATTGGGGTGAAGGGAAATGTCTTCAAAAGCTCTGCTTCAAGCACATTAGTTGTTTAAGACCCAGAACTGAATCTAATGCAAATAAGGTTTTGTCTATGGAAATGTTAAATTGTATGTTTTTTATTGTAAAGGTTATTTTTGTATTAAAGTAAAGGCCATGACTGCATAGCAAGGAGAGAAATTAGAATACCGCTAGTTCATATTTCGTAAAATGAAATTGAGATTCCCTAGAGGTTTATAAGCAGTTGCTTTAGGGAAGAGGAAACATTTAATACAGCACTGAAAGGAGCCAAAATAAAGAGCTCAGTGGTTCTTGTGTAGGCTGTAAGTAGCACATGAGATGCAGCGTCCACATATTTAGCAGTAGCATTAGGTTTCATGCCCTGTTAAAGATAGTAATGTAAGCAGGTAAAATGAACTTTTTAGGAATATTAGAGGACTGTTTCTGTGCTGTATATCAGAGCTGTCAAAATGTATCTATCTAATTGATCATACACATAATCTTCAACAAATCTGCGTAAAATAATTTTAATTCAGAAATGTGCCCTTTTTGTATTCAGAAATATTACTTGACTCCATGTCAACACAGTTTGTTCTGATATTCTAAACTATCTTAAGACACTTTTTTATTTTCATTTAGAGATACAGCACTGAAACAGGCCCTTTGGCCCACCGAGTCTGTGCCGACCAACAACCACCCATTTATACTAACCCTGCAGTAATCCCATATTCCCTACCACCTACCTATACTAGGGGCAATTTACAATGGCCAATTTACCTATCAACCTGCAAGTCTTTGGCTGTGGGAGGAAACCGGAGCACCCGGCGAAAACCCGCGTGGTCACAGGGAGAACTTGCAAACTCCGCACAGACAGTACCCACAATTGAACCCGGGTCCCTGGAGCTGTGAGGCTGCAGTGCTAACCACTGCGCCACTGTGCTGCCCTTTTTCTGGTTATTGAGAATTCTGGATAGGTACAAAGAAAACAGTTGTTGCAATTCTTCCCTATTACTGTGCATAATTTTCTCTTGCCCAAATTACTGCTGTGTATCAACGCAGTTTTTTAAAAAGACAGCATGGTGCAGCCTGCAGATATGCCTGTGCCATTCCTTGTTCAATTTTACATGGGGGTACATTGAAGAGTACGGAAAGGCACTCTTTGTTTTATTCCTGCACCTCCCCTCACCCCCACCACTACCCACCCTCCGAAACCAATGCCACAATATCTCCTAACAGTTCCCTGTATGCAATGAGATTATACCTGTTACCTGCACCACTTTAATAAATTAAACAAAAATCTTAGCCATGTGAATTTATGAGAGTTCTTGACTATGTTAACTTGTACTAAGCTTAAAGAAATTACAAAATGATTGGGTTTCATTCTCTGAGCTGTTTCAATAATTGACCTTTTTAATTTACAACCTTCAAATTGTAACATGGTATGCTAGCACTAGTAATGACCATTAAATTAAGTCTCACCAAAAGCATCAAAACGAAGATAGATTGAGTCAACAAAAACATTTGCTATTGGTTAATGTTATTGTTTTAGATGTAGATCTATTTTAATGCTCCTTGCAGAACTTATTTCTGTCCATTTCTGGATTTCTAGATGCAAAATGGGTAAGGCAGCTGGAATTATAGTAATTACTCTTGAGTTTAACGAAATGCTGAAAATAGTTTTTTTTTTAAAGTTTGCTTAATCCTGAAATGTTCAAAGTGTTATAATTAAAAAACTCATAACAGGTTATCAAGATAGAAATATAAGGTCAGCCCCTGTTATGTTCATATTACAAAGCACGGTACAAGTTTATGAGAAATGCCACGATTGTCACCCATCAACGTGGCATTATAAAGCAGGTACCTGAACCAGGCAGCAGAGGGGATTGAGTGCCTGATGATATGTAAAATAATATAAAGCAGACAAAATGTCACTTGTCCCAAGCAAGTTAATCTTCAATTTCTTGTCAAGAGATTCTGACAAAAAGCATTAAGGAAGAAAAGACACAGCTAGACAATATGGTACCTTTTGTAAAATAAGATTTAAGTCATGCGGGCTGCACTAAAAAAGCTAGAATACCTCATATTGGGCTGTTCTTATTATTCTATGGGAGGCATACAATTTTCTTTAAAGCATGAAATTTGCAAGTACCTGCTTCTGATCCAACTATCTTGTGTTTCCAGTACAATACAATGGTAGAAACAGAAGAGTGATGGGCAATGTGATGTAATACTCTCTGCTCGCAGATGTTTAGTGTAATTTAACTTATCAAGTCCTATCCATCTTCACATAATAAACTTAAGTCTATTTGCTGAGCTGACTGTATCACCCAAAGCAAACTGGTCAGCATGTGCCCTCTTAACCAGACACATGAATGGATCATTGGCCCTTTACTGTTGTGTAAATAGTATCCATTCATTTCTTTTTGGGGTAGAGGGAAGCCTGCATTGCTACAGCTGTCAGGGCTGAGCTTTAGTATGCAACCTGTTGCGGCACTGACTCCCCTGTGGTATGCTGCAGTTCATTTTCCAAACATGCGGCATTGTTTTTAAATATGGAAATATATGGCCGTCATTATTGGTGCATTTCTTCAAACGTGTCCAGCATTTGAACCTCAGGCTATAAAAATGTTGATCTGAAAATGGCAGCAGTCAGTTGATGAATGCAGAAGAGAGAAGCATAAATCAGTGCAGGGCACTTCTTTCCTTTCTCCCCCCACCCCCCCCCCCCTCCTCCCCGTGTCCACAGAGAATTGTTGTCTATTGGTTCAGAAAATGGAGAAATGAATCTAGCAATACCCAGTGCTGGTTAGCAGATTGTCATTTTTGGGTTTGATGTTCTTTGGTATAATTGTCTTTCATGTGAACAATGGCAGGAGATCTCTGGTGAGCCATGGAAGCATGATAAAAGAGGCTGATCTTGCATAGCAATGTCTTTTATTATTAGTGTATAAAATTAGCAAGCTGGATGTTGTTAGAATTAGCTTTACTGATGTTAATTGTAATGCAGTATGAATTCTGTTAGCAGACTGTGCAGCAATTCTCGGTAAGGTGATAGCTGCACCGAAAGGTGCTATTAATAGCCTTTTACTTATATTGTATCGTTTTAGTAGACTTTAATAAGGCAGTCACCGTCAACGGGAATTTATTAGAAAAGTGTAGTAATTGATGTATTGCAGCAAGTATGGGCAGAGGCTGAAGTTGATTAATGTATGAGTTGGCTTTTTTAAGGCAGTTTAAAAAGGCTTCTTAACTGGGTCTTCGGAGACCAACACAAACCCACTGTAAACTACTTCATTCCAGTCGGAAAATGACTTGACAGCTGCTCCAGTCTCTGGTGGTTTTGCTTTTCTGATCAGAGAAAATTGAAGTAATATAGTACTCATCAATAATTGCAGTGCTTAAAAATCTTATAAAGGGATTTTGACTGTTTTCCCCCCTGGAGATAAGTTTTCAAAGGTTAAATTAGTTTTACTTGCATTTGCTTCATATATTCAACCCAGAGTAAGGATCAGTTGTGCTTTAAATGGACCACTGGTTGTGAGTTGCATGAAATTAACATCTTTGTGACTATCTGCAATGTTTAACTGCAAAGTGATCTCTTCTGGGCAGCAAGCCTTTGTGTCTGCCATACCATATAGAGACTATATATTAAAAGCACAATAGGGAAACTGGGAGGGAGTCATAGTGATGCCATTCTCCAGTAAAACTATATAATGTCCACATCAATTCCATCATTTTGAGATGAACAAAGACCTGAGTGCGACACCTTTGTGAATACTTTGTATGTTTTATATATTTCATGAAGATGATTAAATGGGATATTCTAATTTCTAAATATGGAGCAGTATAATAGAAGGATTCTGTTTGCACTTTTATCTATAGTTTTACTCAAAAACATATAAAATATCAATACTGAATGTTAAAGAGGCATTTTTACCACGGAGCTAAGTTGTGGCCCACTGTTGTTTAAAGATAAAAGTGGATGTTTGCAAAAGTGTTTAAAAACTTTGCTATACATTGTAGCAAGGCCATCTCACTATTGTAAAAGCAAAATACTGCAGATGCTGGAAATCTGAAATAAAAACAAGAAATTCTGGAAATACTCAGCAGGTCTGGCAGCATCTGTGGAGAGAGAAGCAGAGTTAACGTTTCAGGTCAGTGACCCTTCATCAGAACTGGCAAATATTAGAAATGTAATAAGTTTTAAGCAAGTAAAGCGGGGGTGAGGCACGAGATAATAAAAGAGAATGTGTTGATAGGACAAGGTCACAGAGAATAACTGACCAGAAGGTCATGGAGCAAAGGCAAATGGTATGTTAATGGTGTGATGAAAGACAAAGCATTAGTACAGAGAGGATGTTAATTGACAGAAAAATGAACAACCCTGGCCCCAAGCACAAACATGAAAAAAAAACAGTGGGTAGGCACAGTAGAAGCAAACTAAAATAAAACAAACAAATAAAAAAAAAGAAAAAATAACTAAAAATAAAAAGGGGGGCCCGTCATGCTCACTATTGTCTCTGGCCAAGAAATTTTATTTACAGTAAATAAACAACTAGCATGCAGTATGTGAACAAAAATGGTACAGAAGACAAAAGCGCCAGACATTGTTAACAGCTGCCCTCTTGTTGCTTGTTCCAAAATGCTTCCCAACAGAATATGCATTTAGTTTGCCTAGTAAACCTTTTTTTTTAACCGTGTTTTTTCTGCAGTAATATTGAAAGCTTTATTTTGTATCTCACAAACATTTTCTCACATGCAACCTCCAGAGAAGCTCGGCATTGTTTCCCTTGGTTTTGCTTTTGAAAGCCTGCAGATACACATATACCTTCTATCAATGGTAAACAGTTTCACCATGTTTCATGTTTATTTGACAGTTATACTATGATTCCTAAAGTTGTTGGATAAAGTCATTTGATGTTCTTCAGGCGCCTAAAACATGGAAGTTAAGCAGGTATTTACTGATTGTGAAAGTACTGGAAAGGTAAAAAGCATTTTATTGCTCACTAGCAGTGTGCTTCTCAACTGCCCCACATTTTGTGAGGCATCATACAAAGAGTCTCTGCAGAGACTGACTGATTCAGTTCATATTAACCAAGAGTTCATCTTATTAAAGCACAGAGTCCTCTCAATAATGATTCTTTAAAATAAGCCTTGGCAAAAGACTGTTGATGATGGCTGTAGTCTGTAGCAAGTGTCTCTCACTCCAGGTAATTTGTGGTCTTTATTAAGGTCCGTGCCCCACACCGACTGGTTAAAAAAAAATTGAGTGCTATACTTGGAGAAACAAATATACTAAGTTTCATAAGCAGCCAACCTCGGAATCCTCTGAACCTGTCTAATGTTCATGTATTGCTGCAGAGTTTAAAGTACAGATCATGTAGGGCACACGATTTTGATTTTGGCATCACTTGATTTTGCTAGGTTAATTTTCCCAACCTGCCTTGTGCCTTTTTTATGAAATAATGCAGGTTATCTTGTTTATTTTCAGCCTTGGTACTAATCCATGGGATTGCATTTATCTTAGGTCAGGCTGTCAATTAACTTTTCAGTCACAGTGTGCAAACTGCCATTTTATCATGCTGATGTCTGATGTTTGCAATTCCTAAATTTAAAATGTATGACTTCTCTTTCTGCCGAGAACTTCCACTAATATTCATACAGTTGAGGTCAGTTTATTGGGAATGCATAAAAACTTCATTTATTTTGTGCTCATTTCAAATTTTGTATTTCTTTTTATCTCAGCCTACTTTGCAATGCTCACTTCTTGCCACTCTGCTACAGCTATGATAGGCAAGCAGCCTATTCAAGGTTTTAGCGATTTATACACTTGAACTTAAAGTATTAAGTGCATGACTGGCTTCTGCTAACATGTTTCTGCACCTGCACCAAAAGGCATGCATGGCAAAAATTGGGATCTCACTGGGGGTCGTATTCAACTTACGACTGCCTGCTTTTCCCAGGGAAAATGGATACCGAGCCTCTGAATTTGCATGGGGATCTCACTCACCTGTTGTCTGCCAGAAGTATACTTGACATCATTTTGAGTCAGACACATTTTAGTAGTCCAGGCTGCTTGAAATAGGCAGACACCAAATATAAATAAGGGTCTATTTCAGGACCTTATTACCATTTTCAACTTCCTCAATGTTGAATTTGTCCATTATAAAAGCTGCCCAGAAATCCTTGGTGACAACAATTAGGAGGGGCACTTGTATCAATACAAAAGCAAAATACTGCAGATGCTGGAAATCTGAAATATGCTGGAAATACTCAGCTGGTCTGGCAACAGAGTTAACATATCAGGTTGATGACCCTTCATCAGATCTTGGAAAAGTTAGAAATGTAATAGGTTTTAAGCAGGTCAAATGGGGTAGGTGGAAAAAGAACAAAAGGGCAAGTCTGTGATAGGTTGGAAGATGAGAGACATCACATGAAAAAAGAGTTGGTGGGGTAGAACCAAAGGGAGTGGTAATGGGACAAGTAAAGAAACAAAAGATGTGTCCAGAGGAGGTGTGAATGGGAGAATGGCAGAACGTCCGAAAAAAAAGAGAGAAAGCAAGATTAAGACCAAAACGTGCAAAGAAAAGAAAACGAAATAGGAGGCACAGATTACGGATTGAAATCATTGAACTCAATGTTGAACCCAGAATGCTGTAAAGTGCCTAATTGAAAATTGAGGTGATGTTCCTCGAGCTTGCATTGAACTTCATTGGAACTATACAGTAGGCTGAGGACAGAGATGTCAGCTTGAGAACAGGTGGAGAATTTTAAAATGGCAGGCCACCAGAAGCTTGGGGTCACGCTTGTGGACTGAAAAGAAGTGTTTTGTAAAGCAGTCATCCAATCAGCGTTTGGTTTCACAAATGTAGAATAGACCGCATTGTGAGTAGCGAATATAATATACTAAATTGAGAGAAGTACACGTAAATCACTGTTTCACCTGGAAGGAGTGTTTGGGGCCTTGTCTTGTGAGGAGAGAGGAGGTAAAAGGGCAGGTGTCGCATCTCCTGCGCTTGCATGGAAAAGTGCTGTGGAAGGGGGATGGGATGTTGGTGATTGAGGAGTGGACCAGTGTGTCACAGAGGGAATGGCCCCTTCTGAATGCTAAAAGGGGAGGGGAAGATGTGTTTGATGATGTCATCACATTGGAGGTGGCAGAAATAGCGAAGGATAATCTGTTGAATACGGAGGCTGGTGGGGTGGAAAGTGAAAACAAGGGGAACCTTATTATGGTTCTGCAAGGGAGGGGAAGGTATGTGAACAGAAGTGCTGGTATGGAAGGTTGCATCATCAGAACAGATGCAACGGAGACAGAGAAACTGGGAGAATGGAATGGAGTTCTTACAGGAAGCAGGGTGTGAGGAAGTGTAGTAGAGATAGCTGTGCATGTCAGTGGGCTTATAGTTCCCCCTTTTACCTGTCTCCAGTACTCTCCTTCCACGTGGACCCCTCCCTCTGTCCTCTTACTCTGTCTTGATCTTTGCATTGAGAACTGTTGGCATGACATCGACCGTCTCAATTTCCCTGCTCCCCTCACACACTCTAACCCAGGGTTGTCCAACATATGGCCCACGGACCAGGATCCGGCCCACCAAACGTTTCCATCCGGCCCGCGGATGCAAAATGTACCCGGGGCCGTTCCTCATCCTTGCAGGGCTCTGTGACTGGAGATGGGAAATTTCCCATTGTCTTATTCTTGCAGACCGGCCTTATTATCGGGAAGCACATTCCTACTTCAGCAGCTGTCAGCAGTGAAACTGACAACGCGATGTTTTTGAACAAACTGACCAACCACAAAGCTGCTGTGCTGAATGCTTCCACTCCCTGCAACTGTCAGAGGGAGGGGTGGGGGGGAGAGCGAGAGGGGGAAGGGAAACAATGAGAGAGAGGGGAACAGCGAGAGAGAGGGGGAAACAAAGAGAGAGGGGAGACGGGGGGGGTGGGGTGGGGGGAAAGAGAGAGAGGAGGGAAAACACATATAGGGAAAACAGAGAGAAAGTGGGGAACAGAGAGAGGGGGAACAGAGAGAGGGGCAGAGGGAGGGACAGAGAGAAAGGGGGAGACAGAGAGGAGGGGATGGGGGGAACAGAGAGCAAGGATGACACAGAGGGTGGGAATAACACAGAGAGGGGGAACACAGCGAGAGACAGAGATAGAGACAAAGAGAGAGATCAAGATCATTCCTAACAGATGGATATCTATCCAGAATACTCTGCATCGCTGTATCAAGTGTGGGGGCAGAGATTGACTACTTATGCAAGCAAAAACAATGCCAGGTATCTCACTAAATCAGTTTTCAATATAGTGGCGAGAAAGTAAGTCAATAAATAGGTCTTCTCATTTCAAGCTTCTTCACAAAAATGCGCATTTGTTGTTGTTAATTGCCCTCAACTGAATGGCTTGCTAGGCCATTTCAGAGAGCATTTTCTTTTTAGGAGTCAACCACACATTGCTGTTGGTCTGGAGTCATATGTAGGCCAGACCAGGTAAGGATGGCAGATTTCCTTCTCTAAAGGATATTAGTGAACCAGACAGGTTTGTACAACAATCGACAGTGGCTTCGTGATCACCATTAGCCTAGCTTTTAATTCCAGATTTATTAATTGAATTCAAATTTCACCATCTGCCATGGTGGGAATTGAACCCATGTCCTCATATCATTAGCCTGTGCTCTGGATTACTAGTTTACCGCTATGCCACCGCCTCTCCAATGTTTTCACATTGAGCAACATCTCCTTGAACTCATCTCACCTCTTCCAAATAAATGACATTTCTATGGCTATCCACATGGGTCCTAGCTATGCCTACCTTTTTTGTGGGCTATGTCAACCATTTCCTGTTGCAGTCCCACTCAGGCCCCTTCCTTAACTCTTTTACCAGTACATTGATGATTGTGTTGGTGCCATTTCCTGCTCTCATCCAGAACTGGAAAACTCCATCAATTTTGCTTCCAATTTCCACCCAACTCTCACCTTCACACGGTACATCTCCAACTCTTCCCTTCCCTTCCTTTATTTCTCTGTTTCCATTTCTGGGGATAGGCTATCAACCAATATTCACTATAAGCCAACTGACTCCCACAGTTACCTCAGCTACACTTCTTCACACCCTGCGTCCTGTAAGAACCCCATTCACTTCTCCCAGTTTCTCTGTCGTATCTGTTCTGATGATGCAACCTTCCACACCAGTGCTTCCAATATGTCTTCATTTTTCCTCAAATGAGGATTTCCCCCACACCGTGGTTGGTAGGGTCCTTGATTGTGTCTGACCCATTTCCCGTACTTCTAATTTTACCAATTCCCCTCCCTCCCAGAACCACGATAGCGTTCACCTCGTCCTCATCTTCCACCCTGCCAGCCTCCATATTCAACAGATCATCCTCCACCGTTTCAGGCACCTCCAGTGTGATGCCACCACCAAACACATCTTCCCCACAGCTCCCCTTTCAGCATTCTAAAGGGACCATTCCCTCTGCGATTCACTGGTCCACTCCTTAATTACCCCCAACATCCCATCCACTTCCCATGGCACCTTTCCATGCAACACCTGCCCTTTTACCTCCTCTCCTCTCACTGGCCAAGGTCCCAAACACTCCTTCCAGGTGAAACAGTGATTTACATGTACTTCTCTCAATTTAGTATACTGTATTCGCTGCTCACAGTGCAGTATGTTCTACGTTGGGAAGACCAAACACAGATTGGGTGACTGCTTTGCAAAACACCACTATTCAGTCCACAGCATGACCCAAGCTTCCGGTGGGCTGCCATTTTAAAATTCTCCACCTTGCTGTCCCGCTGACATCTCTGTCCTCGACCTATTGCAGTGTTCCAATGAAGCTCAATGCAAGCTTGAGGAATAGCACCTCATCTTTTGATTAGGCACATTTACAGCCTTCCGGACTCAACATTGAGTTCAAGAATTTCAGTCTATAATCCCATAATCTTTGCCCCCCCCCCCCCCCCCCCCCACCATTCTGTTTCCTTTCCTTTGTATGTTTTGGTCTTAATCTTGTTTTCTCTTGCTTTGCTTTCGGGCCGCAGCTGTTCATCATTCTGTCACACCTCCTCTGGACACATCCTTTGTCTCTTTACTTGTCCCATTACTACTCCCTTTGGATCTGCCCCACTAACTCTTTTGTCATTTAATGTCTCCCATCTTCAGCCCTATCATAGTCCTTCCCTTTTCTTCTCTTTCCACCCTCCCCTATTTGACCTGCTTTAAACCTATTACAGAAAAGTCTATGGGCCCTGACAACATCCCAGCTGTAGTACTGAACTCCAGAACTAGCCACAAACCTAGCTAAGCTATTCCAGTACAGCTACAACACTGGCATCTATCCGACAATGTGGAAAATTGCCCAGGTATGTCATGTCCACAAAAAGCAGGGCAAATCTAATCTAGCCAATTACTAACCCATCAGTCTACTCTCAATTATCAGCAAAGTGTTGGAAGGTATCATGAACAGTACTATAAAGTGGCACTTATTCAGCAATGACTTGCTCACCGATGCTCAGTTTGGGTTCCACCAGGACTCAGCTGCAAACCCCATTACAACCTTGGTCCAAACATGGACAAAAGAGTTGAATTCAAGAGATGAGGTAGAGTGACTGCCCTTGACATCATTTGAAACATTTAACCAAGTGTGGCAACAAGGAGCCCTAGCAAAATTAAATTCAGTGGGAATTGGGGGAAAACTCTCCACTGGTTGGAGTCATACCTAGCACAAACAAAGACGGTCATGGTTGTTGGAGGCCAATTATCTCAGCCTCAGGACATTGCTGCAGGAGTTCCTCAGGTAGTGTCCTAGGCCCAATCATCTTCAGCTGCTTCATCATTGACCTTCCCTCCATCTAAAGGTCAGATGTGTGAATGTTCACAGATGATTGCACAGTGTTCAGCACCATTCACAACTCCTCAGACCTCCCCCTGAAGCAGTCCATACCTGCATGCAGCAAGGCTGGACATCGTTTAGACTTGGGCTGATAAGTGGCAAATAACATTTATGCCACACTAGTGCCAGGCAATTACCATATCCAACAAGAGAGAATCTAACCATCTCCCCTTGACTTTCAATGGCATTACCATCATTGAATTCCCCACCATCAACATCCTGAATTACCATTGACCAGAAATTTAATTGGACCAGCCACATAAATACTGTGGCTGTAAGAACAGGTCAGAGGATGCGAATTCTGCGGCAAGTAATGCACCTCCTGACTCCCCAAAGCTTGTCCACCATCTACAAGACACAAGTCAGGAGTGTGATGGAATACTCTGCACTTGTCTGGATGAGTGCAGTTCCAAACAACACTCAAGAAACTCGACACCGTCCAGGACAAAGCAACCCACTTGATAGGCATCCCATCACTTTAACCATTTACTCCCTCCACTACTGATGCACAGTTGCTGCAGTGTGTTCTATCTACAAGATGCACTGCAGCAACTCGCCAACTGTCCTTCGACAGCACCTTCCAAACTCCCGACCTCTACCACCTCAAAGGTCAAGAGCAGCAGACATATGGGAACACCACCACCTGCAAGTTTCCCCCAAGTCGCACACCACCCTGACTTGGAACCATATCGCCGTTCCGTCACTGTAGCTGGGTCAAAATCCTGGAACTCCCTCCCTATCAGCACTGCGGGTGTACTTATACCACATGAACTGCAGTAGTTTAAGAAGGCAACTCACCACCACCTTCTCAAGGGTAATCAATGCTGGTCTTGACAGCAATGAAATAGCGCGAAGCACATCATATTGGTCTGTGCGTAGTTTTTTGGCAGTTGTCATGATGCATTTATCCTTCATCAGCTCTCAATTGTCCCTCGCTTCCAATCACAAAGGGTGGGCTGCTTTTAGAACTACGGGTATCCTATCAGGAACCCATGCACGGACACAGAGGAATGATACAATCAGAGCCAGGCCTCCATCACAGCTCTGCATAAATCAACAGCTGAAACAGAGGTTCCACATCTTAATCAGTTGGAGAGTATCCTGCAATATAGTTTTAAGAGAGTCTTTGGATTTTCCATAGTATGCTGCATGTTCCATAACTTTGCCTTGCAAAGGGAGAAACCGTTGGTGCCACCTGGGGATTAAAAAGTGGAGGTGCAGCAGCAAGAAGAACATAGGATGCTCAGGAAGAGCAAGAGTACCAATCCCGTCAGCACCAGAGCTATATACCAGCATATCATTCAGGAATGCAATCATCCCTGCCCCCATCCACACCAACAGTCCTTCCTACCATCAGATCCAGTCTTTCCATTCTCCAGATGAATGATCTCAACTTAAACATCTGCATTGATATTTCTACACATGACATAGCATGGTCAACAAAGAATGAAACTCTGCACACCAGGAAATTCAGTCAAAATCTGGAACATCAAATTGCCAGAAAATACATACGAAATCTAAGGGTCACCCTGTTGGCCTTAGTTGCACTTCATGCTCGTGTTGTGCTTAGCAAAGTGCTAGCCCAGTGGCTTCAGGGTGGGAGATGGAAGGCTGCTGTGTTTCCAATGAGGGTGCTTAAGAAGCAACTTCGAGGAGCTCGGACCTGAGAAGGCTCTACTGCACACTGCAGCATCTTGGCTACCACTAGGGCAGTTTGGCCCAGCTGTCTTTTTGCCACCAACATGAGCATTGTTTGAAGAGGTGGCAGGGAAGCAGTCCTGCTTTTGTCTGGAGAGAAGACAGCATATTCCCTTTCAGAGGTGCTGGTGCCACTGCCACGCTTGTGGGACTGTGCCGTGGGCCTTCTCAGGTCCGAGTTTCTTAAGATCACTCATGATGACCCTCTCAAGCACTCTCATTGGATACACAGCAGCCTTTCATCTTGTAGCCACTGGTGTAGCAATTTGCAGGAGCACGAGACTAGAATCCAGAGTGCTGAAGTGTGAGAGTTTGGAAGTCCATATCTATGTTTTCCTTCATACTTTCCCTCATTCCTAGGATGGCGGGACTGTCCTATGAAGAGAGATTGGGGATACTGGGCTTGTATACTCTAGAATTTTGAAAAATGAGAGTTGATCTCATTGAAACCTACAAAATACTTAAAGGGATAGACAGGATAGCTGCAGGGTAAGATGTTTCCCTGGTTGGGGACTCTAGAACTAGAGGACATAATTTCAAAATAAGGGGACTGAGATGAGGAGAAATTTCTTTACTCAGTAGGTTGTGAATCTTTGGAATTCTCTATCTCAGAGAGCTGTGGAAGCTCAGTCATTGAGTATGATAATGCTTTGCACTTTACGCTCTATCCCATGTCATCGGGCAGGCTCCAATGACACCTCATCCATTTTAGGCATCAATTAAAAATCCCCAGTATTTAAGGAATTGAATGTAATAAGTCCGCCTTGTTCCATGCAAATCCACTGAATTTGATAAAACATGGAAATTCTATTTTCTCATTCATTTATTGATGAGGTTCACAAGCCTTATGGAAGTTTGAGTGTTTGTGCTAAACTGCATTGAAAGGTGTGCTATTAAAATACTGCCTCAAGTAGTGTACTTTGTAGATACGTCTTTTCATCAAATTTTTCACTTTTCTGTAGCTATTTGTATGTTATTAATATGTACAAAAATTCAAACTGTCTTGGATGGTGATGATATCATGATACGTATTCTTTTTTAAGATGGGGCTGTGCATTACTTGAGATTTATCTCCTACCACTCTTCTGACCCCCCCCCCCTGCCATTTCCCCCGCTTCCACCCTCCCTTCTGAGACCTGAATCTTGGCCAGGCAATCAGAAGGAGGATTTCTGCAGCAGGAAGGTGTAAGTCAATCCAATAAATGAGCCCCTCCTCCGTCACTCTTATATGTTTTCCAGCAGATGAGGAGAGAGCAGATTTGAAAGTGCCCCAGAAGCAGATCTGCTGCTCATTCTCTTCAGTTTGTAGCAAACTTAAACTGGGAACTGACAAGCCCCTCCCCATCTGTGGTTTTAAGCTTGTGGCTTTCTACAGCAGAAAGAGGAGAAGCAACTGGACTCTGATATGTGCAGACCCGAGTGAGGGGGGAAAATTAAAATACATATATGTATTTTTTTCAATGAACACGCTTATAAAATATGAAACTTAATTCCTTATGAAAGGCCAATTCGTTACTCCCCATTAATTGCTGTATCCCACTCAGGAACTAAATGGCAGACTTTCCCTGGCTATGTGTTATAGCACAGAGTAGTGGCACCTGAGATTGCATTGACAATTCCTTCACATTGAATTAGCTGACCAGGTGAACACCAGGAATTCATCTACATGAAGGGAGGAAAAGCCAGAGTGAGCCATCCCAGAACACTTTTGCACCCCCTGGTGGTTAGTTCAGAGCAATATTAACAGTGCTCTGGGATCAGATTGGCCAATCCCTATGTTGTCGCCTGTTCACAGGGCAGGGAGATCAAAGAAGGGATGTAACTGCAGAAAGCTGGAGGAATCCTAGCCTCACCAGAAAAAAAGCAAAACTTCTTTCCACTGTGCTAAATATATACATACTATTATTTGCATTAACCAAGTGAATGATCAAATTTGCAGTAATTATGTGAGAATTATTACTCCTTCATCCTGTATCAGTGCAGGGAGTAAACTGACTGTGTCCAATTTTAGGGCATCCAACGGTATAAACAGAGTGATACTGGTCCAAAAATGGCATTGGATCACTTACTGTCTCGTTTATGGTGAAACTCTGTCTGTCAACATCTTGGAAGAGGCCTTATATTGAATGGCCAGTGTTATGCCAATGAGCTTTGGTGAATGATTTTTTTTTAATCTACTGACTGGAGATCTAAATTTATATTTTTTTAAAAGACATTTTAAAAAGACCAACTAAAAGGATGACCTTGCTGGAAGCTTAAGGTGGCTACCTAATTTGCAACACTGTATCCTGCACTGCAATGCTTGTGAGAAGGGAGACAAAATGTCTGCTCATATCCCAGCAAGAACCAAGATCCAGAAAGTTTAAAGGAACTACCTGTTCTCTTTACCAAGAGAGGGTACAGAAGAGGTTTACCAGGATGTTGCCTGGTCTGGAGGGCATTAGCTATGAGGAGAGGTTGGATAAACTCGGATTGTTTTCACTGGAATGACGGAGGTGGAGGGGTGACATGATAGAGGTTTACAAAGTTATGAGCGGCATGGACAGAGCGGATAGTCAGAAGCTTTTTCCCAGGCATCTTGACAAATACATGAATAGGATGGAAACAGAGGGATATGGTCCACGGAAGTGCAGAAGGTTTTAGTTTAGGCAGGCATCAAGATCGGCGCAGGCTTGGAGGGCCGAATGGCCTGTTCCTGTGCTGTACTGTTCTTTGTTCTTTGAAATACTGCTAACTGCTATGTTTGAAAGACTGGGTGACTGTCATGTGACAAGCCCCTCCCCATCTGTGGTTTTAAGCTTGTGGTTTTCTAAAACAGAAAGAGGAGAAGCAACTGGACTCTGATATGTGCAGACCCGAGTGAGAGGGGGAGGGTCTCTCTCTCTCTCACTCTCTTTCCGTTCCAGCTTGAAAGCTTTCAAATCCTGCCTGTTGACTGACCACCTTTGCATATTCCAGCTACAATCAGAAAGCCCGTTGGAGGAAATCATCACATTGCTGTCTCCAAGGGACCCACTGAACCAGTCATCTACCTCTTTAAACGAAAAGCCTCAGGACAGCTGAATTCAGCTAGAAGAAAACCGAATCACCAAATGCCATAGGCTGTATACCCCTTTTTTTAATGAACTCTAACTCAACCAATCTACCTTTGCCCACTCTGTAACCTATTTGTGTATTTGTAAACCTCTCGTATATATGTATGAGTGAAAGTTAGCTCATTGTCTGTTATTTTTATTAGTTTGGTTTAGGTACAATAAAGTTAACCTCTTTGTTAAACTCACGAAATCCTGTCCGATTGGTTCTTGTTATGATCATAACAAGTAAGTAATCAAACACCTACTGAATTGGCCAGTTCATCCACTTTTAAGAAAAAATTAAACCTGTTGTGTTCAAACAAGGAGAGGGGAAAAGGGAAGCCCTTTGATCCCTCCTCACTTGACCGTAACACCACAGGGTCTGCCCTTTTAATATGCAAATTGAGTCCAGTGGCTCCACATGCTCTGCACATTTGCCCCAGCCAGCAGTTTCAAAAAATGGCCCCATATCTTTTTTGGTTTCATTTTTGTAGGACCAGGAGGAGCATGAGTGCTCCTTCCATACTCCACAGGAGTAAAGTGGGTTTCTGCCTCCCTGGCCAAGGCCTCTCACCCACACTTTCCATGATCAATCCTCCCGCTCTCTATCCCTCGCTCAGCATTCCTCCACTTGCCAACAGGTGAGCCGGAGCAGGATGTCTGTTTGGGATGTGCAGCTTGCTGGGAACGTGCAAATGCTAGCCCAACAATCGAATGCAGGAAGGTCAAAATTACACCATTATCTCTATCCTCTGTGAAAATCAGTGCTCACAAATAAAGAATCAAAATCATTTAGGAGAAAACCGAATCCAAAGTGAGTGAGTGAGTGAGTGAGTGAGTGAGTGAGTGAGTGAGTGAGTGAGAGTGAGTGAGAGAGTGTGTGTGACAGAGAGAGAGATTGGTGGTGGGAACGGAGGTGGGTAGGTGCTAAAAATAGAGCCGCCGGCTGGCACTGGCACTTTTCCTCAGGGTGAGGGAAGGCGGGCCCTGGGAACCTGCCTGATTTGGGAATGAAGCCAATTTATCCAGTTAACAAGCTCATTATCAGTGTGAAATTTTGCTGGGGGCGCACGGAATGCACGCTGGATCAGGGACAGACCAGATGCATGGAGGCGGCAACACAGTGGGGAGCCAGTCATCGCCACACCATGACATCAGGTGGGCCCATAAAAGGGAGCACGGCTAAGAGGAGCACTCAGCCATTGGCACACAGGTGCCATTGGGTGTGCAGAGGTTGTGGGGAGAGTGGTCTGTAGTGCCCGGCAGTGCAGGGATTCATCACCTTGCTTGCATCGTGTGGGCAGGGGGAGGGGAGTAGGCTCCCACATGTTATTGCGAGTCCAGCTGAATGCAAAGAAGGCAGCAAGTGGTAATGGGAGCAGGATTCACAGATATTGGATCCAGTGGCAATGAGAATCAACATCCTCAGCAGCAAAGGCAGAGCCCCAGTCATGAGGAGGGCAGAGGAAAGAAATGAGGGGCAGGTAGGCAAAGGAGGCCATTGCCCAACATAGGATTTACCACCGAGAGAGAGCTACCTGAATATGTTGGAGAACAAATGCCACAGGAGAATGCTCACAGAGATTTGTGCCCTTGTTGCAGAAGACCTCACACCTCACAGCACTGCTCGCCATGCCCTGCCAGTAGCCATCAAAGTCAATGTGATCTTGAACTTTTTCACCCCTTGCTCCTTCCAAGGATCAACTGCGGACCTTGGTGGCATCTTGAAAGTGGCGCACACCACTGCATCTTGCAGGTCACTGAATCCCTATTTGCAAAAGCTGGACATTACATTCAATTTCAGACAGATGGGGCCTCGTAGACACAAAAGGCAGTGGAATTCACCTGAACCGCTGGATTCCGCCAGGTGCAGGGCATCATCGATTGCACCCATGTAGCCATCAAGGTGCCATGTGACCGACAAGTGGGATTCATCTACAGAAAGGGCTTCCACTCCCTCAATATTAAGGTGGTCTGCGATCACAACAAGAGGTTACAGCATGTGTGTGCTCACTTTCCTGGCACCTGCCATGACTGTTTCATCCTCCGGCAGTCCAGGGTGCTGCAGCTCCTTATTCTACCACCATCCCCCTACCACCCCAAAATACATGGATGGATTCTAGGGGCCAAGGGTTATCCCTTAAAGAGTTAGCTGTTCACCCCTTTTCATGACCCTGAAATGGAGCCACAAGCCGTGACAACCAAAACGATCTGCTCAGAAGGACCACCATCAAGCAAGCCATTGGGCGTCTGAAGACGCAGTTCCAGTGCCTGATCTGGTCATGGTGGTGCCTGCAGTACACATCTGCTAGGGTCTCGGACATTGTGGCGGTCTGCTGTGCTCTCCATAACATGGGCCTCCAGAGAGGTGTGGACCTTGAAGAAGGTGAGGCCCTAGAATGACACAGCTCATCGGAGGAAGTGGAGGAACAGGATGTGGAAGAGGAGGAAGAGGTGGTGGAGGAGGAAGAAGTTGCAGAACACAGAGGTGCCTCGGCTGCACAGGAAGATGGCTGGGGTAGGCGAGAGACTCGAGGATCCTGTCAGGATGCCATCAACGTCAGGAATCATCTGATCCAGGCACTTTTCAGCTGTGCCCTTCTAACCCAGGGGACGGCATGCTCTGGAACTCATGTTCCATGTGAGAGCACTTCGATTGAAGACACAGCCTTGAATAGATCCATTCTTACTGCCAATAAATGATACAGATCTGTCCAGAGGCCTCATTGTCCCGCATCAAAAACATTTGCTTCCCTTTACTATCTCTTCCCTCTTTTCCAGTTTTGTTGTTAAAGAATGGAAGCTCACATGTCTGGCATCATGTGTCAATATTCATAATGTGTTCAAAGATTTAAAAAATGCCCATTTATAGGTCAAGCAAACCCCAGTGAACCATTCAGTGCTACGCCCGCTCTTAGCAACTTCTACGCAATGCTCCTCTTTAGGTTTCAGATGAGGTGGAGGCAGCCTGCTCACTTGTTTCTGCCTGTGACTAATGTGCATGTGGTGGTCGTCCTCATTGTGGAGGTGCCCAAAAGGGAACCTCCAGAAGCTCCTGCACTAGTGTCAATGCAGGGGCAGCCTCAGTCAATGGTCTCTGCTGAGTATATGGTCCCTGAGTGAGAGGAGCCAAGGAGGCCAATGTTGATGATGGCACCCTCATCCTCATCGGTGACTGCCTGAGCCCTTGGCTGGCACTCCGTATCACTGGAGGGGAGCACCAGTTGCGGCACAACTGGCATCCATTCCAAACATTTTTGTGACACCAGTGCCTCTGACCGATCAACAATACAGAGCCTTGCATGCATTCTGTGCATATCAGGGTGCTGCTCCTGCATCTACTCAGTGTGCTGCCATATATGGCTCTCCATGAGGTTGGCCACTCTCTCAATGGAGGATCTCGTCCTTTCAAAGCCCTGAGTCATGGTGGTACACATGAGCTGAGTGGACTTCTCTACTCTCAGCCCATGTTCCCGCACTGTCTCAGGGAACTCCGACATGCGAGTACACATCTGTTGCTGCTGGTCGACGTTGACTCCCGATGACCTGCATCTGCACCCAGCTGAGAAGGGCTGTGTCTGCCCTCCATCCTCCGAGGGGAACTTCCCACAGCTGCCACTGCCTCTGTCACCTCCCCCTGCTCATTCATGACATGCTCTTCACCCAGTGCCACCCTATCTAATTGCACAGGAGGACCCATCAATGTCAATGTATCTGCGCGGGTGGACGGTGCGCTTGTAAGATGTGACGGTGCTGGCTGTGCTATCTTGGTTTCTTCCAAGTGCCCTGTGCTGTGCAAGGACTCTGGCATTCCCCCTCCACATCAGAACCTGTGAGAGACACAAGAAGAGATCATGAAAACTCATCTGAGACAGCAGAAACCTCTGCAATGCTGAGGCTTCCCAATGCAGCTAAGTCTTTGGCATGCTGTTGGGTGGGAAGGAGTTTTCACCCTCTCCAGCAGGAATGCACGTCTCTCCTTCTCAGACTTGCTCCTGCTGGGTCACCCTTGCGATTTCCATGGCTCCCTCCTGGCAGTGACGCAGTGCAGATGGGGCATTGCTCCTCCTGTCATGGCCCTCTCTCTGGCACTGTAAAGACAATGACTAGCCAGGAATACACTGTGATTCAGTTTGCTGTTCTCACCAACATTTTTCACTTGAAATTAATCCATTATATTCACAAAAACAGGTGATTCCTGTGCATTTTTTAGTTGCGGGCGTGTGGATGGGAGGCCCGTGATGACCTCACCTCTGTGCACAGTGACGTCTTCCCCCGCTGTCGCAGCACTGCCAGTCTGCTAGGTCTGGTGTCTGGTATTTTGGCCTCCGGCAATGGCCACCCTAAAGGTTATGCTGGCATCTGTGACCAATGCCAGCGGTTCATTGACATAGGAAGTTGCATGCATCAGTCCTTAACAGCACTAGGGCTCTGAGCCTGCTGAGGGGTCAGTTAGTACCCTGTGCACACACTATCCCATGTTCAGGCTCCTCAGCTGGTGTGTCTGCTGGAGGTTGAAGGACGACACTTGTGCTGCTGATGGTCTCAGCCACCTACAGCCATGCCAGCATTGTACGGGTGGGTGGCCGTCTTCTTCCATCCTCCAGAAAGAGGATCTCCCTCAGCGCCTCCAGAATGACCTCGAGGTTGGCATCAGAGAATTGAGGGGCAGCCCAACCCCAGGTGGCAGGTCTCTGCCTCTCCTCCTGAATCCCTGGTGTATCGATTCCTTCAGTCAAATGGCAGCCACAGTATGACTGCTGTGATGTCTTTAAATGAGGCCCACACTTGCAGACTCCCACCTCCATCCCACACCCACGACCGCTAACTGGCTGCCCAACCCACCCTCCAGCCAAGTAGCAGTGCACCTCTGCGAAAATCGTGGGCTGTGACTACATCCCTCCCGGGGGCGGGAGCGGGACCCTGAAACAGTCCCGATTTCAGTTTCCTGACCCCGCAGGGACAATACTGCCCTGGGGGACATTTATTTTATTCATTCATGGGATGTGGGCCTCACTGGCTAGGCCAGCATTTATTGCCCATTCCTAATTGCCCTTGAGAAGGTGGTGGTGAGCTGCCTTCTTGAACCGCTACAGTCCATGTGAGGTAGGTACACCCACAGTGCTGTTAGGAAGGGAGTTCCAGGATTTTGACCCAGCGACAGTGAAGGAACGGCGATATAGTTCCAAGTCAGAATGGTGTGTGACTTGGAAGGGAACTTGCAGGTGGTGGTGTTCCTATGCATTTGCTGCCCTTATCCTTCTAGTTGGTAGAGGTCGTGGGTTTGGAAGGTGCTGTCTAAGGAGCCTTGGTGCGTTGCTGCAGTGCATCTTGTAGATGGTACACACTGCTGCAACTGTGCATCGGTGGTTGAGGGAGTGAATGTTTGTAGATGGGGTTCCAATCAAGTGAGCTGCTTTGTCCTGAATGGTGTCGAGCTTCTTGAGTATTTATGGGGCTGCACCCATCCAGGCAAGTGGAGAGTATTCCATCACATTCCTGACTTGTGCCTTGTAGATGGTGGACAGGCTTTGGGGAGTCAGGAAGTGAATTACTCGCTGCAGGATTCCTAACCTCTGACCTGCTTTTATAGCCACAGTATTTATATGGCTACTCCAGTTCAGTTTCTGGTCAATGGTAGCCCCTAGGATGTTGATAGTGGGGGATTCACCGATGGTAATGCCATTGAATATCAAAGGGAGATGGTTAGATTCTCTGTTGTTGGAGATGGTCATTGCCTGGCACTTGTGTGACGGGAATGTTACTTGCCACTTATCAGCCCAAGCCTGGATATTGTCCAGGTCTTGCTGCATTTCTACACCAACTGCTTCAGTATCTGAGGAGTCGCGAATGATGCTGAACATTGTGCAATCATCAGTGAACATCCCCACTTCTGACCTTATGATTGAAGGAAGGTCATTGATGAAGCAGCTGAAGATGGTTGGGCCTAGGACACTACCCTGAGGAACTCCTGCAGTGATGTCCTGGAGCTGAGATAATTGACCTCCAACAACCACAAACATTTTCCTCCAACCGGCAGAGAGTTTTCCCCATGATTCCCATTGATTTCAGTTTTGCTAGGGCTCCTTGATGCTATACTCGGTCAAATGCTTCCTTGATATCAAGGGCAGTTACTTTCACATCACCTCTTGAGTGCAGCTCTTTGGTCCATGGTTGAACCGAGGCTGTAATGAGGTCAGGAGCTGAGTGGCCCTGACAGAACCCAAACTGAGCGTCACTGAGTAGGTTATTGCTAAGCAAGTGCTGCTTGATTGCTCTGTTGATCACACCTTCCATCACTTTACTGATGATTGAGAGTAGACTGATGGGGCGGTAATTGACCAGGTTGGACTTGTCCTGCTTTTTGTGTTCAGGACATACTTGGGCAATTTTCTACATTGCTGGGTAGATGCCAGTGTTGTAGCTGTACTGGCACAGCTTGGCTAAGGGCGTGGCAAATTCTGGAGCACAGGTCTTCAGTACTATTGCCAGAATATTGTCAGGACCCATAACCTTTGCAGTATTCAGTGCCTTCAGTCGTTTCTTGATATCATGCGGAGTAAATCGAATTGGCTGAAGTCTGGCACCTGTGATGCTGGGGACCTCAGGAGGAGGCTGACATGGATCATCCACTCGGCACTTCTGGCTGAAGATTATTGCAAATGCTTCAGCCTTATCTTTCGCACTGATGTGCTGGGCTCCCTCATCATTGAGGATGGGGTTATTTGTGGAGCCACCTCCTCCAGTTAGTTGTTTAATTGTCCACCACCATTCACGGCTGGATGTGGCAGGACTGCAAAGCTTAGATCTGATCCGTTGGTTATGGGATCACTTAGCTCTGTCTATTGCATGCTGCTTTCGCAGTTTGGCGCGCAAGTAGTCCTGTGTTGTAGCTTCACCAGGCTGACACCTCATTTTGAGGTATGCCTGGTGCTGCTCCTGGCATGCCCACAGCGCCTCATGGATGCCCGGTTTTGCCTTGCCAAATCTGTTTGAAATCTACCCCATTTAGCACGGTGTTAGTGCCACACAACACGATGAACGGCATCCTCAATGTGAAGGCGGGACTTCGTCTCCACAAGGACTGTGTGGTGGTCACTCCTACCAATACTGTCATGGACAGATGCATCTGTGGCAGGCAGATTGGTGAGGACGAGGCCAAGTATGTTTTTCCCTCTTGTTGGTTCCCCCACCACCTGCCGCAGACCCAGTTTAGCAGCTATGGTCTTTAGGACTCGGCCAGCTCAGTCGTTAGTGATGCTACCGAGCCACTCTTGGTGATGGACATTGAAGTTCCCCACCCAGAGTACATTCTGCGCCCTTGCTACCCTCAGTGCTTCCTCCAAGTGCTGTTCAAAATGGAGGAGTACTGACTCATCAGCTGAAGGAGGGCGGTCGGTGGTAATCAGCAGGAGGTTTCTTTGCCCATGTTTGAACTGATGCCATGAGACTGCATGATGTTGAGGACTCCCAGGGCAACTCCCTCCCGACTGTATACCACTGTGCCACCACCTCTGCTGGGTCTGTCCTGCCAATGGGACAGGACATACCCGGGGATGGTGATGGCAGATTCCGTGAGTATGACTATATCAGGCTGTTGCTTGACTAGTCTGTGGGACAGCTCTCCCAACTTTGGCACAAGCCCTCAGATGTTAGTAAGGAGGACTTTTCAGGGTCGGGTTTGCCATTGTTATGTCCGGTGCCTAGGCCGATGCCGGGTGGTCCATCAGGTTTCATTCCGTTTTATTGACTTCGTAGCGATTAGATACAACTGAATGGCTTACAAGGCCATTTCAGAGGGCATGTAAGAATCGACCACATTGTTGTGGGTCTGGAGTCACATGTAGGCCAGACCAGGTAAGGACAGCAGATTTCCTTCCCTAAAGGACATTAGTGAACCAAATGGGTTTTTACAACAATCAACAATGGTTTCATGGCCATCATTAGACTAGCTTTTTAATTCCAGATTTATTAATTGAATTCAAATTCCACCTTCTGCTGTGGTGGGATTCAAACCCATGTCCCCAGAGTAGTACCTTGGCTCTCTGGGTTACTAGTCCAGCGACAATACCACTACGCCACCGCCTCCCCTGTATAGCACACATGCTTCAAAATGATTTCCTATGGCATTACGCAAAGACGAAGGGTAGTCTTCAGGTGAAACAGGTCAGAGGGTGGAGAATAATTGAACCAGGGTGTGTACACTCAAGATTTTTAATCAGAAGATATATGCTGCCTATATACATGCTGATGTATGCTGATTTTGACGATGTAATTTTATGTTGTAGGTTCAGGTGGAAGTAGTTAATTATTGAGCTTTAATTTTGTTTATGACGAATTTGGTGACTCTGAATAGAAATACGAATATTATTGCTAAATATTTTAAGGCGGTGCTATTGATTGTTTTGGTAGAATAGTCAATCAGTAATTTTTGCGATGATCAAGTATTTGGATCCATCAAAAATGACACAACATTTGGTGAGAACTTGAAGTCAGTATCATTCTTGTCCAGTGCATTTTTACAACTGAACTCACTTTGTTCAACTGACATTTAAAACCAGTTCATTTGCGTTGCTAAATGCTGCAGAATTAAATAAACACATTGGTGTTGGTTTTGTTTTGTCAATGAAATCAAAGCATCTGCCTTCTGCAGAACTGAATTTAGACTGGTTGGATTGAATTTGCAGTAGTTCTTAGCTCAATGATAATCCATTATTTTAACTTGAAATCAAAACATTTAAAATTTCCAATCGGTTAATTAACACAACCCTATATTTCAAATAATATTGCAGATTCTTAAATATTTTTCCAGCTGTCAGTTAATTTACCACATTAGTGCTTAAGTTGTTGATTAAACTGCAAATTAGCCGCACCTAGATTTAATTTTGAGGACTGCTGGTAGGAATCAAGAGAATTTTTCCATCATTAATCCGCATCCCTGCCAACGTCAAAGAAAAAAATACACCATTCTCTAACCAAGAGACTTACTCCCAGCTCTGTAGATCTCATTGTTAAGCTGGCCAGAATTATATGCATGCATAACAGCAGGATGGACTGACTTGCCCTCATTTTCATTTGCTTTTCCTTGTTCCATCTGGAGAAATGCCTTCTTCAGATGACCTGGCTGAGATGGAGGACTCACCAGATGAAGGATTAAAGGAAGGAACCACCGTGAGTTTAATGCACGGGTGCTGCATGCCATTCTGTGTTCCTGCTCACAGTTTGTCTAATTTGTATGGAAGTTGATCTTAATATTTTGTTAGCTTTTTTTAAAAAATACATATACTCTAAGTTTATATAGCTTCCAAAGAGGTTATCTTGAAAAATAACTTGAGAAAATTACTGTATTAATACTTGCAAACTCTATCGTTATTATTTTTTGGGGCTGGTTTTAATTTGGCCAGATCATTTTTAATGGCCTCAAAATAGGGTCAGTAGACTTATCACCATGGTAACACATTTTTAAAAGGGCCTTCCTTGGATGGCTTAAGCTCCCGTCTGTTTCAGACAGTAAGCCTTTTCATTATGCAAATTAGGGTCCAATGCCATAGTTCGAATGCCGATTGGAATTTTCAGGAACACATGGACAGTGTGTATTGAGTGGCCTATCTAGTGGTCCTTAAAGGAACGACCACTGGCTGCTCCAAAAATGACCCAGAAACATTTCTGGGTTATGATTCTGTGGAGCCAAGAGAACCTCCCAGTTCCACAAAAACACTGCAGATCGCTCCTGGTCAGAGCTCGCCCACCTCCGTGTTTGCTGCCCTCCTCTGGACAAATTTCTCTTCAACCTAATTCACTTATCTTTCTCAACTTCAGAAGGTGATAGAATGTATGTCTCATGAGACTGTGACTCCACTTATAAACTATCACAGATTTATGAAACAGCAAATGGATATGTGAACAAAAGCAATGGCACATTGTTGAATGTAGTGGATAGAGGCTTAACCATCCCTCCTCAAAAGATATACAATAACAAAATGTCACACTGATTGCAATATAAACTTGTCTAAACTTAGAGACCCCAATTTGATAGGGTTGTGGGAATGATGCACGAACCCCAAAGGGGCAGCGTAACCAAACTGTTTGGTGATGTGGAGGCCCAGTCAGTCTTAGTGGCCTCATTTAAATAAGTTCCTGGAGTACCTCCTGGCACCCAGTCAGATTCACTAGCTGTCCAGTGGGTTGCAGCTTTTGAATTTAAGTAGGCCTTCGCCTAATTTTAGCCTCATTGAGCCCCTGAATCACCATCATAAAAGTCATGGTGGTGAGTTGGAGACAGGAGGTAGATTTTTCAAATTTTAAGCCCTCCCACACACTATTCTTGCAGGGTGACGGTGGGGGGAGGGGGCGGGGGGAGGGGGCGCAAGTAAGGGTTAAATCCCAGCCAATGTCTCTGAGTATTGTCTTTCATGTTGGATTGCTGCTGACTGTCCATGGAGTTTCTCTAACCTATCTTTCTTCATCTGATGGCTTTGGACAGGTTGAGGAATTCTTTTTAAAAAAACTTACTTTGTGAAAGTCATTGAAACTCATTCTTCTTATGCTCCAAAGAGCTGTTAGTAAGCCATGTATATACAGATAAAACCCATAAGATGTTTGTATTTGAATTAAGTGGATCGGCCTCTCCCTAAGACTTTTGCTCTGATACAACACTTCTGCAGCTACTGTATTAAAAAAGCTGGACCGTTTTCTGTTACATGACAACAAGAAAGTAACCAATTCCATGTTGATTCCTTAGTTACAATGATTTCCTTCGCACTTGCATGGTAGTATATTTCTGTTGCATTTGGTACTTATCAAGAGAATCCAAATTTAGGATTGTAGAATTATGATTGCTAGAATATTTTCACTCATGGAAGAAAACATTTCTCCAAAATATAAAGCTATAAGCAAAGCATGAAAACTATGGTTTGTGTTTCAAAAGCTTTCACTATTTCATTCTTTTGTGTTTTTCAGTCTTTTGAATTTTCAGTATAAACCTAGTCGGAACTTTTGTTTTAATCACTTTTTTGCCCTTATCCATTGGAGAACCTTTTGATATTTAAATTAAAAAAGTAACATTCCAGTGATAACAATAACTAATGAGTAACTAAGTGCATTCTTTTGATCTGTTCTCAATGTGTATTTTAAAACAGTTTATTTTAGATAAGTGCATAGGAAAAATGAAGTTTTATTTATATATTTGATAAGCGTTTTAATTGCACTGAGGCTGTGAATGCTATCAGTATGCTTTCCCTATCAGCTTTTGAAAACAATTCTTCAATATTTGGTGATAATATTTTTGACTGTTGTGACGAAATGTGCATGTTTTGCTATTAGCTGCACATGACCAGTTACATTTGATAAGACCAAAGACTCTGGAGTCAGTTGTCTGTGTTTTTTTCACAAGTTAGATAAAAAAAGGAACAGTGAGTGACACACCACACAGATATGGAAGTATAGTGCTACTTAGATGTATTTTCAATGAAAGTTTTATAGCGACACTATGTATTTAAGCCTGCCAAAGCAAGATATTTTCTCTGCACAAAGTATTTGGATATATACCCCAGAACGTACAATTCAGCAGCTTGTTGGATATTTAAGTGATTCATTTTCAGGACTGTTTCTACACAACATCAAAGCATACAAGCACGTTGTACTATATTTTGATTACTATAGTCATATTTTGTGAGGAAGATACTGAATTGACAATAAAGTCATAAAAAATCTCTAATTTTGTACCAAGAATAGTTTGATATTTTACTATAATTTCCTGTTTTGCAGATTAGTGCTTAAAAGAAAATGTAACTAAGGCATTCTTTGCATTGCATGGTTTGCACTTCTCCCTCTTTCAATACTATGGTCAGAGCACTTGTATGCTGTATCCATTATGATCATTTGTAGTGACTCCATGAGAGTTTCCATGAGATGCATATTTCCCCTGATGTTCCTATCATTTGAGACCTCAGTAGCTTGCTTAATATTTTATATTTGAAATGTGAGTTGATGCAAGTAAGTAATCATCAGATAATAAAGCTTTTAGTAAACAACAGTCAATAGTTATAACAATAGTATAAAATTTGTTGATGGCAGCAAGCATATAAGGGAAAATTGATATTCAAAGGAGCAATTAGGCAAATGAACAGTAAGCATTGATTGTATTCAGGCCAGTGGCCTTGTTGATGTTGGCCTACTTCAAGACAGAGTCCACCCTGGACTGCAGTGGCTACACTGTCAGAAGGTATTGACTGCAGCAGTACCAGACATATGAATGCTTAAATCAAACATCTCCATTGTCTCCAGGAGCAAATGAATTGCTGTAGGTGCACCTTGAAGTTTAGTATCAACAAAAAAGTCCACACTCAATATCATGAACAAAACTTTGTGTGCATTGCTTCTTCAACTGAGGTATTCTCCCTAAGACAGTGTTGTTGCTTGGAATTCTGTTGTTTAAATGCAGAGTTAACTATTATTTGCTGAACCAAAGTTGCTAGAGCAAGCATTAGGCTATTGAAAATATGTGACTTGCCCATCGGTAGCACAATTCAATTGCCCCATGTCTTTTAATGCACACAGCAATACAAATAAAATAAGGAGTAGACTTCCCACAGGAGAGGTGAAATTGGTCTTTCGCCAGAGTGCAGAATGGGTAATAATGAATTGACAGCCTGCTTTACACCCTGCCCCATTCTCTTTTTCATTGATGTCAATGGAAAAGAATATCAGGAGTGGTGTAAAATCAGCTGAGGATTCACTGTTGTCCATTTTGCGTTACTGCCAAAGGCCAATTTAACCCCCTAGGAGTCCTTGACAATGTAATTTATCTGTAACGCATAGCAGGAAAAATGCAGAATCACATACTTTTCTTTAAATTCCAGTTGGTTCTGCCGCTAATGTGGTAATGTTTCTATTGCAGAAAATGGAGTCAAATTAATGAGGTACCTATCCTTGGTCTGAGGTACATCTAGTTACTAAAGCAGCTGAGAAAAATCCCTTGTGGTGTTGTCCTACCTGCCACCTCCCCCAAAAAGCTTCCTGGCAGAGTTACTATGAACCAGCAGAAATATAAAAAAAGGTAGCCATGAACCCTTTTTTTTTGCTAAGAGTTGTGGGTAAATTAAGTAATGAAGGACTACTAGCTTGTGTGTTTAAAAATTCACTCTCATGCCATTAGCTATCTTCTGAATTTAAAATGTCATGAAAGTAAGCTTTACACAGGAACAAAGACCTCAGTGCTGAGGGAGCACAGAGTGCACTAACTAGAGAAATAAGAAACAGGAGAGAAATTTGCTTTCAGCAGAAAAGCAAAAAAGATGATTCTTGGCGTAACTAATACCCTGAAATTATTGTGGATGAGGTCTTTCACCAAACTGGGAGGAAATGTGGAACAGAGAAGGGAATGGTTAGAGTAGCATTGATAAAGGCTAAGGAATGGGGTGTGGAGCAGGAGAACTTAAAAGTAGTTAAGGAAAAATAACTGGAAAAAAATCTATCTTTTTAATCCCCAATTCCTACCCTTTCTCTGTATCCTTTAATAATCTTATATTCCAACATAATGTTACAACACATGTTAATTAACTATTAAATATCTTGTGGGACAATTTAACTCGACTATATTTCCTGTTTAAGAACAATGTTAAAAATATAGTTTGGGGGTTTTTAAATAATTAGATAATATGTATATCATGCATTTTTCTTTATTTTGGTTCTATGTTTGTGCTCAAGGAATGCAATGACAAAACCAGGACATCCAGTGTTAGTACCTGTAATGTAGCACAGTAATGACTTTACCTTTAAGAAACAGTACCTTTAAGAGATCAGGCCACTGATGCAACTGATGACATCATCAGGCATATATAAGAAGGAGGCACAATTTTGTGAGACACATTCAGCACATGGCTTTACAGAGAGAAGACACACACCAGCGAGGAAAGGACTTGTACCTGAAATCATGCAAATGTAAATAAGTAAGACAATAAATAGTGTTTGTGTTGAACCTGAATATAAACCACGCTGTTTGTCATTTAAAGAAGTCTTAAGAACAGAGCACAACATTACAGTACCAAGCACCTGCAAGTCATTATGGAATGATCAGGTAAAGGCTATAGCCTCCTCTGTTTTGCTAATACGCCACAGAACCAATGTTCTCTTTAAACTGCATGATTGTACAGTGACCCTCAAGTCCCCATGCAGGCTGCGCACAAGTCAGCCCCTTTAAATTACTGCATGTGCGCAGCTGCCCAAAAATATTTAAAGGGGCCGCATATATTTTAAAATTGCCTGTGAGCTGAAAAAAATTACAGGGAATGTTGCTCAGTAAATTTTTACATTCTCAACACTAGCAGTGATACTTGTGCCCTCTAAATCATGTATTTTGGTCAAGTTAGTGGCAATAAGTGGCAAAGTATGGGTACTTTTGTGCTGTGGACTTGCACAAGCTAATAACTGAGTTGAGACTTCCTAAATTTATTTCATACCAAATCTATATAGTGAGCAGAGGGAGAAGAGTTTCACAGGCTTAGATAAGCTAGACAAGGAAAAACTGTTCCCATTATCAAATGATACAAGGACTAGGGGGACACAGATTGAAAGTTTTGGACAAAAAATGCAGAGGGGATATGAGGAAGCATTTTTTAATGCAGCGGATGGTAATGACCTGGAACTCGCTGCCCACAAGGGTGGTAGAAGCTGAGATGATCAATAACTTCATGAGATACTTGGATGGCGACCTGAGGAAAATAGACTTGCAGGGCTACGGGGATCGAGCCAGGCAGTGGGACTTACTGCATAGTTGCTTCGAGAGCCGGCATGGACTTGATGGGCCAAATGGTCTCCTTCTATGCTGCATAAGACTATGACTATGACTATCTCATCAATCTCGGCTACGTTAAAACTGCATTAAGAATGACAATCTTGTCCCAAAGAGAAAAAATAGCATGATATTCAACCCCTTTTATTTACAATGTTTAGGGTGTTTCTGGTCAGACTGCCCTCCCTTGTTCAACTGGCTTCTTTTCTCATAGATTCTATAGGGCTTTGATTTACAACAACCCTATTACCATACATAAAATGATGTATGCCTCAACATGCCATAGCAAGTGCTAATGTGCACTCCATGGGAGCATTAGTCCTCGAAATAAATCAAGTTCTCCTCATGTAAACACCATGACATCCTTTAGGCATTTTAACAGGGTAAAACACTGGAACTCTTAAGTTATTTAGGATGAAATGATTTGAATTGGATCTGAGTCCCATGTAAACTGAACTTAAGAGGCTTATTTCCCAAGCTGTTCTTTATTAGCTGAAATTATTGTCCACCAATTGTGCACAGTACAGCCACACAGCATGCTGCTGCCAGGGAAAGTCTAAACAGCAAAAAATGTAGAAGCAACTGAAGTAGCAGGGCATGGAGTTCAAATGTAAAAAAATTGCCAACATGTTTCTACTATACCTCCTACTGCAATCGAGGCATTTGTTCAGGTACCCAATTACAGTAATGTGGTATGCAGTACCTTGATAGGTGTTTTTATACCAAGCCAGAAGAAACAATTGTAATCCTTTAAATGCACTTAAGAAATTGATGTTACAGCCCCATAATCTGTTGCAGGACTTGCTTCCTGGCTGATTGCAAGCATTTCTATCTTAATTGGATCACTGGAATGTGATCTGTATTTTGGTTTTAAGATTATGTAAGACTGTGACTTTGTTGTGACAGCCTAAAACAGATGCTGAATTGATGGATATTCTGACCCTTAATGTAGATAAGTGGTATTTGCAAATCTGTCCACATAGATCCTTGGAAAAACTGCATTAAAAAAGACAGTGTCCGTCTTGTGGAGGAACTTTAACTTAATTTTCATTTCTTTAATTTAATACCATAGCTACACAGAACTGCCATAGTTCAGCCCAACAGTTTTTGAGATGAATTGTTTATTAATCCATTTTTAAATTGTACTGAAAGTGGATTTATAGCAATGACATATTTATGGTATTGCATGTGGTATTTGGTTAAGTTTATAAGTCATATTGATTTTCTAAGTCATCGGACCCTAAAGGACAACCTATTTCCTGTTATTGTTTAATATAATCCCATGACCAAAACTAGTCATAAATTACATGGATGTTGCTATAGTTAGTTTTGATTCACACTCCTGACTTTGATTGGTTAGGACCAGGGCTGAATTTTTAGGCTCCAACGGGGACAGGTATGGTGGCTGGCAGGGGCGGAATTTCAAGCCACTGGCCGGCATGCCAGTTCCCCAGCTTCATCCCACCCCCATCCCATTTTCCTGCTGGGGGTGGGGGGGTGGGGGGGGTGGGTTTGGTGGGTGCGACAGGGCTACCCGCCCAGAGATAGGTAGCCAATTAAGGGAGTTAAAGGCCTATTAAAACCTATTGTCAGAGGGTGACTGGAATTTTCCATTGGGGAACAGGGCAGCTGCCTGGAGGTGGCCTCTTGCTGGCAGACGGTTTGGGTGGGGGTGGGGTGGGTGCAGGTGGGATGGGTGGCTGGGGTCAGCACTCCAGGGCAGGCCTGCTCACCCCGTCTGCCTGGCTCCAGCTGCAGTCACAGTTCCCCCTCCACAATAGTGGACTGGCTGCTTAATCTGTTTTTTATTTTAAATTTGAAAAAATTGGAGAGATGGTACTTCAAAATGGAGGCACCCTCTCTCTTACATACCTGTACTGCAAGCTACTGTTTCTTCCAAGCTAGAGGGCCTCCTATTGGTTCTCCAGCTTCGAGAGCCCGCCCGCTGTCCTTAATTAGATGGCAAACCTGGCCTCTGGCTACTTAGTGGCCAACTCTGGGAAAATCACAACCGGGTGACTGCTTTCCCCATGGTGCGGTCTTCTGATCCCCATTTGCCCATGGCAGCGGGGTTCCGAAGCCTGTGGGAAAATCCTGCCCCTGACATTGTCTTGACAGTCACATTCCTGAATTGACTGATATACCAGAGTCTAAAACCAAAATGTTCTATTTGCTACTGGAAATGTAATTTTGAAGAACTAAAGCAGGAAATGTCACCTAATATGTCATAGATGTAAAGGTACTGTCTTAATAGTGAGCTTGATTACTAAAAGTCAAGAATGAATAGGTATGTGGCATGTTTAATAGGAATAATTTTAGCTTTTGTTGCACTGCATTGCACAGTAGTTGAAAGTAGTGCCTGGAATTTCTTACAGAATTTATAGGTGTACTTGAAGATTTTGATCATATGCATTACATGAACTGAAGATATGTCAGGGTTAGTGACATGTAATTCTGAAAAGTTCTGAACAGAATCAGTAACAATTTAGCTTCTTGAATACAGAATTGAAAGGAATGTGTGATTTTATTCTGAGTCTTCTCTATCCAAGCCCTCTTTGTCAGCCTGTCCAAATCAGACTCTGCCAAATTTTTATAGTGAGTATCATGAACATGTTCTTATTTTAAGACCATTCTACAGCATTCAAGCTAGTTATACAGTTTTGTCTCCTTATTTAACAAATGATATATTTGCATTGGAGGCAGTTCAGAGAAGATTCACTAGGTTGATTCCTTGGACGAAAGGGTTGTCTTATGAGGAAAGCTTGGACTTATAGTCATTGGCGTTTAGAGGAATGAGAGGTGATCTTAATGAAACATATAAGATTCTGAGGTGGCTTGACAAGGTAGATGCTAGTTTTTCCTCATGGGGAAATCTAGAACTAGGGGACATAGTTTAAGAATAGGATGGAGATGAGGAATTTCTTCTCTCAGAGGATTGTTAATCTTGAAAATTTTCTACCCCATAAAGCTGTGGAGGCTGAGTTGTTGAATATATTCAAGGCTGAGATAGACAGATTAATGAACTATCGGGGAGTCAAGAGTTATGGGGAAGAGTTAGGAAAGTGGAGGTGAGGCCAAGATCAGATCAGCCATGATCTTATTGAATGGTGGAGCAGGCTCAAGGAGCCGAATGGCCTACTCCTGCTCCTATTTCTTATGTTCTTAATGTAAGCTGTATAATCGTTATCAGGTTTATTTCACTTATAAAATGTACACACTTAAAAAATTGATATGATTTGACTCTTTGCCCTTGAAATTCGCTACTGTTATAATCATGTGATAAAATAATCCGGGAAACCAGTTTGTGAAGGTTGAATGAACTTCCTCAATACCAGGCCTGCTGTATGTACTATGAACCATCATCAAGGACAATGCACATTTAGTCACATGGGATTGCAAGTTGTGTTCTAAGAACATCTTTGATAGTGTCCAAATGATGAATGTGGGGCTCTTTTACTACCCTTCCCTCATTCTAACCCAGGTGTAGCTGAGACGTATGTAATACTAAGAACATAGTCACAGCATGATCATAAGGTAAAAACAAAAGAAGAAAGGAACTCATTATCAGATAATCATAGGATGGTGTGATTTAGTGTTATTTGATCTAAGCCTGATGTATGGGAAAAGCAGTTTCTGCTAGATGTTGCATAATGTTTCCAGGAAATACTAATAAATTACAAGCTGTGTAAAGCTTGCCTCTAGCCTGTGGCAGCGCACATATTGGATAGGTGTGAAACTTGTATTGGATTTTGTTGCGTGATATTCTAGTCCATCAACATACTCGTTAAAATTCCTGCCTTGGTGTAATGCACATGTAACTTGGTGTCTGAAGGTCTTATCTTTAAGATTTTAGACCACCCTTCCTTCTTAATGGGTTACCCTTATGGCAAATGTGATAACAGGACAGGATGAATGGGTTGCCCTTTGGTATAAGAATCATCTCACCTTTTTCTGTATTGAAGGATGTGCATGTTCTTGATTGTATTGCAGAGAATAATCACCTGTTTGTTCACTTACAGTAAATATATGGCTTTGCAGTTTTAAGATGTTGTAACTTTCCATTATATATGCATATATATATTATACATATAGTAAAAGCTCTAGTGTTCTTGCTGGGTTTGTATTAGAATTTTATGAGTATTCAGGATTCATTTTTTGGAGTGATTCCTTACAATTTTTCATTTTCCGCTTTAATGTTCTAAAGCACTCTTTATTGTACTGGTATTTGTATTGATTAATTATAGTTAATTCATTTTCCATCAGTTAAATAATTTTAATCAATTAATTTGCCTGTCATTAAGCCAGCAAGTAGTCATTTGATCCAGCTGTTCAAATACTCTTATATTTAAAAAAGCACTGCATTATGATAAAATAAGCATCGCATTTACTTTGAACCTTCAGTTTATTAACAGGACAATTAACATAAGTTTAATGCAATGTGGACAAACCAATATTCACACAAATGTAATGCTAACACTTACTTTGAAAGACATGGGGTGTTTAAATCCATTGAATATTTCAAATGGCATCATGTGTGAATAAACCTCACATACCATCTGAATCCAGTTAGAGTCTTTAACTCCTTTCCAGATGATATATATTTTTAGTATACTTTAAGCAAGCAAATTGTTCAAGCTGCAGAATAAAAGTCAGCTGCTGTTTTTTTTTTGCTGTTGCTGCTCTCTCTGTAAGGTGAAGCCACTGAAGCTTGGTGACCATGCTTGGTACATACACTATGATCTTGCAGTGCCATTAGTTCTATATATTAGAAGCTGCTCAATGTGATCACCCTTGGGAATTAACTTTATGGAAACGCAGGCAGAAGTAGCCATTTTCTTGCAGAAGGAGAAATCCTGTTTTCTTGAAACATTACAATTCTCAAAAAAGATTCTATAATTATTTTACCATCACTCTAGATACAGATAGAAAAATGTATGTTTACTTTTAAAGTATAATATGCAAATAAAACTTTAAACTTACTAACTTATACAGTGGTAATTACTGACCTCAGTAAGTGAACTTGTGTAGAGAAATTATAGCACTATGTGATTCAACTGCACTTTCTCTTCTTTGTGATTCAGAGAAAAACTGCTTTGACTCTTTTAGTTTAAAAATGTAAATATAACTTTTCACATTTAAGTCATTGTTCTGCTGGTTTTGTTTTCTGGCTGCATTGTGAAGATGAAAGTAACAGTTTGTTTATTGAGTTCTGTATTTTCTTTGGATTACGAATTATGACACAATTATGTATTTATATATTTACTGACTAAGTGCATTATTATAATCTCACACAGCCAAATAATATATATTAAATATTTATAATATATATATATATTTCATGTTTGTTGATTTGGTAAGCGGAAATGAAAAATATTCAGTTGGTTTGGTTCTAGGCACAAATCTTTATTCTTTAAAAAGAAAAGTACTGGCAATTTCAGAAGGAAGAGAAGTCAAAATCTTTTGTCTTAACACATTATTGTGGAGAGTGGGTGGTTATTTAGAGAGCTGCAGTAGATCTAGTAAACGAAAGTGGTCCAAAGAAAATGACTCCGAAATAATTTTATAAATACTTTTCTTTGATGCAAGCCTCTTTCCCATATTTGTAAACATACTTTCAATGTCTTTCTTTTTTGCAATCTCTTTTGTCTCTGTCACTCAAACTATTCCAGCCCTATGCCAATTCTCACATGGCATAATAGTTTCTGTTTTGCCGGTGCCTTGTCAAGTTTGATTCAACAACACAAGGGCTTGAAATTAGCTGAGACGTTACCATGCTGGGCTTCCTGTGCTGCCACAGATAGTTGTAGATCTGCTGAACCACTTGGCACACAAATTGATGATTACACTGAAAGAATAAGAAATTGCTAGCAGTAGACACCTTTATTCATTCAGGCTCGCCCATTTAAAAACAAGGAGAATTCCCTTCACTTCTTGCTGCCTTGCTGCTAGTCTTATTTTGTTAGTGCCAGCTTCCTGTTGTGTGATTACAGCCTGGCTACATTGGGTAGTTCCTGCAAATTCTGAATCAAATGGCTTCTACAAACGTGCCACAAATTTCAATAACTTGCACCACTGTTTCCAGAAGACAGACCATTTATCAAGACTATTATTGGTGAGTCTTAGCTGGTGGGGAAAATGTACATGCTATCGGAAAAGATGTAAAATTCCTCTTGTGATAAGTAAGGGAAATTCATTGCAATCGAAGGTGGTCATCTTAAAAAATAACTTTACTGACAATAATGCAAAGATCTATTATGCACCAGTAAATAATTCATAAAAGTGCAGTATATAGGTGGATTATACTATTGCACTTAAACTTAAGTAGTAAAAGCTAAGGAAAGATAAAATCAGCAGTTTATATCTTAATTGATTTATTTGGAATTTGGTTTCAGAAAGCCAACTGGCCAATAATTTATTCAAGCCTCCTCTGAACAGAAACTTGTTTTGTTTAAAATAATAGAGACAAGATTTTTTAAATAAATCTTCCTTCCCTCTTTGCCAATATCCTTTAGCCAGACCTACAAGGACACGTGTTTGCAGATAGGTCAGCTGTCTGGCCCACCCATCATATTTTTTTACAAATTCTTTTTCCCATGGGATAGTAAGTAGGCTTCAGTATTTTTATCTGAGCATCTGCCAGTTTTTTACACCTAACCCTTCATTCTCTGCTACCGTGGATTGCTAGCATAGAAAACATAACCGCTGAGCAATTCCAATCTCAGTGCTCATTAGTAATTTAACTAATATACTTTAAGGAAGATACAGGTCAACTAGAATCCAGCCTACAGCAGAGTTAAACATAGCAACCCGACAGCCTCATTATAAATACTGGCTGGCCTTCGGTTTAAGAACACAAAACCCTGTCACCTCCGAATTGTGACAACCAAACCATTTTGCCAATGAAAGTAGATTGATAGAGGTTTTAAAATTGGCAATATAGTTTTTTGTTTGATATTCAATTTTGAAATGAGAAGTTTTTTCCTATGCATTTTTATCCCTGATTTTTGATGATAATTGAGTTAATCCCTGCGGAAATCATTTATTGACTCTTTACTTGAGAGGGTAGGATGGAATTGGCTCTAAGTCGTTTCCGAGCTGTTGACAAAACAGTTTTGTTTAGTCAAAGAGAAATGTTCTTGCAGATGGTAACCAGACTTAGCTTTTCCTTTTTTTCCCCTTAACACTGAGATGGAGCATGGCTCCTTGGCACCACTCAATTTATTAAAGCCATTTGATTGCAAGAACTGTGATCTAGCACCTGCACTGTTGATCCACTGTGACTGCCTTTTAGTATGCCCTTGAATTATTTGCTGAACCATTTGTCAATATTTTGAATATCCACGATGCACTTCTAAAGAGGTCACCATCATCAGGGGTCCCACGAAAGCTATCTAGTTTTCTTCAAATCATCCCATCTGTGCTGTAGCTGATGGATTATTCTCTGTTTTTCCATTAAGTCACAAATCTCCTGGGATTCTGTCATCTTTATTTTATTTTATTGGTAGTACTACAGTTAGTGGTTCTCTGAGTTTTCCTTTCTTGTTCCTTCTAAGCTCCATGTCCAACATCGTACTCTTCCTTAATAAAAGCAAAATACTGCGGATGCTGGAAATCTGAAACAAAAACAAGAAATGCTGGATTCACTCAGCAGGTCTGGCAGCATCTGTGGAAAGAGAAGCAGAGTTAACGTTTCGGGTCAGTGACCCTTCTTCGGAACTGCTCCAGTTAAATTTGATTAAATTTTGGTGAAGGAGGGATGGTGGCAGGAACCCACCCCCACTGCCACCACCCCACCTGATTTTATGCTCTCCCCACTCCAAATCCACCACGGGGAGAGCATAATATTCCCCCCAGTAGCTCTTTCATTCTATTTGGCTCCTAGAATCTCAGGCTTTTATAATCAAGGTTGGTCCCACCTGATTCTTCATTTCTGATTTATCATTATTTACAGTACTGGTGGTGTCCTGCACAATGCGTTCTGATCCTTCACCCTGGTTTCTCAATTTAAAAAAAAACATAGATTAACCATTTATTTACTAATTCCAAACCATCCAGTAATTCTTTTTTGAAAAAAATCTATTTCTTAATTGAAGTGATTTTGTTTAATAATATAGACTAACTAAACTCATGTAATAAATTAAGGATTGTTACTCAGTAACAGGAGATCTGAATAAAGTGTGTTAGATTTATTTCCCTGCTCCTTAATTAGTCATTCATTTTTCTCAGGACAACCAAGCAAGGTGCAAGTGTTCCTATCCATAATCTGCCTGCATCCTATTGTCAGTAATTTCATAAATTTTAAAATTCATTTTTTGTTAAGTTCTGAATAATTTGAGCTCCTCGTCTCAAAACTCGATTGCTAATGTATTTTCCTGCCTTTGAGTATTCATTTCTGGTAAGGAGGTATCTTTGTAGAATATTTAAGGGGACCGGTTGCAGCAATAAGTTCATTTTGCATTTAAAAGAAGAGAAATCAGCTTGTGTTTGCCTTACAACAGATGCATGCACATCTATTCTACAGCTGAGATCTAAATCCATCTTCTCCACACACTTCAGGGGAACATGACACGAAGATATTAGTAGAAGAAGGGATGTTACAAAAACTGGAGGTACTGGGAGTAGATAAGAACATGATGGGATTCTTAAAGAAATGAGAGAAAATAAAGGGACACTGGTAGAACTGTTTGGCAACTCATTGCTAACTGAGAAAATGGGCTGGATTTTACAGACCCCCCCCGACGCGGGTTTCGTGGCTGGGGCGGGGGGCCGGAAATGCCCCCGACATTGGGAGGGACCGGCCCAATATTGCCGGCAGTGGTGAGGCCTCATGGCAGCCCCACCCCGCCGCTTGGCAACAGGATCCCCATTTGCATATTCAAATAGATGTAAATAAATGTAAAGATAATCCCAGCAACTACAGGCCAGTCAGTTTAACTTCGGTGGTGGGAAAATTTCGAGAAAAAATAATTCGAGACAAAATCAATAGTCACATGGACAAATGCAAATTAATTAAGGAAAGCCATCATGGATTTCTTAAGGCAAAATCATGTTTAACTAACTTGCTCGAGTTTTTTGAGGAGGTGATGAGAGGGTTGATGAGGGCAATGCTGTTGATTGGTGTACATGGACTTTCAAAAGGCATTTGATACAGTGCCCCACAACAGACTTGTGAGCAAACATGTAGCTCATGGAATAAAAGGGACGGTAGCAACATGGATACGAAAATGGCTGAATGACAGGAAACAATGGATGGTTAATGGATGTTTTTTGGTCTGGAGGAAGGTTTGTAGTGGAGTTCCCCGGGGATCAGTGATGGGACCCTTGCTTTTCCTGATATATATTAATGACCTAGACCTTGGTGTACAGGGCACAATTTTAAAGTCTGCAGATGATATGAAACTTGGAAGCATTGTGAACTGTGAGGAGGATAGTGTAGAACTTCAAAACGGCACAGACAAGTTGGTGGAATGGGCAGACAGGTGGTAGATAAAGTTCAATGCAGAGAAATGTGAAGTGATTCATTTTGGAAGGAAGAACATGGAGACACAATATAAAATAAAGGGTACAACTCTAAAGGGGACACAGGAGCAGAGGGGCCTAGGTGTATATGTGCATAAGTCATTGAAGTTGGCAGGACAGGTTGAGAGAACGATTAATAAAGCATATAGTATCCTGGGCTTTATTAATAGGGGCATAGAGTACAAGAGCAAGGAAGTTATGTTGAACTTCTTTAAGACACTAGTTCAGCCTCAGCTGGAGTATTGTGTCCAATTCTGGGTGCCGCACTTGAGGAAAGACATGAGGGCATTGGAGAGGGTACAGAAAAGATTCATGAGAATGGTTCTAGGGCTGGGGAATTTCAGTTATGAAGATCGATTGGAGAAGCTGGGAGTGTTTTTCTTCGATAAGGGAAGGCTGAGAGGTGATTTGATAGAGGTATTGAAAATAACTAGGGGTCCGGACCAAGTAGATAGGGAGAAACTGTTCCCACTCGTGAAAGGATCGAGAACTAGAGGGCACAGATTTAAAGTATGTGTGAAGAAAAGCAAAGTTGACATGAGGAAAACCCTTTTCACTCAGCGAGTGGTTAAGGTCTGGAATGCGCTGCCTGAGAACGTGGTGAAGGCAGGTTCCATTGAAGCATTCAAAAGGGAATTAGACAGTTATATGAAAAGGAAGAATATTCAAGTTTATGGAGAGAAGGCAGGGGAATGGAACTGAGAGTGTTACTCTTTCGGAGAGCCGGTGCAGACACGATGGGCCGAATGACCTCCTTCTGCACTGTAGCGATTCTGTGATTCTGTGAAGTGGTTGAAGTAGCAGTGGGTGACTATTTTGGAGATAGTGACCATAATACAGTTAGAGTTAGCATTATTATGGAAAAGGACAAAGATTGAACAGGAGTAAAAGTTCTAAATTGGGGAAAGGCAAATTTTACGAAGCTGAGAGGTGATCTGGCGTAAGTGGACTGGATATATTAACTTGAAGGAAAATCAGTGGAAAATCAATGGAAGGCATTCAAAAGCGAGATTCTATGGTCACAGTGTAGACATGTCCCCACAAAGAAGAAGGGTAGTACTGCCAAATCTAGAGTCCCCTGGTTATCTAGAAGCATGCACAGTATGATAAAGCAGAAAAAGAAAGCTTATGAAAGTGACAATAAACCTAATACTTTCGAAAGCCTAGAGAGGTATAGAAAGTGCAGGGGTGAAGTAAAAAAGGAAATTCGGAAAGCAAAGAGAGGACATGAAAAAATATTGGCAGGTAAAATCAAGGAAAACCCAAAGATGTTTTATCAGTACATTAAAAGCAAGAGGAGAACTAAGGAAAGGTAGGGCCTATCAGAGATGTACAGGGGAACTTATGTATGAATGCAGAAGATCTTAATGAGTACTTTGTCTTTGTCTTCACAAACGAGAGGGTTGATGCAGACATTGTAGTTAAAGAGAAGGAATGTGAAATATTGGATACGATAAGCATAATTAGAGAGGAAGTACTAGAGGGTCTGACATCCTTGAAAGTGGATAAATAACCAGGGCTGGATGGATTGTATCCTAGGCTGTTAAAGAAAGCCAGGAAGGAGATAGCAGATGGTCTGAGGATCATTTTCAAATCCTCACCAGATACAGGCGACGTACCAGAGGATTGGAGGTCTGCAAACGTTGTACCATTGTTTCAAAAAGGTGCAAGGGATGGGCCAAATAATTATAGGCCGGTCAGTTTGACCTCAATGGTGGGCAAAGTATTAGAATCAGTTCTGAGAGACATGATAAACTGTCACTTAGAAAGCACAGATTAATCAGGGATAGTCAGCATGGATTTGTTAAGGGAAGGTCGTGTCTTATTAATTTAATTGTATTTTTTGAGTAAGTAACAAGAAGGATTGATGAGGGTAGTGCAGCGGAAGTAGTCTACATGGATTTTGGTAAGGCATTTGACAAGGTCCCACATGGCAGACTGGTCATAAAAGTAAAATGCCATGGGATACAGGGGAATGTGGCAGGTTGGATCAAAAATTGGCTCAGTGACAGGAAACAAAAGGTAATGGTCGACAGATGTTTTTGCAAATGGAAAGCGGTTTCCAATGGCGTTCCACAAGACTCAGGGTTGGGTCCCTTGCTGTTTGTGGTCTATATTAATCATTTGGACTGAAATGTAGGAGGCATGATTGGGAAATTTGCAGATGACACAAAAATTGGTCGTGTAGTTGATAGTGAAGAGGATAGCTGTAGATTCCAAAATGATATCAGTGGTTTGGTTGAGTGGGTGGAAAAGTGGCAAATGGAATTCAATCCAGAGATGTGTGAGGTAATGCATTTGGGGAGGGCAAACAAAGCAAGGGAATACACTATAGACAGGAGGATATTGAGAAGGGTAGAGGAAGTGAGAGACCTTGGAGTGCATGTCCACAGGTCCCTGAAGGTGGCAGGACAGGTGGAAAAAGTGACGAAGAAAGTATGTGGAATGTTTTCCTTTATTGACCAAGGTATAGAATACAAAAGCAAGGATGTAATGCTAGAACTGTATAAAACACTGGTTAGGCCACAGCTGGAATATTGCGTTCTGCTCACCACATTGCAGAAGGACATAATTGTTCTGGAGAGAGTACAGAGGAGATTTACAAGAATGTTGCAAGGGCTGGAAAATTGCAGCTATGAGGAAAGATTGGATAGGATAGGGTTGTTTTCCTTAGAACAGAGGAGGCTGAGGGATGACTTAATTGAGGTGTACAAAATTATGTGGGGCCTAGATAGAGTAGGCAGGAAGGACCTGTTTCCCATAGCGGAGAGGCCAGTTACCAGTGGGCACAGATTTAAGGTGATTGGTAGAAGGATTAGAGGGGACATGAGGAAAATCATTTTCACCCAGAGTGTGGTGGGTGTCTGCAATTCATTGCCCCGATTGGTGGTGGAGGCAAAAACCCTCAGCTCATTTAAAAGGTACCTGTACTTGCACCTGAAGTGCTGTAACCTGCAAGGCTACGGACCAAGTGCTGGAAGGTGGGATTAGAATGAGTGGCTAGTTTTTCAGCTGACGCAGACACATTGGACTGAATGGCCTCTTTCTGTGCCGTAACTTTTCTATGGGTCTATGGTTCTAAGTTCCCACTGTTTGAGCTGGGGATGTATAGCTGATGGACTTCCCAGAGTTCAGTTCTTGAACGGAAGATTTTCACAATTTAGTATGTTCCATAGGCTTTTGAAAAAAAGAATTGACGGCAAATTGGAGGAAAGACATTTCTGCTTTTGCAGTTGTGATAAACGTAGCAGCTGGTAATTTTTTTTAATACAAGCAAATATAGTTTCAAAATTACTTATTAAACAAGAGTATAAAGGAAATCCCTCATTTCAGATTGATTTATGGAAATTTTCAAAAAGGAACTGGATAGTTTTTTTGTTGCAGGATAAAATGTTACCTTTTGGGCAAGGTAGTGATAGAAAAGATTGCAGTTTTGTGCATAAAGAAATTGCAGGACAAGAACAAATTGCTGTACAGGTTGACTCAATAAATGGAATTTGCAATGAATGACCATTTCTCATTTTGAAGATTTATGTGCTAAGTCTATACAGCATCCCTGCATTTACAGATCCCTTGTAAACACAGATTGCACAGCATATCAAATTCTTCCCTGAACACAGATTAAACTGCATTTGCCTCACATGCTAACCTCTCCTCCTTATTGCACAGCATTTCCAATTCATTCACAACTTCCTCTACACCACAGAACTCAGAATTCTGCATTTTAATTTTTTTCTGGAAACAGTGCTCCACTCATTGGTAATCTCTCCTATTGTAGGTACTACATTACATGAACTCCTGTTCACAGGGGAATTAAGTGAACAGCTTTATACTAATGATTTTCAGGCTGAACTAGTAAACTATTCCCCAGTGCCAAGGGAATCCTAATTGACCATAAGTAGTGCAATGTTTTACAACAACAACTTATATTTATATATCACCTTTAACATAAACCACAAGGCACTTTATGGGAACATTATAAATCAAGCTATGACACCGAGCCACATAAGAAGATATTAGGTGAGATGACCAAAAGCTTGGTCAAAGAGGTAGGTTTCAAGGAGTGTCTTAAAGGAGGAAAGTGAGATGGAGAGGCAGAGAGGTGTAGGGGGGGGTATTCCATAGCTAGGGGCCTAAGTAACTGAAGGTGCGGTAGAGCAATTAAAATCAGGAATGTACAAGAGGCCAAAATCTGAGGAGCGCAGATATCTTGGAGGGTTGTAGGGCTGGAGGAGATTACAGACATAGGGACTGAGATTTTGTGTGGCTGCCTGAGGCGGGGGAGCACGGAGTATCGCAACGGGTGATGAGGAGTGCGGGGAGTTGGAGGGCCCGTTGCCTACCCATCACCAAGCAATCTTCCCGGGGGGCAAGATAGGCTGATGACAGCCTTCCTGCCCAGAGGCCAACCGAGGCCCTTATATGGCCTATTAATGGCTCTTCTAATTCTGGCCTCCTGCGCATCCCCAATTTTCATTGCTCCACCATTGGCAGCCATGCCTTCAATTGCCTACGCCGTGAACCCTGGAATTCGCTCTCTAAACCTTTTCACCTCTCCACCTCGCTCTCCTCCTTTAAGTCACTCCTTAAAACCTGTCTCATTGACCAAGCTTTTGGTTATCAATTCTAATATCTCTTTATGTGGCTCAATAACAAATTTTGTCAGATTACATTCCTGTGAAGCACCTTTGGATGATTTTGCTACGTTACAGTCTATATAAATGCCAGTTGTGTGTTGATATCAGGAGCATATCTTTTGTTGAATATTTGTAAAAGAACAAGTCCTATCCTCTTGCAAATTCCAGTTTCCCATGGTATCAATGTTACAATTATGGAAAAGAAATACAGTACATCATAGGGTTAAATTAATTCAGATTAATGTCTTAGCCAGCAGAATAATTTTTTGCAGTTGTTGTGGTTCAAGAGCTGACTAAAGCAGTTGTTGAACAGTTGCTTTTCACTCTAGAGCTTTCCCATTGTCTTTAATTTGTTAAAATCATCAAGAGCTGCCTGTTTGTGGTTTTCCTCATAAATTCTGTACATCCTCTTGTTAGCAAAGTGTTGTGTACACTAAATACAAAAGCGCCTTGTGTCTTGGGCATAAATTACCTCTGTGCGTTACTGTCTCTGAATGGGCTCCCCAGTTATGGATTACTTTGTTCTAGACTTGACAGGAACATAATTAGAGCTGTTGATGAAATCTACAAAATTGTTCCTCAGTGGCTTCAATGGTTCAGAAATTCAGCACAGCTATATTTGTCAGCACCAAAGGGCTCTAAACAATTTATATTAACTATATTATTATGTACAAGTCATTATTCTTGGCTAATATTCTTTGCATTTTCTTACTAGTGCACTTGATCTATTTGTTCACATGTAGTTCTTCAGTTTGTAATTTTTATCATGTAGACGAGGGCTAACGCAGGTAGATCGATAATGCTGATGGTTCATTTGTCTAAGTGATGCATTTTCTTTGGCTATCTCTCAGGCATGCATCCTTGTTTTCTTTTGTTTCAGTCATTATAGAATTAGCATTTTTTTCTTTAGCAGATAAGTATTTCCCTGATCAAAACCACTTTGAATTCATACAGTCACAATAGCAGCAGCAGTGTAATAGGAAGCCATTTCCCACTTTTCAAATAACATATAATCCTTAGGCTTTTCATAACTGAATTTCTCATCAGCAGCACATAGTCTGTATTGTATAATTTGAAACACTTGTTTAAAAAAACTTAAAATATGTAGAACAAGAATAGATCATCTAAATTACTGTCCGACACATTTTTATTAATTTTGTGTGGCCATGGATCCTGGTTTCCAAAACATTGTGATTTACTTACATTACTTATTGGGTGCCAGGGGCATATTACTTGTGCTCACTTTGACAGTTGAAGTGTTATTTTGGTGGTTATTAATTTTCATACACAATCAATGATTGCCATTTTGGAGGGGGAGGGTTAAGAAGCTCTGGTATGTTCCATTAATTTGTTCCACTGCGGGAGAGCCTAAAACGGCCTACACTGAAACATGCAGAGGACAGCTGAGCGGCCGATCAAAAACTTTGAGGGTCCGGACAGAATTCGGTATGTAGGAGAGAAAGCAATTATTGTTTGTGCGGTCTTACATTTGAAAGGGCTTCATTGCACAAATGGTTGTTTCCTAAAGGATGTACATTGCCTAGATACAGTAGTTAGCGTATAATGTATAAACCAAACAAGAATGAAAACAAACAAGTAACCCAATTTAGTAAGAATTTTAAGTGGTGCATTCCCACAGACACCTGCTAGACAGTTTCCTGCGTAATGATGACTATCATCTTAGACATTTAACTCTTATCTGTAAATAAAGTAAATGGGCAGTACCAGTAATTCAAACTTGACCAGTTAATTTTGTGTTAGTACTGTATTGCAATATTGTAATCGTTGGTTGATCCATTTTAGATTTAAAGAACTTCAGAATTTTCCATTATTTTCTACAGGGGCTGTTGAGCTGATTGTGACCTGATTCATCCAGAAAGGATTAAAGGTGCAATAGTACAGTGAATGATCTAACTCAATAGCATACAGTATCCTGGCAAACATCTGTACCTGATATTGATATTCAATATATTGTTTTTCCCTGTAATAGAAATGGATGAGGGCCAAGTGTCTTGAATTCACGGACAAACAATGTTTCTTAATATTTTTTGTTTAAAACAACACTGCATTGTGGTCCCTTCATTTCAGCTGAAAAATGCTAACCTTGTCATATTGGGTGCGATGGTGCAGAAATGATAACTGTATGTTTTAGAAAGACATCTTATTTAAATCCTGAATACAGGCATGCCTCACATTCATTGCTCCTGAAGAATTGCATATGGATTAGGAGGATGAATATTCCATTATTTCAGTATATTGTGCTGATCTTCTTATTGGGACTTTATGTTCAAAAAAACCTGCAAGGAATTTAGACTTTCCATCTTAGACAGTAATTTTAACTGTATGTAAAGCACTTGATATTGTATTATTTGCGTGCTGGGGCATTTTATTTTGCCTAAATTTGCACTTGTTAACTTTCTTTAAAATACTACTTCAATATTTCTGGATATTAAAGATGTCAGTTATTACCAAAAGTAAACAAAAATGCATAAGAGAAGGAAATGTAATATTGAACCTTTCTTTAGTGCTAATCCTTATTGAGTAATCACAAAAGATGATTCAGTATTGTGTAGTTTTCGCATTCCTGATTTTTATGTAGCCCATAAGCCCATTTGTCTGTGGTTTAGAAAAAAATATAGTTAATCTTATTTGCTTTTAGACTGTGTGCGTGAGCATGGATTGAAATATCTTTATTTGTATTTCATGCACATATGCGTTCTACATGTTTATTATGCGCTCATGATCCATAGGTTATCTTGAGTAGGTCTGTGGCGATTAATTGATTATAATTGATTGAAACATTTTAATCAACAGAAATTTAATCAATTAATTGACTTGTTATCGAGCAAGCTGGCACAGACGTAGTCCAGTAATGTCTACTCATTTGATCTGGTTGTTCTGATCTTATTCTTCAAAGGAATATTCATATTGTTGTAATAAAGCACAAACACAAATATTTTTGGTCTTTTGGTTATTAACTGAGTGAAGGGCATCAGTAATTTGAATAAACTAGGATTTATTCTGCAGAACTGATATATTACTGCCATATGCAAGAAGCAGAAAATGGAGTGAACAAGAAAGTTGTGCCATTTTTCTGTGAAATGATGTAGTGAAATCTTTTATGATTATAGCAATTGACAGAGTTCGATTACCAAAATAATCAGCTGGAACTGCCTTAATCATAAGTAATAGCGTATTGTGAAACTTTAGGCCAAACTAGATGCTTTGAAAGGAAATTCTTGTCACCAGAAATTTCTCCGAGCTCACTGCTATCTTTGCTGCCAATTTCATGGCAGCTGCTTTTGTCATTCTGCATTGGCTAACAAGAGGTGTATTTTGTGGTATTGAATGGAAACCCTATCAATTTATCTTCCCCCTCTTTAAAAAAAAGATGGAGTTGTTAAGAATAATAGCCACTGACCTGCCTAAGAGCCAATTGAATTTATGTGGCCAGAGCAGCAGTGTCTAAATGTCATTCGAAGCTGGCATTGAAGCATCATACCCCAATATGGGAGTCTGTTGGTTTGTTGCCACGCACCTCCCACTAGTCAGAATTGTAAACTAATTTAGATTAATAAGCTTTAAAGGATGAATAATATTCAGATCAATCTGTTGGATACCTTTTGATGGGGTTTATAAATGAACAACTTCTCTGAAGGCATTAAATTGTATTACGGTGTAGTTTCTCGTGTAATGTCAGCCTGTACGTCTTGCTAAAGTGTCTATTCTTAGTAGGTGAGCTGGGACAGTGAATGTCATCAGACTATTGGAACATGGGGGAAGTTGCTTGCAGGCAGTTTCCATATGGAGTCATTGGATACACATGGGCACTTTAACCGAGTTGTTCCCTTCCTAGCCCAGGGATGTTAAGGCAAATTGTAACACTCCTTCTGACACCTGGCTGAGACTATTCAACTCAGTGATTGAATCTGGAACTTCTTGGTCTGTGTAGCTCAGTTCCACACTGACCAGTGCACTTGTCAACTGAATGAATTGGGGAAGTACCAATTTAATTCATAAAGGTAGTGAATTATTGGAAGTCTGTACATATTTGTAATGAACTGGACTGAACTGCCTTGATGGTTATTAATAAGGCATGAGAGAGCTCACTGCTAAGCACTCTTGTTTATGTCTGTGGTAGTTTCAAATAACTTGTATATGCATTATAAGTGAAAGATTTGGTCGAATACATAACTCTGCGTCGGTAATGTAAGCCAAATCATTGTTATTGATTTTGGTGGGTTTTGAGATATATAGTAACTAGATTAGAAACAATGTAAAATATTACTGTAGTATTCCTGAGGCTAGTAGGATTTGGGGAGGATTGAGCTGGGTGATATATGTAAATAGCCGAAAAGAGAAGGAAAAAATGGAAAATATAGACAATGGCTACATTATGGGCTGGATTTTGTTTTCCCACCGCCGGGAGCAGCAGCAGGCCACCCTGCAGGGGAGCCTTGCTGCCACGATAATGCGGTGGGAAGCCAATTAACATATTGACACCATGTGGTGGAGGCGGCATTGACGATGCCGTTCATAGCATCACCTGATGCTGGAATAGGTGCTGGCACCATTTTTAAAAGGGTGCCAGCCTTGCAAACAGTTCAAAATACTGCAGAGTTGACCCCTTTCTTCCCCCCCATCTACACTCAGAATGCAGCGGAGACCCCTACCCCTCCTCAGTGGTGCCAACTTCTCCTGGATGGGAAAGCAAAGGCGCGTGAGTGCCGCACATCGCGCTGAAGATTGGGAATGGATAGGAAGATCACTGCAGATGACATGGTACTGTATGCAGATAGGCATTTTAAATATTTAAACCAGGGTTCCGTCCCAGAGCGGCAGAAGGGCTTCCCCACCGCTGGGAAGATTGGGCCCTGCAATCCCAGTGTCGGGTTCTGTGGCGACCACTGCCACTCCGATTGGCCCCCCCACCCCCGCCACGAAACCCGACGTCGGGCTGAGAACAAAATCTAGCCCTATGTGCCAGTCCATAAGTATATGGTTTCCCCAGTAAGTATATATTAAGTTTTAATAGTGTGACAGTTTGTAAAAAAGTTTTTTGCTTTCTTTGTGATCCGTTTGCTTTGGATGATACTTATACTTGATGCCTCCTCATTTTTTTTATTCATTCGTGGGAAGTTGGTGTCACTGGCTAGGCCAGCATTTATTGCCCATTCCTAATTGCCCTTGAGAAGGTGGTGGTGGTGAGCTGCCTTCTTCAACCTCTGTAGTCCATGTGAGGTAGCTACACCCACAGTTCTCTTAGGAAGGAAGTTCCAGGACCCAGCGACAGTGTAGGAACGGTGATATAGTTCCAAGTCAGGAGGCTTGGAGGGGAACTTGCAGGTGGTGGTGTTCCCATGCATCTGCTGTCCTTGTCCTTCTCGGTGGCAGAGGTCGCGGGTTTGGAAGGTGCTGTCGAAGGAACCTTGGTGCATTGCTGCAGTGCATCTTGTAGATGGTACACACTGCTGCCACTGTGCGTCAGTGGTGGAGGGAGTGAATGTTTAAGGTGGTGGATGGGGTGCCAATCAAGTGAGCTGCTTTGTCCTGGATGGTGTCGAATCTCTTGAGTGTTGTTGGACCCATCCAGGCAAGTGGAGAGTATTCCATCACACTGCTTACTTCTGCCTTGTAGATGGCTTTGGGGAGTGAGGAGGTGAGTTACCCGCTGCAGGATTCCTAGCTTCTGACCTGCTCTTGTAGCCACAGTATTTATATGGCTACTGCAGTTCAGTTTCTGGTCAATGGTAGCCCCTAGGATGTTGATAGTGGGGGATTCAGCGATGGTAATGCCATTGAATGTCAAGGGGAGATGGTTAGATTCTCTCTTGTTTGAGATAGTCATTTCCTGGCACTTGTGTGGCGCGAATGTTATTTGCCACTTGTCAGCTCAAGCCTGGATATTGTCCAGGTCCTGCTGCATTTCTACACAGACTGCTTCAGTATCTGAGGAGTCGTGAGTGGTGCTGAATATTGTGCAATCATCAGTGAACATCCCCACTTCTGACCCTATGATGGAAGGAAGGTCATTGATGAAGCAGCTGAAGATGTTGGTCCTAGGACACTACCCTGAGGAACTCCTGCAGTGATGTCCTGGAGCTGAGATGATTGACCTCCAACAACCACAACCATCTTCCTTTGTTTTAGGTATGACTCCAACCAGTGGAGAGTTGTCCTCTGATTCCCATTGACTTCAGTTTTGCTCGGGCTCCTTGATGCCATACTCGGTCAAATGCTGCCTTGATGTCAAGGGCGGTCACTCTCACCTCACCTCTTGAGTTCAGCTCTTTTTTTCCTTGTTTGAACCAAGGCTGTAATGAGGTCAGGAGCTGAGTGGCTCTGGCGGAATCCAAACTGAGCTTCACTGAGCAAGTTATTGCTAAGCAATTGGCACTTGATCGCACTGTCGACGACACCTTCCATCACTTTGCTGATGATTGAGAGTAGACTTATGGGGCGGTAATTGTCTGGTTTGGATTTGTCCTGCTTTTTGTGTACAGGACATACCTGGGCAATTTTCCACATTCCCGGGTAGATACCAGTGTTATAGCTGTACTGGAACAGCTTGGCTAGGGGCGCGACAAGTTCTGAAGCACAGGTCTTCAGTACTATTGCTGGAATATTGTCAGGGCCCATAGCCTTTGCAGTATCCAGTGCCTTCAGTCATTTCTTGATATCACATGGAGTGAATCAAATTGACTGAAGACTGGCACCTGTGATGGTGGCAACTTCTGGAGGAGGCCGAGATGGAAATTCCACTTGGTACTTCTGGCTGAAGATTGTTGCAAATGCTTCATGTAACTGAAAAGATGGGACAGCTAGGCTGCAAACATTCAAATAAAAGCAAAATACTGCAGATGCTAGAAATCTGAAACACAAACAAGAAATGCTGGAAATACTCAGCAGGTCTGGCAGCATCTGTGGATAGAGAAGCAGAGTTAACGTTTCAGGTCAGTGAACCTTCATCAGAACTTTGTGCTGCAAACATTCAAAGCTGCTGTCAGTCTCACTCTATAATTTGCTCACAAAAGCTATGGGCTAATAGTGGTGGGCCAGTGTTTTTATTGTGTGTGTGTGTGACCTCCACCCCTGTGGGTAAGTATACCTCTCTTACTATATTTTTTCGCTTCATCTCCATTGTTGTTTGTGTCCTTTCCTTTTTACTTTTCTCTTTACTCTATTTTTTTTCTCCTTTTTTTCATTCTATCGCTTCCTCTAGTTTTTTGTCTCCCCTTCCCCTCACTTCCCTGCCCCCAATCCTTTGCTCCTTTATTTGTCCTCCTCTCCTGGCTCCTCCCTGGCCCAGAGATGGAATGCCTAATGCTTTCCACGTGGCTCTTCATCTGGTGGCATGGCCAAGAGCTGATGAAACTTGACGGAAGCAGGTGGATGTGAGCCTTGGGAATCAACGTCATAAAGACAAGTACATTATTACTTCTTTGTTCAGGATATGTTTGCAGCCAGCTGTATTACACATGTATTTGGCACAATATTGAATATAAGTAAAAAATGTAATTACTGTTAAAAAAGGCATGCTAAATATTTTGATACAACGTTAATATTTTGTAGCTTTGTTCCTAATCAGTATAAGACTGCAGTATCGAATCCATATCTTTTCTATCTAGCAACACAGGTTCTCTATTTTCCTGCCAGTTTTTGTACAAGTAGTAATCTGTTCTCTGAATTAGATTTTGTGAATGAGAATTTGGTTAAATATGCCTGTATAAATGATATTCTTACTGAATTAAGTAAAAAATATGAAATGTTTTTCAGAAATGTTGCCTAAACATGCAATGTTATTGAAAGAATTAAGAACAACTTGGATCATTGAAAACCAATTGGCCATCTGTGGCATATGCACAGGTGCAAATGTGTCTGTTAAAACAAGTGGATATTTTACCAGGGCTGGTGACACTGACCGTTCTTTCATGAGTGCTGCGGGTACATGTGAGTTCTGACAGTATGTTGTGCAAGTGGAAAAACCCCCTGGGATTCCCACCCTCCCTCTTCCCTAGTGAGAGATTCTTTTTATTCTGTGGGTACACTGGTTCTTCTAAAGATGTAAGTTTTTCCTTTTAAATTTAATAGTGTATTGTGCTGCTGCTGACACTTCAAGTGTTTCACATATGGGAGTTATTTTTGATTTTTACACATGTGAAATGATGATCCCTTTAGGCAGTGAAATGACCAGCCATGTCCATAGAATAAACTGTTCTGTACTGTAGCTGAGTACTGATTATTGCCCATTCAGGATATCGCTGCAGTGTAATGAACAGTCCCGTGATTCCCTGTGAACTGACCTATCTTTTCACAGTCATTTCCACACTCTGTTCCCTGCTTTGAATCCCTCTCTGTCATCAGGAGAAAAAAATGATTTGAAGATCGCCCAATTTGTTTTGACATAAAGAGATGTTTAGCTTTGTGAAAGGTGGTGGCATGGCGGTGGGCTATGTCTGACTGACAACTGAACAGTGTGTCTGCCGGGGCTGTTCACTTCATGTCCTTTCATATTCTCTCTATGTCCTGCATGAGTGGTGTTTGATCTCTGCGGCTAAATATCAACAGACCCTTGGATTTTCGAGAAAAAAGTCCCTGGAACTTAACACCTCGCAGTTCTATGGTATAAACTGAGAACACAGCAGGAAAGCACAGTTTATATGTGCTATACTGGTAATGTGGAAAGCACCAACTTTACCCGAGTTCCTAAGCCTTGTTTGCATGGAGAATTGGAATAATTAAGGTTGAATTGATTCAGATTTGATCAGTCTGTGTAGGCTTTTATCTCCCACCTTACAACAGAAAATTAAGAGTATGTAGGAGGCAGGCGCTTGGTTCCCACACCACCTTTCAACCACAGTGTTGGAGGGTACATGTCGCATACTAGTTTTGTTTTAAGAATGTTGTGTTTCCTTATATGGTGTGCACAGAAATTCATTTCCAAACCACTTGTGAGGCTTGAAATTATTTCAATATTTTTTTTTCCGGAGGGTGAAATCTAGACCGCATTGCTCTTCAGAGTTTATTTGATGTAGATTGAGCATATTGAATTAAATGAATAAGTTATGAAAATATAACTAGAAGAACTTTATTAGTTTTCTTTGTGCCTTTGAATTGAAGTTGTTTGGAGTCCATTTTAACAGAAGTTAAATTTTATGGTAGTCTAATATTTTATGAAATTAGGGGAATAAACCACCAGAAATTGTAATAAGGAATATATGAGCATTTCTTTTTGGCTTGAATATAAAGTGGGTCGTGAAGCACAAAAATGCAAAATGTAAAGATTCCTTCAGCATTAGAGTCATAGAACGGCTACAACACAAAAGGAGGCCATTCAGCCTGTCGGGTCCATGCCAGATGTTGTGAGTTTGTTGAGTATGTTGAATCATTTCAGTTCTGGTATAAAAATTTGGTTACTTGTGCTGTTTAAAATGCATCTGAAACACTCTGCAATACATGAACATATTGTAGCCTCAGATTTGTCCTTTTCTTTAATGCTGTGAGACATAAAACTACTCGTATTAAGCACTAAGCAGAATAGCTAAACCAATCTAAATCATGTATTCCACAGATAGTGACTGTGTTTCTAATTGGCTTGCAGCAACATGACATTTTGAATCATCTTGTGAAATTATACAGTACCTTACAGGAAGAAGCTTCTTTAGTTTGTTTTGATGGGGGAACAATCAATTTGATAACTGGTAACACATCTCATTGTCTCAGATTAATTATACTAATTGCTTGATGTTAGCCTTCAGAACAAGCTGAGCCTGAAGAGGAGCAAGGCTATGGCCCTTTGCATGCAGCGTGAGTGCCAGTTCCAGTTGCCTGCACACAGACTGGATACGGCATTGTTAGAATTCAGGTCTGCACCCTCGCTGTCAGTACTGGTTCTGCTGTAGTCAAGTTCCTGCTCAGAGCAGAGCAAATCTTTGCTCAGTTAAGTGAACCTCAGTCACTGTTGCACTTTCAAAAGGCTTGGCCAACAGCCCAGGTTTGTTAGGCTTTCAAAGCTTCACCTGAATGAGATATTGACTGGGCTTTGTTACCTGAACATCTCCAAATAATGCTGAAAAAAGATTTGATGATTAAATTGTCATAGAATGACAGTGCGATTTCAAAGTTTACGGCCTCCAGTGGGATTGTGCATCTAAGATTTTTTTGATTGAAATTTGCTTGTGCAGACATTGTCCTTCCAAACCTGCATTCCAACTCTTGTACACTTTTCTCAAGATTTATTTAATTTTGCTTCTTTTTCCTAAGATGCCACCATAGTGATGACTCTGCTCGTTGTCGAAGGGACCCCTTTTTTATCCTAAAGTGGTGTTTGCAGCCTGACACCATATCCTGTGAAGTGTTGCTGTGTTGATTAGCAGAAAACAATTCCCTTGTGGGTGCAGTACCATTTTCCTGCCCCCTTGTAAATTCAGAACAGCTGAGAGCCAAGCAGTAACCTTATATATCTGGAGCACCTGGTCTCTGGGATTGGGTTACTGCAACTTTATTGTGTTTTTAAAGGTCAGTACTCAGCATGTGCTGCATTTCTTCAGAGGTGCTTATTCTAGCAGCCAATTCCATGATTACACATTTGCTGACTGAAGTCACAACTAAATAAAAAGAATGAAGAGAATCTCAAGCATCTCACCTTCCAAAACAAGTGTGTAATAATAACCAGCTCTGCCTTTGATGCATAGTGCCATGCCTTTAAATATACAGTAAGAAAGGTGATGGCCGATATAATGACATTCTTTTAAAAGTTATGTTTGGTGTCCAACTTTATAACAGAAGCAGTTAGAAGTATTAATGAACTAAGTGCATTATCCCTGGCTATCAGGTGCAGTGTAATAGCTTCAAACCAAGAACGTCTTTAATGGAAAACCACTGTAGCAAGCAACAAAACTTCCTCTTATCAAAACATCTTTGTCGATTAAACACCAGAAGGTACAGAGAATGAGTTTGTCCCTCAGCAAATGCTCCTTTAATTGTGCATTAGCATCAATAGAATGTCTGTTAAATGACCTAAACTGTGCCAATGTAAATTTTGATTGTTTTTCACACTTCTGTTTACTTTTCATTTTTTTCTTCTGCTCTGCATCCCTCCATATCCACAGTTGTTTCTGGGTGGTGGGGCACCTACCAGACAATATATCTGGGGTAATTTAAATCTAACCTGCTCGGGATCAGATTGACTTTCAATGGAAAGTAAAATCGGACGGGATGTTCCACCTGAGCCCCTCAGTTTCTCGCTGGGCAGGTTAGGTTAAAATTACCCCCTAGTCTTCTGGGAGGGAATCCAACTCAAACATTTTTGGTGCAAATAAAGGTAACATGCTTTGGGGAGAGTGGAATTGCTGTAAAAAAAAGATTTGATACAGGCGTGATGGGCCAAAAACTCCTTGTTCTGTGTTGTAAACTTCTACAGTTCATTTATCTCACTCAACCTATGTGATCTGGTCAGGAAAGGCAGCACTTACCTGGTTAGGTAAGGATGAGTACAGGTCAGCTCCAAGTCGTGGAAACTGAGAAACTACAATCTTGCATTTGAAAGTACTTTGAGCAGAAGATCTTAAGTTTGTCCTCCTAGAGTGGTGTGGGAGAAAACACGTACAAAAGTATTTCTAAAAATATTCGTATGCCCTACTGTTATATAGCGTTTGACCTATCTGACAAAACCTCTTCAACGGGTAAATCTGAATTCATAATCTTCTAAATTAGGAATTCAATGATCTAGAATAGAGCTATTACCAAAGGCCACTGTTTGTAGGATAAATCCTCCACATCTGTTTGAATTTGCTCCATCTTATTGCCAGGAAAGAATATATATTCCCCCACATTTTACAGTGTTGCATTATAATAGAAAGAAGTGCTTCCTATATGCATATCTTCTTGTCCAATAATAGAGAAGTCCACAACCAAAATTGCTCAATCAATGGCTTATCCATGTATAGGTTTAGAGGGAGACTACATCAGGTAGTGGATAGTATATGTCAGCCAAGAGCGACGTCTCAATTCATTCCATCTTTGCTGCCTCCGGAGAATCCTTGGCATCAGGTGGCAGGACCATATCTCCAACACAGAAGTCCTCGAGGCGGCCAACATCCCCAGCATATACACCCTACTGAGCCAACGGCGCTTGAGATGGCTTGGCCATGTGAGCCACATGGAAGATGGCAGAATCCCCAAGGACAAATTGTACGGCGAGCTCGTCACTGGTATCAGACCCACCGGCCGTCCATGTCTCCGCTTTAAAGATGTCTGCAAACGCGACATGAAGTCCTGTGACATTGATCACAAGTCGTGGGAGTCAGTTGCCAGCGATCGCCAGAGCTGGCGGACAGCCATAAAGGCAGGGCTGAAGTGTGGTGAGTCGAAGAGACTTAGCAGTTGGCAGGTAAAAAGACAGAAGCGCAAGGCCGAGAGCCAACTGTGTTACAGCCCTGGCAACCAATTTTATCTGCAGCGCCTGTGGAAGAGTCTGTCACTCTAGAATTGGACTTTATAGCCACTCCAGGCGCTGCTTCACAAACCACTGACCACCTCCAGGCGTTTACCCATTGTCTCTTGAGTCAAGGAGGCCAAAGAAGAAGAGAAGAAGAAGACATCAGGTAGTATCCAAAATTGTGGAGCTGGGACAAAGAGGGAGACATAAACTATGATAAAAACTTTTTTTATGGATGCTGGGGGAATACTTCCCCATCTCACCAACCCTCATGAGGTCTATGGTCCAGATGGAAAGAAGTTGAATCTGTGACCTCTGTGGAGAAATGGAGGAAAAAATTGAATTCAATAAGTCTATGAAACAATCTTAAAGTTGCGAAAAGCTTCTGAGGACCCACTGCAACTTTGAGTGGACTAGTCAGTGTTATTTGACTTCAATTATTTTAAACAGCAAAAGCAGTAACACTGTGCTTTTCCTTTCTTCACAATGGGGAACATCAGAGCTTCTTCACATTGTATCAGTCGCAGTAGCCATACTGCTGAGGTCAGTATTCATTGACATGGCTGAAGCTCCATCAATCCACTCCTGTTATTTTGACAGTTTGTCTTTTGTGTTGTTTCTACTGTGCCCTGCCTCCCTCCATCTTGTCAGTATGATTAAATTTGGCAGATGGCACTTTCTAGGCCAATAAATTAACATTGTGTTGCACTTTGATACAGTGTATGGTGCAGGTTATAATTTAACAGTACATGCTCAGAGGTCATTTTCAATTATGATTAGGGCGAGACTATGTTGTTGCTCCTTATCTTTGCCATGGTTTTCTTCTATGAAATTAAAACTATCTCCAAAATTTATAATCCCCATGAAGATTTTTCAGTCAATTAAAACACAAAATGATGAAAATAATAAAGATGAAAAGCCAGAAAAATTCTATATATTCCATAAAAAGCAGTTTGTTATTTGTATTTGAACTTTTATAAAAGTTAGGGAGGAGAAATTCATTTGTATAGTGCAACTTCAATGATCTCAATGAAGAACGCCATGTGGACTGTGCAGATAGCAGCCCATGGCAGTGTTTGTCCTGGGGAATCGATGGAAGTCTGTGTAGCGCTGCTAAAGCGGCGCTGTTAAAGTGGCGCTACACAAATGAATTTTTCCCATGTTGGCTTCAGCAATCCAAAACCAATCCTATTACCTCGGCTCTCTTTTCATAGCCCTGTATAATCCTCTGCTTTGAATATTTATCTAATTTTTCCTTAAAAGATGCAATAGTTTGCCTCAACCATTTCCTGTGGCAAAGCATTGCATGTGTATCAAGTCTCAATGTAAAGAACTTGCCCCTATTCTTTTCCCGCACTCTCCTACTGATGATTTCAAATGATCAATCCCTCATTGCTGACTCCACAACCTGAGGAAATAGTCTTCCCTGACTCACTCTGTCAAAACCGTTCATTATTTTAAAAACTTATTAAATTTTCTCTTAGCCTTCTCTGCTTTAGTGGAAATAGTCATCCAAACATATGAAAATGGAGGATAGGAAAAGACACACTTAGCCATCCAGCCTGTCGTATACATTTCTAATTCCCTATGTATCACGATACAGACACTGAAGCCACAGAGTCTCCTGGAAGAAGCTAAAATGCAGACAAAAAGCTAGGCCAGTTGGGGGTAGAATCTGGAAAATTCCTTTGTGTCCTCTTTAAGCGATCAAAACTAGTCCAGGAGATCCCATTCAACCTGCCTTATATTACAGGGTACCTACCGCTTATTCAAGTTGATTGCAGCCCCAGCCAGAAACAGGTCCAGCTCTCACTTAAAGGCAGCAAAACTCAATAAGGCTCAATAACAGGCGCAGGGATCACAGTGTGTGATCACTCCGTGCCTGTTGTTTATTTTGCAGGCAGCACGCAAACTTTGTGCTGCTTGCTTATTGAAATGATTTTAGCGTGCAGCCAGTGCTAAGTGTGCTGCTGAGTGGCTGGTCACCTGCGAGATCATGAGAGGTTAACACCACTTAAAGATAGCTTGCACTGCTTAAAGCCAACTTGTACCTCTTAAAGGGGAGATGCATTCTGGCTGGAGCAGATATTGGAATAGTTGCAATAGAGTGTGAGCAAGATGATCACTAAATTATGGCACAACATAGTGGAGAGCATTCTCCAGGATATTCCAATGCTGCACTGGAGGCCTTGGTCAAGAAGGTGCAGAGGATGTGCGATGTCATCGTTCCACAGGAGGTCACGAGGCCCTCCAGATAAACTTACAGATGGTAGTGGGAGCAGATTGATGTGACAGTCAGTGGCAGGTGTATAGCGCCGAGGTCCTGGGTGCAGTGCTGCAAGAAGTTCAATGATCTTACACGAGTGGTCAAGGTCAGTAAATGCATCTTCAAATGCCATATCCAATCAGCTGCCCCATTAGTCTCACACATTACTCAATGCACCACACCCTAATCACTCCCCTACCAACAATCTTTATAAACCACGGTTCATACCTAACTACACACACTGCCAGCTTTTCAACCATGACAGCCACATCACCCAAACACATAGCACCACATTCACTGACACACTTCCCTCTCTCTTCCAGGACAAGTTGGCAGATAGCAGGAGGCAGCTGGGGCTAAATGGTAGGGTACAGGCGCGCCTGCATATCCTTAGCTTCAGGGATGAGATAGTGGTTGCCATCACTGGAGTGACCATGACTGAGGTCATGGTCAGTGGAGGAGCTGAAAACATTGAAGATGATGGTAGGTTCCCACCTAATCCTCCTTCTCATATCCCACTTCCCCTCCTCCTACAATTTCTTCTGATTTAAAGCTGGATATGGTGTAAGTGTGCACCTCTTGCTGTTGTCCCACCCTTCACCTCGCCTTTGCCTTTCTCCTTTCAGATATCCAGGATCTAAAACCTGGTCAGGAAGTGGTGGAAGAGAAGGAGGTGGAAGAGCAGCAAGCCACCGATGATGAAGAAATACCGGCACTCAGTCACACATGCAGCCACCAGCTCAAATATTGACACTGTGTTTACTTTAGAGGGTAGCTTAGAGGCAGGATCTGCATGTGGTGAGACACAAGATGCAGTGGCCTGCAGCCAGGACAGGGGAGAAGGGTCATGTCAGTGTCAGCTCGCCATAAGACAAGGATGCACGTGAGTTCTGCTGCAGAGGACTCAGCTGAGGACTTCGATGGAGCGGCCTACAGAAAAAGGCTGATGGGTGTGCACACAAAAATACTTGGTGCATTGGCGGTCTGTCAGAAAGCCTGCGGTCACTGTCCAGGAGCTCCAAATTGGCACCGGATCTTGCTGTAGAAGTGGTAGTCAACTCCTTTAGCACACTTCCAGACCCAGCCATGATGTAGCATCTGATGGCCGATGTCTCAACTTCCATTGCAGCATAAGCAGAAGCCACCTAATGTCTGGCTATTGTTGTGGAAGCTCAGACTGAAGTCATGCAAGCTCAGACTGCTGTCATAATAGCTGTGGATAACAGTGTTCAAAGAGGTTTGCAGGATGTCATGGCAGTCCAGCAATCTGTCCTCCAACACATTACTAGGATTGCCGAGACATCGCCCTGGGGAAGTAGCAGTGGCTCCATGGTGCACTAATCTGCTGTCTTTTCTCAGGATGACTGCATTCATCCTCCTACCATTGATACTCTTCCAGTGTCCTTGCTGTTCCCTGTCAGTCAGCCAGCCCAGATTTCTGCCCCCCATGCTGAGATGGTGCAGTCTGCAGCCAGGCCTTCTAGGGCCAGAGTTGCTCCGATCATCCTGCAAAGCCATCTGCAGTCTCCCCCACTGAAAGTCAGCAGCCTTCCATGAGCCATGCTACAGCCACTGGGGTAGTACTGCATAGGAGCACTAGGACAGAACACGGTTGACAGGTAAAAATGGATTGCACGAGGGTGATTAGTTGACTTTTGTATGGAATACTGAATGGTTTTAATGATAAAAGGTTGCATTGGAATGTTTTGTGGTGGCTTTTATTTCAGCATTGTGGCCAAGAGGACAGTGTGATGGTCATTAACAGAGGGAAGGTAAGGTTGATTAATGGGAAATGTGGTTATGTTCATTGGTACCGCAGTCAGATGAGCCAATCACGAATAGGACAACCAGAAAATGGCTGTGTTGGTTGCCTCTTCCATTCCTCTTCTCCTCAGTTGGTTGCTTTATAGCTGGTGGCTGTGCCCACATGATGGCAAGGTTGTGCAGCATGCAGCAGACCATGATGAATCGTGACAGTGCTTTGGTGAGTACTGCAGGGCTCCTCCAGAGCAATCCAGGCAGTGGAAGCATTGCGTCAGCATCCTAATGATCTGCTGGATGACATTTTGTGTGGCACCATGGCTCTCATTTTATGCATGCTGTCTACGTGTGAATGGGTGCACACTGGACCATGAGACAGGCGGTCACTGAATAGCCCTTGTCACCCAGTGGCCATCCTCTGGTTTGTTGTGGTGGCTGAAATGCTGCTGTTACAGTGGACTGCCATTGAATATCAGGCATTGACCTGCATGATGCACTGAGCATGGTCGCATATCAGCCGGACAGGAGAAATTCCAGTCCTGGTTGTAGTACATCTAAGTGTTGACATGCAGCACCTGCAAAGTGATGTGGGTACAATCAATGGCACACAGCACCATGGGGAATCCTGCAATCCTGGTGAAGCCACATGCTCACTCTTCTCTCTGAAAAGAGCGTCATTGACTTCTCTGGTGCAACAATGGACTGGAAGCTGTTGCAAATATCATCTACACCAGCCTGGAAGGAGCCTGATGGATAAAAAGTTGGTAGTCATGGTCACCTTCCCAGCCACTAGAAATTCTCATCCTGCACTGAGGTTGCAGTTGTGGCTGTAATAGGTGGCATATTTCAGTGTGCACCTGTTGGGTGAAGTGCAGAAATATGATGTGCTGTACCTCATTGAAGTTGAGAGAGGAGAATTGCTCCCTGAATACCATAGGTGGATATGTCTTCCTGCTCAGAGCCCTTCTCCCCCTCCTCCTTTCTCTGAGTTGCCTCTGCTCATTCTCCCTGTCATGCTGCAGGCCAAGGGGGATAGAAACAACTGCACCCATGTCTGGGAGCAAGTGGTCTGAGCAGAACCCTTGAAGTCAGAACCATGGCCTTCAGCATGTGCCACACCACTTCCTGTAGACTTCAGTAACTTTAAATAACAGTACAAACCACCAAATACCTTTACGAGCTCAGCAACAGCCAATAGAAAACAATCAGCAACTAACCTGAAAGTAGTTAATGATCCCTTTAAATAGCACTGGTGCTGGGGGAATCTTACTGTTCAGCTCTGAGGTTAAGTGAGGGCATTAATTGGAGTGTTCCAGTCGAAAATGGCACTGGAGGTGTCAAATCAGCATTACACTTTGACTGATGTCACGATCTGCCTACCCTGCATACTTCCAGCACATGATTGCTGTTCCCGAGCTAATGGCCTTACCAAAATGGCCTCCTGCCCGACTAGCACCACAAATGTGCATACGCACGGTAGATGTCATTTTGGACCCAAAAGGGCACCCGTAGCACTGAAAAGGTCGGTGTTACACAACTTAGTGTCTCAAGCCTCCGCTCATAACTGTGGTTTTTCATCTCTGACATCACCCTTGTGAATCTATGCTGTACGCACCTATGGCTTTAATGTCTTGATATACACTGTAGACTTCATTTTTGTTAATAGTTCATAAATGCTGATTAAATTCCTGCTGCTGGCACTAAATATGGAGGAAAACTGACACAAGGAGCTGAACCTACCATTAGGGTTGGTTCACTGCTGGGGGAAGTTTAGGCTGCCACATTAATCCCTCTGGTCCACGGTTCCTGGGTCAGGGCTCATTAATGATGCAGAGCAGAGTCCTGACCAGATCTCTGTCACATAGAGCAAGCTCTGCTCCAAGATATATCATTACCCCCGTTCTGCTGGGTTGGCATGGCAGTAGCGGCAAGGTGGGGAATCAAAGTTACTTTCTGAAATTTGGTTCCCTATCACCATTTATATCTGATTAGTCAGGGGGCAGCCACTGTGATTTCAAGCTTTAGCAGAGGAAATCCAATCCTATATAACTGTAAGTAAAATACTTTATTAAAAACTCAATTTTTTAACACACTTTCTGAAGCCAATTAATCAGCGATTAATTTATTTCAACCTCTGCCCTAATTCAGATTGATTTTGATTTGGAGCCTGTTTTGTTGCTTATCCTAATTGGAATTTTGCCATTCATCTTCAAACTATCCCAACAAATGCAATGCTTTTAAATAAGGTTGTAATTATTAGTGACTTCTAAATAGTCTTTACAGAACAGAATTGTAGTGCTCTGCATATTTCTAGCTTACTCGAAGGTACTACAGGTCAGAGTGAGGGTTACTGTTGCTCTGATTAGCGGTTTTAAGATTTATTTAATCCCATAATGATGTATTTTTAAATCTTGGGAAAATACCTGTTTTTGAATATTAAATAGCAGCAACAGAAGAAAATGCAATTTAATGTTATTTCTAGACTTTGATCTTTAAAGGGTTTAAGAGTTTGTGTATTTTTAGTTGACTTAGGTCAGATATATTGAACTAAGGCTTTAAGTCATAGTACAGATATAGATCTCAGATCAGCTCCTGGTGAACAATTCCTCAATTTTAAATTCTCATTCCTGTTTTCAAATCCCCCCATAGCTTCATCCCTCCCTATTTCTGTAATCTCCTCCAGCCCCACAACCCTCTGAGATATTTGCACTCCTTTGATTTGGGCCTCTTGAGCATCCCTGATTATAATTGCTCCATCATTGGTGACCATGCCTCAAGCTGCCAAGGCTCAAAGCTCTGGAATTCCCTCCCCAAATGTCTCTGCCTCTCTACCTTGCTTTCCTCCTTTAAGACATTCCTTAAAACCTACCTCATTGCCCAAACCTTTGGGCTTCTGCTCCAATATCTCCTTATGTGGCTAGGTGTCATATTTTGATTTCTAATGCTCCTGCGAAGTGCCTTGGGATGTTTTCCTACGTTAAAGAGGCTATATAAATGCAAGTAGTCATTGTTTATTGTTATTATTTAACGACTGGAAGACACAACTTATATTGCTAAATGCACCCTGCACTGACCTCAGTAACAAAGGAGCTCAGTGTATGCATTCTTCATGGGAATCTAGTTTTTTCATATATATGGAATGCATTCAGGTGTGTCTATTTTCTCCTAGAATTAAAAACAACAAAACAAAAGTCTGGAAGACTGCTGGGAGGTCCAGTGGACTACTCAAAATATGGCTTTGCTAGAAGCTGAAGCTTTACATTGACTAGTGTGAAATTCAAATAGTGGCCGGGATTTTACAGCACCCGCAACACCCCCCCCCCACCCCCCAACCCCACCCCGGAGTGGGCTAGGAGGTGGAGGTGGGGGGCTCCTGGTGGTACTGCTGGGACTGAAGAGCATTCAGCCTTCTGATTGGCCAGCAGCTCTTGGAGGTGGGACATCCTGCCTCAGAGGGGCAGAAGTCCCGCCTTTTTTCCAATTAAGGGGCTGGACCACACAAAATAGCAATGTACTTTCAGGCCAGGCAGAGGCAGGCTCTTCCCTGACTTTTCAGCCAGTGGGCAGGGCTACAATTGTGAAATATCGGCCAATGTGTGGTTACCTGTTGGGCATGCTTACCCATTCTTTGCTTCAGTGTGCTTGAGAGTGAGGTGCTAATCTGAGTCCTGAGTTATGTTGCCACTCTTATCACATCATGCACCAAATATGCTTTGTATTGATACAAAAACGGCAGTATAACTGCAACTTTAATCTTTGAAATTATGTTAACTCTTCTTAATATGTTCTGAAGTTAATAGTGTTTTGCTAATCACAAAGCATTCAGAACTATGGCTGGACTTTTACCAATCCCGTACCGATAGGCTCGGAGGCTGGAAAGCTGGCAAAATGGCGCGGGGGCTGCCCAATGACTTCCTGCCGCCATGCCAATTTGCCCGTGGGGGGAAAGCTGGCAGACATACCACCCACCGAGAACCCAATTGAGCCACGTGAGTGACAAATTAGGGCCTCTTCCTGCCTCCCTTTGCAGTTTGACAGCAGCAGGGGGGTCCCACCGCCGCATGGGGTGACCGTCCAGTGTGACCTGGCAGGCTCCCAGTGGGAGCCCCTCCTTTCTGTGAATTCCACGGCTCACGGAAGAGCCCCCTGGCGACAATGGCCTCCCCGGCAGCAGTCACCACCCCTGCGGCAACAGCACCACTTGCCCTCAGTGACCCCCCCCCCCCCCCCCCCCGCCCACCTGTCCTCAGCGACCCCCCTCACCCACCTACCTGCCCTCAGCGACCCACCCTCACCCCTCCGATCACCATGGCCTGCATGCCTGGCCCCAGCATCCTAGATACCCCTTAATGCTCTTCGAGGGCACACAGCCATTGATGCATCCTCGTCCTGCATGTGCAGCCTCAGCAGTGGCTGTTGCTAGCGTTGGTGTTGCTGAAGCTGATGAGCTGTTGGCCCTCTGATTGGGCCAGAAGCTCTTGTGGGCAGGCCGCTGTCCTTCCTCAGGAAAGCAGCCCTGGCGGAGGTCACTTAATTGCTAACCTCCAGGAATAAGCCTCCCTGGGTCCTACCATTGGCAGAAGCGAGCTTGCCTCTGCTTTTGGCCCTGGTGGTGGGACTTCAGCCATCATGGGAAAATTCAGCCCCTTTGGTAGAATATATCTGAAAAGAGTAACAGGTTTATGTGTAATATTTGCATATATATATCCAGACATTTATATATATGCATACAACCGCTGTAGACTAATAACGGTCTTTTACTTGATTTTATTTTTATGAGCTATATATCCTGTAATGGTAACAATGAGGAACAAGTTAATTTGAGCCTTAGAAACAATAATTAGTAGGGTATTAGCAAAAACATTTACCAACTGTCTGTCAATTTTAGCAGCTTTTAATTCTGTATAGGACAAGTCGAAATAATCAAACAGCAGACTGTAAACGTTAATCCGTGTCAAAAAATTTAATTGACTGTTAATTTTGAAGATCATCACTCGAATTCCTGTAATAGGTAATCTCTTTACATCATTGAAAACAAAATTATTTACTGATTTATTGTAAATCTAGGAATTAAAAGCAAGCAGAATTAAACTCCCTTCCTTCCTGTCCCCAATGGCTCAATGAACAAATGCACCATCCAGTGTGCTTCTTCAGAAGCTGTTGTGCTTATGGTGCTGGGAGGTCTAGTGTTCGTGTTACACAGCCAAATGTAAATCTGTGGGCCTCGTGAAAACCAGTGATTTGGAAGACCCAGTAAAAATAGAACAATCACTCAGAGTTGCTGTACTTGATCTCGTGACTGGAAAGTGCACATTTTTGGCTGGTGAGTGAGGACAAAACTGGACTCAGCTGTGATGCCAATCATGAAAGAAAGGCTTGGCGGTGCTTGTTGTCTAGGTTTGCGTGTGGAGAAAAGGCACTTGTTTGAGATACAGAAGGGCAGCTTGTGTCTGGGTGTGAATCAGCATCTTCAGGACAGAATGAGTTAAAATGAGAGAAAGGCCCAATTAAAATTGCCAGTGACATGATGAGCGTACTTACAGTAACATTCAAAGCCTACACAGCAACTGTCAACAATAACAATTCCAAATAAGAGTGCTCATTTCAGTGCTGGATCCCAAATTTTCCAGAAAAACTTGTAATCTCTACCCTCTTATTTTCGAGAGAGATTTCTGTTTCTGATATAAATGCAAGTTCTTTCTTTTGATCTGAACATTTCACAATACTGCATTATATGTAACTATAATACTATAATCAGAAGAAAATTAGTTAAAGGGAGCCTTTGTCGAATTTCATGAGAAAATTCTGCATTGTTAGAATTCAGTAATATTAAGAATATTGATTTATCCTAATACTTTTTTCAATGATTATTTCTTAAAAATGATTTCATAAACTGCTTTCCTTGGCTGCTGTGTGGAGCCCCATGCATGCATCCTTGCATGAAATAGATCTGTATAAGTGATCTAAATCATACGAAGTTAGAGTTAGAACACCATGCAAGAAACTTTAGTGGCATTTTCTTGCAGAACACTTATTCAGTGGGTGGGTCGTGGGTAACTGCTGGAGTGCTTGGCATTGTTCAGTTGCGAGTGATGAATTGACAACCTTTAAGTGGGATTCACAGAGAAACCTAGAATTTGAGTGTTGTTTATCATTGGAAAAGAATCAAATGTAATCATTTTTATTGTTGTGGGGAATTAGGGTTACTATGGATCTGCTTAATCTTTTTCCAGAGTTCTCTCATTCTCAATACTGCAGTGAGTGTGATGCTAAACTGCTTCATTCTGTGATCTTGTACATTGACCCTTCGGTGCATATTGTTACGTGATGCAATCAGGCTCTGTGGTGTACAGATAAATACCTGTTTAATATTGCAAGCCAAATTGCAAAAATAGACTTTGAATCAGAACTACAGTGTGACTTTTCTAATTTGCTGTTAAACCTGCAAATTGGGTTTCAGCACATATACCTTTAATTCTGGTCCATTGGAACTGCGTGAACATATTTATACAGAATCCTTTCACTATTTACTGCAAAGTACAGTAGGAATAAATTGGAATATCACTCCTAACCCACGAAGATTTGTATTTATTTTTTCAAAAGTTGCATTGTTGTCGCTTTTCCTACATTAGCTTGTGGGTTCAACAACTCCTGCGACAAAGACAAAATCACATCAGCAGCTTAATCCTGGGAAAGGAAATAATTGGAGCTGCTCTGTTAGCTGAAGTGTTCTCCTTAACCCATCTTTATACTGATTCTACACAGGCTCAGTTCTTTTTTAATAGTGCAAGTCGTTCTTTTTCTGGAAGTGCAAGTCTTTCTCTGGAAGTACTGATCTAAAGAAATGATACATTATGCAAATAATTTAACAGTTGATCAAGTAGTTCCTGCTTTGAAATAAACAATTGTTTAAAGTATTTGTATTTTAAAATAAACTTTAGAGAAAATATTCTGTTACTTCCAATTGGCAACCTAGAGTTAACTGATAAACTCAGAATTAACTGAATGTCCTATTTTACTTTAAGCCAAAATTTGGATGACATGACATAACACTGTTTTTGATGTGTGACCCATCAGGTTAAACATTAATGACAAATTAAGGAATGCTTGGCTCTTGGTATGTTAAGAGTTCATTCTGCACTTTTTATACCTGTTTCACCTTTTTGCTCAAGTCCAAATTTTGACTAACATTACAAATATTGGCTGCAGTTTGGGAGGCTATTGACTATTGACCCAAAGATTACAGGAAGTGCCAAGATAGTTATAATGGCTAGTGCCAAAGAGTGAAGGCATTACTGCACACTTGAGGTCATTTCCACAAACCAAGGGGAATAATTTACCAACTGCAGCCAAAAATGTGCAGCCAATATAATCTTATTGTGCCCAAGAGATAAATTTATTTTCTAAATGAGAAACATTTTCACTTGCTGTAGGCTGACCCTAGGCAGCAGTTTGTAATATCAGCAGGCACTCGTCTCTGTTTTGCATTTGGATGTCATGGGGTAGATAGTAGTCTGGTCCTGTACCCATGCCCAGACCTGGTTCTGCGGATCTAGCATGACCTGCACAGTGAGACCTGGGGATCAATAGAAATTGGTCCCCGAGCCTCATCTCAGGGTGAGCTGCTGGTTGCGTTACCATAGGTAACTTGCCCCATGTGAGAAGCCACTTTTGGGCCTCCTGCCCCGCCGGAAGTAGCCCTCAGGTAAATCCCTGGAGGGGTTGATGTGAGCAGCGGGGGTGGGGGGTGGGGGGTGGCGGGTGGGAGGATATCGACAGGTTGGGGAGGCTGCTCCTCCTGGCTCCATAGAAAGATGAAAGACAAACTTCCACATTTATCTTTGGTTGGTGGCCACAGAGGCTGCTAAAGAATACTGAGAGAGTAAAACATTGGACTCATGAGGTGACCAATTTGTCGAAGGGGTGCTTTAATATGTGCTCCCTCCCAATTAACTTATTAAAGTGGCCTAATGCCTATTTAGGTGTTTGCCCGAGACCCCTAAAATAAGGGCTCCATGAATTTCGCAGTGGAACCAACACTTGCGCAGATTGGGCACAGGCCATCCCACTACTAAATTAGAATACTTTGTGCCTGTTCTACTTCAAAATGTTCTACTTCTACTCACTATGAGTCCTCCATTGTTCTGGTTTAAGGCTTTAGTCTTAGGTCATAAACTAAATATTGCACATCTGCATAGATGGATTATGTATGCATTCCAATTGTTTTATTCTTATTATTGGGATGAGTCGTACCAGTGTTGGGACACTGAAGCACATTTTATTTTTCACACATTTGAGCACTCCTAGGGCAAGTACCAAAAGTAGAGTGATGGTCCCTTTACTTTGCTATACGTAATGTGCCTTAACCCCAATCTCAGAAAATTTTCTCTTAATCGATCAGTGTGAATTTTCCTTTTCACTCCCTACTATGCCCGATATCTTTCAGTGAAACTGAAAATAGTGGCAATTTGTGCTGAATGATGAGCAGTTTTGGGCTGCTGACTTGAGGACATCAGGAAATGTGTTGAAACTGCCCAAAGTCCTTTTACTTAGGACTCTTACATCCAGCAAAAAGAGACTTTCATCCCTTCAAATCTAGATCTCAAAGTTCAAAGTGCATCATGCTACCTAGTCTTTTCAAAGGCACCTGGACATGACATATGTCCTTTAAAATGTAGTGTACAAGTTGCATCACTACTAAGTGCATTGTATAAGTCACATTGATCTATAAGTAATTGCCTTATATTTAAGGATTCAAGAGTATCCTTGAGAGAGAAACATCCGTGCTATGTACATGTGTGCACATATTATTAAATTCCTCCAGTAAATTTTTAGATGTTCTCAATTACAGCTCTGCTATTATGTGTTGAAAGTTGAAATCTGTATGGTGTATCTCCATACCCCTAATTTCACGCATAATTTAGATTTTCTTGCTTCAAGAAAGTAAATACAGTCGCAAAATGGTCAACTGTATTATCAGTAGTTGTTGCCTTACATAGATTTGTATTGACAGACAACTGAGTTCTTTTGAACATGTGATAATGTGTACAAGGCTGTAGAATAAAACATGCAATAGGAATAGTCTGAAGTAAGCAGCCATTTGAAACCAGTTAAAATGTCAGTGACTATCTTAATGTTACCTAAAAATTGATTTTTATTTTGTACCAGGTGACTTAATGAAACTTTCTTTCATGCTTCCTTTTATACTGCCTCACATTACAACAGTAAAAAGATTGTCATATAATACATCCAAAAAGTTGAGAAGGTTAATTGATTTGTTCAAAAAATATATGTGAGCTGATCCAAGTCAGATGAATGCAGAGGAAATTACAAAAGTCAGATACCACTGTTGTAGTTTCCTCTGCATTCCCTCCTTCCATCATTGGATCCTGTTTTGTGCTTCATCCTGCACCATACCCACCTTAATTGGCAGCTCACCTTCTATCTTAATAAGAAGTATTTTTAAAAAAACATGCTTAGATTCAGCATTTCACACATATTATGCATTTGCTGATTTTATATAAAGTAATAAGAGTCATCAATTTGATATTTCTAATGTTGATCATTGGTTTGAGGTAGAAGAGTTATACAGACAAATGGAAGTTGGCAAGGATATGCAGCGGCAGATAGAAGGTGAGCTGCCAATTAAGGTGGGTATCCTCTTCTACCTCAAACCAATGAACAACATTAGAAATATCAAATTGATGACTCATTACTTTATATAAAATCAGCAAATGCATAATATGTGTGAAATGTTGAATCTAAGTATGTTTTTTAAAAATACTTTTTATTAAGATTGAATTTATTTTTTACATTGGTGAAACAGAGAACATAACTTTAAGAAAACCAAAGGAATATCAATTGTGAAAGCTGAAACACTTTAAAAAGACAAGACAAGAAATAATAGTCATAACATATATAATTCTGTATAAAAATTTAAACTATCAATATAAAATGGCTTTCAATCCATTCCCCGACTATTGATGTAACTCAGCCACTTTGTGATCAATGATGGCACATTTTTATACATCTCAGTCACTCCCTTAGCACTAAATCTTTGTTCTGGGCATTTTATTTCACCTCCTTCCAAAGTCTAATCCTCCTTGCAGGTACTATTTATATGTGCTAATGTCAGAAGGTGATTATTTTCAAAATTCTGATATGATTGCATTATTTGTGTGTAATTTTGATAGAATTAAGTTAATCGAACACTAGATGTATTTCTCAACATATTTGTGTTTGTTGTGACATGTTTGAACGTGTTCTTGGGTAAAACACTGCACAAATACTTCAAATGATATAAAATGAAAAACTTGTGGGACAGAGAATGTTTTTCATCAGTTTATTTTTTGACTGTAGAACATTTAACTTATGTCATTTTTTCTAACCTTTAAAGCTACCAGCACAGAGTGTAGTGCAGAATTCAGTTTAAAGCGAAGAGGTCCATGTTATTTTGGAATAAACATTTAGTGTTTTAAATAACCTAGTACTTTCTCTATTTCTCTTTATACCCACTAAATAGAAATTTTATTGGATAGTAAATTTATTGTGATATTGTTTATTCTACTGTATATGTATTTTCAATCTGAATTATAAATATATTTTGACACAAAAGTGCAACATAGGATGAATAAATCATCATAAAGTGCTTCCATAAATCTGGCAGTTTCAAACTGGCAGGATAAAGCAACCCTTTATTGTGGAAAGATAGTGAAGAGTAATCGTAATTAACCCATTACTGCTACTGCGTTTGAATGTTTCATCCTTAGTGTCTGTTTGCATGTCTAGTTGGTATATAAACACTATACTGTGGTGGATTCACAGTAAGTATTGTAACTATTGTATTACACACAATTTTCTAGTAACATGTTAAGTGGAATATGATTAAATTAATTCTATAATACAAACTGAAAATGTAACAGAATAAGACAGCTTCACTGTTAACAATGTAAAAAATAAGTTGTCAAAAAAGAAGGTTGCAGAAATGTTGCCAAACAGATGCGAAGGGATTAAAGGATTAACTCCAGGGTCAGGGCTATTCACTTGCTAACATATTCATGGCGTTAACGATAGGGCAGTTCACACCTACTGTCGACCAGAAGCAAAAAAGGGTTTAGTGTGTTTGTGTCTTGAGGCTTTAAATCACAAGTAGTATATACTGACATTTGATGAGACCCTTCTATATTGAAAAAAAGAATAAATCATTTTGAAATACTGTCCTTAGCAAGTGGTTTGACATTCTGAAATTATATACTAATCGGATTAAGACGCATAATAGTAGAATGATGATTGGGTTTCGGTTTATTTCTATAATTTCTGAATTTCAAGTTAAAATAGCAGAAAATGTGCACCATCATAGATTTCAGCCCACAATATTTAACAGTAAAGAGGAGACACTTAATCCCAGTGGATGGCAGTATGCTGCTTTTGTATGAAATCACTGTAACTGAAGCCGTAGATTGATTTGGAACATCTTATCCCATTTGTTATGAGTATATTGCAATCTTCTTTTCACTATATTAAAAGCAATATGGTTTTTGCATATTAATTCTGTGTTTTTTTTTTCCAGGACAGTGGTGTTCATTAATTATCTCCAGTTGCGTGTATTTAAAAATAGAAAAGTGAAGTTCCCCATAGAAGTATTGAATACTTTAGGACATTTTGAATGATATTTATGAAAGTGTGGAAGAGAAAATGGCATGTGAGGACTTACTTTAGGTACTTTAGTATCTCTTTGCAAAAACAAGTCGAAGAGTAAACTTATAGTAGTCTCAAATCTAGTGTCATTTACAGTTCCATTGATGCTCATCCAACCAAGGTTATGGGCCAACAGTGCTACAGATTCATCTATAACATTCTGGCACTGATGTCACTTAATTTGTAGAGTTCCACAGACCCTTTTCGAGGGTTGATATTTACAGTTTGAGGACTCATGGTTCTGAAAATTGAATCAATAGCAAATATTTGGTAGCCAAGGTATAATTTTACCAGAAAGTGCGGGTGATATACTACCATGGCAGGGTGATGAAGCTGCAATGGCTAGTCAGGAGTATATCTTCTGTAACTTGGTGGAGGCATGGGGCTAAATCCATATAAAGTAGATCTTTTCCATCTTTTAGCTATCTGATCTGAACTCCTGACAAGCTGGATATAACCAGTTATGACTATAACAACAAAGCAACAGTATGTACCAACTGTAATTTACAACTTACTGCAAAATGTACAGTGTCTGCCAATGCTGCTTGTTTTATACAACCAGGAAGCTATTTAATATCCTAATTAAAGACCTGGAAATAATTTTAAAGCAAATTTAATGTTGTTTTCATGTTTAATGCTAAAGGGAAATGCTTTTAAAAAGAGCGATCTGATGGAAAAGGAGAGAGAGAGATGACAAGCTAATTATTTTTTTCAACCAAATTGTGAATATTCAAAGTTCATTTATCCTCCCCAGGGAACCTTGTTGCAGCTACAATTATAGTCAGCATTTTTTTCACATTGTAAATATGTTAATTATTACATTTACAAAGTAACAGAATTAGTTGTTCATGTGCTGCTTGAGAGAGCAGAGAAATAGTGGCAATGTTCCTATGAAGACTTTTATACCTTTATCAAATAACTGGAATATCTATTTTTGTAAGCCATATCATCAAATGTAAGATGCAGACCCCTCTACAATTACTGGCTGTGACCAGGAGGACCGTGTTCATCCTGGCTCGCTGGGAGTTCTCCAAGGTAATTGAAATTCTACCTCCATAGAGTTCAGATGAGAAGTGATATGAAGATGTGGGAAAACCTGAGCTGAATTGATTTTTTTTCCCCTTAATGTTTGGACAAAGAAATAACTTAGCTAAGTGTAGCAGAGATGATAAGCGCATTCAGTCATGGTAGATTAAGAGGCCTGCATCAGTTAACACAGACTGTATTTTATTCTCTCTCTATGCGCTACCATGTTTAGATTGGAGATTAATTGCAATGGAATTACTGTATGTCTGTTTGTTTTTTTAACAATTGCAAATTACATTAAACAGCCGATGTGTTTTCTAATATGATTGTTCTTACCTGATAATTGGAATGGCGCCACATGAGATTTTGATAAGAAATTCATAAACGCTTCTTTATGAAGCCCTCATGACTTCATTTTGTGACTATCAGGGGTGACAAATTATTTGAAGAAAGCAGACCTCTACACAAAACACAATGCTCTGTTTCTTTCAGCATTACGACTGTTTGTTTATTTTTTCAAATATTTGCCCTGTGTTATCTGGCATATGATGAGGAATATAATGAAATGTTATACAGTGGCACTGTTTCCTGGCTAATTTCTTTATTTGCTCCTCCTGTAGCTTGATGGCTGTACTTGGGTAGAAAGTATGAAATTGTTATCTGCTCGTGCAATTAGAGATCAGCCTCTTTCATTCCAATCCTATTTGAAGATTGATTTGATTTTTGTCCAATAACAAAAAAAATAACAGAACACAGCTTGGGTTTTGTGCAGATATCTGTGGCTGTGAAGTGTTAATTGCAATTTAGATAAGGATTAGAAGGACCATATCTCAGTAGACCACATTTATTTGCAAGTGCTGTACTGTAATGCATCAGGATTTCTCGGGTTTTATGTGTGTGTGTGCATGTGTGCTCCTATATGTGGTCCCTTGTGTAGCTGCTTTCAGATAATAGGGGTCAAACAAGCCCTCTCACCAGCACCACTCCAGTTAAGGTTTTGGACAGTGGCACTGCAGGCTCTGTGCAAAACCTCAAATATGCAGATTTTTCAGTTCCACTGGTAACTCCAAGACTGCTGAATTGGCCTGATTTAGAGAACTGTCTCCTTGCAACCCCCTCCCCCCATCCTTACCTCCTCCTATTCTGTAGATAACTAAACAGTCATCAGTTTAATGGCAGTGTTATTTACTACTTGCTTAAATCCAGCCAGATTCATATTTAGTGGCCAACTGTTTAAGTGAGCCCACTATATTTTCTGGCCAAGAGGTGCATTTCGGTTTTTATAATGACCATGGAACAATTTGGTGTGAGTAAATTATTCCGAGACTTCTACACGAGGAGTGTTATAGAAGTGCAATTTGTTATCATGTAGAATATAAAGTAGTTGGTTTGATGGTCACTTGCAATTATAATTTGACTATCTGGCTATTGCCTCTCTGCCTATCCCCCTCGGGGAAATAAAACTGATAACATCCTGCAAGTTTGATTTTTAGTTTGATTACACTTTAAGTTTTCATTAAAAATACTTTTTTTGCCTCCTTCCTTCTCTAGATTGTCTGGAATGATTTTATCAATCAGGTTGAACCTGGTATGCATTCTATTCTGGAAGTAACTTTATAATTTTAATTCCTGGTATATCAGTTTTCTGGTTTATATAAATAAAAATCACCTTGTCCCTGACTTGTACCAGTGTAGCATGGTGGTAGGAAAGTGCAAATATGGAGTTCAAGTGGGGGATTGGGCTTCATTATTAATACATGTATGTTTAACAGCGGAAATATCGTTGTGGCGATTTTGATGCCGGTATAAGTGTCATCCTTGCCGAACTTTCAAGCATTTAGAACTGTAGCAATGTAAGTAAGTACTGCAGACATTGAGTTGGCATTGGGGGTGAGTCCACTGGAGTCATTCTGGATGTGATCACAAAGGTATTGAAAGACGTTGGTGGCTTGAGATTACTGCTCTGTGTACTTAAACATTTTATTTGAATTTTATATTAAATATGTATGCTGCATATTCTATTGTTACGTCAATATAGAAAAAAACATTCAGGTAGTGAAGTGCAGTGCAAGAACTTTTAATTTGTTCTTATTAGTGCTAGTGGTGAACATGGAAGAGTAGCAAAGGAGACATCACAAAACGTAAAGGCTTGATTGTGCTCTATAAACCGCAACTACCAGTTCCACTTTTCATTTTAAACATATTTCTATCATGTGTCAGAAGTAACGTCTCTTTCAAAAGCCTCAACCACTGCAGACGTTTAGATCAGGGACACGCGAATAAAATGATCTGTGAAATGTAGCCTGGGAGAGAAGGTGGTGGGGCTCTGCTTGATTCCTAATTAATTGACATTTTTAATTATCCGCATGCTATGCATTATTTGGAGTGCGTATGGAGTGCGGGATTAAATGTATTGTAGTGGTTAAAGAGCTATGCTTCATGATTAGCTGATATGAAATGGAAAACCACAATTCATTTTGGTAGCTTAAAAAGGCTAAACGATGCATAGATAAGGTTGATGTATTGTGTACTGATATAGTGTGTATGTATGCAATGTTGGGAGCTCATTGCATTAACCCTGTAAATACTGCATGTTCATTTTATGAAAATCATAAAAATGAATTAGCATGCTATGCAAGACTGAATTGCTTATAGCAAGTAAATTACTGAAATCCCTTTCTTTCCATGCTTTCGGTAGTGCCAGGACGTTAAACAATCATGATGTATGGGGATAGTTATAAATTGATCCCAAGTAAAGCTTGTCGCACGTTATTTTTTCCTTAAACATATGTAGATGATTTTTCCATCATATTAATATTATCATAGGGTTTAAATGGGGTGAGGATTTTGAATCTATTCCCCTGAATATACCCGTCACTTGATTTAGTGCTGAAGTTGTTAATAGCATCAAAAGCAGACCACCCACAGGCCAAGAAGAGCTATTAACATATCAAAATGGTAGGGTGCCTGAGACCTGCCACCTCTTTTTCAACGCGACAATTGCATTGCCTGATGCACATGGAAATTATTTTATCAGTTGCTCATATCAGTTGGGCAACAATGTGGCCTGTGAGGGTAAACGCAGTATCTGATGCATGTGGCCTTTAATTTCCTCCACTTTCTGAAGATAAGTGCATGTTGGCAAAGCGTGTAGTTGTAGACTAAGAACATTGTGGATATTCATTGTGCTCTCTGGAAGGAAGCATAGAGTCATCACTGCCCTCTATTGTCAGAAATGGAATAGCAGGATAGTTTAGCGAACAGTGTTGAAGCTACTGATCACAGTTTAATACCACGACATTCCTGGAATGGCTTCAGCTACTGCTCAAATAAAACAATATTCAAAAGCTTCTTGACCAAAATAACTATCAGAACTTTTATTGATGAGATATGAAATATTTATCAACGTCAAAACAGGCTTATTTGATAGTGATTATTAAAAATATTAATGGTTTATTAAATTATTGGTGTTATAAATACAGAGGTTGGTTAAAAATTCTGATTGCAGCACTGGGATCGCAAGTAAGATGGATGTAAACTTAAAATTACAGGTGATGCAGAAGTCCATCTACAGTATGTTTTGGGTAGAGTCTGTAATCAGTAGAAACATTCCTCTAATCCATTGGTTACAAAACACTCAGCAAGCACTTTTCAAAAGCACAATTTTAGATATCAGGTCAATATTGTTTATGTTTTTGTGTTGTTTCCACTCCCAAAGTACTTAAAACTCCTGGTGATGGTGGCAGCAAAAGGCTGTTCAAAATAAAATTTGCCTTCCATTGCTAAAATGTGCATGAAGCCGAAATGTAAGGAACAAAATGATGCAAATGTACGGAGATGCATATTTCATCACTTTGCAGGTGAATGTACCCAGGTGCTTATTAATTGCTTGGGTCATGTTGATCTGTTTAATGTGTGCTTGCGGTGTTCATGTTCTTACATATTTTCAACACTATATTAATGACAGGCCTAGAATAAATGCATTTGGATTATTTCTAGCATTCATAAGCTGAAGAGTTGATATTTTTTCTTGTTGGTTTTGCAACAGTAAAAATTTGAGCTATTACAGGCTTTTCTAAATGTAAATAGGTATTTGCATGGTATTTTCCACCTCACTATTTCTTGGTTACAGTGTTCTATTCTACAATATTGGATTGTTAAAACCGTACTCTTCAGGATTGTGTTGAATATGTGGTTCACATAAGAACATGTCTGTATCTACTTTAATCTTTTATAGCATGGCAAGAATGCCTGCACCAGAATTAAAGAGCAAAGCATACCACAGTATTTACATACATTAGAATACAATTTTTTTAATTGGCTGATTGCAGCATTTATTTAATGCTGTGCTCTATATTAGGTTTTTGAATTTACAGATCATTAGTGCATACAGTGCATGGCATGAAAAGTTAATGCTTTCAAAGGCATTCAATACTTTATGGGTTAACATACCTGCAGTGAGAGATGCTCTATTAATGGAGCAACAAATATTCATCTGAATTCATTTAGAAATGAATATCCTGTGTACACTAGTATGGCACCATATTTATACAATTTGTGGTCTATTTCCTGCAATAAACAAGTGTTCTTCCTCGTTGGGTGTAAGGGTTGTACAGATATGATATCACACCGATAATATTTGGAACAGCTAAAGTGCTAGGAAATGCCATCACTTTCTTTGTATAAATGTAGATTTTTTGGGGGGAAGATTTTGTGCTGTGGCGCTTGCATCAGTGGGACAGAAAGGTATGCAGCGCTGTGCATTTATATGTTTTTAAGGTGTGCTGTTTCTGTAAATGTGTATGTTGCTAAAATTCTTTGTGGGCCCTCTCCCCATGAAGGTGTGGCATTTTTACTTGGTAGACATTGTTGTGGTCGTTGGGCTACTTCCATTGCAGCTCCATTGAACAATTAGCGTGTTTACACTGGCTTTATGAAGAAATGCATTCTGTATATGAATACACAGCAGATTGCTTATGCTTTCCTCTGTGCTTATTGCCAAACATTGGGTTAATGTAAAGTTTGTGTTCAGAAATGATGCAGAATTCTCACACTGACGAACGCAAAGCGGCTGGGTCTATGCCGAAGCAGATTTTGCAGGTTTTGTAGGTACGTGCTGTGGCCAGTTGACACAACCCCAACAAAAAGCAAGATCCGACACAAATAAATATGAAATGTGTCGCGGTGGTCAATACTATATGATCCAGGCCATTGCACATGATAACATTTCTTCTAAGCAGCACATCACAGATGAAATAGATTGTTGGTACGTACTGTCAGTACAGCATATAACAATATCAAGGCTGGTCATGTGCGATTGATGGAGCTAGGTGGATGGTTGCTCCTCCTATTTGTAAGCAGAAAGGATTAAAAAAAATTGTCATTGAATACGTGCAACAGTTTTTTTTAAAGGGACGGGTCAGAACTAGAATAAACATCTTGTTTCTATTTAAAATGTTCTCTTGGCTGATTTGAGAGTCAAAGGAGCTGGGTGCAGCCATGTGGTGTATTATCTGAAGAACTGTAAGTGTGATGTGAGGAGAATGTGTGTATCTGGATTGTGAAATCTGGGAAAGAACTATGCTTATACTGCCAATGCAATGCCAGGACCTTCTAAAGTGACAACATGATACAGTTTTCAAGTGTCATTTGAATGCCTTTTTTGTGCATGAGTACTGTGGGTGAAATGCAATATCATTAAATTGCTGCATTTGATTTGAATGTTGGATAAGTTGAATTTAAATTGGAGGATAAAAAAGTATGAAAACTAGAAACATGAGAAGTGCAGAAGTTTAGTTTTCCGAATAATGTTTTGTTGTTTTTATACTAGCTAAATCTACGAATTGTTGCAAATATTATGAGCATTTGGCCTTTGATTATATGGTAAATGTATGTAGTCAAGTTATTTATTTATTTACACACAATGAAACTGCATATTGATGAAATCTGCAAACTCAGCTGAATCTGGTCTTCATCCATACCGTAATTAGGCAGAATTCTTCTTTGTTAAATATTCGCAACTTCTACGAAATCCTTAGGAAATACTTGCATGAAAGCAACTGCCAGCACTACTGCGCCTGCTGAATGGTTAATTTAACATCAGAAGCAATTCTGAGACAGCCTTGCTTTTGGACAGTAAAAAGGGTTTACATTGGGTTAACGGAATGCAGGGAGACAGCCAGCTGTTGGAGCTCGCATTATTTGAAGGAGACCATGATTGGAAGAGCTGTATTTCAGAACAGTTTCTGCAATGGCTTTGACGCCGGTTAGCCTTTCTACAATTGCTTCAAGCCACATTGTCGTATTGCTCTGTAGCAAGCAATTCATGTCAACACAGTAAAGATATTGGTGTTTGCACAGGGGAATGGATCCTTAGTTTTCAAGTTGGATATGAAGGCATAAATGGTCCCCTATTAAATTTTCCCTAAACATGATTCCTGAAAGCTCAGCTTTATTCTGAATTTGCAAGGGAGAGAAAAAAGCTGCCACTTTGTAAAATTTAGCAAAAATGTATGTAATATAGCTGGATTAATATGTAAAACCTATTGACCAATACGAACTGTTAAATTTTAAAAAGATAAAAATGACAAGAGAGTTCTTGAAGAGCAGCCTCCAGTTATGGTGCAGTCTGTATTTAGATTTTAATATTTTTTGTTAAATGACTGGTGCTTGCCTTTAAAATGCTTTGAGTAAAGCTCTAAGATTTGACTTTTAGGAAAGACAGTTTAGCTTTCAAAAGAGTAAAAAAAACTCTTTGCATAATTTAGATAAAAAGATGCTAAAAAGGACTTACTGTAATGCTTTTTGTAATTATATACCATGAGGATTTCACTCTACAGGAATTGTATTGAGAATACAAAAGGCAAAATAATTGTAATAAACATGTAGTAAAATGAATTCTGTTAGCACAATCAGTCATTTTTACAGTAACTTCTGCAAAGAAGCAAATGAACATTGTCCCTTTCAGCTTTTTTGTACAGTGTTTTAAGACTAATAGAAAATTGTGCTTTAAATGCTGTACTGTTTATGGTTGTAGAAATTTGCTTCCCTCCTCCCAGTTTAGAGACTTCCCGCCTACTGTACCTGCATTGCTTCCCTCAGCCAGTGTAGGAATTGTCCTGTCTGCAGTGCTTTGCTCTGAGTGGCTACAATTGCACCAATGCGATGACTGGTGAGGTCGGGGATTGCATATGTAAAGACCTGCTTCATATTAATAAGCTACAATCGGGACTTTAAGACCTTGATTAGGAGAGTGCGAGCCTGGTCCCAGCTGGCTTTGCCTATAGGCTGTCACCAGAGAACATTTGTGTTAATTGCGCCACTCTGTCAGGGAACTTTGATTTATTGCCAGGAGTGTGGGCTTGAATAATGGTGCTGAGCGCACATGGATTTGGTAGAACTTTGTCTCCCTGAATCTTTTTCTCTCCACTACGACGAAGAGTAGGTACCCTCTTTTTTCCATTCTGGGCTTTTTGCTTTGCAAAGCTATAGGGGTTTTCTGTATATGTGTCTGTCCCTGTGTGTCTGTGCTGCCTGCTTGCATGTTTTGTGCCAGGATTACGTCCTACTCTTCTGTGCAACGGATGTTCTCTGAATTATCTCCAGATTCCCAGAAGCAGTCTACTGTTACTGCATATTGTGCTGCTATTTGTAATTTAGCCAAAGATGTAAGAAAGCCAAAGGAATGGGCAAGGACTGTGCTGTCAAATGCTACGTATATTTTGTGTGTCTATATACATGTTTGTGTGTGTGTGTGTGTGTGTGTGTGTGTGTATGATAAATATGTATGAATATTTTAATGTTTAATTTTAAGGGGATGTGAGGATACTTGTTTTAAAAAAAAGCTTTGTTGATTTTTTTGCTCTAAAAGCTAATTTGTACGATTGGTTTTTATAATCTGCTTAATGTAGTTGCATCCAATTGAGATTTGTACACATGGCTTTTGTTTTTGAATCTAAGGGGGGAGTTTTAACTGTGGCAGCGTGCAGCAAACAAGAACGGGATTTGGAAATGGGGGGAAATAAACTGCACCTTGATCTCTGTTAGCTGACAACTTGTCTCAAGTTCTCTCACTTTTCATTGTATCATTCATCTCTTTAAATGATCTCCCCTGTTCAAGTCAGCAACAGGCTCGGGGTATAGGAAGAACGTCACAAACCAGTATGAAAATACCTTCACATCTCAAAATGCCTCAAATGGAGTTTTCTCCTGCTGTTCAGCTGGTTTTGCATATTTGCACAGAGCTTTAAATATTGCAAGAGGTCAGATGTTCCATTTGAAAGATGCAGGATGTACACTGTGACAACCTTGCATTTACAGGGAAGACGGCTATTTAGTGTGTTCATTTGAATGTATTTTGCTGCACTCTTTTGTTGTCAGAGCCTCCTGTGCTACAGTAATTAACCTGCAGTAAAAATAAAACCCTTGCGACTCCTGATTTCATTCCCTCCCATAGCTTTTTTTTACCAAGTATATTCCCTGTCTTTGTGTTCACCAAACCTTACAGAGCTGCGGAAGCCTACCTATAATATTTTAATTGTGGAGACTGAGGGAAAAAAACAATATATTTTTGATCTGCTCAGAGTGTGTCTGTGCCACTGTGGTTAAGCTCTCCAGAGGAAATAGGCGATTACACTGAAGCAGTTTGTGCAGTATTATCTCTTTTACATTCACTCGCCTTGTATTAAATTGTCATTGTCCTAAACCAAGAGAGAAATGAATTGCAGCTTTCAATACTGGCTGACAGTGAAATATTTACCCCCTGTGTCCCCAATCATACTTCACGTGTGTTTGATAGTGTGGCTGTGACATGAACAATCTCACTGGCTTGATGCTCAGTTATTGCATCTTCCTTAGCCTTTCCCTCCCTGGACTTTAAGCGACAAAAAAGTTGCGCATCAGATTCCTAATGTTACTTTCTCTGCCTGACACGTTTACATTGAAATGCCTGCTCAGCCATTATCAAGTGCCACCTCAAATGTAAGACACATTAAAGGGTGGCGCAGTGAGGCGGATTTAGTTCTTTCTTGACAAAATGGCCTTTCCTTAAATGACCGCTCAAGCTATCGTGGACGAACCGGCCGCGATTGTTTGTTGCGCCGGCCACTTTACAGCACCCATATGGAGCTACGTAATTGGCTTCAGATTGTATTAGTCGGTACAGCCTTACAGATCAGCACTGTCAGGTTTTAACATTAGTATGAATGACACCTGTCCAATCAATCATGTGGCCACAGCTCCACAGATGGAATGGGTCTTGCCTGCTTCAACATGCTGCTGAATCACAGCACACACTTGGCTTAATTTGTATTATTGTTCTTTTTGGAAATCAGGAGGAAAGGTTCATTCCACACTTAAGGGCAGTGCTCAGATATAAAAGTGCGTATATGGGGATGGCAGGGGGTGGGGGGGGGGTGGTGTGGGTGGAGATAGCTGGCGTAATGGCAAGTGCTATAATTGGCTTTACTGTGTTAAACTAATCCCAGCAGGTTACACAGATAAGATATTTCAGAACAAGTATATGCCCAGCTTCACTTGAAGTCCAATGCCGCTGTTGTCCAGTTGTCCAGTCTGCGAATTCACAACATATATCTCAAGGCGTGACTTTATATCTTACTGCTGCTAAAGATTCACCTTTCTATCTTGTGTATTTTAGGCTATTCTGCCTGCTCATGCATTATTCTTAGTCTAACTTGTAAATTACCATGATGTATATATATTTTTTAAAAATACTTTTGCGCAAGATATTAAACACAAAAATGAGATATTCTGAAAGTAAACAGTAACTTGATTTTTTTATGCCAATTTCAATAATTTAAGTAAAACATGAATTTTACATTTAACTAGGCAAAGGCTCCAGCATTTATTAATTTGGCTACATTCTGTTTGTACTATGTTTTTTTATCATGATGGTGCCTCAGATAACATAGAGGGTACAGAATGTTTTAACTGTAATAATTGTCCTGTTCAGCTACTCGGTAAAATGCTGAGAGCTTTGAAATGTTGATATATTTTGAATAAGCATGAGCACTCATTTCTGGAGGCAGCTTGTTACCCAGTGTGAATAAAATACCAAGTTTTACATCAGTGAAACTCAATGATTCATACTTTGGATTTGAATTCAAACAGCAGTAAGCCATGCTGTGGCATCTCAGTGTTTGAATTTTTTTTTCTCCTTGGATAATTCAACCGAGGAGACATGCGTAAAATGACTACCTTTTCCCAAAGTCGATTTAGTGCAGCTATTTCATTTTCATCCAGTCTGCTTTAGGCAAGCATGCAGTCCAGAGGGTTATTTTTTAAATTTGTTACAGTAAGCATATAAAAGAAGTCATTTTTAAGCTCTAAAATTTTATTTTTATATGCCCCAAAAAGTTTAAAAGCTATTTCAAATAGTGAAAAGCTATTTTATTTTTAATTTAAAAAAAAAGGGGGTTTACATGCAAAAGCTTATAAGTTAGAGTAATTCAATAATGCTTCAGTTGGCTGCTACTGCTGAACTCCAGGATAGTCCCTGTGGATTTTGTAATTAATATATGGACCTTTTGTCAAGTTCTTTTTAATTCCTCAGCTCAAGCTTGGGTAAGAAGCCAGATTTTAATTTTATGTTGGATAGTATAATCTTCCAATTGTAGCCACATTAGATCTTTAAACAGTTATATTTTGTTAGCATATTTGAAGGAGCAGTAGCCACTGCAGTAATCCTTATTCTTTTTAATCTGCATCATAAATTTCAATTTCGTCCCCTGTATGTGCCTCAAATTTGTCTTGACAGAATGATGCTGGTGGTGTTGAGTAGCATGTCACCAAAACTCATGGCACAAAGCATTAATAAAGGCAGATGATAGTTAGCTCTGACAGAGTGCGGGAATATAGCCACTCTGTGCCAATGGCAGCAACTTTCATCCTCGTGGAAGGCAGCAGGTCATACCCTTATTGTTTTCTTTTCTTTCCCCTTTTTTTCCCTTCCAGATTGAGTATGGTGAGTTGGGTTAGGTCAGGTTGTTTGTGTGCATGATATAGGCTACTCCCTAAAACAAAACAGTTTGGTCTAAATCTAGTTAGCAGCTGGTGTATGCAATGCAAAAACAGGGTAGTGCCAGAAGGATGTGGACAACCCAAACAGACCAAGCCAAAGCAAGAAGCGTTCTTTCGCTGGGCTCGGTTTGTTTCCTAAACAAAGAGCACGGTGCCCTAGGAAGGTCTCCGCCCTACCAGTTAAAAAAAAATGTCCAAGAATTAATTTGTTTCCAATTTTTATTCAAATCATTCAAGCTTTCCACAAAAGAAAAATTAGATTATCAAATGAATGCTGACTTGAATCTGAAAAGGGATTGCTGGTATGTTTTCTTTAAATGTGATGGTTCAAGCTCTTATTTAATTTGGATTGCAAATATTCTTGCATTTTGACTTTGATGTGAAGCAGTTTCCAATGCATGTCAACAGGAAATACAGTATAACTCCACAATCAGGTATCAATCTAACTCTAAAATCCACTGAAGCCAAATCTCATACCACTTGGGCTGGGTATGGAGTGCATTTAACTCCAGTCTGATGTGAGTCTCGGTTTAAAAAGTATTAGGGTGGTCTGTTGGAAGATCTAGCTACCTTATAAACTTAACATTGGGTCTTTTTAATGTTATGAGAAAGTGGATGCTGCAGCCCACTCTCCCCTAATGTTAAAACACAATCCAGGGGAGCAGAGGTTTATCACGGCATGCACCAAGTGATTTGTAGCCTGCAGTATGACTTTAGTCTAGCCAACTCTACTTCATACATTACAGCTACTGGTTTTAGACCCGGTAGTGCAATTTAACTACAACTTTAGAGATTTAATGAAAGATGTAGAACACAACTGATTAAAACTTGAGGACAAAATTCTTTTAAAGAAGAATGTAATGGAAAGCATGCTTTGAGACTCTTGAGAGAAGGAAAGGAAGTAATTAAAATACATGGGAGACTTACACCCTTTCAGGTTTAGCAATTTATGGAGATATTATGGACAAACACACTCACCATTTTGAGCATTAAGGTGATAAGAAACCTACAATTCTTAAAAGACGTGCACACCTATAGGTGTCCAATCCACTGCCACTTCCCTATGTTCACCTTAAAACAAATAATTTCAGCTGGACTGTTCAAAAAATATATATATATTAAGGTTAACTATTATTTCATTGCTAGAGAAAATAGTATTATTAATCTTGCAACAGTCATTTACCCACCCCTTGACAAAATAGAATGGTGTTGGAGATTATTGGTCAACAGTTTTCAAGATGAAATAGAAGGGTCCAAAAAAAAGAAGCAGAATTTCAGATGAAGCTTGGTTTCTGCTGGATTGACGCTAATATACCTGGAAGGAAACTAGTTCGTGCTGAAGCATCCAGCGTCAGACAGGGCTGTATGCCATCTGTCCCACCTGCTGCATAGTTAGTCCATCTGGTTATTCAGAGTGTGCTTTGTGGGTTTTACCGGAGCAGCTTCAGTGCCAATAGGCAGGCAAGCAGAGTAAATTATTTAAGCAGCCAATGTAAACTGAAAGCTCTCACCCTAGATGCTGGGAATTGTGTTAAATGCTTGAAAGCTTCTATTTGCATATAGATTTAGATACAGTATATAGATCGTAGAGGAGATTACAACCAAATGATCTTTATCTGGATTGTTACAGGACATTTTTCTTGTCTGTATTGAGCAACAATAGAAATAGTTCTGGATGGTATTTTTGTTTTGCAGGAAGAGAAAGTTAAAAAGATGTGATTTATTTGCAGTGTGGTAGCCCTTTAACAGAGTACTAAGTGTTAGCAAATTTGCTAGAACCGCTTTAGAATGTCAAGCTTGTGCATTTTATTATTCCCTGTCACCAACTTACTTGCTGAGCACTCTTTGCAGATCTGATAGGGAATTTCAAATGTAAAAGAAACAATTGGAAAACATAGAACCAAAAGAGGGGAAATAAATCAAACAAGGAGTTTAAAGACAGCACATCTATCTAGTCCATAGTCTGTGTTCCACATAGTTCAAAGAGAAATGCACCGGTGGGTGTTTGGAACACTTGAAATTTTTGTTTGTAGTTCAAAGGTTCATTTTGAATGCCTGAAACCAACTGTATTCCTTTTAATTGGAGTGGATATATGTATACTTATTTTTAACAGTTCACTGAGTTAAGCACAATAAATTCCTCACTTCACCAGTTAGGACATGAGCCACTGCCTAAAAGCAAAATGCGCTATAGCTGAACATTATAGCAAAAATATTTTGCAGGAATTGGGAGAGGTAGAAATTACTTTTCTTGATTTAACATTGTAAAAGCTCCTGACACGGCTCAAAACCAATGTAATTTCAGAACAGCAATATAATATTAAGTTGCTTTTTCAGAAAACCTAACATTGACCAAGCCTATATGAGTTTTAATGGATTGACAGTAACATGCTGTAATAATTCCAAACCTGAAAATTCTTACTATTGGATGTCTGAAACTTGCTTCTTTTTGCCCTGGAATCTACTGAAAGTATGACTAAGAAATTTGACTTGCATCTAAAACATGCATAAAGTTCAGGTTTCCCCTGGGCCATCAAAGTAGAAACTAAAACTTCCCTGGCAAACTCTGCCATGTGTATTTGAATTTGCATATTTAAGAAACCGAATGTCTGTTTCATGTGGGTGTTCAGAACGACTAAAATTTGCCCATGTAGTTTGTGCATAACAGATTGTGATGTGAAAAATGGAGGTCTAATGATATTTTATGCTAGTGGAAGGTACGAGTTGAATTTCTCGGTGTAAAATCTGATAGACCAATTGGAAATGTATATTGTGCTGCAGTGCTAATATCCACATTTAGCCACTAGAGGCTGCTAGATTATTTTTATGTCACTAACTAGTGATTTAAAGGGAGTACTGCCCACAGCTCACTTATTACAATCTCAAATAAGGCCCAACCCTGAAAATGAATCGGACCCTGGGCTGTGGCCTTGGGTTGTTCCATGGTTGCACTGCCAACTTTGTGCCCATTTTAGACTAGAGTTGAAAATTCCCCACCACTCCCATTGAAAGCTTGGCATAACAGTTACCATCTTTTAAAATCATGAGTTGTGAACCTTGCAGTACTGCAACTGAATCTGGTAAATTTGTGTGCCTCCAACCTAGTGAATCCACATTAGCTCTAAATAGTCATTGCAGTGCTTTATTCATTCCATATTTTTCCTCCTCTTTGCTTCTTCCTCACCGCAGGACAGATAGTTGGTAGGCCACATTTCCATGGGAGTTATCATCCTTCAGTATCTTGTTCAAATGGCATTCTCAAGTGTGAGCCTTGGAGAGTGAGTGCTGGAGGGCTATTCAACTGCAAGAGGCATCATAATCAAGCCAAATCCAACCTATACATACGTATCTGGAATTAGTTACTAAATTGCAAGCAGAAGTGGCTCCCCTCGTTGACCAGTGTTAATCGCCTCTCTAGCCTTGGAGGACTGAGACCAATTGTATTGTCACAGCTGCTGCCCCGACAGAGGGCAGACCCTTTTTAACCCTCAAGACAACTAGTCTAACTAGTTTAGGAAATAATAATCCAAGCGTTAGCTGAAAATTGTGATGTGCTCTATAATGATGTATGCACATTTCCTAACCAGGAATCACCTAAACCTCTGAATAGAGTTTTGAATATTCATGTTTGGGTTGAAATGAAGAGTATTGCTTGTAAAGCTGTCCTCAGTGTGAGCTGATCAAATTGAAAAAATGTTAATTTAAGGGCTAGATTCAAACGCTCCTGGAGAACAATCTGCAGCATAGCCTTCTTAATCTATTGTTTTGAAAAATTTAAAACTAGACATGCAGTGCAATGTATTTTAGGAGCGCAGTACACATTTTAGCCAGTGGATAGAAATTGAAAATGCTTGAAATACACAGGAGGACTATCAGCATCTGAAAGAGAAAACATAGATTCATGTTTCTGCAAAGGGGCTTACCTTTTCTCTTTCGATGCTGGCATGGCAGCTGTTAGCTTGCAGCATTTTCCATTTTTATTTCATACTTCCACCATTTCTGATTTTACTTTTTACTTTTTATAACTATCAGGTGCCAGCAGTACATGGAAGAGAATATTTTCGCCTTAGGCCCACAGGAAGGAATTGATTCCCTTTTTGTATACATTAGATCAGAATCTCAATTAGTTGTCATGATATGGAAATAACATCAGCTCATCCTCTATGAAGGGTTATAGTGTCTTATTGCCATGTGGACCAGCTGTTATAGGAGCAGTTCTTGATTGGCTTTTCCCCTAGGTTTGTTCACGTCAAACCTATTAAGATCAATTCAGATGAAAAGCACTGCTACGGTCAGTGCAGCATTCTGCATATTTTGTGACACCAGGTAGCCCCACATCGCTAACTACACCTCCCATGTTCTGTAATTCCCCACATGTTCAGCAACCTACATCTAGCCCCTTCATTTCTGAAGTGAATTATAATAGTCCCTGGTCAGCAGAAAAGTCCATCTGTTTAGGAAAAATAGGAAGACGTTAGGCTTTACTGATAGATGGGTTAAATCAACTGATTTAACTGATTTCCCTCCAGAGGTGATATTTTATTTATATGATAAAATGCTTGGAAAGTGATTAATTTGTCAAGGGAATGTCTTGTTACTGTAAATTTACTGAAACTGTAATAAGTGTATTGCTGCTACACAGATGGGGGAACAAAGAGGCAATGACTAATGAAGAGTTGGAGATTCACAAAATGTTTTATCAGGAGTAATTTAATTTTAAAAATACCTTTTGGTTTTAATTCAGGTAAGTATAGAATTAGGTATTAGAATTTCTAGCAAGGCCTCCAAAATATAACAGTCATTGCCAGTTTTGTCAAGTAGGTTAAGTTAATTCTACGGTTGTTTGTAAAAGCTTCATTTAGCCATACACGAGAAGGATTGGCCGTGCAAAATTGCTTCTAACCCTTTGCTTCAGACATCTGGTAGACAGTCGGTGGTGGGGGGGAAGAGGACGGGCTGTGGGGTTACACATGGGTTAAGCAGTAAATGTATAACATTTTTGTCAAAACGATAGTAGGTGAGAAGTCATGCTTGTTAATGCCCGCTTTTTGGGTGCTATGGGTGCCCATAGTGTTTCAAAATGGATCCATGGCACATGCGCACACGGGGGTCAAATCACACCAGACACCATATTGGTGAGAGCATTAGAACGTACACAGTGAACATCCACTGGAAGTAAGCAGAGCAGGTAGATAATGATGTCAGTAGCTTGCAATGCTGATTTGAAGCCAGCAGTGTCATTTTAGAGCTCAACACTGCAGCCAAAACCTTCTCTTAACCTCGCAAAGCTGAACACATGTTTGGCAGCAAGAATGATGCCCCACCAGCACTATTTAAAGGGATCGTCAACTACTTTCAGGTTAGTTGCTGCTTAATTTCATCTGGCTTTTGCTGTGATTCTATAAGTGTTTAGTGTTTCCTATAGTTGTTACAAGTTGTCAATGGTGTGTCAGGTCCTGAAGGATCTTTAGCTGACTTAAAGGCTTCTGCAGAAACTGGTTGCTCCCAGACATGGGTACAGTCGTGTGTATTCCCCTCAGAATAGAGCATGACTTGAAAAATGAACAGGGGTCACGAAGAGCAGGACAAGCTGCTGGAAGAGGGAGGAGGAGGAGGAGAAGCCATATCCACCCGAGGTGTCCAGGGAGCAATTATTTTCCATGAACCCCAGCAAAGACCAAACAATGTGTGAGACGTCTGCACCCAGTGAAATCTACCACTTGCTGCAGGCACAATTGCAACCTCAGAACAGGGCAAGGACCGCATTGCCAATGGCTTTGAAGGTGACCGTACCGATGAACTTTCATGTGCCTGGTTCCTTCCAGCCTGGAGCTGGGGATATTTTCAGGATCTTGCAGTTTGCCATCCGCTGTTGCGAAAGGGAGGTCGCTGACATTCTCCACTCAAAAAGAGCGAACTATATTTAATTCTCTCTGACCAGAGATGAGCAGACAGAGCAAGCATGCAGCTTTGCTAGGGCTTCCCCATGGTTCAGGGTGCCAGAGACAACATGCACATTGCTCTGCGGGAGCCACATGTCAACTCTGCATTATTCCGCAACCAAAGGGATTCTACTACCTCTCTGCCCAGATGGTGGGCCAAATTTTGTTCTCATCCCGACGGCAGGTTTTGTGGCAGGGTCTGGGTGGAGAATCGGGGCAGAATTGTGGCTACAAGAGCAGGTCAGAGGCTAGGAATCCTGAGGCGAGTAACTCATCTCCTGACTCCCCATAGCCTGTCCACCATCTACAAGGCATACGTCAGGAGTGTGATGGAATACTCTTCACTTGCCTGGATGGGTGCAGCTCCAACAACACTCAAGAATAAAAGCAAAATACTGCGGATGCTGGAAATCTGAAATAAAAACAAGAAATGCTGGAACCACTCAGCTCGACACCATCCTGGACAAAGCAGCCCGCTTGATTGGCACCCTATCTACAAACATTCACTCCCTCCACCACCGACGCACAGTGGCAGCAGTGTGTACCATCTACAAGATGCACTGCAGCAATGCACCAAGGCTCCTTAGACAGCACCTTCCAAACCCGCGACCTCTACCAACTAGAAGGACAAGGACAGCAAATATATGGGAACATCACCACCTGCAAGTTCCCCTCCAAGTCACACACCATCCTGATTTGGAACTATATCGCCGTTCCTTCACTGTCGCTGGGTCAAAATCCTGGAACTCCCTTCCTAACAGCACTGTGGGTATACCTACCCCAAATGGACTGCAGCACTTCAAGAAGGCAGATCACCACCACCTTCTCAAGGGCAATTAGGGATGGGCAATAAATGCTGGCTTGGTCAGTGACGCCTACATCCCATGAATGAATTTTTAAAAAAATCACCCCGCACGGAACCCGATGCTGATGACAACCTTCCCGCCCAGGGACCAAATAAGGGCCTCTTCCTGCCACCGCTGGAATCATACCAGCGTCGGGGGTGGGTGGGGGGGGGTTGTTGGGAGGCCTCCACCACACAGGGAGGATGCCTTGAAAAACGAGGCACCCTCCCTGTGGGCTTGCAGGAGGGGTTCCTCCTTTGTGGGCAATTTGTGGCCCATGGATGACCCACACCAAGAATAACTGTACACCCTGGGAAACCCCTCCCCCAGGACCGAACGCCCACCCCAATCCCCTCTTGCCAAGGCCTACCGGACTGGCCCCGGCGACCCTGCCTCACCTACCTCTTCTCCGGGGTTCCACTGCTGGTACTGGGTCCGAGGTCTCTGCAATACCGGCAGTGGCCACTGCTCCCAACGACCCTGCAGTATTCAGCAGAACAGATGTCAAACTTCATGGCGGTCAGCTGTACACTGCTCAACAGTATCAATTTGAGGGGATAGCCCTTGCCACCAGCTATACAGCAACCAGCTGAGGAGGAGGAGGAGGAGGAGGAGGAGGAGGAAGAGGAAGAAGAAGTGGAGGAAGAGGAAGGGAGGAGACAATCTTTCTGCCCAGGCTGTCCATGAGGAACTCATTCAAGTGCTATACCAGTAACTCAAATCATTATCATCAACAGTCCCAAATCTTACCATTTTTCTGTCAATGGCCATAACAACGTCCCCTTGGCCACAATGCAAAAATAAAATCCATCACAAAATAAACATTTCAAATCAAATTTATAAATGAAATCTTGCCATATTGCATACAAATGTCAACCAATTCCACCTTCTCCATTCACTTACTTCCATGTGCCTTTACCTGTCTTAATGTTCCTACATAGTTCTACCCCAGTGGCTGCAGTATGGCTGGTGGAAAGCTGCTGACTTTCAGAAGAGGAAACTGTAGATGGCCTTCGAGGACAACCTCAAGCAGCTTTGGCCCTCTGGCTGTGGACTGCAGCATCTTGGCATGTGCAGAAGCAATGTGGGCTGACTGACTGGCTGTCAGGCAATAGCAGGGCATTGGCAGAGTGGCAGGGCTGGGAGGGCAAATGCTTTCACCCTGAGAGAGGATAGCAGATTTATGCTTCATGTAGCCACTGCCACTCCCTGGGGTGACTCTTCAACATTGCTCCTAATCTGTTGGAGGACTGCTTTCTGGACTGCTGTGACAGACTGCAAGCCCCTTTGAACACTAATCTACAGCCATGATGGCAGCAGTCTGAGTTTGCATGAGAGCATTCTGAAATTTCATTGCAGCACTCAGATGTTGGGTGGCTGCAGCTTTTGTTGCAATGGAAACTGCAACATTGGCCATCGGACACTGCATCATGGTTGGGTCCGCAAGTGTGCAAATGGAGTTGGCTACCACTTTCCTGTTGGAATGGATGGACACCAAGCTCCGTGCAAAGTCCTGTGCCAAGTTGATGCTGGACTGCTCCATGATCCTTGATTTTGAATGCCAGCTATCTGGCAGGCTTTTCAGTGCACCAAACATTTTGTTGTGCATAATCATCAGAATTCTTCTGTAGGCTGCCCATCAAAGTCTTTATCTGAATCCTCTACAGTGAAAGCCATGTGCGTCCTCACCCTTTGGTGAGCTGGCACTAGTACTGTTCTTGCCCCCTGCTCTGGCTGCAGTCCAGTCATGCTTGGTGTCTCACCACATGCAGATACTACCTCTAATGAATCCTCTAAGATATGCACAGTGTTAATATCTGAGCTGGTAGCTGCGATTGTGAAAATGAGTGATGGTGCTGTGTCTCCATCATCGTTCTTTTCTTGGTTAACCACTCATGTGAGGTCATTGACTTCCTGTGGCACTGCATCCAGGTGCTCAGATTTTGACTCCTGGCATTGACCTCCATGGCTATATGCTCCCACTGTCTTTTGGACAAGTGCATGATGCGTCCTTCCTCCCTGCGGACACAGAACATCTGTCCTCTTTTCCACCTTCTCCAACAAAACGTCCAGTGCAGTGTCTGAAAACCTTGGAGGCCCTCTCCTCCTTGCTGTGCCACTCCCCATTCTTTCCCAGGTCAGATTATCTTCAACCACGACTCCTAGAACCTGCTCCAGGCACAATACATCTATCCTTTAAGAGGTGCAGGCTAGTTTTAAGTGGTGCTAGCCAATAATGATATATCACCCCTGATGATTCGTCCAACCTTGCAGTTAGCACTGGCTGGACCTAGTGGTCATTCAAATGAGCAGGCAGCATGAAGCTGGCATGTTGCCTGCGTTGCAATCAACAGGCACAGGGTTCATCGCAGCATAGTGATCCCTGCACCTATTTTCAGGGATTGTCCAATTTAGCCTCCAGTCTTTTTTTTAACGATCCCTAACAAAATTTGGAGGAGGTGGAATGTTACTTCATTTGTATACTATGTTATTCACATTACTTAACCTTCTACCAAAGCCTCTCCGAGAAAGGATGAGCAAATGTGCATTTTTAAGAAATTATAACCTCAAGGTCAGAATTATTTATAAAGAAAGAAATGAAAAATCTTCAGGCCCAAAGCACTTCCTAGCCAATGATATTTTTAAAAAATTGTAGCCACTGTTGTAATGTGGGCAAACATGACAACTAGTTTGTACACAGCAAGTTTGTACAAAGTAATTAAAGAACGATTAGTAACCTGATACCTCTAGAATGATTGATAAACTTTTGTTTATAAACATTTCGAAAATTTCTATTTGCTAAAAGCCATCAATAAAAAGTGATTGACTGAACCACCTCGACTTCTCCAGCAGACTTTAATTTCCCATCTGCCTCAACATGGCATCTCCAACTCCATTAGCTGACCTTTTGCCATTTCCCATGTTAACAAAGATATATAAAATAAACTCATCATCAGTGTGTCATCCCACCTGACTCTGGGTAAGTACAAAGAATTACAGGGCCAAACTAATTGATGCTGTGTAACCAAAGTAACATTCATAAAGTATTTTACACAATTGAGAAAAGAACTTAATGGCTAAATTAGGGCGGCTGTTTGCAGGCGTCGGGGGGGGCTGGAGAATCACGTCTGAAGTGCCTGGAAATCCAGCGCCGTGAAGTTGGTTCCAGATTTAGTCAGCGGAGGGAAAGCATCAAGGTGGTCTTGCCGCCTCAACACGACGGGAATGCAATTTAAATTGCTGAACACTTACTTTTAATACATTAGCATCTAATTCATCGCAATTCAATGGGGAGCTTTGAATTAAGTGGACGATGGGTGTACCTCATGTGCCTTCAGATTCTCGACTGATGAAAGTTGGTGGTACCGAGGCGAGGACTCAGTGCCACGACGGGTAGGTAGCTATGACCAGCACTGCATAGGGGAAAGAAGGGAGCAGAGCCCACATTGTCAAGGAGGGACGGGGTCTCAGGTACTCTGCAAGGGTAGGAGTGCTGGCTAAGCAGGGTCTTGAGTGGAGGATGCTCGGATTTGGATGGCTGTATTGGTTCTCCAAACTGTTAGGTGAGATAGTTGGCTGCACATACTGCTGGATGAGAGGGTCGGCTATCAGCAAGGGTGGGCACTGAGGGCCATCAGGTAGTCTGGTGGGGGAAGTAGAAAAGCACAGCTGCCTAGGCAGGGTCGTCTCTGCATCAACGGACTCTGGAGGCCCACTGATCACCTGGAATAGGTCTCATTCACCCTGTCTTTTGGACCCCCATGGTGTGATGTGGTGGCTCCAACAGAGCAAGGGCCAGGGAGCAGCTGTGCCTGCCCGTGACTCTCCATGAGGAGAGCAGCAGCAGCTGGCGATGTCAAGAAGGGCCCACCTGCGCCAGAGAGTGTACCAGACTCGACTCAGCTACCTCCAAATGTCCAAGCACCATTGTCAGTGAAGACTATGGCTCTCCAGGTAGGCCGTCACCAACCTACGCGCCCTGCTGCAGGACAAGTTGTGACCTATGGAATTTGGTGATCACCCTGTGCCTGTGTCCCTGAAGATCACAGTGGCACTATAAACCTTTACGCATCTGGCTCATTCCAAGAATCCACCTGGACATATGTGGGGTCTCCCAGGCAGCAGCCCACTGCTGCATCAAGTAGGTGGCCAATGCCCTGTTCAAGAGGGCCGATGACTGTGTGCGCTTACTGGACCAACCCTGACAGTCAGGCCGAGAGGGCAATCAGATTCAGGGCCTTTGCTGGATTCTCCTGGGTGCAAGGTGTGATAGATTGCACACATGTGGCCATCGAGGCTCCAATGGACCAGCCAGCTGCCTTTATCAACAGGAAGGGCTTTTATTCAATCAACATGCAACTGTTCTACGACCACCGAAAGCATTTCCTGCAGGTGTGTGCACGCTTCCCAGGAAGCAGCCATGACACCTACATATTTCAACAGTCCCATGTGCATGTGCTGCTGGCACTGTACTTAAAGCACTGCCAGCCCTGCTTGCATTTCTGCCTTGAACTGATTTGCTGCTTGCTCTTCACTACTCAGACTGGTGTTGCAGTGACTCTGGACCCCGCAGGAAGGCTGAGGCAATACACAGGGTGGCCCCACGGATTAGTGATGTCTCCCTCCAGATTCTTCTCCAGGCTACAAGGGAATGGTGGGGGTCCTCTTGCCTAGTGATGGCAAGAAGAGGTCATCACGCCTGAGCAAGTAAGCCTGGATGGAGATAGCAGACGGGAGATCGCCCCCCAGACATGGGTCAACAACCTCCTTCGTTCTGCTAAGGTCACTGCTCCATAACTGTTTCCTTTTTAGGGATTGCAGGTAGCTACACAGGAGGATGCAGGACATGGGGAGGGAGGCACCACACCTCCACTGGCAGAGGGGAGGATTAGGCCTCATCTGACAGATGCATGACTCACAACCCACCCCCATTAATTCCCCTGAGAGCAAACAGGAGCATGAGCTATAGTGATACCTCAGTAGGGGACGAGGGACTGACACCAGCACAACTGTCATGTTCTGGGTACTGCCTGTGCGGAGTTTGCAAGTTCTCCCTGTGACCGTGTGGGTTTCTGCCGGCTGCTCTGGTTTCCTCCCACAGCCAAAGACATGTAGGCTGATAGGTAAACTGGCCATTGTAAATTGCCCCTAGTGTAGGTAGGTGGTAGGAGAATGATGGGGATGTGGTAGGGAATATGGGATTAATGTAGGATTAGTATAAATGGGTGGTTGTTGGTCGGCACAGACTCAGTGGGCCAAAGGGCCTGTTTCAGTGCTGTATCTCTAAATAAATAAAAAATATAGTAATAACAACATTTTGCAATAACAAATTTGATTGGACTTGAAAAGAAAAAAATCCATTGCATATTGCTGCAAAAATGTAATCAATTCAAATTTTGTACCAAAACCGAAGATGTTGCCCATTGCTTCTGTGTACCAATTAACAGTGGGGCCCAGCTTACATTTTTAGTAGTGGGACTGGTCTATACTTGCAGTATGTAATCTAGTTCAAACATAGTTCAGTGCCACTAGAATTAAAGTTGCTGCTAATGATGCTACAACACCCAGCCATCTTGGAAGATACATGTTTTGAGACATTTTGTCAGGTTGTTTCCTACCAGTATTTTTATAGCTCTAATATTTTAATATTTGTCATCAATGAGGATATATGCTGTTATGATCAATGCATTAAGTTATTCACTTTTATATAATTCCCAAACAAATTTTGCGACCAAAAAACCCTTGTACATTAAGCTAGCACATTTTATTTATCAGTCAAATATATTAAAAAATCCCAGTCTTTCCTGTGCTGCAAGGAGGAAGCCATTTCTTCCTGTGCTTTGTCACTTCTTTTCAACAGCACAGAGGACATAATATATAAGATAAGAAATTAGAGCACTGATGCCAAGTAAGTGGATAAATTAACATTGTACCGAAACTGATGCAAAATAGTATAAAATCAGGACTAGTGTTAAAGATTGTGGTTTATTATATTTTATGTGTATATGTACATTATGTATTTTTATCATGGTTTACAGTAAAATACTGTTGAAAAATGTATATAATGAATTACTTAAATTACTGATTCATGCTGTAAGTAATGCAATGGTTCTGCCACTTCTAGGAATGAGATTTTAGATCTTTTATGGTATGATTTAAACAGTTTTGTTTAGAAGTCTTCTCAAAATTAGTCAGAGTTAGAATATGAGAATTTTTTAAAAGTAAATAAACAATAACTCAAATTTGCTTTTGAGGCATTTGTTCTAGCAGATGGCCTTCTTCAGATTTAAGATGCTTTACAGATGGGATTCGCAGAAGCCTGCTCTGCCACAGCTACCTCTGTAGGTTGATAGATGGGTATAAATCTCAACAATCCTTTCTTGACAACCAATTTATAGAATCTGATCTGGTTAAAGACATGTCTTTCATACTCGAGCCACAGGAAATAGGCTTTTTTTTTTACAGTCTTGTTATATTCCGTTAAGATGCCCCTCTTAATGAAATAGGCTTTAATTACACTTTTGTTCCATTTCTCTGTGACCCCTTTAAATGTACATCTGTGAACAGACCCTAGTTTCTCCCCCCACATGAATTCATTAGCAGCCCTGATGGTTCTTAGTCTGACTGACATCTTTATTACTAAATCCAAGTGTATAAAATCACCTTGTCACAGTGTCATCATAAAAAAAAAAGTGAAGGTGGTTACCGTGGAGTATCTGAAACGGGACCTGGGACAATCAGTGTATAAAGACGGTTTCTTAATGGCAGTAAAATCAAATGTGCCAACAACTCCACGACTCCCCGCTGCTAGCTGACAGCATGGTGCAAGATGCTAGGGCTAAACATTCAGTTAAACAGTGATTGTGTTGAAATGCCACTCTATGCTTAGCACAAAAACTGAACAGGTGTAGAGCGTGGCTTTTTTTTTTGCAAACTGCTGGAGTATCACAGTGAAAACACATCCTGTGCATTTTATTTCAGAGGTAAGTGGAAGTGTAAATGAAACTCCACACCAAACTGTGCAGTAAGTTGTGTGCGCATGTATTGAAATCTACTGCATAACTGCAGTCAATTTTAGGAATTTTTTTTTTTTTAAATTGCTAGAAAAGATCTATTTGAATCGAATGGGAATGTATTTCGTGGGGAATTGCTTTTATTTAGGGGCCATTTTCCCAAGCCCCAGTTGATTGCCAGTGATCTCTGTTTAATGAAGACAACTGGATATATGAGACAATTTCATTTTTATTAGTATATCCCTTTGAATAGATTTCAACCCAGTTATAACATCTATGTTTGTACAGCTTTTAGCACAAGAAACAAATGACAGAGGAAATGAGGTTAAAATATCAGTACTAATGTAAAGGTATATTTTCCTGTTTTTTTTTGCTGACATGGATTTGAAGGTTAATGGCTGTGTTGCTAAATAAGCCTAGTGTCATGGCCGGATTTTCTTTGAACATGCTACTGTTGAACATCAGCATAGCTGTTAACTCTGCCTTCTCATATAAGTTATTTTCCCTTTTCTTTGTGCTTAACTCTTTATCTCCCCCAGTCTTCCTTCCCTCTCATAAGACACTTTTAAGACCCAAGCTTAGTGCAAACTAATCCCTGTTTCCTGGTTGACCAAGACCTCTCTTCTGCTCTGTTGAACCTTGCTTATACAACATAACCAGGAAGGTGTTCCAAAACTGGAAAACATGCAAGGTACCCAACCCTCTTATGGCTTTTACTTGTGGAAGTGATAGTAAATCTGGATGGCTGGGGGCTGCTTTTGAATCATCAATGGCACTGATGAGCTGTAGTACAACATGACACAATCCTATGAGGGTGTAGGCATATGGAGCAACGTCATTAGTAACCAATATTGTTGAAAGTTTTTATTTGCATTTCTTCATTTGGTTGCAGAACTGAAGGGGGCAAAGAAAGTCTTTGAATAGTAATTTCCTACGCACAGTTGGTTCTTTGAAATTATTTGGAAAACTAGGTAGGAGGTTAGATTTATTTCCTCTGGGCCCCTCTCTACTCATTGCTGAGATTTTGAAACCATGACCAATGCTCTTTACTATCAAAAGGTTAGATTCCATTTTCATCAAGTTTAGGAAAAGAAAAACAAGCTGAGAGATTCTTGCCATATGAAAGGCAAATAAAGCGCTGAATGAATGCACAGGGAAAGTGAAATTAGCCTGTTTTCTAACTGGATTTTAAGATGCCCTTGATGTCGGGAATCGTGGTGGGGGTCCTGAAGATGGCCCTGGATGAGGCCCGTCACGGACCCCCACGCCAGCAGGGCCCGGCCTGATCCTCCTGGCGGCAGCGAGGCACTGTGGCGCCCCCGCCGCAGCTGGATGATGGAACCCAAATTAGAATATGTAGATGGACACTTAGCATTCATTAATATGCAGGCCGCTGTGATTCTGGCAGCAGGTTAGGATCTTCATTCGGACATGCGGCACACAAGTGCCTTCACTTTCACGCCCCTGAAAAGCCGGCAGCATCGAGGCGTCAGTCCTCGGAGCCTGTGAAGGTGGGTGCGGGACTGCAATGTGTAGGGTTTCAACTCGGCATTCTTGAAGGGAGGTACTGTTTGCCCTTCTTTTGTAAAGGGGGCAACTCTGCGCCCGCTAACTTTGGCGGGTGGGGTGGGGAGGGAGCTGACCCTGCAATTGGCCAATGCTGTTTTGCGGGGTGGGGGGGGGGGGGACAATGGCAGTCCATGACCCCTTTGTGTGGGGTGGGCACCAAAATTGGTAGCAGGTTTAAGGTCATGTTGCCGGTGGTCCGATCTAGGCAAGGTCAATAATATGACTGTACTCATGCTGCCCTGCTCTTATTCAAAACTAAGACTAGCAATGTCATGGCATATGGTATAGGTGATGCCGGAACGCCGCTGAAGCACCAATTTACACCACTCTCTGCCCTGATAGGTGCTATTGACCTACTGAAGGAACCAAGTTCACCTGCAGCATACAGATGGGGCTGGTCCATCCTGTCTATCTTGATCCAAGTGCTATGAGGAGCCATATCCGCCGGAGGTGGAACCAGGAGGTAGGCACAGCCATGTGGAAGCTCATGGATGCGAGCAGCAGCAACCACCAAGGTGATTTGGAGGCCAGAGAAGACAGCGGGTCTACAAGCCCCGCATGACATACCTGCAGATGTCAGAGGCCAGTGCCAGAGGCGACTGCGGATGTACAGAGAGGTGGTGACACATCTATATGCACTGCTGAATGATGACTTGTAGCCGATGGCCTTCGCTGGACACCCTATGTCTGTGACAGCAGCTCTTAAATTCTACAGCTCTGCATCATTCCAAGGACCCACTGGCGACCTGTGTGGAGTTTCACAGTCAGCAGTACACCGATGTATCAGGCAGGTCACCAATGCCTTGTACAGGAGGGCCAGTGACTATGTTCGCTTCAGGAAGGACCCTGAAAGTCAGCACCAGAAGGCCCTCGGATTTGGGACCATTGCGGGATTTCCACAGGTGCAAGGGGTCATCGACTGCACGCATGTGGCCATCAAGGCTCCAGCCAGACAACCAGCCACATTCCTGAATAGAAAGAGCTTCTACTCACTCAACGTGAAGCTAGTCTGTGACCACAGGAAGCGTATCATGCAAGTGAGTGCCCGCTTTCCAGGCAGCTACCATGACTCATTGATCCTACGCCATTCTCAGGTGTCTATGCTCGTCACGGCACTAGCTCAGATCCAGGGGTGGATTCTAGGGGACAAGGGCTACCCCTTGCAGACATGGCTTCTGACGCTGGTGGGAAACCCCATCAGCGATGCAGAGGAGAGATACAATGCCTGCCACGTCTTGACACGAGCTACCATTGAGCAGGCCATCGGCAGGCTGAAGATGCGCTTCCGCTTCTTGGATAGATCAGGTGGGCTCTACAGTACTTACCAGAAAGTGTTGTGCGCATCATACAGCATTGCTGTATGCTATGCTTTGCACATCTTTGCCATACAGAGGGGGGAGGCCTTGCAGGATGATGAGAGATGGGAGCAGGCGACATCCTCAGACAATGAGGACACAGAGGAGGTGCAGCAGCACATGCACATAGGAGGATGAAGAGCATCAATGCAGCGCAGAGATGGTGAGCAGAGAGCAAAGGATGCACAACAACACCTTATTGCTGAGTGCTTCCACTATGCCTGAGGTGCAGAATACACCCCCCACGTCACACATCACCATGCTTCTTCTGGTAGGCAGTCTTCTGCATCTGTGACATCTGTATCTCCACCATTACTGGCAGCCCATGACTAAGCCATTGCCCATGTACTGCATCGTGCAGTGCCACATCACACATACTGGCATGGCAATGATATTATTACGTACATTGGCATTTCTGTCAGGTCAATGATGTAATTGGAGAACACAGTTGGCACGTGCTGGCACGCATTATTCATACAGTAAAAAGGAGACACATGTTAGAAAAGCACATTTAGTGAGAAGGAATTAATGCATAGGTGTGTCACCCGTGATAACCCATATGTGTCATGGTGTCTTTTTTAAATGTTTGCGGGTGCTCCTTCACAGTGCAACCTCTGCACTAGCAGCTTGAATGGAAGCAGGCTGCTGATCAGGACGCCCTTTGGCATTGGATGACTTGGGCGGTTGTTCCTGCGGCGCACAAGGCCTGGAGGGCCCTGGCTGCCTGAGGGCCTCCTGCACCAGTGCAGGGCTGTGCTTAGACATCGTGGCTGCTGGCGTTGGACTCACCGGCAGAGGGGCTGAGGAGCTGGTGTCCACATTGGAATCACCCTGAGGAGGGACCCCAGTTATGGAGCGCTGGCTTGCCTCCTCCCTCTCAAGGCTCATAGGAACCTCGCTACTCTCCTGAGAATGACCAATAACAGAGATACTCTCCAGGACTCTCGTCCCTCTCTCACCTATCCCTGCTGCATTCAACTCATGGCTGAAGTGAGGGTTTGCAGGTCTGCGCACATCTGTGGAATGTGGCTCTCCAAGAGGGTTGCCATCCTCTCCATGGAAGATGCCATAGACTCATATGCCTGGGACATGGCAGCTGTCATGGCCTGGATGGACTCCCCCATCATCCGTTCTAGGCTGCGCATGGCCTATGTCATCTCTGCTAGATGTTGCCTTACCTCTCCTTGCATCTCCAGCATGCCCTGTGCTGTTGACACCAGAGGATCATCATCAGTCTGGGGCTCAGCATGGGCCTGGCCACCCTTAGTTCTCCGACTGTCAGAGGCGTTGCCGTTCTCAGCCTCAGCCAGCTGCTTGGGCGTGTGTGTGGTGCTCTCACCAGCTTATGACCCAGATTCTAAAGCCGAACAGGTTCCCATCGCAGTGAGTGTATCTGCTCTGGTGAAAGGTGCGGGAGCATCATGGGACGCTGCATCCTCTGAGGTTGTCTCTTCCTCAGAGGTGCTGGATCTCTCCAGGGCCTCCATTGCCAACTCTGAGCGTCGCCCTGCAAGATACAATGTAAAGAGCACAGTTTTAGGTTTAATGGTGTACATGTCATGAATATGACAGCATTGTCACCACAAATGAAGTGTTTCAAGTAATCAATGTGTTTGTCAAAGAGATGTATGTTCACTCGGGACCCCAAGCTCCACTTCTGAAACGCGCGTCCTCCCTGGCTGCCACCTAGCTCGAGGGCCTGCTCCTCAGCCTGTGAAAGTTGTCGTATGTCTGGCACCCCTCTGCCAGCCCTCTTCACCTGGAAGAACAAGGATGCAGATATTGAACGTTGACAAACAACAACATAACGCACATCACAACAGGGGCGCTAAAACAAAGGTGGCAATCTGTGCATAATACGAACTCAGCCTGTCATGTAGGTGCCATGCTCTGGGGTGCAAACATGCAGCCACTCATGTGGCATCAATCCTCCCTGCCCAATCTCTCTGCCTTTAACATGGCAGTGGCACCCATGTGCCACTCTGTGTGGCAACACCCAGGTCAAACAGAGCCGTACAAAAATTGCCATTTACCTTTGCCTAGCACATGAGATTGTTCATCCTCTTGCGGCATTGGGCCCAGTTCCAGTGGGTGGCCTCCTCTGCAATCTATGTCCAGGCTTGCTTGGTCAAGCAGGAGAACCTCTCCTTACCATCACTGGGGAAAAGGACCTCCTGCATTGCCCGTGCAGCTTGGAGGAGAGTGAGCAGGGAGGCAGCGCTGTTCCGTGGGACCACCCTTCCTTGCACCTCTGCTGTCTCCGGTGCCTTGCAGGGGTACTTGTTTGGCATCTGTGGTTGAATAACTTCAGTGCTGGCTGGTCTGCTCAAGCAGCAATATTTTTAAAGTGATTCCGAATGAATGTAAGGCTGGCTGCCATTTAAACATGGCGCCAGCACTTGGTGACTTGTCAGCTGACGCTGCTTATGGCGTCGTCCAGCCCGCCTCCTCCACTTGATTGAGGGCGGCAGCCCGACCCAGGCGTGCTAGTGTGCTAGTGAGCTGCCGCGCTAAGGATCGCAGCGGCTCCGCAGGGCGGGCCGCCATTTTTTTTCACCTGCCAGTCATAAAATTCAGCCCCTTGATTTTCTTAATATGCAGTAAAGTCTTGATTTACCCTCCACTGCTTTTTTAAAGAAAGAAGCAAATGGAAGTTGCATTTATAGAAATGGTGACATTTCTAGTTTATGTAATTGAACATGACTGCACTCTGAACTGGCAGGTACCATTGATAAAGACTTGTGAACTTTACTGTAAGTGATGGGTAACAGGTCGACCACTTGATATCTTTCCATCAACTGTAGGACGTTGCATAATTGAGATACAACTAAAATTGAGTAGGAGGACCAGTCAGTGAACAGGAAAGACTCTGCCAAGAGTCAAAATATTCTATAAACAATGGAATTTTACAACAGTCACTTAATCAAATTGGGTTGGTTTATGGTTGTTCTTGTGGGGAAGTGGAATGGAAATGTTTTAAGCTATGTTTAAATTTGTTCTTTTTAGTCTGCTCATTTAAGGTTTGTGCTGCAGTATCACAAACCTTTTATACAGTTAACATATTAATATGGGTAATACTTGTTTGTATCACTGAGTTGTTTAATCAGAAATGAAATTAACACCATGATAGCAGTTAGGAGTCCATCATTAAAACATGTTTTAAGAATTGTTCTTCTCTGGCATGCTGCATGATTTAACAGCAAATATACAGACTGCTGTCAAGGACTAATGTTACAGAACATTAAGGCAAAATATAAGCACAAAAAAACTTAAAGACTCTGTGTACTATTTTTAACATTTGGAAAGAAATAAAATTAAACTTGAAATCTAAAAATGGATTGAAGAAATGATTGTTCTCACAGAATTGCATCCATTTCCAATGCACAGAATATACATCATAGATCTTCAACTGGCACAGATTGGAGAATTCTTGTCTTGTCCTTTCTGCAAGATTCCTTCAGTCTGCACTTGACCCTTTTTAATTTATCCCTTTCAGACAATGTGTTCAGCTCCATTATAGCAAATGTAGTTTGCTTTATTGTTATATTTCAATAGGCACTTTCTTGCCAGGAGAGTAAAGGACTGCAGTATGCTATTAAGAGGATTGCATGACATAATGTCAAACTCTGATGAGTAGTTGCAGTGTCAAGCTCCTAGTTTTCCTCTTAACTCTTCTTGCTATAATATCTGTAGTTTGCCACTTTTAACACTCTGAATTCCAACAGATCCTTTGCACCTACCCAATGATGTTTGTTAATAGAATATTCTATTTTCTGTATTGTAGTAATTCACAAACTATGTGGAAGTAATGTTTTAAAATTTCTATACACAATTTAAAAAGAAAATAAGTACATTTCTAGAACAGCACACCCCATTTTGTTCCCCATTCTGACCGTCTGACACTCATTTCGTCTATGCTCAGGATTTTAATCCTAACCTATGGAAATCTCAATTACAGCTGTAAAATGCTGTGTTGCCAGAATAAAAAGTGTTCTCTCCTCACCACTATGCCTTAATGCAATGATGATATGTTTGCTCTGGCAGTTGACAAGCCATTGTATCATTTAGATTCCATAATGACACCTTGTCACACTGAAATGGTCATGTTTTCCCAAATCATACGTTACAGTGTTGATTCCTGACATACTATATCATCTAGATGTGCTTTTCCCCCCCCCGTTCCAAGTTGAATGCAGTTTGGTACCATTTTCCTATTGACTGATCCATATTTTGGCACCTTGTGTGGAGAGTACAATTAGTTCAGGCAGAAAAGTGAATTACAGTGTGTTCTTCAAAGCAGAAACGTTAACATTGTAACTGGATTCTTTCACTGGAGCACAAAAGAATTACAGTGATTACTTTCAGAACTGCTAATCTAAATTCAGAGAAGGTTGCTCCCTCCGTTTGCAGAATCTTTTCAGAGCAAGAAAAAAAATTGCATTTGAATGAGATGGAAAACGAAATTGATTCAGAAGAATGCTTCAAATAACATTGAGTTCAGATAAAATAACTTTATAGTTGTAAGTTGCCAGAAGCCCGAAGTGTGGTTGATTCTCAGATGAAAAGCAGTGCTTTTCAATATCTATTGTAAACATCACTATTTTGAAAATACTTTGCGCAGAGACTACATTTTAAAATATATTTTTAAAATATATCAAGTATTGTGTTGAAGCTAATTACTATCCTGTATCCAGGAAGGATCAGTTAGGAAACCACATGATTCTAAAAGGGTGCATTATTGTCTAGAGTTTGTAGTTTGCAAGCAGGAAATTCCTGCATGGTAAGCAATGCTTATTGGTCTGTATATTTTTGGGAGGATCAAAAATGGAGGCAGCCATGTCAGTTTGCTGTAATTTTCACAATAGAAATTATGTTGAACAATTTGAAGATACAGTTTAAATATGTATAAAGTGCCATATTGTCAACATTGTTTACATGCAGGAATTTTTGATTAGTAAGCTTAGAAATTTTCAACGAGTTTTCTGTCATGTCATTTAAGGGGGCCATTCAGTTTAGCAAGTGCTGAGGCCATATGTTGACGACCACATTGATTTGCCTTTATATGGGTTCGATATAAAGAAAAAGGGAGAACTTTTTCTTCCATTTGTCTGCCTCATTATGGATGACTTGCTGCCTTGGAAGGTGTCATAGTCGGCGTCATAGGGTTCTGGGTAACCATAGGAGATTACTGAAGTGCAATGAGCTGAGTGATGCCATTTTCTCTTCTTCATAGTCCAACAAAGAAGTCACAAAACTCACTCAACTGAGGCAAGAGTATTCAAGTCCAAGCACTGACCATCACTTCAGCTAATGAGCTGCCGATCAAAGGGCAAATGCTCTATTGCTTGAGCTTGTAGACTGTCCTCCAAATATGAACTGCTACCGTCACAAACTTTTGTTCTTATTGCTGCAATATTGATAAGGGACATAGAATTCAAGCCTCTTACAGAACCTGCAATGCAGTATGTGTGTTAAAATCTTTAGAATTTCGAATTTTTAAGTGAATAATGGGAAATATGGAAAGTTTCAGGTGGCAGTGGTTAGATAATGTGTTAAATCTACTCAATAGAGTATAAGTACAACCAACAAGGGACATAAGGTTTTAAAAAACTTGTTTTACTTGTTTTGTTTTAGTTTTGTTCTAGTCTCTGTTTCTTTCACTATATTGTTTTGAGATCATCTGAAAATGTATTTAACATAGTTGGAGACAGAATGGGTCTACTACCTGGAGGTAAATACATTCTCATAGCAAGTATAAGCATGGGGGGAAACACAGCAATGGAAGAAAATAACTGATAACACTAATACTGACATCTTGCTCTTACTTAACTGAATGCAAGTAAGGTAGAAGTAAGGCTAGAAATACACAAATCTTTTTCTGATTGGAATGTTTCCTGTCATATATCTTGCAATTAGTTAATTGCATTTGTTCATTCATATAATTCTAGGGTTGTAAAGTTTTTTTTGAATTTGCCATCAACAGGTTATCAGCTCTCTCTTGTCTTTTTCTACCTAATAGTGCGTTATACATTTCTCTTTGTTCATATAGAAAGGTGTTAAAGTGCCAAGCAGGTAACTGCTCTTTCTGCCCAGCTCTGTGTGCTATCAAAGGGACATTCTTTACCAGACTGCATGAGTCAAGGACCTTGCCTGCAACAAATTTTCCTTGCAGCCAGTGCTGTTAATGAGAGCAGTAATTAATTGATATCTCTCCCATCCCTTGACTACCACTCGGGGCAAAGAGTGGGGATTAAATTTTTCCCAAGTCAACATTAGAGAGAGCTGAATGTGCATTGACTTACAACAGCCCTGTGAATTCCTCTAATTTAGAGTACTTACTCTTCCACTTATTACATTGTAATTACTGCTCTCCAATACATTATGTTCACAGACTTCAGTTGGAAATTATTAGTGCACTCTCCCTCTCTCCCCTTGAAATTCCATGGCACTATTAATGTGGGACTGGAACATGCGCAACTATCTATAAATTCAGTTGTCAGGTGCTGGTTTTTATTCTGGTCTGCAGTTGAATTTAAAATTAGAGGCACTAAAATTCACATTAACAGCAAGAGCAATGGAATTCTAAAAACTATATTTAACAAAGAAAACCTTTTCTGTCAGTAAAAAGCTATTTGGGAGGTTATGATCTTATCCTTTTGTGGATGAAGAATTGACTTCATTCCATTTTGTGCTGTCAATGCAAAATTTGATGTCACTCTGCACTGAGCGCAGAGATTTGGTTGTGTTTTTCAAATGGGGGTTAATTTGTGTCAATTGAAAAATTATTAAATCAATCTTTGGGGATTTTTGCCATTGTACTTTTTTTGTTACAAGTTTCCTATTAGCATTTTGAGACAACTTGCATTTAAATCTCAAAGTGTTAACTGCAGTAATTGCTTCATGCCTTGCAGTGCCTATTTTTCCCAGAATATCTGTATTTTTAAAATCTTGTCAGTCTATTTAGCAATAAGGTAGAACAGATTATATTCAGATAATACTTATTTTTAACTGTTGCGCAATGACTGCTAGGATTTGTTCCTGAGGTAGAATTTGAATGAGAAATTATCCTGGAGAGGGAAACAATTTTGAGGATGATTTCTTTCCTTTCTCCCTACCCCCTCGTCCTTCTCCTCCACCCCCACCTTTAAGTTTTGTTTACCACCTGTCTCCAGCTTTGATAAACCTCTGTCATGCCCTTATGCTGATTATGTTCGTGTAGAACAACTTGTATTGACTAACGAATGAATGATGCCTGGTCCCTTGCCTATCAGAAAGCCCCTAAAGAATGTTGTTTTTAATTCAATGCTTTTCACAGGCTTCTCTGCAGAATGTCAGCCAAGGATCGACACATTGATTCGAGCTGCTCATCATACATTAAGACAGAGCCGTCCAGCCCTGCCTCGCTGACAGATAGTATCAATCACCACAGTCCAGGTGGCTCGTCGGACGCCAGTGGGAGCTACAGCTCCACTATGAATGGACACCAGAATGGCCTGGACTCTCCCCCCCTCTACACGACAACCAGCTTGGGCAGCAACGGCAGCTCCCGTAAACGGTACGACGACTGTTCGAGCACTATAGCCGAAGACTCTCAAACCAAGTGCGAGTACATGTTGAACTCCATGCCCAAAAGATTGTGTTTGGTCTGCGGTGACATAGCATCGGGATATCATTATGGCGTTGCTTCCTGTGAGGCCTGCAAAGCGTTCTTCAAGCGCACTATACAAGGTAATAATACCTCTTTCCTATTCGACCAAATATTCTTACAAATTTCTTGTAATAAAAGTATAAAAAAGTACACTATTACAACACATATTAGACAAGGGCCCTACTATGTACTCTTAATTTCAACACGAATAAAACAACTTTGCTTTATTCAGTTTCTAATTAGTTAGCTGATCACCCCAAATTAGGGGCAGTTATCAGTTGACAAAATAACAAATCAGTTAGTAAGTTGTCCGAAGAACAAGTACTTTAAAAAAAAATCAAACTCAGTTTAAAAGACTTTCCACAGGCAATGTAAAGAGACCAGCAATTGTTCACAGCAAATAATGTCAAACTGGACATTTCCTTAGGAATACCGGATATATTTACTCCTCTATTACTCCTTTTTGTCATTTCCACTATTTTTAGCAGGATCCAGCTGATTGTTTTCAATTGAATTCATGCTGAAAGAAAAACAACTTAAATATTCGAAACGTTCCTGTATACAGTCACTCCCTCCTGTATTTTTGAAAAAACTGAGATGTTTTTAAAGATAGATATTGACTGGACTTTCTGCATTGGCATTGTTCTTTTACTACTATTTGTACAATAAGGTACAATTATTTAATGTATAACTGAAATTTGGTCAACTTTTTGTAGTTCTTAACAAAAAACGCACACATTATTCTCTTTTGGTTTAAATTCTCAGGTGTCCACTAACTCAGGTATATACTCTCATTTCCAATGAATAAAGATTGAAATTATGATGTAAATACCCTCCTTTTGTGGTGAAACTTGCACAATTTTTTTCTAATTTCCAAAATGAAAATGAGCAGTTAATGGTGTGTACAGTAATTAATGACTAGTTAATGATCCATAAGGTAATTAATGAAGGTGATGAGAGATTAAAATGTGAAAATAATTTTTGCACGAATACTTTTTGAACCATTTTTCTAACAGGTAAGTGCCACTATTAACAATGTTTACCTGCTCCGTTTCTGTGTTCATTTGTATGATTTCTGTACAAGGCATTCATATAAATTATGATGCGATAGAATGATTAAAGGAAAAAAATTCAGTTAGATGGACCAGGGCTGAGGCTTTGAACAATTTATGCATCATCTATAGAATATCAGTTCAATGGCAATCGAGTCATATAATTTTTGTGATGTCTTTTGACGTGAAGTATGACTTCTTATCTGAAATCATGGTTATATTTAAGATGACTGGAACTTTCTATCCCTGCATAACATTCAGAGCTTCACTGAGGACTTGCAGTGCATAGGGTGGCATAATGCACAACACAGAGCCATTGCAACAAAGCTCCTACTCTCCAGTAATACCTGAATCTATTAGATTATTGCATTTGTGGTAGTGCATCACCATTTAATTTCTAAGAGTATCTACAGGTAATTAGGTTAGAATGGAATCAGTATTTGGTCACTAATTTTGTTTGTTGCTCAGCAGTTCCTGTCTCATGCCACATCAATGGCTACTGTGCTTAATGGTACTGGTCTGTTAGCTGCACAATCACTGCCCCATATGCTACATTATGCAGACCAATCGCTGTTTCCATTTATGTGGCTATGAAGACACTTTTACAGCAAGTTACAGATTGCATCTAGCCATAAATGTTTCCACAAATGGACCCCAGTAGGTTTTCCTAATTTTTAATATCCTCAATTAAGCAAATATAGACAAGAGAGGGAGATCATTTTATTCTAAAAGAAAAAATAAAACTTCTGGACCATATGCTCAGTTTTCTGCTAGCAAAGTTAATGATCCTCTCTGTTCTAATAAATATAAATACACTTTTAAGAATGTTATTCTTTCTTTGTACAGGTAAACATTGTTAGGAATTTCAAGCATTAATTTTCTTTCCTGCATTTGGAGATTGCACAATTTTTGTCTTCTGAATACAAGTTGAATTGTAACCTTTACTGTTAAGTATTTGTGTGAAGGGGATGTATATATGGTTAGATTTCTTTCCAAGATCTGTTGTTTTACACAAGGTTTTGCATTGAGTGAGGAGTTTTCAGTATTTAGTCTCTTAGTGTTCCACTAATCTGTTATTTAATGAGGAAGCATCGGCTCAGAGAAGGGTAGTCAATATAAATCAGTGTTTACAAAGTGTGATTAACTCTGAAATATTTCATCAGAGCTGCTGTCCCAGGTGGATGCGGTGCTAATTACAGGGAGTTGCATATGTTTCTAGGGGAATGTGATGGACCCTGAGTACTGCTAACATGTAGTATCAAGGTTACAATTACACTCACTGCCAACCTGCCTTGTCTGCACTAGCAATTTATGCACTCTGTGTGATGACCCTCCTCTCCAGAGGACTATAAACAAAATGCATTTTCATTAAGACACTAATGTATTTAACCACAGAGGGCCAGAGAAGGTTGGGGAGGAGGGGAGGAAGGAGAGCAAAGAGAGGAAGAGTTGGGACTGATTTAAGAAATCAGCAGATATCCAGCACTGTGTTCTTAAAGTAGAATGCTCAATCTAAATTTTTCTGTGATTTTTTTTGTCTTTTTGTTACTGCAGGTAACATTGAGTACAGCTGCCCAGCAACAAATGAATGTGAAATCACAAAGCGTAGACGCAAGTCTTGCCAGGCCTGCCGTTTCATGAAATGCCTAAAAGTAGGCATGCTGAAAGAAGGTAAGATGCATTATGGTGTGCTTTTAATCTCCAAATGTTTCATTAAGCCTTTCCTTCTGCAGACATTAAGAAAAATCTTAAATAAATCTTTTGGTTTTTTTGGTACAATGTAAGTTACAGTATGAATAAATAGTCATATTCCATTGTGGTCTATAATGTTTTGGTAATTTTTATATAACTGAAATGACAGAAGCATGCTAAATCTTAATGCCAATAAATGTGTTGTTTACAAATGTGCACAGGTAAGTTAAATAAAACATGCAGGACAGTTTCATATTTGTTGTATTTTGGCGTATACCCAGCTGACTTTAGAAGTCCTTACAAACTTGTTTCATAACATTCAATGTATTTAAATTGACGTATTTGAGAGTGATGTTTGATGCAGGTGATGTATTGTACATAAAATTCAAAAATATAAATAATTATGGCTGTAATCTACAGTGGATTCAGTGATCTTATCAAACTCTAGTTGATCATTTCAACAGCAGAAATTTATGACTCCTTCCCCACATGTTTGTTTAAGTAAAGAAACAGACTCAATAAAGAAGCACCTAGTCAAACACTGTTCTTCCAATTTCAAGGTAGAGAGTTTGAATTCCAAAGTTCTATTTCAACTTGCTTCTCAGTTCCTAGCAGAATTCACCAGAAAGAAGATTACCCATGAAAACAAGACATTCAATCTTGAGCTTGTGGGGTGGGTAGATTTTGTGATGGGAAGCAAGGGAACTGATGCAGGCTGGGTTCCGTCACCTGAATTGTACCTCTTTACCAACCATTCACAAAGCTATGTTTGATATGGTCATGTAGAAGTGCGACCGCCCCACCTTTCTAAGCATCCGAGAATGCATGGTCTTGAACTGCCAACAAGTGACAGAAAATAGAACATGATGGGAGAAAAAAAAACTTTCAGTAAAAAAATGCATTATTAAAATAAATAGTATGTGGAAATTGGAAGGGTAATGCTTCAATGTTTTATACAGAACTGGTAAACCTGACTCCTCGAAGAGGAGCACTCACTGTACTTTGTAATTAAATGTTAATAGTAATGGCTCTTGAAAGAGAGAGAATCCCCTTTATCACCTTCTGCTAGACTGCATTTTAAAACCACCACAAATCAAATCCACATGACCTACCTTTTCAAATGTGGCCATCTTTCACAGAATAAATAAATAAGAAATTGAGCTAATCCACTTCAGGTACCACATTGAACAGAAGAGATGGGTCATTTTACAACATAATTCAATTTATTAATGTGTCCTGAAATGTTTAATGTCACGAATTTGCAAAACAAAAATGTTGTGATACGCTGACACAGCTAAAGGGACACTGTCATTGTAATGTCATTGTTGTACTGATTTTTTCACCAAGGATCTCTCCATTCTGTCACCAAAAGTGCACTTTTAATGCAGCTAGTACCATTCCAGTCTCAAAAGTATCAATACATGTAAGACTAATTTCAAAACAGTTCTGTGAATTTTGCTTCATAGCAACCATAGTCTAACTACAGTCACCATAAAGCCCATTTTAATATTCAACTTACAATAATTTTCTGTTGATTTTATATACACTTTTTTCAACCTGTAGAAAATATGATGTTAAATGCTGATAACCTACACTCATCAAATCTTTGCAATCACCATTCCTTATCTTCAACCCATCTCTGAATAAAAAAAATCCAACAGTATAATTGGGCGCCTGTCACTTGCACACGTGCTGTCAGTACTGTACCAGCAAGTGCAGAATTATTCCAGTGGCATTGTCTTCAGAACTGTAATTGTTCTAATGCAATATGCTCAATACACAATGTAGTATATTCTTTTTTTCAGAAGTAAAACTCTTCAGTCGTGGAATCAGTAGCTACTGTTTACACAGAAATGCAGTACAGTAACACCTTTGGTGGCTACTGTTTTTTTACATCTGCCAAGATATAGCTCTGCCATTGCGTCAGCATCCATTATGCAGGCCTGTTTTAAATGTTTTAACATTTGCTTATGTGCAAGAGTTTAGATGACAGCTCAGTAATTGATAAGGGAAGTTAGAGACAGGCCTGACGGATGTTGTGCTGGTTTTGATATGGCATCTTTCCCCATGAGCCTTCAGACAAATAGCAGCCTTTTGTTCTACTCCCAGTCACCCATACACACATATATCAATATGGCACTCCCATTTGTTGTGATGTGGTTGAATTTGATATCGGGGTCCTTCCTTACACTTGAATTACTGCTTCAAATAGGCAATTAGAGTGTCTACAATGGAAACCTTGAAAACTCTGTAGCCTAATGAAGCACAAATTTGGATGCAGAACATGAAGGTATTTGAAGTTGGTGTTGCCCTCTGGGAAGATGATTGCCATTTGGAAGCAATCATACAGCTAGGTTACTCCTCCTTTTTTTTCTTTTTCCCCATGTGAACTGTTTTTAGATTTAGTTTTGTTTTACAGCAACATGGAAGAGAATCTGCATTATTTTGTGAAGTTAATGCCAGCACCTGTTTTCGCAATGGCTTATAGTTCATTTGCCAATGTTTGAATCTATTGTTTGATTGAAGAATTGTTGTGTTCCTTTAATATTCATCTACAGTTCCTTCCTCACCCCATCTGCTAGTGGAGAGTTGTTGTGGATCAGCTCGTCTGCAGGTACAGGTTTCACAAGAGGTAACTACAGCCTCGCTGCCAAAGTAAGCCCACTGAGAGCAGCTGTCTAGCCAACCCCTCTTGCACTTTACCCTCCGTAGGCCCTCTGAATCATTCTGCTGGAGGCATAAATCATCGTCTTGTCACTAGCTCTTGGTTTTTGTATTATGCAATGCCTAAATTCATATGGAGCTGTTGGAACATGAAGATAGATAATGACTAAAATAATAAGGTTTCTTCTTATGCATTTTAACAATATTACTTTTTGTTTTGCAGTAAAACCTCCAGTAAGGTACAGTATTAGAATTACTGAAGCTAATTGAGGCAATATGTGTTAATTTACTAATTTGTAATTATCACCTATTAATACACTATTGTGATTACAGACCATTTTACTCAATGGCTGTTAATATAACTCTCTGCCCAAAAAGTTGTTTGATACCAATTATTGATACACTTCAGACATTTTAGCAGTGATTTTCATCCGACCCACCAGGAAGAAACCGAGCAAGTGGGCAGTTAAAATCTGCCGGTGTTCTGCACAGTTCCTGCTGTCCTATTTTAACCTGCTATTCTGATCAGATGGCAAGAGCACGCGCCTGAAACTTCTATTAACATGCAGATCAGACATTGATTATGCCATTGGGCTCCAATTGCAATTTTAACTGTGGCCTGAGTGGGGAAGCAGTTGTGGCATTCCTGTCAGCTGAATACAGCAGCAAGAGGATCCAGAGCACAAATAAGTACTTTTTTTTAACTTCCAGTGCAGGTCCAGGAGCAGTTAAGGCCTCTCCTGCTTACCTCCAGCAGGACCCTCCCAAAACCCCTTTCCCACAACTTACCTGTTGGCAACAGCCTCTTGACACCCAAATTTCTGTCCCTGTCCATCGGCCAGCTGCTGCTTGGCACCCAGTTAGGGTGGGAAGCTGACCCAGTGACATGTAAACGAGGCCTAAAATCACCCAGGCCTCACATGACCGAAGTCAGTGGGATTTGGCATTCACCTCACATTCCACCCATTGATTCCCATTCCAGGCTAAAATCGGGGCTCTTGTGTCTGTGATCATAGAAAAGCTAGTTCTGAGTGTTTGACCATTTATTATACTTCAATCAGTTGGAGCATGATGTTACATTAGTGAAGCAGAGCAGTAATGATGCTTTATTTGAAAACATAGCTGATGTAGTCACTCATGTAACATACTTTAAAGAATGAACTTATTGTAAACTATACATGTATATTTGATTACATTTTCATTGTGCTTCTGCATTACCAAATATGGCACAATCTCCATGTCACTAAAATGACATTTTGTACTATACTTTAGAAATTTCTATGAAGCAGAGACTCTAAAATCTCATTTTAATTTAAAAAGGTACCAGCCATGAATAGCTTCTGACTCAACCAATTTGCGTAGTAAAATACATAGAGAAATTGCAATTACAAATTGATGAAGAAGTAACCAATGTAATATTTCCAGTCAACCTTTACTTCATCTTTTAGAAAGGTCTTTTCTAAAATGTTTAGACTCACTCACATATGTGGGTTCATTGCCATTCACTTATGCACCACGTATATATTTTTTGTTCTCATTAATTATATTGGCTTTATGGAACTCCAAAATCAAAATGTAAATAAGTTTTTAATAAGAGATTTTTTTTAGTTCTCATTCTTTGACATTTACTTGTTAATTTGACAGAAGCTTTCTGTAATAACAAGCTGCTGGCCTTTAGCATTTCCAGTAGATAAAAACAAAAGAGAAGAAAAAAAAATGCTACCACATACTTTATCATATTGGATAAAAGGAAGATTTTTTTATTCCATTCCAAAGTTGTAAAGTAAGTCCCCATAGATTTTTTATTGATCAGGTAAGCATTTCCTGAACATGTTGTACTGTCAGGAGCTAATGGTGATTTTTGTCAAGTGTTGCCTTCTGGGAGCTTGAATACAATTAAGGGGTAAGTGTTGGTGAATATTTTCGTACCCTTTGGAGGGTCTCCAGGGAGGAACTAGCGAGGGACACGAGTCATTTCCAGCTGCACCACACTCTCCCCAAGTAGTATTTTTTTCAAAAGGAAGAAAAAAACAATGCTCCTTCTGACTGGCTGCCTTCCAAAACAACTTCCTCATTTGAATTCAGAAATGGAGAATTAATCCCCTCGTGCTATTTCCCTGCCTAAAGATATTTTTATATTTCATGTCGAATGGGAAGTAAGTTGATTATAATCTTAGAACATTTGACTTTTGTGCTTGCTAAGGGTTGGAATCCATTACCTTGAATGGCTCATTTTTATTGAAATAGATCCATTTCTTTAAAGTTCTTAAATTTCCTAAACTAATCTTTTGCAGAATAAGCATTTTATTCGTCCAAATTTGCAGCTAATTAGATGCAAGATTTAGGAATCCTATTGTTGGTTAACAACCAAAGTAACCCAACAAGTGTATTTTACCATTTGGATAATATCAATGCTAGTTTTCTCAGACACAATTTTTTTTTTGTTTACTAGCATTTAAAAAGCTACCTGTATTAATCGGTGCAGATGCGGGTTGAATGCAACTATCACAGGCGAAATGAACATATCATGGCAGCTATCACATTTTTAACAGAACTTTGTAAATGCCATAGCCACCATCCATTCACCAGACTATAAAACAGTCCATTAGATTCCGAATGTATCATAGTGACAAACGGACAGAAGGATTTTTGATTCCACCCTGTTTACTTACATTTATGTAGATTGTCACTTCTGGTTCATGAACCCTGGACAAACAGAAGCAAAACAGCACTGTAAATAAAAGCTCAGAATTACATTTGTATTGATTCCTTGTTAATCTTAAGATATTTTCTTCCTGTTGCTATAAGTGTTTTTATTTATATTTGTTAAAAGGTGTAGCGTTTACTTTTCCATAATCTGTTGTGCTTCATATATTGATCATTTCCAAAGAGACAGAAATTTTTTCAGTGCAAGATTAGCTAGCAACAGTCTAAAACTTTAAAAATAATGCTTTCTGATTCAATTTAAACTGGCAAAGTGACGAATTAGACTGGATTTTCATAAACACATTTAAGGTTTATACATTTGAGTTTGGATATACAAATGATAATTCTAGTTTTTATATTGCTGATGGATTGTTTCTCCAGCATTTTTACCATTTTAAAAAGTCAACCACTTTAATAATAATTAATTTACGTTGCTATAATAAATTCAAGAGAAGCTTCTGAGGCAATTCTCAAATAGCTTTAAGATTCTCAATTTAAATCTGTATTAGCTAAACTCATTTTACCCTTCAATTCTTAATAATTCTAATTTTTTTCAGCAAATTCTGTTAAAGAATTTGTAAATGTTAAGTTAATGAACCAGTTTGACCTTCAATTATATTGACATCGTTTCTTGAAATAGACAAATCCAGCCAGAAGTGTGGCTCAGGAAGCTATTAATTTGCCTGTTTTATAGGATCTGATATTTACTATAGCAAACATGACAATTATATATTATTAGGTGATGATTTAAAATCAACTATATAAGCTAAGAAATGTTCAAAAGTTTAAATATTATCACAGAATTATGCCATGCATAATTGGAGTGCAACTCATTACAGATCTTATGCCTTCACAGTCAGGTGTTTATTTATATTCTTTGCCTTTTGAACAGTACTTTTTATATACACAAGCATGGTACACACATGCACACTTCTTTGAGTACTGAAGCCACTCAGAGAGTCTTAACTGATTTGTGAAAGTGAAGCAGTCATATCACTGCCTAAAATATTCACCTAAGCCCCACAAGCTGTTTAAATGTCTAATTTGGGCTATATTTGGGAGTAGCTAAAGTGTGGAGATAAGATTAATCGTACACAAGCAAGTGACAGCTATGGCTAAGACCTCTAGTTCTGCATTCCTAGTGTCAAAATGTTGTCACAAGACACAATTGGAATGTGGTGATCTCTGAATGGTAGTCTTAACATTGGCTCTGGTTAAACACAGTGCATGTTGGCTTGATGTCAATAATCTGATTACAGCAGAATAAAATGTTCATTAAAAATGAAATAACTGTTTTGGCTTGTATTGCACTAATGCCAACTATTCAATCCAGACAGAATTACCTTCAAAGATAGCACATTATTTACATACATATACATATATCCATATATACATACAAGCACGTATATATTTGTTTTATAGCTGCAAATGCAAAGACAATATTCTTTTATATGTTTTCCTGAGAATTGTATAGAGAACAATTGTTTCTTATGTTGTTTTTTATTACACAATAGTTTTACCACAACATACCCCACATAGTTTCTCAAGCAACCTTTTAAGAAACCAGGATTACTAAGTATAGCAGTGAGAAAGCTGAAGAGCAGACAAATGGGTCATGAGTTAATACAAATTTGATGGCTGCAATTTAGTCAAATAGACTGCAGGAAAATGCAATACTTTATTGCTTCATACAATAGCTTGTTAGCACAACATAGTCTTCCTTTCCTCTTAAAGCATTAACAACTGCAAATGCCTGTAATGCACTCTTGACATCAGCCTGACCGTAAGTCTCATGGCATGCTCACTAGGGATGAGTAGTAGTTGTTGGCATAGCAAACTGTGTTTGTGACCTCTTAGCACTCTAGACAGCTGTTAAGACCCTGCCTTTAATAGGCAAGGTTAGCAGAGTGTAGGCCTCTTCTCAGTGCACTGACCAGGGCCCCTATTGCATAAAGGGGAGAACAAAAGACTGATGACAGCTCCTGATGTCTGGGCATTTCAAAAGCTGGCTCAAAAGTTCATCGTGATAGACTGGATTAGTTCTCATTACAGCACCATTTGCCAAATACGGATGCAATATTCTCCTACCCTTTCTACACATGTTAGGTTATCCATCATACAAACTATGCTAGCTGCACCTGGAAGGATGTTTCCTCTTGTACAGTTATTTTAGCTGCTGTGATAAATCCAGCTATTAGAATTTGAAGTCATGGTTACTCCAGCAACCCTATTTCTTTTGCATCTGCACTCTACTCGTACGCCTAGATAAGATCATTAGAATTACCCAGATCAAAATCCAACCTGAGAACAAAGGGGAAAAAGTTAAGGAAAGAAAAACTGTTTTTAACAGAGTTAAAATGCTTCAAATCTTTTTCAAAATGTGGCAAGGTGACAGCTGTTAATGGAAATTAGGACCCTCCCACTAGAATTACTGTTGATTAGAAATTTCAAAAAGCTGAGTGGTATACAGATATATAATAATTTTTATAAAATGCCATTTTATTGAACTTGGTCGAATTATTGATGTCGTTGAATAGTAAAGTAGTTTAAAGTTAGCATTTTGTACCAGCTTATTAAATTGTGTTCTCAACACACTGTATGTATTGGGGAATTCTGCAACTGTTCCAATATTCAAACTAAGAAGAAAAAAAGATGTCACAGAGGGTCACAAATTATGTTCAGGTTTGACAGATTGTAGCCTTGCTTTACAAGAGCAGTAACATCTCATTTGTCACAGTTTGATCAGTAAGTGCGTGAATGCAAGCGGAAGGCTTTCCATCTCCACACCAATTTAATAGTTCTGAGGCTGTCACCGGGCTAGAGCCACCTGCCCAAGAATTGCAACACTGATCTGTTTTAATTTAATCGGCCGTCAATCGGAATGAAATCATAAATCGTCTCCTTTGATTCCTCTGGCAGTATATTTTTTTCCAGTGATATTGCAGCGTTAGATAAAGCATTTTTTTGAAGGCCTGTGTAGGCAGTATTTAATACCCCTGAAAATCAAAATCTAGTGGCCAGACTGTTGGGATTCTCATACTTTAAAATTGTTTTACGGTTAGTGTTTCACTAACCAATGAAAGTAGTGTCTGGCATAGGAATTTCCTGAAAAGGGTGAGATGTAAATGGATTACATAGATTGTTTTTTTTTTTTGGACAACTCTTGTGTAGTAAAGAACCATACCACTTTTGAATTGTCAAATTTGAACAACAAAATAAACTGTAGTACTTGCAGTGCTGTACTGACAAACTTGGTCACGGCACCAGATAAGATAAATGCAACGAAAAGCAGATTTTCCCCTCCCCCATGATGAAAATAACAAATGACAGCACATGCCCTGAAGGAGGCTGCTGTCTCTTTAAGTGAGTTTACTAAATGCATTTCAGTTTTGAGAGTAAATGGAGTTAGTCTATTGTACATGTTTAATTCCCTATTAGTCCCCAGTGTTTACTGCTGTGGCCAAGCTGGGGCACCTGTAAATTGGGTTAAATACAACACATTGTCTAAACATATCACAGTTACAATCATTCACCTCGAATGGTGATAAGAAACCTCTTGTATTATTGAATCTACAATGGGGAGGCTCTGCAGGCGCAGAGATAACAGCTAGTTATTTCTCCTTAAGTAGAAAGAAAAACAGTGGCTTGAGCTTGCTGTTATGACTGTGACATTAATTATAACTCACTGAATTGTTTTATGCTGCTGGAGTGGTTTTGAGATTAAGCTCGCCCTCCAAGCTCCTGTGCATATGGCTCTGATTAAAAATATTTGTCATTCAAGAAAACTTTCATTTTCAAGCAGAGATGATGTATTTATTTTTCTCTGTGTAATCTTGCAGTTTTAATTAGTGGCACGCCAAAAAAACAGATTGGAATTATTTCAGCCGAGCAATTAAAATGGAATGCTAAGTGAAAGCTATTTCAGGTCCCCTATAGGGATTTAATGTTAACAATGTGTACTTTTTCTTTGGTGAATCCTTGATAAGCAGGAGGGCTAGACAGCTTTCATTATCATCAGAAGCACTTCATGGTCATTCTTTAATGTTTGAAAGGGATATTTGTTCATTGTAAATGGTCAATTTTTTTTCAGGCTTTTGAAATATAATTTACAATTTTTAATTTGATTCAATTTGATTAAATCATTAATTAGCTTGGAGTTAATTTTCTGGAAAATAAACTGAGCAATAAGGGTTAGCTTTATTAAGTTTACTGCGAGCGAGGTATAAGTAGCAGAAAATAAGCTGACACAAACACAGGCAGACATGTTGTTAAACTTGGTGACCACTAAGTATAGCATTTTTTTATCATTGCCTCTGCAGTCACCCATCCTAGAAAGACACCAGATGGTGTCATTGTGGTAATGCACAGTGGATACAGGATATATTGAGTGACATCACAACAGTAGTGTGTAATGAATAAGATTGTATTGGCAATACTTTGGTTTCAGTATAGAGTTAGCTCTCTAGTGGTCTAACATATTGCACAGTATTTGGTAGCTACTTTTACTCTAAGAGGGTAGGTTAGTTTACTGGCTTGTATTCAATCAATGTAATATCAATGGCCCAGTTTGCAGTGACACCAATTATATACTAGTAGCAGTGGATGCAAATTCATTTTACTCTTAAAAGGCATGCTTAGAAAGCAGGATTTTTTTATGTACCAAAGCTTCCTACTCAATGGTAGTTGTTGCAACCAATGTTGAAGTATTCTCTTTTGAAATCACACAGTTTAAATTTTGAAAAAAGCTTACAACAAACTCTGTATTAGATTATGCTGTCGATATTGCTATCTGCACAAACTGTTAACTGAACCGATCACCTCCCGAGCAGGACAGTTATGCCTCTTTAATAATGTAATCAGACTGCTGCTACCAATACCAGATCAGTAGCTGCTGTTTAGATTTTAGTTAGCTAGTGTATGTGGAGAACTGCCTGGCTGAAACCTCAATTATCATGCCCAGGAGAGAGCTCTGCGCATGCATTCATCCACAAGCTTCTACCAATGTTGAAGTTAGAGTGGCATGCACCCTAAGCTACATTTTTAATGCACGATTTCTCTATAGTAATTCCATTTGCTGTATGCAAGCATAGAAGATAATTGCTGACAAACTAGCCTTTCACAAAGACTGACAAAACCCAATATGGACCCAGAAAGAAATATCGACTAACGTATTTTTTTTCTTCTGAGGTGCTACAAAAGGAATGAAAAGAAGCATTTTGAATCCATGTTGAGTTCATAAAGGATCATATTGAAAGATTAACATTCCAAAGGCTATTTCTATGTTAATTCTGAAAGTGCTATTTAAACAGAAGAGTGACAGCAGAATAAGCTTTGGATAATCATTTTGTACAGCTCTTTATCCAATTCACTTTAGCTCTAATGGTGTCTGTGTCCACACAGACACTTAACATTTATACATTTCGTATACAGTCACCTTCTTCCCTCCCAATCTCTTCCCAAAACAACAAGTTAAATAGAAGTTATAGGGCTGCTCACATAGTAAATATTCTAGCTTTTCAGCATCTATCCATTGTTGAAATCATTGGAAATATGAAATTTTCTACATTGAAAATATTAAACTTTGAGTTTTGCAGTTTGATTTATTGGTAGTGAATACATTTCTGTTTTATGCTACCCATTCATACTTTAATCGGACAGTCTTGCTGTAACAAAATTAGTAAGTATTGATTGGGGTAGACATATTGAGAATAATGTCAGCAACAACCTCGTGGTCTTGTGATAAGAATTCAGAGGTTGCAGGTTAGAGCCCAAGGGCCACCTGACACTTGACTGTGCCAACCTCGAGTGTGATGCATTTTGTCAGTTTCTATCAAGGCTACTAGAACGAAAGCCTCACATTGTCTTTAATGGGAGGCAATATACACATTATCCTAATCTGCCCTTTTGCAAACATTTCTTCTGCTGTTCATAATGAATGCTCTTGCGGTAGAAAGTTGTAAATAACCATGAGGGGATTGTTCAGAAAAGGCTAAGAAAAATTTCAATAGAGAGAAAAGGGACTATACTATATTCAGACAGAATTACAGCTTTTAATTGACTTCATACAGATGTTTAACAATTTAAAGAAAATAAAGCAATTTTCCCTCGATATATTTTCTCCAATTAGATAGCGGGAAAGAGGTAGTGATATAATGATATAGTGAGTAGATAAACTTTCAGTGAAAAAGTACTAACATGGTATGGAAACAACCAAACCTGAATAATCAGAAAAATTTAGGCAAACCAACAAAACAGTTCAAAATATATTTTGACAGTTCTTTCAGCCACCATCTTATCTTCTCCATGAGGCCAAAGACCTATTAATACAAATCAAGATTTATAGTTTTAAAGTTGTACATTTTTGTGATGAAATGCCTCTAAACAATATTTCTATCGAAGGCCTGTACGTGTCTCAGAAGCCTAGATTGTTTTATATGCATAGTCTATCGCCCATAGCCTATGGAAGTCAAGTGGGGATGAGTGAGGTGGGTGGGGGAGGGGGGGGGTTGTGGTGTGGGGCACGGGAGAAAATTGGATTAGGGAACTCAGATGAAATTCAGTCCCCATTTTAAAGTCATGCATTCTGTCCTTTTTACTTATATTTTGTATTATATATACTTAAGTAGCAACATTGATGCCAGATTGGGTAAAAAAGTAGAGTTGATGGGTGTATAGGGGTTTATCTGCAGTACAGGCTTAGGGGAGAACAAATGCAAGACTGAGGCAGGAAGCTATAATTAAGGAGTGATGAGATTACGTAGGCAGTTTCCATTGTAAATGTGGAGATAGTAATGTACAAAAAGTGTGACAGAATCACAGATGCCAGTCTTCAGTGAATCCGATTCACTCCATGTGATATCAAGAAATGGCTGAAGGCATTGGATACTGCAAAGGTTATAAGCCCCGACAACATTCCAGCAATAGTACTGAAGACTTGTGCTCCAGAGCTAGCCGCGCCCCTAGCCAGGCTGTTCCAGTACAGCTACAACATTGGGTCTACCCAGCAATGTGGAAGATTGCTCAGGTATATCCTGTGCACAAAAAGCAGGACAAATCCAACCTGGCCAGCTCCCACCCCATCAGACTACATTCGATCATCAGCAAAGCGATGGAAGGGGTCGTTGACAATGCTATCAAGCAGCACATGCTCAGCAATAACTTGCTCTAACACTCAGTTTGGGTTCTGCCAGGGTCATGCAGCTCCAAACCTCATTACAGCCTTTGTCTAAATATGGACAAAAGAGCTGAACTCCAGAGGTGAGGTGACTGCCCTTGACATCAAGGTATCAAGGAGCACTAGCAAAACTGGAGTCAATGGGAATCAGGGGGAAAACTCTCTGCTGGTTGGAGTCATAGTTAGCACAAAGGAAGATGGTTGTAGTTGTTGGAGCTCAATCATCTCAGTCCCAGGACATCACTTCAAGAGTTCCTCAGGGTAGTGTCCGAGGCCCAACCTTCAATTGCTTCATCAATGACCTTCCCTCCATCATAAGGTCAGAGTGGGGATGTTTGCTAGTGATTGCACAATGTTCAGCACCATTCGCGGCTCCTCAGATACTGAAGCAGCCCGTGTCCAGATGCAGCAAGACCTGGACAACGTCTAGTCTTGGGCTGATAAGTGGCAAGTAACATTCGCGCCACACAAGTGCCAGGCAATGACCAGCTCAAACAGAAAGGAATCTAACCATCTCCCCTTAACGTTCAATGGCATTACCATCGTTGAAACCCCCATTGTCAACATTGTGGGGGTTACCATTGACCAGAAACTGAAATGGACCAGCCACATGAATACTGTGGCTACAAGAGTGGTGGGGATATAGTAGGGAATGGTGGGGATGTGGTAGGGAATATGGGATTAATGTAGGATTGGTATAAATGGGTGGTTGTTGGTCAGCACAGACTCATTGCACAGGCGCTGATGCCATTTTTAAAGGGCTTCGAGCCCTACATTGCAATCTAAATATTTAAAGTTGCATTCATCTTAAAATATTAAATAAATTGATCTTGATCCTCTTCCACCCCACCAATAATCATACAATTCATTCCTTGCCCTCGACCCCTACCAAATACTTACCTTGTGCATCTGACCTTCCCCCACTCCAAAGTTCACAAATTTTAATCTTTACCACTTCCCACCATCCCCACACCAATCAAATCACTCTGATGCCACTCCCCCACCTCCCGCACTGAAATACTTACCTGCTCCCCCCTACCCACCAGTGTCCTGCATCGGATCCCCGGACGGGTATCCGAAGGCATGGGAGTGCCGGCCACCGGCAGCAATATCGCTGCAGAATGGACGGCGGGAGCGGGTAAGTAGTTAATTCTGTCATTAACATTATTTTGCATATTTAAATTTGCCTTCCATCACCGAGTGGCGGGGGCCACCATGAGGCCTCGCCACCGCCGCAGGCAATATTGGGCTAGGCCTTCTCGGCATCGAGGCCTGTGGCGGGCCTCTGTCGGAGGCATTTCATGGCCTCCACCCCCGCCATGGCCCTCGACATCGTGGGGGGTGGTGGTGGGGGGATGTGGGGAGTGCTGTAAAATCCAGCCCCAGGTTTCTGTAATAAACAAAATTATCAGTTTATTATAAAACAAGGCTTAATCAGTAACGAAGCAAAGCATTAACACACAGATTGAAATATGAAAGTTCCCTTTTTATCTTAGCCCCTCGCATGCACACATGTGCGCACACGCGCGCACACATACACACACCGGTTAACCGAAAAAAATGGGTTCTCTTTTTAGAGCTCTGTTACAAAAAAAAGACATAAAAGAATACTTTGGCCAAATACTTGCTAATTCTTGAAGAAGAAAGGAAAGATATGGAAAGATGCCAGTTGTCCCTTTATTGGTTTGGCAACCCAAATATGCGTAGATGGCTGTCACTGGTATCTTCTTAGAACAGTTCTTTTCAGGCGATGTTGAAGATCAGTTTGGCAGGTTTTCCAAGCAAAATGCAGCATCAGGGGTTTCTGGCAGGCTTTTCAGGAGAAATGCAGCATCAGTTTCTCTATTTCTTAAACATGATTCTCAGGAAGTTCTCAAAGAGATGGAAGAGGGTGCTGATGGTGACTGCTCTCTTGGTTCGTTTCCTCCAACTGTCTTCAAAACAGTTCACACTCCAGCACATTGTCCAAAGTAAAATCAAAAACAATGGGCTGAAATTTATTGTCCACCCCGCCAAAATTGGTGGCGGGCGAGGGGCCACACATCGTGGAGCCGCTGCGATATTAAGGGCAGCAGCTCATTTAAAAAGCCGGGGTGAACTGCACACCCTGATGACGTGGAGGGAGTGGGCTGTCCATCCCTGGCAATGGCGTCAGCTGCCTGTGCACAGGTGCTGACACCATTTTTAAAGGACTTTGAGCTACCTTTGTATTCAAAAAATTAAAGAGACGTTGGGCTGCTTTTACGTCGGGTGGACGGGAGCTGGTCACTGACATAATTTCGGTGGTGAACCTCCTTCTGCCTAGCCTGGGGATTCTTCCTGCATTTTACGAGTCCCCAGGTATTAATTGTTCGGAGGCGGGACTTCCATCTGCTTGGGACTGCAGCCCAGTCGATGTCATGGAGCCAGGAGTGCAGGTAAGTTTGGGTTGCCTCGCTGGGGGTAATCGGTCGGGCCCCAGCGAGGCAAGGGTGGTTGTTTGGGGGAAGGGGGGAATCTTGGGTCCTGGGGGTGGTTGGGGAAGTGGGGGCAGCCCTCAATCAGGCACCCTGTGCCCGTTTGTCAGGGCCCACCCCTGGGGCGCTGAGAGTTGCCAGCTTTTACCGGGCAGCCTTTCCTGGCTCCAGGATACCCGCTTCCCAAGTGTAAAATTGGCGTGGAGGCAGGCAAGGACCCTTAAGTGGCCATTAATTTAAGGGCCTTGATTGGTTTGGGGCGGGCGTCCCATTTTAGTCCCTCCCCCGCCTTACGTAAATCGGGGCAGAGGCAGGAGCAGGTCAGGAAGGCCTCCCAATAAACATATAATTAATTTCTTGCCCTCTCACCCCCAAAAACACTTAGCTTAAACACCTGATCTTACCCCCACCAAGTGCACAAACTTTAAAATATAACCCTTCCCACCACCCCCTACACCAATGATATCACTTTTACCCCGCTCCCCCCCACTGTGAAGCCTATCTGTTCCCCCCTCCCCACCGGACGGGGATCCGAAGGTGCGGGAGTGCCGGCCACCGGCACGAAGATCGCACTGGGATTGACGGCAACAGTGTAACGGTAATAAATTCATTTATTTACATCAATTTAAATATTTAGATTGAGCTCCCGTCGCCAAATGGCAGGCGGGGGGTGGGGGCCGCCATGACGCCTCGCCACCACTGGCAATATCGGGCCTGGCCTTCCGTCGTCGTGGTCCATGGCGGACCTGTCCCGGAGGCATTTTCTGGCCCCCCGCCACGATCTCTGGCATCGGGGGTTCTGTAAAATTCAGCCTAATATCTCAAGAGTCAAGCCTCCTGACCCCTATAAATCTTGACCTGTCACTTCTCTGTAAGCATCTCCCCCAAGTCAAAAAGCCCCTGCTGGGTCTTTATCTGAAGACAGGTGACTTCCAGTAAGGGTTGTTTACAAATGGAGACCTCTCAGTGTCTTTTCAATGACCACAGTGATAAAAACATCCATGGAATCCATTTCAGTTTTCCCAAATAAAACAATGTCCATAATTCTAAAATACATTAGTACTCAAAAAAAACTTAGCAAAAAATACAGAAGCACTGCCATAACAATATAAATCGATTACAAGCTTAATTGACTAATGATTATCCACTTGATTAAAGGTTTGGCTGTCATGTTTGTTTATTCCATTGATATTCATTGTGTTTCACAATTAATCAGTGCTATAAATTGAAATAATTGCACTCTTCATTAGTATTAATTGAATCTCTTCGTGTGTGTTGAAAATTATTAACCCTTACCCTGCTCAACAGAAACAAATCTGTGACGTGCTCTGAGGGTTAAGTGTAAAGTGTAAAATTAAAGGAAAATTGTAGTCTAATTCCACCCAGAAGACAATTCAGCTGTTCATGCAAATGTGAGTAGAAAATAAAATTAGTGATTTTTATGCACAAAAACTGGGCACTTTCATATCTTGAGTGAACAGGGAAAGCAATTTAATTGACTAATGACACCACTTTCAGATGAAATGGTCAACTCCCATCCACAATAGGTATGAACTTGGTACAGCAACTGTACCACCTGCCTGAAGCCAGTGTTGGAAGGCTCGAACCATTTTCAGGTTTGAACCGCTTCATCCATAATTTGAAGAAGCTGCCAAGCACTGACAGCTCATTGTCAAACCAGGGAATGGAAAAATAGGCCATGGGTGAGTTAAACTGGAAAATCTATAGTAAAGGAGGAGGAGATGCACTGGGTGGGGCCCATTCAGCAGCTGGCAGTAGGCTGAAGTATTTTACTACTGGTCCTGGCCTCACAGATTTCACCCTTTAAGGGCAACTCATTAGGCCGTGCAATGGCAGGTACAACGGGCATAACTAGTGCTGAGCATGATTCATCCATTTGTACCTGACAATTGCAAATGAGGTCCTACAACCCAAATCTTAGCAGCCTCTCATCCATTTTGAGCGGACGGACTGTGTATCCCTTTACAGGCACATTTGAAAATTGAATCCAAGGATATCGCGGTGCATCCCCATTACATAGGATATACGGCATGGAAACAGGCCATTCGGCCCAATCAGTCCATGCCATCAATTCATTCTTGGGAATTGAATGTGACTGGCAAGGCTGGCATTTATTGCCCTTCCCCAGTTGTCCTGAGAAAGTGGTGTACAACTGAATGGCTCGCTAGGCCACTTCAGAGACAATTAAGGGTCAACTAGGTTGGTGTTCACTCTGAGTCACATATAGGTATATAAGGACTGCTGCTTTCTTTTCCCAAAGGGCTTTAGTGAACTGGTTGAGTTTTTATGACAATCCAACAGCTCAGACTAACTTTTCACTTTTAAATGCCAGATTTAAAAAATGTAATTCAAGTTCTCGAGCTTCCATAGTGGCATTTGAACTCAGGTTCTCTGCAGACCTATGGATTACTAGTCCAGTAACATAATCACTACATAATTGTACTGGTGGGTGACAGTTAAAAGTCCCCTCTGATGCAGTAAAGCAGAGGCAATATCTGAGCCTTCCAGTTTTTGATATTATTGAGCTGTATTGAAGGTGCCTGAACCAGTGTTGCTGGTTGACTGTTTTATCATTGAGTCCCACGGTGAGCTATACCTGTCAGTTTCCTACATTCTCACCAAGGAATGGCACATATCTTGGTGTGAATAGAAAGGAGTTTTTTTTTTAAAGTGGTCTGTCTTGAACTAATTTGCATCATAAAATGTATAACCCATGTTATCTTTCAGTACTTCAGTCAAAGACTCATATACAGTAGTCAGCCATTTTATTTAAATAGATTTCTGTTTTAACTTACAAGACAAATTATTTCCAAAAAGAACAAAATCTTCTTTGAGCAACTACCAAGCTCCAGCAACCAGTTTTAATTAATGTACCATGTTTCATTGTATTTGAATGACAGTGATCATACTGCTACAATCAATGGGCTGGATTTTAAAGGTCCACGGTGTTCGGGGAGCAATTCTCCTACCTGAACCTCAGTGGGGAACAATGTGTGAGGCATTTGCACTTCCATAAGGAAGTCCTTACTGAAATCTGCCACTTGCTGCAGCCACAACTGTAACCTCAGAGCAGGGCAGAGACCACAATACCAGTAGCTGTGAAGGTGACTGTGGAGATGAACTTATCCGTCTGGCTCCTTCCAGGCTAGAGCTGAAGATATTAGCAACATCTCACAGTTCGCTGTCCATTGTTGCATAAGGAAGGTCACTGATGCAATCTACTTATTGCGAGCTGACAACATTTCCTTCTATCTTGCCAGAGACAAGTAGGTGGAGTGAGCACATGGCTTTGCTAGGATTTCATGCTGCAGATTGGCTGAGCGCAAATCACTTTGTGTGTGCCACATGTCAAGTTTGTCCTATACTGGAACTGAAAGTATTCCACTCCCCCAACATCCAGCTGGGGTTTGAACATACGCAGAAAATCATGCAGGTCAATGCCCAGTATTCTGGCAACTGTCATGATGTCTTCATTCTGCTGCAGTCAGCTGTGCCAGTTGCATTTGAGCCACCACAGTAAACCAAAGGGTGGCTACTGGGCAACAAGGGCTATCCACTGACAACATGGCCGCTGACTCCAGTGCGCAACCCACACACACGTGCCTAGCTTACATACAAAGAAAGGCATGCTACTACGCGAAATGTGATAGAGCAGACCACTGGCATGCTGAAACAACACTTCCACCTCTGGCCCCCTCTGAAGGAGCCCTGCAGTACTCAGCAGAGTGGATGTCAAAACTTGTGGTGGTCTGCTGCAAGCTGCAGAACTGCACTATCATGAGGGAATAGCCCTTGCCACCAGCTCTACAGCAAGCAGCAGAGTAGGGGAAAGAGAAGGAGGAAGAAGAGAGGAGACATCGCCTTTCTGCCCGTACCTAAACATAAGAACATAAGAAATAGGAGCCGGAGCAGGCCATTCAGCCCCTCAAGCCTGCCCCACCATGCAATAAGGTCATGGCTGATTTGTCCCAGGGCTCAACTCCTCTTTCGGGCCTGCTCCGCATAACTCTCGATTCCCTGAGATTTCAAACATCTATCTACCTCCTCCTTAAATACATTTAGTGACCTAGCCTCCACAACTCTGTGAGGTAGAGAATTCCAGAGATTCACCACCGTCTGAGAGAAGAAATTCCTTCGCATCTCAGTTTTAAATGTGTGCCCCCTTATTCTGTAATTATGTCCCCTAGTTCAAGATTCCCTCACCAGTGGAAACATATTCTCAATATCTACCCTGTCAAGCCCCCTTAAAATTTAATATGTTTCAATAAGATCACCTCTCATTCTTCTAAACTCCAATGAATAAAGGCCTAACCTGTTTAGCCCTTCATCCCAGGAATCAGCCTAGTGAACCTTTTCTGAACTACCTGCAATGCTAGTATATCCTTCCTTAAATACAGGGACCAAAACTGAATGCAGCACTCCAGGTGTGGCCTCACCAACACCCTCTACAGTTGTAACAAGACTTCCCTATTTTTAAACTCTAACCCCCTAGCAATAAAGGCCAACATTCCATTTGCCTTCCTAATTATTTGCTGCTCCTACATGCTAACTTTTTGTGTTTCATGTACAAGAACACCCAGATCCCTCTGTACTGCAGTATTTTGTAGTCTTTCTCCATCTAAATAATAATCTGTCTTTTTATTCTTCCTACCAAAGTGGATGACCTCACACTTTCCCACATTGAACTCCATCTGACAAGTTTTTGCCCATTCACTTAAGCTATCTATATCCCTTTGCAGATTCTTTGTGTCCTCATCACAACATGCCTTCCCACCTATTTTTGTATTGTCAGCAAATTTGGATACACTACACTCTGTCCCTTCCTCCAAGTCATTAATATAGATCGTAAATAGTTGAGGCCCTAGGACCGATCCTTGTGGCACCCCACTAGTTATGGCTTTCCAACCTGAAAAAGACCCATTAATCCAGACACTCTGCCTTCTGTGTGTTAGCCAATCCTCAATCCATGCCAACACATTACCCCCAATATCCTGAGCTCTTATTTTGTGCAATAACCTTTTATGTGGCACCTTATCGAACTCCTTCTGAAAATCCAAATACATTACATCTACCGGTTCCCCTTTATCCACTCTGCTTGTTATATCCTCAAAGAACTCTAACAAATTTGTCAAACATAATTTTCTTTCCTAAAACCATGTTGACTCTGCTTGATTGCCATCAAATCTGCCATCCTTACTTATTCTGACCTACATGTGACTCCAGACCCACAGCAATATTGTTGACTCTTAACTGCTCTCTGAAATGGCCTAGCAAGCCACTCAGTTGTCAAGGGCAATTAGGGATGGGCAACAAATGCTGGCCTAGTCAGTGACACCCACATCCCACAAACGAAAAAAAAAACAGAAATATAAAAGTGACCGCAAAATAAACATTCCAAACTAAATTTATAAATGGAATTATTCCATATTGCATACAGAAATTAACTGATCGCCCTGGTGTATTCCCTTAGTGCTTGTCTTCCCTGTATTATTGCCTGTCCTAGTGCTCCAATGTAGTGCAACCCCAGTGGCTGCAGCATGGCTGGTGAAAAGCTGCTGACTTTCAGTGAAAGATGCTGCGGATGGCCTTGCAGGATGATCGTGAGCAGCTCTGGGCTTAGAAGGCCTGGCTTTAGACTACACCATCTCGGCATGGGTGACAGCAATCTGGGCTGTCTGGCTGATGGGCAACAGTAAGAGTACTGGCAGTGTGGCAGGGGTGGGAAAACGATGCTAGGAGAGTGCAACGTAACGCGTAAGCTGATTGGTCAGTGAGTATCCACTGTAAGGGACTGTGTGTAAACAGCTGCATAATAGAAAAATGTAAAAGTTTTAACTAATCCTTAACTACCTACAGGAGAACAGGAGAAGGAGCTGATTGGTGAGTGAGGGTCTGTAATTCTACATTCTACTAGCAACTAGTTTAAAAGTAAGGTTAATGTATGGCAGGGTGACTCGGCCAAGTGGGATGTGCCTCCTGTGGTATGTAGGAAGTTGTGAACGCTTCAAGTGGCCTCGACGAACACGTCTCTACGAAGTGTCACCAGCTGCAGAAACTTGAGCTCTGGGTTTCAGAACTTGAGCGGCGGCTGGAGTCACTGTGGTGCATCCGCGAGGCTGAGGACTATGTGGATAGCACGTTTTTGGAAGTGGTCACACTGCAGGTTAGGAGCATGCAGGCAGAGAGGGAATGGCTGACCACCAGAAAGTTTAGGAGGACCAGGCACGTAGTGCGGGAGTCCTCTGAGTCCATCTCCCTCATGAACCGGTTTTCCATTTTGGTTGCTGGTGAGGGCGATGGTTCCTCAGAGGTGTGTAGCAAAAGCCATGTTCAGGGCATCAAAGGTGACTCAGGTGCTCGGGCAGGAAGGAAGAAGAGTGGAAAAGAAATAATGGTAGGGGATCCGACAGGGGAACAGACAGGTGTTTCTGCAGCCGTAGATGTGACTCCAGGATGTTATGTTGCCTCTCTGGTGCCGGGGTCAAGGATGTCACAGAGCAGTTGCAGGACATTTTTAAGGAGGACAGTGAACAGCCAGAGGTCGTGGTTCACATTGGTACCAATGACATAGGTAGAAAGAGGGATGAGTTCCTGAAAGCAGCTTTTAGGGAGCTAGGTAAGACATTAAAAAGCAGAACCTCAGAGGTAGGAATCTCTGGGTTACTCCCAGTCCTACATTCTGGTGAGCATAGAAATAGAAAATTAGAGCTGATGAATGCCAGGCTGGAGAGATGGTGCAGGAGGGAGGGCTTTAGATTCCTGGGGCATTGGGATTGGTTCTGGGTGAGGTGTAACCTGTACAAGTCAAACAGTTTGCACCTCAATAGGGCCGGGACCAATATCCTTGCTGGGAGGTTTGCTAGTGCTGTTGGACAGGGTGTAAACTAGTTTGGCAAGGGGATGGGAACCTGAGGGTAGACTCAGATGGGGCAAAATCAGAAATTGAATTGGAAAGCAGAAAATTAGTGAGTGAGTCTGGAAGGAATAGGAAACAACGGATAGAAAAAACAAAAAAAATTTGGCAGTGTTCAAGTGTACGAAATGTAGTCCAGGCTGAACTCACACGGAAGCAAGTTGACCTTGCATGACAGCAGTCTGAGCTTCCACTGCAGAATTCAGACTTCAGGTGGAAGCTGCTTCTGCTGCAATGGAAGCTGAGATCAACAGCCATCAGACGCTGCATCATGGTTGTGTCCACAAGTGTGTGAATGGAGTTGGCCACCACTTCCATGCTTGAAAGGAAGGACTGCAATCTATGCTCAAAGCCCTCGTCTAAGTTGGTGCTAGATTACTCCATGCCCCTCGACACTGACTGCAGGCTTCCCAGCAGCCTTCCCAATGCACCAAGCATTTTGTTGTGCATACCCATCAGCCTTCTTCTGTTCGTTGCTCCATCAAAATTCTCATCTGAGTCACTTGCAGCTGAACTGGTATACAACCCCAGCTTCTTTTGAGCTGGCACCTGCATTATCCTTGCACCCTGCACTGGCTGCAGGCCATTTGTGCTCAGCGTCTCACCATGTACAGATCCGCCTCTGCGCTATCCTACTAATTACATGCAGTGTCAGTATCTGAGCTGGTGGCTGCACATGTGAAATCAGGTGATAGTGCCGTGTCTTCATCATCACTGTCTTCTTGGTGTTCCTCCACTGCGTGGTCAGGTTGTACTTATTGGGTAACTGAAAAGAGAAAGTACAAGTGTAAGGTTGTTGTGTGGGGAAGTGGGGAAAGAAAGATATATACTTACAACATCTGCGGATACCATCATTTTTGATGGTTTCACCCATGCTGTTAGCCATGGCCTCAGCAATGACTGTCCCAATAATGGCCAGCATCATTTCCTCCATGGGGGTAAGGATACGTAGGCATGTCTGACCCCCACTCATTAGCTCCTGCTGCCTCTGGTTGTGTGCCACATTGTTCTGCAAGAGAGAGGCATGTGTGTCAGTGAGTGCAGTGCAATGTGTTGACTAATGTGGTTGACATGGTTGAATAGCTGGCAGTGTATGCAACCTGTAAGATGTAGATGTGTGGCTTGCAGCACTGCTATGTGCATGAGGGGGCGGTGAAGAATGTGAATGTCAGATATGAGACCAAAGTTATAGAGATTGTTCGTAAGTGAGTGATGGGAGTGTGGTGAATTGAGCAGTGGCTGAGGCTAGTGGCACAGTTCATAGGATATGCCATTTGAAAGTACATTCACTGACCTTGACCACTCTTATGAGGTCATTGAGCTTCTTGTGGCACTCCATCCAAGTCCTTGAGGCTTGACTCCTGGCATTCACCTCCAAGGCTATCTGCTCCCACTGCCTTCTGTGTGTGTGTCTGGTGCCATCCTGGCCCCCTATGGATACAGGTCATCTCTCCTTCCTTGCACCTCCTCCAGCACAGCTTCCAATGCAGTGTCTGAAAATCTCTCCATTGTTGTGTCATTCTTCAATGTTGCCCAGGTCAGAATCAGTTGTAGAACAACTGTGGCCGCCTGCTCCAGCCACAATGTACCTCCCCTTTCAGAGTTGCAGGCAACTTTAACTGGTGCTAGCCTCTCATAATTTTGGGTCTCCTGATGAGGCATGCAGGTTAGCACTGGCTGCGTGCTGCAGTCATGTTAACCGGAAGGCCGCACGCAGTTGGCATGCTGCCTGCATCACATTGAAGGGGCACGGGTTAATCGCATATTGCAATCTTCCCACCCTTTATCGGGTCCTATCAAATTTAGCCCTGGTAGAGTGAATATAAGCAGGCTGCTTGAGATCTATTCCTTTCTGTTCTTGCCCCAGAGTGGGACAAAGTGGGTTTTCTTTAAAGACAGCAATCAAGTGACAGTATGAGTTCATTTGCTGCAAATGAAGTTGGCAGTGTTACCTGGAGAGCAGAATGTGATTCAAAAATGAAGGCAACTGCTGTGACAGAAGTCTTTATTAGCCTGGACAGTATTGTAATATGTACATAGGGTAGAGCAGAGAAGCATGTGGATTCAATGCAAACTACATCAGTAATCATACCTTATATACTTCCAAATCTAGCATGAAACTAGATTTTAGTTGAGAGGGAATCATTTGGAAGGTTTTAGTCCCTGGTAGGAGGTCACCTTTCAGCTTGGTGGATTGCAAATGAGGAAAATCGGATAATTCCAATGTACACTGTACTTGGCAAACTTTATGATGATTTTAACTGTCTTTTGTGCAGCTATCTGTTTGAACTTAAACTCATTCTTATTCATTCAACATTGATCCCCTGCCCTGAAATTTCTTCTTTCTAATGTTGCTAGTTAATTAGGGAAACTTTAATAAAATTACTTTGTTTTCGTGTTTTAAAAATTGAATTTTCTCATATGTAAAACTAATAGTATAGCTATACTACACCTTTTATATTGAGACTTTTACAACACAAGTGCCAATACTGTATGTACGGTTAGTAATCCAGGAGCTTTATGCATCACCCCAGAAGCAATATAACTGCTGTTAGTGTATCATTTAACTTTTGTACAACTTTTTTTCAAGCTTTGTGTTAAAAAGGGCAAACATTCTATTTTCTACCAAGTGAAAAATGAAGCTCTTGTGTCAACATATCTAGTCGGTAGACAATTCAGCAATATAAAATATGGCTAAGTGCCCTCCCAGCTCTGTCACCCTAAGCTCCAATGGGATTCAAGTGGATAGTGTAACTCTGGCTCGCAGCTCACATCACTGCTCAAACTCTCATGGTAATATGTTAGCAAGTTCCATGTAATAGCAGTTTAGAACAACAAAACAGAGACCCTTCTATAAAGAATACTCAAAAATACCTGTATAAAAATGATGTGGAAAGCATTTGAGATGACAGTTGGTTTAAGATAAAACAGTGTTTTAGTTTAAATTAATGATGGTCTGAAATTCTTTATATATCATTTTCTATCCTGACCCAGTGAAAAAACATGTACATGGTTAATTCCTGTGCACTACACATTTTTATGGTTGTAGTCTGTATTTCCTTTACAGACATATGGTGTAGCACCATCAAATTGATATTCTGTGAAATTAGAATGCAATATTTAAAAACTACAATGTGAATCAAGTTTAGAACATAAACACAATTTTTAATAACTTCACCTCCAACTATGTGAGAGGCAATGGTAGGACTTGGATGCTTTATTGTCCAAAGTAAATTGTTGGCTTTATCTTTACATATTCTGTTTCAACATAGCACACATTTTAAATTTGAAACATTTCAATATATGATACTAAATGTTATCAAGTATCCGTTCTTAATAAAAAGTGCATTGCTACCTATGCTTGGATAGACAAAGTAGGAAAAAGTTTTATATTTTTGTGGGTGAGGGATATTTCATGTATTGATTATGATGCTATATTCTTAAAAATGCATGATATAATTTGAAATAAAAAGATAAGTGAACATAGAAGCAGAAAAAAGAAAGTTGCAAATTTACATGTTACTATATATTTAAAAAAAGACATATTTTCAGATAGGCAGCAAGATGGTCACAATCCACTAAGAATATATATCAGGTGAAAAGGGTTTTGTAAGGCGGGAGGGCAGACATATGGTGGTTCTAATGCTGTTGCAGCTAAGCCCTGAGATACAGAGGCAAGCTGCTTCAACTATCCATAGATTTTCTCCCAAAGGGAATTAGTGAGCCCCTGGGGAACAGGGAGGAAGAAAAGGGGAGAGAGAAGAGGTTGGGTTTGCTAAATAGTGCTATTTGAATAACATGAAAATCAAAATGCAAAACACATTTGTTTGTTGTTGCTTAATTCCATCTGCAACAAAACAATACGCAAAGTGGGGCATTAGCTGAGCACGGACTAGAATCTGGTGGTGCTTGTTGATTGTAAATTGGAGTAGATGCCTTGCAGATTCCATGTGACCTATGAAATTAAAAACCAGCCTTGTAACAATTTTATTGTCATCTGTGTGCCTCCTGTAAAATGGACAATTTAAAATATAAACCAGGTCTGGTTTTGCACTCTGCAATATCAGATAAAAAGAACTATCTGAGAGCATTTAAGCAAAGATGCAAAAAAACCTGTCTTTTTCCTTTTTTTCTATATGGAACTTATTGTTAATTTGGAATTTTTGACAGAAGAGTACAGTGTTCATCATACTTTGTTAATGAAAAGTGGAGATTCGTTATAGTAAAACTTGAGAGTCAAAGGAATTTTTGCAAGCATTAGAATGATGATGGGAGCACATGGTAAAACCCTGATAGAAATTTACATTTGCAATGGAGTATCTTTTATACCAGTTAAAAAAAAATGATTCAAACACTTAATGTAAGCTTCTTAAAGCTTTTGAGGATGATTATGAATTTATAAGTGCAACATGCACAGCCAGGTCTACCCCAGTAACATCAACAGTTAACTTCTTGTTCTCCTTCTCAGGTGCTTTATGAATTGATTGTTTTCTACAAATGCTTTATTCCATTAAGCATTGAATTCCAGCTCCATTTTATCAAGATTTTCCAGTACAAATCAGTACATCTAGTAGAATGTTAAAGATCTAATAATCCTCCCCACCTGAAAGTAGCTTTTATGCTCAACCAGGTTTGCTTGTACACTCTGAAAAGTAATTCTACTAATGCTAATTGAACACTTCACTGGTGTGCTGAAGTTAACATTTCAGGCAGTGCATTTTGAACTGGTCAAAACATATCCCTAAGTGTATCCCCAAATGCTTTGCCGAAGTCAAAAATTATCCCCTGTGTCTTTTTTTATATATAAAAGTTGAGCAAGCAAAACAAGACCCTTATTAGTAACAACAGAACAGGCCAGACAGAATAGTGGCTGTGTTGATAGATACAGTTAACTTATAAATACTTGAACTGAGCTGTTTTATTCATTCTAATAACTTTAATAATATCACTTAACTCTTATGGTAAATGGACTTCTTTGACTTCTTTAAATGTAGAAGTTTTTGATGTGTTGCATTTAATTTTACCAATTCAAAACTGTTGGCCTGAGTTAATCAGTAGAACTGAATACCAAAAATAAAATTAAGGGTAGGGAGATTCTTTTCAGCATTGATTCCAGGGATTTAGTTAGGGAGAGCTGCAACATAGCACCTGGTATTGCAGACTGTGGGAGAGCAAGAAAAGAAATAAAGATTGAGGATCAAAGGGGAGGCACACTGGTGCGGATTGCAAGCTGCTAAGTTGCTTTGCTCTTCAGGTCACTGAAGCTGGAAAGGAGCTAACCCTAGTAGGTGGCATCCAACAGTGCTTTATTATTTGTTTATGCCAACAGTCATACAAATTTTTGACCAATTGAATGCAATGTATGACTGTTTGCCTTGTTTCTAACTCGTGATGAAATAGTAATCAAAACATTGGCGATGCAAACCAACTTGTACCCGTATGGAATGTAAGTGTAAAAATTTTCGGTAACAATAATAGTAGACAAACACTTAATGCAGTCGTGTAACACTCTTCTGTCAGATGGTTCAGCTGATTCAGTTAATTCTCAAAATAGCAAACAAGGAATGACATATGAATGCATTATGAGATTGTCCACTAATATTGCCAACAGTACATTCTAACTCACAATGATTAAAACCTCTGTATGTAACTTACATTGTACTGTATTGCTTACATGAAACTAACCATTTGACCTTATCAGAAAGGATCCTCACAATTAAGTGAAAGACATTTTATACTTTATAGATGAGTGATGGGATAAAGAGGTATGCCCTTCACTGAGGGCAGAGGGTTAACCATTACTTTTCAAAACAGTAACACTACGTGTTAGTAGTAAAAGTAGGTCAGTGCATTCAAAGCATTAAATCACCTGTTTAGTCCAGTAGATTTAACACAGACTTATTCAAATGATCATCAGTCTACTCAAGTTGTGCATAGAGCCAAATTCACCCAGCAGCTCCAACAATAACCATCACAGACCTCAGAGGGTTAGTGAATGAACAGAGCTATAGCTTAATGATGTTACATAGACTGACAGATCTACAGCCATGTAGATGCTTTAGGGAAAGAATGTGTACAAGGTCTGGATATCCTAATTACAGCTGTAGTATTAGTAATATGATCTCACTATAAATAAAAACCTATGAATCATTCAGTTCTGAGGGTATACACAGATGCAGATACTTTTTTGTAGGATAAGGTATCACTTAATTTTAAATTGATGGTATTAAAAGGCCTGAAGGGTCTTACAGTTCTCTTAATTTGCCTTCTAAATTGTTTGTCCATCCTTCTCACTAAGTACTAAAAGACATGATGGTTTATCAAATAAAATGATTCTTTATATATATAAAAAAACTGAGAATAATGGTAAAATGTGATTTTCTTATTGTTCTTTTAGTCAACATACTTTCAGTAAACAGTTTTCAAATGTCAATTATGTAGCACATTCCTCTCCTGACATTTTTAAGCAACTTTGTTTTGAGTGTAGTTCAGTAATAGGAGGGTCCCAGTTAAATTTAGAGCCTTTAACATTAAACATTAAACCACATTTCAGTACGTAAAAAAGTATTTAAATGAAATCTTGACACTGTAATGAAGATAATAAATGCAGTTAGTTAATCCCTTCTGTTGTATAGCAGAAATAAGAGGTCAGTACTACAGTACTATGGTTTGGAATAGGACAATTTAGGGTAGCATTGTTCCGGTAAAAGTTCAGACATTATGGCCTAGAAATTCAATAGCATGTGCTAATTGGACACATAAGCCTCCAATATGGTGGGCAAGAAGCATGCGCTCCCTTCAAGGCTGCATTTTGGAGTGAGTTTCTCTGTAGTCATTCAGAGCTGTTAAAGCAATGAATAACTTAAGTAAATAAGGCTCCTATTCTTGATGGAGGATCCTCATCTGATTTTGGTGTGCCAATTTTAGTGTGATCTGGAAGCCCTATCAACATTGGCCCCCAGTGCAAAGGTGGCAGCCATCTGAGCTTCCATAGCAGATGTGACAGATATGAATGGAGCTGACCACTCAGACCATGTTGGATAGAATGTCATGCAGAGTGTGTAGGATCAGATAGAATAAGGTAGAATAAGGGTATGATATGATAAGGTGTGAAACCCACTGCATTGCCAGCTGCCACAGCCATGACCCTGCCCCTTCCCATGATGGTCATAAAGTTGGTTGTGGGGGGCACTTTATTTCAGTGGGGGCAGTTGAGGCTTTGGGGGTGTCCCTCCGTGGGGCACGGGGTGCCTGGTCAGGAGGCCCTCCCCACCCAGCTCTCAAGACCTGGCAGCTTTCTGTGGGCCCTAAGGCGCCCACTGGCCACTGGTAAAATGCCAGCAGTGGTGGGAGGAGACCCTTAAGTGACTGTTAATTGGCCACTTAAGGGCCTTGATTGGTCTGGCGCAGGTGGTTTCTTGCCACCGCCCCTCGTAAAATTGCAGTGGGGGCGGGTAGGGCACCCCCACTGCCTTCCACTCAATTTTACGAACAACACCTCCCCCCCCCCTCCCCCCGCCACCAGCCTGCACCTGCGGGGGGGCGTAAAATTCCAGCCCAGGTGCCCAGGTGTGGCGCAGGAAAAGGACCTTGCCATGGGAAGTCCATTCCAGCACTGCTACTGAGCACCTGACCTCAGTCTTTCCATATGACCTCTTTACATTCAAATTCGTACTTCTCCAGTTTACAGGCACAACAATTCAGTACTATAGCACGAGATTTTTGTCGCGGAGAACTGAAAAAAATGAGATCTGAATAGACCAGGATGAACCATTTTGGTGTTTTCTCACTTCAGTATATTACTTGCTTTGAAGCTTGAGTGTGACAGTCTTGGCACATGCAGTATCATATGCATTAACCTACTTGCTTGGTAATTGCCTTTTGTTTTCAGCTTTGTAAATGGTTTGCTTTCTCCTGTGCTTCTCCCAATTGATACAAGTGTGCAGAGACACAAATAATCAGGTTATTAATGTGCACAGCTTTGTGGTGCCTTCCTCTTGCTCCGAGCGTCTGCCAGGATAACAAAAGACCTGTACATGTTGCATTCGGGCACATTTCCACCACACCGAATCGCCAGCCTATGAGGTCTCATTCAGGTTAATGCAACAGCAGTCAGGCGTCTGTGATGAAGCTGTATTCCTGTTCCTGCCAAAGTAATTTCTGAGCAAAAATAAAAGGTTCAAGGCTTGTCAGCATTAGCAGCTAGATAGCTGCTTAGACCTAATGAGAAATTGGACATTGCTAGACTCTGAGCTATCTTGCCAGAGTCATTTTTCCTGCTTGCCTTTTGTCGGAACGACAGAAAGAGATGTTGTTCAATTAAAACCTCTGACCTGTTGTGGGCTCTTGGAGGCAGCCCATTTCATGCTGGTGATGTGAGTGATTGGCAAAATTTAGACAGTTTTGAACCATGCAACATTTTTCAAAGTTGCCTGTTATATTCAAAGCAACAAAAAAAATCATTGACACTTCCTGTTAGCTGGTTTCCGTGGTGACACACATTCCCAGGAGAAATTTGATATAATTAAGTTAGGCTTCTTTTGATGTCAATAAATTAAAAGGATAGATTGTCCTTAAGGCAGTGATCCCACTTGGATTTACTATAAACCACAATTTCATGTTTCTTTTTTAACAGTCATAGGAGTGCTACAAATAAAATTGACTTAAAAATTATACTTCTGCTTCCTCGCCCTAAATATTCATGCATATTATACTGTCTATTGATACAAAAGTTTGTACTTTATTGGGAAAGTAATTGAAGATTGGCAAGGATATATACCCTTACATTGGGCATCTATTTAAAATTTAATTTAACATGGAAGCTGTTATCACTGTAACATTTCTTCCTCCTGATATGGCAGAAACACCTTAATGATTTATATTTTATAATATTTTTATTTAAAGTATGTAAATGACATGATTTAGTTTCGAAGTATGACCAATAGAAACTGCTTTTCATCAATGTGCTTCCCATGTTTTTGATGAGGATATCCTTTCAAAAGCCTTCTTGCTATCACATTAATCTGTATTTCATCTCTTCATAAAACAGACATCTACCTGGAACTTTGATTACTAATTGAAGTATTTTCTAGTCGATGGGGAGGCATATGGAAATGTAATACCATGTGCATTATTTTGTCGTTAAAATGTTTTGTTGGATTTGTTTCATATATGCTCGCAATGCATTGAATAAGATGCTTCTTACTGATAACACAATTTAAAATCTGTTTTAATCTGTATTTTAGAGGTACAAATGCACAAGTATTTATTGAATATTGTCAAGTTAATAGTTCTATAAAACTATTTTTTAAATTTTAAACAGCATGCCAATCCAGTAGTCCATTAAGAAAAATAATTTGGTATTAATTCAAGTCGTTCATCATAGTGAGCCATCGATTTGGTAATGAGCATTTGTATTTTCAGTGCCCTTTAAAAGCTGTTTTTCTTCTTTTCCAGGTGTTCGCTTAGATAGAGTACGTGGAGGACGGCAGAAATATAAGCGCAGGATAGATGCAGAGAACAGCCCTTACTTGAACCCTCAGCTGGTTCAACCAGCCAAAAAGCCATGTGAGGACAAAGAATTAATTTATATTATATTTTACAGGAGGTCCATTAGCATATAAAGCTTCAGCACATTAATTTACAATCCAATGAAACAATGTCATGTCTTATCTATTTCAGTATACTCACCCGACACACACAACCAGTTAAAGAGTTTGCAAACAGATGGGAGTGATGATAGGACAGAGCTAATCCAGTCTCCATTTTATAAATCACCAGAGTTTATTTTTCATCAAGGGTAGCATGGTGTATTTTGTGAAAAATGATGTACAGCCATGTGGAAATATTTTGAATAGTCCATATATTTTTCTTCTCTACGCAGTTCATTTAAAGAGACAGTGCTTTTCACAGCAGTGTTGCTGCAAATGTATCTTCTCTTGAATTGCAATTTGGTCAGTGAAAGATACATATGATATAGATTTTGTTTCATTTTGTGCTTTCCCAAAAATTCTGAATCCCATTAAAATAGTAATTTTGTTTATATTTCTGTCCCATGACTGTGATTTGAAGTGAGGATTATTAAACAATGTGGAACATTGACAGTATTAAACACATCTGTGGTATGTTTTCTCTGAGCCTCTAAGCTAACCATAGTGTTAAACTCAAAACACTAGAATGAAGATTACAAATCCTGCATAAGCTGGATATTGTCTTTTTAAATCTTTAAGCTTTTATGATGAGACTTTGCCATCAAGAGAGTACATGTTAAATTTTAGGTGCTATTTCTCTCCCTTCTCTTTTATTTGACTGGTAAAAAGATAGTAAAATAAAATGGTATAAAAATCATCAATGTTGCATTGCAAAACTGATTGAATAACGAGATTACTTCTTTCATGTTGACTACATTTCTTTTTATTGGCAAATACTTCCAATCACACACATTGTATGAGCCCATATTAATAATTCTTTTGGCCACAAGAAATGTACTATAATTTTAATGCTGGATTTGTGTGCCTTTTGAGCACAGTTGTGCGTAGCCATGGACAAGGCAGTAGCTGTTTGTATTTTCCAGCATATTTCTTCTATTAAATAATAAATAATTAAGTATAGCTGAAAGCAATTCATGGAATTTCAGATGTTAATCGGACTAGAGCTCACACTTTTACAAGGATGGGCACTGTGTGTAATATACCATATTGCTGAAACATTGCACTCATTTACATTTTTGTAAATTTCATTATATTAATATTTTGCAATGAAGCCTTGTCTATCAAAATCCAATTTTTGATATAGATATCCAAATAACAGAACATGTTTAGTACTTTTTCTGAGGTCCTTAAGTGGTTAGAAGGTAAATCCTTACAATGTTTTTAATTTGCCCCTTAACTTAAAATTGAATTACTTTACTTCATCTTAAAAATTTAAATATTAAGTTAATAAAAGTGATGTATAATGCATTCACCTTTTACTTCACTAGAGGTGATATCATCTTAAGTTCCCCTATATAGAAAAAAAAATCAGAGAAACCAGTAATGGAATTTCTTTCTAACCATATGCATTCTAAAATGTTTTCTGACAATAAATAAATATTGCAGCCATGGTGCAGAGCACATTATGATTTCCTGTGCCATTGTAGTATTTTAAAAATCTGGGATCATTTTCCTATCTTTCACTAATCCAGACTCGAAATGAATTGTAATGTCTGTCTGTCACAACACTTGACTGAACACCTCAACTGGTTGTAAAGTACACAGTCCCATATAGACCTGATGATCAGGGATGTCTGTCATCATATTTAACCTGGTATTCTTGATATTTGAGCCACACATACAATCCCCCTTCCCCCCTTGTTAAAATTGCTAGGTGATGTGTTTAAAGCTTATTTTAAAAAAGGTTTGCTTGAAAGGATGTAAATTTCTTTGCACTTATTTGGTTTTACTAAATTCTGAATTTATTGTTTTTTTCTTTACAATCCTTTCTATTCCACCATACATCCAAGCATTAATATGACTGCATTGTTCTGTGTGCCATTTATTTTGGATAGTCTTACCACTTGCCAATCATTACTCATTATCTAAGAGCTGTTGTGTTAATTTTCTGCTGTTTATTTAATTAGCAGCTTTTTAAAAAAAAATTATAAAATACATGGTCAATTTTCTACTTGTGTCAGGAAGTGCAGCATGTCTTGTACCTTAGATATAGTCTAAGAGATTTTCTGGATCCTAATTGATTATTTGTGCATAACAAAGCCATTCTGATGAAAATTGGGTTGTATTGATTCTAATTAAGGCAACATTAAATAAGATTTACCAAGAGATACAGCTTGCAGCTACTCAATTCCCTGAGTGATGAGGCTGTCTAAACTGATGCAAACATTTCTTGCTTTCTCTTGCCTGGGCCTTCTATTCTAGTCAACAAGATTGTCTCGCATTTGCTTGTGGCTGAGCCAGAGAAGATCTATGCCATGCCTGATCCCACCATTCCAGAGAGTGACATCAAAGCCCTCACTACACTGTGCGATCTGGCAGATCGAGAGCTGGTGGTCATCATTGGATGGGCAAAGCATATTCCAGGTACAAAAAGAAACCCAAAAAAATGTTGTCGAGCATGTCGCAAAACAAATTGCACTTTTGTGTTCGGTGCTGAACTTTCAACAGCTGAATACTACAAAAAATAACTTTGTTAGCTGCTTTTTTTCCCCAGTGAAACCTACCAGCTTTCCCTTTATTATCACATTACCCAACTAAATGAGCAGGACTAGTTAACCTGTTTATGATTTTATCAAGATTTATTTTGATGATGTTCATTTGTATTGTTTGCTGCATGCCCATCATCTTCGGAGGTGGAAGGATGCCAACATATTCATTTGTGGGATGCACTTGGTATCTCATTACCGACTACTTTTAGTTCTGGTTGAGCTGAGGAAAACTGTGTTTGTTGGTAGTGGGAATGGGATCTTGCAGCAAAGGTGAGTTCAGTGCCATTCCCCACACAAACTTACCATTTCATCATCACTACCGTCGCATTCATCGATTTGTGTTAAGTAAAACACATTGGCATGTTGGTGCACCCAATCTTTTATAGTTAAGCTCCCTGGCTTTGAAACGCTTGTGTGTAAATTTACAACTGTGAAAACCTATCTTCTGAAACTTGACGGGGACAGTAGGAGATGCAAATTTCACAGAGTTATACTAATTACCATTGTTATTTGTAATGAAGGAAGACTTGCAGTTTCATTAACCCTTTGCAGACCTGTGGCAATATTTCTGTATAAAAAAAATCTGGTTAGTTTATCCATTTAACCAGTTTTGTGACTATTGTGAACATCATGAACCTCCATCAATTTCCAAAAGTCTTTTAACATAATCGCATTGCAGCAAAAACATTTCTAACATGCAGCGCCTGCAATTTCTAAAAATAAATCTTACCATATATTAGGACAAAAAAATTCTGTCATAATTGACAACAAAATTCAAATTTCCCCTAACTCTCCACCTCTGATTTTCTTCAATTTTGGTCCCAGCTACTTCTGTAGGAAAAAAAACACAGTTGGTAGAGATCACTGAATTAAGTCAAAAAACACCAGAAGCACTAAGTCACTGAGATGAGCACAAAGAATGATCAAGATAGAGAAAGAGAGAAAAGAAAGAAAAAAGAACAGAGTAAGTGGGAGTTAGGGGGAACAGCAAAACACAAATTTCTTCATGTCGCCATGTACACTGGATAGGTCTATGTTGGACACGTGAGCCGCAGCAGCAAAGAAGCCTCCCTGTCCCAATATGTTTGCCATCCAGATGCACAAAGCTCTACACAACTGGGCTGAATTTTACCAGCCCCTCAATGCTGCGGGTTGTGGCCCCTCGGTGTGGCCCCCCCCCCCACCCCGCTGCCAGGTGGCGAGCCATTCATCTCCATTTTAAAATGAGCCCTAATGATATTCAAATTAAATTGACTGCAGGCAGTGGTCATCCCACTGCAATATTACAGCTGCCATTCGTGCTCCGTTCACCTTCGGAACTCTGCACGGAGCTCCAGGCGAGAACCTGGTGGGGAGGGGGGAGCAATAGAATTTCCAGGGCGGGGGGTTGGAGGAGCGGGGAAAACAATTGGCACAGTGGCACAGTGGTTAGCACCACAGCCTCACAGCTCCAGCAACCCGGGTTTAGATCTGGGTACTGCCTGTGCGGAGTTTGCAAGTTCTCCCTGTGACTGCGTGGGTTTCTGCTGGGTGCTCCGGTTTCCTCCCACAGCCAAAGACTTGCAGGTTGATACGTAAATTGGCCATTGTAAACTGCCCCTAGTGTAGGTAGGTGGTAAGAGAATGGTGGGGATGTAGTAGGGAATATGGGATTAATGTAGGATTAGTATAAATGGGTGGTCGATGGTCGACACAGACTCGGTGGGCCGAAGGGCCTGTTTCAGTGCTGTATCTCTAAATAAATAAGTTGGATGTGGGGATGGTGGGAAGGGGTTGAAGGGCAAAAGATTGAAGGTTAGGAGGGAAAGTTCGAGTCTTTGTAAAATCAATGGGGATGGTCATTTCTAGCAATGAGTTGGGGAAGGGCCTCCATCTCCTAATTATTTATTAAAAACATAATAAGTGCAATACATCTTTAAAATTTAAATATGTGTTAAGGACTTAAAGCCCTTTAAAAATGGCACCGGCACCAGCGCGGTGGCACCAGACACCATTGCCAGGGACGCGGCAGCCGGCCCCTCTATTTAAATGAGCCCCCGCACATAATATCGTGGGGGCTCAGGGACGTGCATCTGCATGGGATGCACCTCGTTTTTAGAGCACGGCGGCGCACTCCTAAAATTCAGCCCAACTAACACTAATAGTCCAACCTCAGTCTTCCAGGCCCAAACCCTTTCCATAAGTGCTCTGAGCACCCTTGCCTGATCCAACAGATAAGCAAAGCTCTTGAGATGCAACTGCAAGATACCGATGAATAAAAAAACGTTATCAGCTCAGTGCAGATAAAATATGCAAGCACCGTTCTCCACCTCATAAATTACTAATCAGCTATGCCATCATTGCTCTATTAGTATTATCTAAAGAATACTGTGGATTGAGAATAGGTTCCAGAGTGTCCATGTTTGATCGGGCAGCAGGTCTTGGGGCAGCATATTGCCGGCGGTGGCCAATTAACAGGCCGTTGCCAGGGGCTTGCCCCCAAGAGCTGCTGGCCCAATCAGAGGACTGGTAACTCAGCAGCCTCAGCAGTGCCACCACTAGTGGTGGCCATTGCTGAGGCTGCTGTTCCAGGGAGAGGGCCTCTCAATGGTGCGGAACACTCGAAGAGAGCAGGTAGGATGGGGGGTGAAGCCTGGGCCTGGGAGTCAAGCCTCGGGGATCGGGGGCAGGGGAAATCACGAAGCAGTAGCAGCGCTGTTGCTGCGAGGCTGGCCATTGTCGCCGGGGGCCCTTCAATGGACCATGGAGTGTCCCTAAAGGAGGCACTCCCACCTCCGGAGCCCACTGGGAGGCCACCAGATTTCACTGGGTGGTGTCCCCATGCGGCGGCGAGCCCTCCCAATGTGAGCAAAATGCCTGGGAAGGTGGAAAGTGGCCCTCAATTGGCCAAGCCGCCAATTTTCCTGCCTTTGGCAATATGTTATGATGGTGGGAAGACGTCGGGCTCCCCTCCCAACACAATCCCTCACCATTGTGCCTGCTTTCACACCTCGCAGGCTGTTGCCAATGGGCCGGGAAAATTCCAGCCACAGTGTCAGTTTCCAGATGTAGGCTGACAATACCCAGCTCTACCTCACAACCACCTTTCTCAACCCTCCACTGTTTCTAAGTTGTCAGACTGCTTGTCCGACATCCAGTATTGGATGAGCAGAAATTTCCTCTGAGTAAATATTGGGAAGATCAAAATCAGTGTCTTTAGTCCCAGCCACAAATTCAATTCCTTAGTCATTGACTTCATCCCTTCCCCGGCAACAGTCTGGGGCTGAACCAGACTGTTCACAATTTTGGTGTTGTACTTGACCCGAAGATGAGCTTTTGACAACATATTTGCACTATCACGAATACTACCTATTTTCCACTTCTGTAACATTGCCTAACTTTGTCCCTGTCTCAGCTCATCCGCTGCTGAAACCATCATCTATGTATTTGTTACTGCTAGACTTGACTATTCTGATGCACTACTACCCACATTCTACTCTCTGTAAACTTCAGATCATCCAAAACTTGGCTGCCCACATTCTAACTCACACAAAGTCCCGTTCACCCATCACCCCTGTGCTCGCTGACCTACATTTACTCCTTGTTGAGCAACACCTCGATTTTTAAAATAATCATCCTTGTTTTTGAATCCCTCACCTCCCTCAGCTAGATTTGGTGGTGACGGCAGGGCTCCCAGCACCGGGCCAAAAAGGCGGGGGGAGCCCGCCTCGGCCTTTTCAATTCCCTCCAGCGCTATCTCCGTCGTTCAGGCACTTTAAAGATGGGGAGCCTGCCTCCAAGAGCTACCAGCCAATCACAGGGCCGGCAGTTCAGCAATATTGGCACCGGGAGCAGTGGCCACTGCTGGTGCTGCAGAGGCCTTGGACCCAGGCCCAGCACTACAGGATTGTCAGATTACTTCAAGTCAAGGCCTTGTTCCTTTAAATAACCTTTTTGAAATGTTTTATGCTTTTGTGCCCTGCCAGCACATCATAACAGTGTTCTTAGCTGGCTAAATCGAGTTGCTTTGCAACATCACGTGCAAATTATCAAGTACTGTGGAATTATAGATGGTTTGCTTGGCTGCAGAGAATCATATCTTAGAGAACCAATCCAGGGATCAAACCTTCTCTCAAATGGTATCACCTTTCCCTTGTTTCACTTTGGTAGAAATACATGGCAAGGATACCCAGTTTTCCTGACAATTATAGTACCTTCCCAAATAACTTCCTCCTTTATGGTACAATGGCGAAATTTAAATATTCAACTATAATACAATTAAAATATAACAAAAGAACAAAGAACAGTACAGCACAGGAACAGGCCATTCAGCCCTCCAAGCCTGCGCCGATCTTGATGCCTGCCTAAACTTCTGCACTTCCGGGGCCCATATCCCTCTATTCCCTTCCTATTCATGTATTTGTCAAGATGTCTCTTAAACGTCGCTATCGTATCTGCTTCCACCACCTCCCCTGGCAGCATGTTCCAGGCACTCACCACCCTCTGTGTAAAAAACTTGCCTCGCACATCCCCTCTAAACTTTGCCCCTTGCACCTTAAACCTATGTCCCCTAGTAACTGACTCTTCCACCCTGGGAAAAAGCTTCTGACTATCCACTCTGTCCATGCCGCTCATAACTTTGTAAACCTCTATCATGTCGCCCCTCCACCTCCGTCATTCCAGTGAAAACAATTCAAGTTTTTCCAACCTCTCCTCATAGCTAATGCCCTCCAGACCAGGCAACATCCTGGTAAACCTCCTCTGTACCCTCTCCAAAGCCTCCACGTCCTTCTGGTAGTGTGGCGAATGGAATTTAATCCTGAGAAGATGATAACATGCCAACATTTTACAAGGAAACGGCCATTTTTAGTGCTGATGCCTTATTGTTGGATACATCTTAAATCAGAATACAAAGATATTTTAGTACAACAACTTGTATTTATATAGCATCTTTATTGCAGTAAAATGTCCCACGACGCTTCACAGGAGCATTATAAAACAAAATATCACATTGAGCCACATAAGGAGATATTAAGGCAGATATCAAAAGCTTGGTCAAAGAGATAGAGGTTAAAAAGCATCTTAAAGGAGGAAAGAAAGGTAAAGAGTCAAAGAAGTTTAGGGAGGGAATTCCAGAGCTTAGGACTTTGGCAGCTGAAGGCATAGCCGCCAATGAAAATGGGAGATGCTCAAGAGGCCAGAATTGTAGGAGCGCAGGAATCGCAGAGGGTTGGGCTGGAAGAGATTACAGAGATAGAGAGCTAGATTTTATGGGACCCTGATGCAGAATCAGAGGCCAGGGGGTGGGTGGTGGAGGGAAGGGGGCCCATAGAATTGCAACGGGAGGAGGAGATGGAGGGCACATCGCCTTCCCATCGTCAAGCGATGTCACATTTGTCACATTTCATCTAATCTTGATTTTTGATTGGTTGATTACTATTTGTTATCTTTGGTAATTGAGTACTAAGGTCACTAGCAGGTAAGGCATTATCTAAATATAATATAGTTAGTTATGCCTTGCATTTTCTGTAATGGTCAGTGGACACATTGGCCTGATGCCATCCTGATCTAGAAGTAACATCAAAATCTGTAAGCATCAAAAAATTAAGTAATATGTCTGACGTTTCAGCACTGTCTGCAACAGAACTTTGTACTCAATGGCATCGCGAACAAATAAAATTGCCATTTTAGTGAACCAGTATGAAGTCAAGCTACTTGTTTTTGTACTGTTATGCTCTTTTCAGGTTGATATTCTGGCATTTTCATGGTGCAGTGCATTGGGAATTTGATCCTGAATTAACCCTTGGTGTGCTTTGCCTTGGGAGTGCTTGACTGTAAACTCTTCAGGCTGAATTGCGTTCCCTCCCAGGCTTCGGGTTCCATGGTGGGGGTGGCCTGAAGATCGCTCCGGAGTAGACCCGCCCCCGACCCCGACGCCATAAGGGCCAAGTCCGATCTTCACCGAGGCCTCGTGGCAGTCCACCCGCCGCTTGGCGATGAGCCCAGCATTTACATATTTGAATACATTTAAATACTTGCGTTAATTGCAAGCCCGCCACTGCCTCCGGTCCCGGTGCAATCTTCGTGCCGCTGGCCAGCTCTCCCATGCCTTCCGATCTCCGTCCGGGGAATTGAGGTGGCATACTGGTTGGGAGGGGGGAAACTGGTAATTCTTCCTGTGCGGGGTGGGGGGGAAGCAGCAATAAAGGGCTTTCATTGCTGGAGGGGATGGTGGGAAGGGGTAAAGTTGATAGTTTGTGCACTTTGAGGGGAGAACGGTCATTTGGATAACGCAAGTGTTTTGGGATGGAGAGGGAAAAGTATTTAGTATTGTGGGTACTGGGGAGGTGGTGGGACAGGTCCTAACGTACAGGTTTCAATTGTTTTCAAAAATGTGTAGTGATTTCTTTAAAAGTCCCAGAAGGGCTCCAAGCTCTTTAAAAATGGCATTAATGTCTGCGCACAGGCAGCTGACACCATTGCCGGACGGGCCGCCCCCTCCATGTGATCAGTGGGGGGCGGGTGCAGGCTGCCCCATGTCTGGCACTGTTTTGCGGTGGCCTTCCACTCTCTGTTAATGTTGGCTTTCTCCTTAGTGAACATAACCTTTACCCTAACTCTAAATGAAGTTAAAAATCTGAGGTTCATAACAGCCAATCTCTATTGTTTTTTAAAAATGTGGGTGGGACAAAATTTAATATCAGCAATTTAGGATTTTTCTAGATGGCTAGGTGACTTTTTTGCATGCTGAATAAATATAAGAATGAAAGGCACTGTTGATGATTCAGCTGTAAAAGATATAGACCTGAATTTTACAGCCATTTCAACGAGGCGGTTGGTGGCGGAGGAGCCGAAAAATTGAGTGGGAGGCAGGGGTTGCTGCTTCTGATGCCTTCCCCCCTCCACTGAAATCTTATGCCCACCCCAGGCCAATCAAGGCCCTTAATTGGCCAATTAACTGCCACTGAAGGACGTCCTCCCACCGCTGCTGGTATTTTGCCCACAGCTGGTGGGCGGCATAGGCCCCAAGAACACCAACAGGTAAAACCTGGTAGCCTTCTTACGGGCTGGGTGTGGGCCTTCATTATCGGGCACCCTGTGCCTCACGGAGGGCACCCCTGAAACCCCAACTGTCCCAACGCACATCACTCACCCCACCCTCCCCCCATCTCCGTCCCCAACCAAACCGCACCCCCCCCCCCTCCCCATTGCCTCTCCAGGCCCAGCCAATTGTCTCCGGCGAGGCCCCAAAAACTCACCTTCTTTCCAGGCTGTCCTTTTTCCTGCTGAAGCTGGGTGTAGTCCCAGCAGTGACCACTGCTCCCAGTGGCGCTGCTGGGTCTAAGATTGGCCGGCAGCTCCATTAGACAGGACTTCCTGCCTCAAGGAGGTGAAAGTGCTGTCCAAGGCATATTAAGGGCCTGGAGAGCGGAAAATCCCAGTGTGGCTCCGCAGGCCCGATGGAGGCGGGCTCACCATTGACTTTTCAGCCGGTCCCTCCCACCGTTAAATTCCGGCCATAGTTTAATTTATGAATGTTTCCAAGGCAAGAGACAAATATGTGAGCCACACAGCCTCTGATGAAATATTATTTAACAGTAATCGTGAACTAAGAAATTGGTTTATGATAAAATCAGCTTTTCTGATGAGAAGGAAGAGCACTAAAGAAATTGCTTTGATTAATTCTGTATCACAAAGCGCTTAACTCAGCTGTGTCCACAACAGAGGAAAATATTTAAAGAAAAAATAAAATGACTTTATCAGTAAATAGAATTAGGCTACCCACGCTAATAAAGCAGCTGAACAGAAAGTGAAGCGTTATGAAATTTGAACAGTCCTTATCTGACCAAGAGCACAATGAAATTAGACAGCACTTGACTTCAGTCATTCCAAGTTAGAGTGGAATGAGTGGGTACAAGAGACAGAGGCTGTGTCCTAATAGCCCTTTACTGTGACAGGGCCCCCACCATTAGCATCCTTTTATATTCTCTGAAATTGCTCATGCTTCCTATTCTGGTTCCTATCTGCTTGCCTTTTTTTTCTCTCTTTCAATTTTGTACGTGCTTGGATAAGCGCGTGCTAACACAATATGATTGAGCTGTAAAATGGAATCCTGTTGGCTTTAATCTCTTTTATGTAGATACTGTGGTACTTCCACATTCTGCTTCATCCAGTCTATTATAAGATGCATAGAATGGACCAGAGAGTAATATAGGCTGATTCAAATATTGAAGCTAGGTTTCACACATATGATAAAAAGATTATCAATGCAGTAGTCAGATGTATTGTTATATTTTGTGTTGGATTAGAATATTCACGCGTTACTACATTAACAAAATGTTGGAGGTGCTTACTCAGGCTTTACTATGACAGCACTCCACACTTCATCCCCATGTTAAAAGAACAAGGATGTCTCTGCACTATGTAAGCTGCATTCAACTACTGTGACACTGCCTGACATCCTCTTACGTATATTCTCTACACCTTTAATACTTCAAACTTTTTTGTTTTCAGAGTACTACTCTCCAAAATCTTTAACATCTTAAATATTTCACAGAAATATTCTGTCCAAAGCATTGGGCTATATTTTCACCACAGAGATGGGAAACAGGAGCCGGGGTGTCTATTTTGCGGTCAGAAACCCACATCTGGTGGGAAACTGATTAAAGTTCAAAGTTTCACAGGGGTTAGTCCGTAATTGATATGGAGATGGATTTCCTGTCCACTTAGAGTCAGTGGGGACGGAAATACAGGTAGATCAGATGAAGTGTGGGATTCATTTAGATACCCCACAGAGACCTGTGGCTTGTGCCAATGCCTTCTACAGAACCAGAGGGAAGTGAGATGTCACAGGGGAGCCAGAGGCCTGGTACCCAGGGCAGGGCAGACCCTTGCTTCATAGATATCGACCTGGATCTAAAGCTGGAGGCTGTGAGGGAGGGTGGCAGGAGGAGGCCATCTTGGCCTGCAGCAGGGGCACCTCTCTGTTCAGTGACATCTCCCACCGCCTCCAATTCCTCCTCTACTCTCACCTCCTGCTCCTGCTCTTCTCCAGATGAGCTGTCTCCTTCCAGGGCCTCATCGTCTTCGAGGTTCACACCTCTCTGGAGTAAAGGCCTGCTCGGGTCTGCAAATGAAACTCGACCTGAACCTGACAGAACAACATCTGACCCAAGCCCAACCCGGCCTGAGTCCATTGATTTTTTTCCCGTGCCCGACCCGACCCCGACCCAACCACAAGAATGAAGTTGATTATATTAAAGAGGTTGTGCTCTACCTTGGATGGAATCACTCACTGCAGACTAGTGCGGAGTCCGGATGCAGGTTTCCCACCTTGACGTCCTGGCTGTTCACATCTGGAAGCTTTTTCCTCCCTGACCAAAAGGCAGCACTATGTCTGACCCGACCCGAGCCCGACACATGTCGTCGGGTCTGGTCGGGTTCGGGTCGGGTAGCCATGCTCTACTCTGGAGGGCCATGTAATGGAAAGTGTAGCAGACCACCACAATAACCAAGACCTTGCAGGAGGGTATTGGAGGGCACCACCCAACTCGCCCAGGCACCGGAATCGCATCTTCAGAAACCCAATGGACTGCTCAGTGGTTGTCCTGATTAGCAGCTGGTGTTGGTTATATCACTTATGTGCCTTTGTCTGGGGATTCCTGTAGAGGGGTCAGTAGAGATCTCTTCAAGGGATTTCCCTTGTCCCGTAGGATTCATTCAGGCACTTTTGGGGTTGGAATGAAGATCTGAAGCAGCCTTGACTGGCGTAGAAGGAGTCATGGCAGCTACCAGGAAAGGCAACCAATGCTGTGAGGTGCAAGGTCTTCAGCGACAATGGCACAGATGTCTGTGACCATCTACCTGGAGAGTCACAATCTTCTGTGGCACTGTGTCTCAGTCATCTCCAGGTAGCTCTGTCTTCAGCAGTACATCCTGTGTTGAGGGTTTGGCCTCCATTGCCTTGCTGCTCTTCTTTCCTCTCCCATGTCCTCTTGATGCCCGGGGTTCTGCCCTTCCTGAAAAGGCTGTTGCCCGTCATTGCCACTGGACCCAAAACCTGACAGTTGTGCCTCCATTTCCAGCTGAAGCCTTCCTTCTGGATAGTTGGCTGCTCAATTGTCCTTGGTAAGAGTGCTGAGTACCCACTCTTCCTGCCAACTGTTAAGTGCCAAGGGCACCTCCTTACCAAGTGCCTAGAGCCTCTTTGCCCTGTTGACCCACTTATGGAGTCGGGGTGATGCCCTGGGGCAACTATGGCTGGCTTCCCACTCTTTACCCACCTGCCTTCAGATAACCTGTTTCTTAAGGCACCAGTAACCTGTCTGGTCCTTTAAGAATTTGAGCTTTAATCCCTGACAAATGCTTAATGAGCTTTTCAACAGTGTTAATTAGGAGGAGAGCGGGATTTCTGTCCCGCCCTGGTTACACGCTGCCTGGTGCCAGTACTTTTGGGACCTCCCCACCCCACCACCTCTGCTCCTGACTTCAGGAGAGGGGCCCCTAAAATTCAGCCCATTTTATTTGCTATGGCTTAAAAAAAAACCTTGGGAGAGAAATCCAACATCATTGCACCCATTTTGTGGGGGTTAAATCAACGTTGGGGAATGGATTTCAGTTTGCGATTTCCCACACCCAAGTAGTGAGCCGGCTGCCAAATTGGAAGCTGCCAACTTCCAGGAGTGAAGGGTGCTCACCTGCAACAGGTATCAGGCGGCTTAATTATGCAAATCCAGCTCCTTACGCGCTGGTCCCGTAGGCACCAGATCGAAATTGGAGACAAAATGTGCAAAGCTTGTGCTGCACATTCTCCATTGAGTTTTACTGGATCTTAATTCATCTAACCAGCGGTTCCTAAATGAACTATTGGAGGCCATTCAAAAAGGGTAAGAAAACTTTTTAAAAGTTTTATTTCTGTGGAGCCAAGAGGAGCAGGCGTGCTCCTCCTAGCTTTATAAAATTACTGTAGGCCATTCTCTGTCAGAGTCAGCCGGAATTGGTCAAACACTGACCACCGTGCGACCTGATTGATGTCCCTGACTCGCCAGTTTAATGCAGAAGTCCAGGGCCTAATTGTGGTTGGGTGCCACACCTATGTCTTCAGGCATGCGTTCAGATCGTACCGCCCATTTTGCACAGGATTCCCACTTGAGATGAATTTCTCCCCCTGCTCTATATATAGCACTCAGTATGTAGCACTGCATCACATCCTCAGAATGTCTTTAGTGCTTTATGGCTAATGAATTGCACATGAAGTGTAGTGACTGTTGCTATGCTGGAAAATGCATTAAGTTGCTCTTCCTACAAACAGCAAATGAGATGAATGACCTGTTAATCTGCTTTCATTTTGATTGGGGGATGAATATTGGTCAGGATATAAGGGAAGTTTCCTGATTAGTGGCCTCATTTTTTTCACAAAGAAGTCAATTAATCAGAATTATGATAAACTTAAATATCTTATTATGTGTGTCCTTTGTCTCTGTTTAATATTTTTTGTTTAAAATGTGATTACATATGATATCAGAAGAACTGGCTTTGAAACATTATTGAGCATGACCACATGAAACAGTTCATTTATCATCAGTGCATGAAGTAGTTTACCAGGGTGTTCCAGTAATCATATAATTTTAATTGTATGTTTTAATTTGGTTCATTTGTACTGCAAAGTGCAATTATTCTTCCTAGCCAGATTCCCCTAATGATAACTGCACTTGATGTTTCAACAGGCCTTTTCAAAATCTTAACAAATGCAAAAAGGTGTTATCAGATAATTCTTGAGAACTTTTCTTTGAAAACCTGTACTGATGGCAATATTCCTACCTTCAGAAAAACATTATCATTATTACAGAATGGAATAACATACGCTTTTGATTCGAAATTGTGCAATCTTTACAGCACAGAAGGCCATTGTAGCTGTGCCAGCTATCTAATTAGTTCCACTCTCCTGTTTTTTCCCATATTTTCTCTCCTTCAAGTATTTATCCATGAAGTACTTAATTTTAAATCTTCAGTAAGAAACTCAAGTGACTAAGATGCCTTTTGTAAGAAGGTGATATTGTTGCATGATGTTGTTGTCGTTAGACAAATGTTATTAGTGGGTTCTAGTCATTACATTATACCTTACAAAAGTATAAAATTAGTTTTCCAGGGCCAGAGAGGTACTTCAGCAGTAGTTATGACTTAGTATGGCATTAAAACCTCTTTGACAAGGTGTAACAGTTTCAGGGATTTTTAACAGTAATATTACAGTGTAAAAGAGCAGTTCTCATCAGTTCAGTGATTGCTAATTGATGTCCATCTGCGGAGACTTCAAAAGCACACCCTATGGGGAAGTGTAGAATCAGTGACAGCAGAAAAGTACTTCTGGATTTCCGCACCACATGTACTAACTCCAGAAGTTGCTGTAAGCTTCAGAGGTGTAATGGTGTGAATGCTGACAGTTTCACTATCATTTCTGCCTCAAAATCCAGGCCAACATTTTAAATGCAAAACATTTGCATACAAACCTTCCCTGCTTCCCTTTCCAACACATCGAGGCTCATTAAGCTTCCTTCTGTCCTCTTCCTCTTCCCACATCAAGGGCTGAATTTTATTGGGGCACCGCTGTCTGCAGCAGCGCCCTTTGAACTCGGTGGTGAACCCAGATATTAATCGCGGGGGCTCATTAGAATCACGGTGCCGAGCCGCCCTCTCCATATTAATTGGGGAGAGGCACGACCTTCGGTGCAGTGAGAGAGTCTGTGCAGCAGGTGATGGGGCCCTATTTTAAGCTGCTTCCTGACAGCTGTCAAAGAATACTTACCTGACTGCTGAAGAGTGGGGCTGCTCTCAATCTGGCAGCAAAGCAGAAAGTCCTGCAGAAATCCAGCAGGTCAGGCAGAATCTGTAGAGAGAGAAGAAGAGTTAACTTGTCCAAGTTCACAGACCTGAAAGTTAACTCTGCTTCTTTCTCCACAAATGCTGCCTGACCTGCCGTGTTACCCCAGTACTTTCCGCTTTGCTGCCACATACTTACCCTGCTGTGTCCCATTGTCCTGTGAAGTTGCGATCCTCTTCTCCCACTCAAGTGTAACATTCCTACTTGTAGGCATGCCGCACATAGGTGAATAATCTTAATTTTGTACATTCCAGGACGTGAGACTTAAATAGACCATAAAAGGTATTACAGAGGTTTACAGAGAACACACTGACACAAATGGCAATACACAGGTGTCACAGCAATGTAAATACATCTTTCACTAAATGTTCCTCACCAACATGTGTGTTCTTTACTCTGTGTGAATGATGTGTGCCAGCATGTAGCGCTAATGTCACATCCCTTTGCACTATTGGCCCTTCAGGAGAGCCAATGTATGCAATAACATCATTGCCATGCCACCATTACTCACGAGCGTCTCCACAGACTCAGTGACATGGTCATTGGCTCAGTCAGCTGCTGCCTCTAATGGTTTACACAGGGATGCTGCAGATGTAGACTGGTGCACAGCAGGTGAGCGAGGGTGATGTGTGGCTTACAAAACTCATGTCGGTTCCTATGGAGTAGACAGCCTTTGCCTGATAAGCCACTTCCGTATGTCCCTAGCTCACTGTTAGCCCTGCGTGCAGAGCCTGGGTGCCATCTGCCCTCCCATGCGTCTTTCATGTTGTAGGTCCTCATCGACCTCATAGTCCAAGGAGGAATCCTGTTGACATCTCTCCTCATCATGCCAGGCCTGGCCTCTATTGGGTGAGTAGTTGTGCAGAGCAGCAAAGAAAGGAGCTGGCCTTTTCGGCCCATAGTACAGGGAATCACCCTATCCATCCAGGCATTGGAGGTGCTCTTTCAGCATGCAAATCTCCTGCTCAATGGTGGCTCATGTAGCTCAGTGACTGACGTTATATCTCTCCTCTGCAGCAGTGATGGAGTCTCTCACTGGTGTTGGGAGCCATGTCTGCAAAGGATAGCCCTTATCTCCAAGAAGCCACCCCTCCATCTGAACCAGTTCAGTGAACAACGGTGGCAGCCGGGACTGGCACAAGACCCAGGTGTCATGGCAGCTGCCTGAGAAGCGGTCACAGATTTGCAGCAAGCATCTGCAGTGATCACATGCCAGCTTCACCTAGATTGAGAGGGCTCCTTTAATGGTTTTGTCTGCAGGCGGTAGCCTGGCAGTTGGCCTGACGGCCACATGAGTGCAGTCTATGAACATTATAACCTATGGTTCTCCGGCAAGGGTGCCAGAACCAGTGGCCCTCTGGGCCTGGCTGTGAGAGTCCGTCCTGAAGTGGACATCCTCACTGGCCCTCCATTGCAAGGCATTGGTGACCTCCCTAATGCAGCGGTGCACTGCTGACTGTGTGACCCCCAATAAGGTCTCTGGTGGGCCCCTAAAAGGCTGCAGAGGCGTCAGGCTTGAGAACCGCTCCCACTATGAGGAACTAAGGCATGGGATGTCCAACGGAGCCCATGGGCAGCAGGTCATCCTTGAGTAGGGCACAGAGACGTGTCACCACCCTCTCTATATGAACAATCTCCTCTGACACTGGTGATCTGACATCCGATGGCATGTCATGTGGGGCCTGTAGATGCATGGCAACCGTAATGGCGAGTTCCCCTTGGGGGCTGCTGCTCACGACCGGGGGCCTCTACGTGGATCACACCTGCCTGTTGATAATGCCTCTGGCGCATACAGATCCTCATGGGCAGAGGATCACACAATGTAGGATGATCCATACCTATTTCCATGTGATAAATAAAGTTGAACCCTGCATGTATTTGTAGGTTCCTAACAGGGCATGGATTAGTGTTGACGGGTACATCAGCTGCTTTCCTAGATCAACTATGTGGCGTGCTATGGCATTGCCCATCTTGGCCAACACTCAGAGTGGCACAAGATGACCACATCAAGATCCTACCAGCTGAATCAATTGCCTCCACCATCCATAACACCTTAATGCCCCTGCCCTTCCTCGCTCCCTCCCCACACACAGGGTGCCTAGTGTGCCATTGCCCCCTCACAAACATAGAGCGTACACTGTTAACGGAGGGATGGTACATGGTACCTCCCTTCATGCCAGCACAGCTTTCCCTCCAGTAATCCCAGACCCCCTCCCTTTCAGAATGCAGAGTTAGACCCCTGCATATCCCCCCCTCCCTCCTCCTTTCCAGAATGCAGAGTTGGACCCCAGTGTATCCGCCCGTCCTTCTCCCTTCCGTCATGTAGAGTGAGGACCCGTCGGCTTTTCAGATCGTGAATGGAACGGCACGTGACGGCCGCCCATTCAGTGAAAAATCCGGCAGTGTCCCTGGAGAGGCGGCGGGCTGCATAATCAACATAGGTAAGTAAGCATTACCATATGCTAGTTGTGGTGCCGCCACCATGCGGCATGGGGGCCGCACTGAGGTCCCGCCGCCGCTTCCGGTAAAATGCGGCGCGCCCGCCTCGACGTTGCGGGTCGAGGCAGGCCTCTCCCCGCAGCATTTTATTGGCCCCCACGCCGTGACTCGCAGCGTCGAGGGGCCAGTAAAATTCAGCATCAAGTCTTCATGCTTGGTCACAACTTCTACCAATGTTGGTCAGTGCTCAACCAAAGGAGTTGAATGAGATTGATGCAGGTTGATTTGACCTCCAATTTTCTCTCCTCAGCTTGGTTGGGGAAAGCATGTTACAAAATTTTGGTCTATGCCATGCCATTACACAGCCTATTTGGAGTACCACTGTACTGAGAAGCTGAGCCTATAAACCATCAGAGAACATGCTTATTCTTATCTTTATACTGTATCCAGCATTGGAACTAATGACATTTAGATGAGTCTTAATGGATTATTGACTTAAGTTGCATTAGTCCGTATGTTGGCTAATTTCACTATAAAACACACTTCATTTTTAGAAACAGTAAAACAAATGTTTACCTATTTCATTAACATTTTTAACAGTTAATATTAATGGGTGTAAATGCTGTCTGTACTGACCAGTAAAAACACAGTTTATGTTCACTGATGTAAATAATATATTTTAACTATGTGGACTGGAGACTGATACATCAGTTACAGTTCACCAAATCCAGTTTTAATTTCAGTTTTAGTACATATCCATAGCCTCTGTCTGTTCACACCACTATAGAGTACGTGGCAGAATTTCACAGATGTATACTCAAATTCATGCAGAGTGCAGCTCATTGGACCCTGACTGCCAGTGAAACTTTGAAAAGAGCTCACTAGTAGGCCCTTTATCACGGGAAATTTGTTTATGCATCAACTGCGGTATAACTACAGCTGATGCTGAGTGCCAGCAGTACAAAAATCACTGCAGTGTTTGGGCATTAGTATAGTGAAAAAGATCAGTGGACAACAGCAGCAGTTAACCCTTTAATTCTAGGCAGAAATGACCTTTTTTGATAGCTAATGCTGAAATTTCTGAAGTACAATTACAAAAGCCTAGTGAATCCAAGAGCAGTTCCCAAATTGCAGCTATCTGATTCTAAGAATGTTAATTGTTGAAAACCTTTTTTTTCATCATTGCTCTACGAGCATTCTTGGAGGAGGAATGCCATTTTTTTTTACAAACCTTAGTTTTCTCAGTTATCAAGGAAACTGTTCAATTGAATCAAAAATACTTTTTATGGTGCGCTACGTATTAAGTTCAAAGAATTGTTTTGCTACTGTATTCTGTTTTTAGTGTTGGAATTTCTTACAGGACATTTTCGTTCTGCTTTGCATTTCTCTTTGCTTCTTACTAGGTTTCAGTAAAACTCCAGGGTTCAGGATAATCACTGTTTTTGTGTAGATAGGAGTAAGTTAGCAATCCAAACCATCTCACATATTTATATGTACACATATGCATGTAGTCAGTCAACACAAATAGGCAGGTTTTGGGAGCAAACATTTCACTATAGCTGTCAAAGGGTTAAATAAATTTACTTAATTATGGATACAGTTATGTTAAAAGTCATTTAGGAAAGAAATTAGTTATAAAACTTCTTTATGGATGTTGTCCCATGTATTTAAAAAAAAACCTGCAGTACTTTAGAAAGGAAAGTTAAGGAGCTTGGATTTTTGACAGCTCTAAATTTCATTAAACAAAAAAGGAATATTGCTTGCCTCCTTTACATGAACAAACAAGCTGCCACATATTTTTTATATCTATTTCCTCTTCACTTGAAAGCGTTGTTTTTCAGCCGTTATTCTAGAGTGTCAAAGTCAATTTAATGCATTTCACTATGCTGAATAAATCAGAACCGAAATCCTTGCTAAAAGTGAAAATTTGATTTGCTAAAAGGAGCTTAGGGCAACTATTAATCAATACATCCAGAGTGTCAGTGCTGAGGCCCTGAAAGACAGTGATGCATTTGGATATTGGTTGAAGCAGATGGAGGCTTGCTGGAGAGGGTTGTGGCTGCTGGGGTGTTCCTGGTAAAGTCACATTCAATTCCACAGAGAGCTTGTCATCACCTGAGCTGAAACAAACCTTTCTAAATCAGCTGCTCATCAATTTAAGCAGCCCAATCTCCTTAGCAAGTGTTCTAGATATTGCTACTCTGTTTATTATGCTGCACTCTTACTTGTTCCATTCACTCAAAGTGCACTTTTTCTCGCTGCCTGTTTTGCTCACTGTTTGTTCCCTACTTCAGTAATTTGGCCTTTTGAGTGTTAAAGGAAGGGCAGTGCAGCTTGATTCTGGATTGCTTTGTTGATTTTGAAAGGATTTTTATAATTGTTGATTAAAACTAAAACAAACAATGAACTAGTAACGTGGCTAATGAGAAGCTATCAACAGAACAAGACTACATAAATTGGCTATTTCCATAAATACACAAAGAAGAATTCATAGTGTCATTGCACAGAGATTTGAAGGAAAAAGCAAGTACATCTTTTGTTGGCTATGGAAAGAAACTATATAGATCCTATTTGGGCTAAGTATCAAAATCTCTAAGTGCACAATAATCATTTCTCCTGCCCGTTTGCTCCAAAAACATTCCGTTGTTATCCTGTGGTCTACGGCCGCTTTTGCCTGCAGAATTGTTCATTGATTTATTTCTTTTAACCCCCATAGGCTTCTAAAATATTTTCTGTACAAATTGATCTGGCTGTCCAATTCAAATAAAACTTTAAATTGTTAAAGGATTTTGCAGCAGCTGTCACCAGATATATTTTTTCCCAGCAGTTCCTTTGTTCTTTAAATCTGTGAAACCTCTGTGTATGATCTCACAAGCGGCCAAGCTGTGAAATCAACCATACAAATCGTGCTGCTAATAATTGTGTACTGAGGAAGGAAATAAACACTCTTTTAAAAATAAGTTACCTAGAGTAGGACCATTTCGTTTGTGATTACTATTGTAACCATGTACAATCCCAAACTCACATGTAAAAGCATGTTTACTTCTCTAGGATTCTTAGAACCAAAACAGTTTTTGAACAGAAAAGGTAGATAATTAAAACAATGAGATAGCACATTGTTACAATGTATTGGAGCACCAATCTGCTGTGTCACAGAGTGGTAACATTTCTTTAGTTCTCCCAAGCAGAGTTCCTGTTCTCAACTGCACTGATTGCGGAGGTTGTGTGTCAAATGCCAAGTGTCTTTTCATAGGAAACAAGGGAAAACAATAGTTCATGTTCCCATCACATTCATATTGGTGGATCGTAGGGGAAGAGGGGTGAGGTTCAAGTAGAGTACAGTAGTTCAAGTGCATGACCTGATCTAGCTTCCTAAACAACTAAGTATTAATTCCATGTTCTTTAATGCACTACTTTTCTCAGCTAAGGTGGATCTGCACCTGCTTAACCTACATGAGAAAGGATTAATTACCATTACAGAACAGTGTTAAAATGAGTCAGCACATTTCTGGTAAGGCACATGTTGACCTGGCTGGAGAGAGTCTAGCAAATGAGGATGAGGCAAGCTTGGCTTTACTATATGTGGGAGTCAGCAGTTTTAAACCAGCCTGCTCTAATTCCCCTTTAACAACCAGATCATTTGCAAAGTTAGGACAGTTCAGTCCATTTTCCTCCGTACTCCCACAATGGCAACATGAATGCTAATTTAAACTGGGCTTGTAACTCAGTTGTTCTGTATGGGAATCCAGTTTTAACTGCCAGATTTTGGTTATTCTGTTTGCATATTCCCAGTTACATAATATTGAAATTTAAATGTGGCATTTGTACATTCAATGGGTTAATATAATGCTAAAATAAAAATATTAACATCTTAAATATTTTGACCACATTTATTAATTTTTCATATATAACATTGTATTGTTGACCATTTACCATAGTATTCACTATGCAAATACTTGGTTCCTAGTGATTGTGTTATAATAAAGTGATGTGCATTCAGATTTAAAGTTGTTTAAAATTATTGGCTGTTAATGGTGCAGTCACTTAATATTCAGTATTACCTCATTGGCTTACTGAGTAAGAAAGTTTTGGGTTCAAATCTCAATGCAGGACTTGAGCATGCAGGCTGACACTTAGAAGTGCAGTACTCAGGGAATGCTGCATTGTTGGGAGTGCGATTTTTCAAATATGACATTAAACCAATATGCCTGCTCAAGAGAATGTAAAAGAGCCCATGGCACTTTTTGAAGAAGAGCTGGGGTGTTTTCCTAGAGTTCTGCACAATATCTCTCTCTCTCAACCATCGCCACCAAAGCAGATTGTCTGGTTACTTATCTCATTGCTGTTTCTGGAACATTACTGTGTATAAATTGGCTACCACATTTGCCCACATAACAACAGAGACAAAGGGCTGAAATTTCCCAGCCCCATGGTGGCGGAGTTGGAGGCAGGGAAGCCGGGATAATGGGGGGAGCTGCGTCGGGAGGGCTCCCCAACGCATTTCCGCCGCTGGAACTTTCCCGGGGAGGACTAGGGCTAGGATTGGCTGCTTGCTTCACGGAGGCAGGAAGCCAATTAACAGCACTAAGGCCTAATTGGGGCAATTTTGAGGCTCTGCCAGCAGTTTGCTGGTGGTGGAGCGGCCCCTCCTGCCGCATGCGGAGGCCACAAGCTCAGTTAAGGAGGTCTCCCTTAGGCAGACTGGGGGCCATTGGAGTCAGAGGCTGTGGGCATGAAAGGCTGAACCCATGACCCAAACAACCCACGCAGGGAGGTTTCCCTTCCATTCCGAGGGGCTCAACGGCTTCAGCCCTCATAACTGTGTATTTGTATCCATGCCTCCGAGAGTGCCTCCATGTTGAAGCATCCTTGGTGTTCCCGACCTGCCTCAGCAATGCCCACCTATCCCGGTGGGGTTGCCAAGGCTCCAGAGCTGCCCCTCTCTGATTGAGTGGCACCATCGAGAGCCATTAAGGACCGTGTATGCGGAGGCCACCTCTGGGAAGATTGCACCATTGGACATGCTGCTGACAAGTGTTGTCTCAGGATCCCTATTTGGTCCCAAATTCAGGCTCCTGAAGCCTGTGGGAAAATTTAGTCCTAAATGTCAAAAGCTAATTCTTTGGGAGATCCTGAGAGCATGAAGGGTGCTATATGAATGCAAGTTTTGTTCATTTTTCTCTATTTTATTAACATATATTTGCAAGCTAAACCTCATGGTCTCAGGGCTATTTGTATTCTGTAAACATTTTTACTATCGCACTACTTTTCGCACTCAACTCCACTTAAAGAACATCTTAATATTTACTTCAGCTGTTTTATCATTGTATGAATGCAGATTATTTCAGTTGATATCATGAAAGTTTCTCATTAAATATGGAGTAATAGCCATTGAATATGATAGCACATAATATCCAGTAACACTTCAGGTAATTACCCAGCAATAGTTTTCCGATATCTCTGAAAAGAATAAAGTAAATACTGTGTTTTGTTGAAGAGTTCCTTTCATTTTCAGGAACTTTAATACTATTTCCCTTCAAATTTGTGCATCTTTCTGCAACCATACTATCCCAGGATTCCGTAGGTGCACACACCTTATATTACATAACTTATCTCCATATTTGTGTGCATCTGATCTGACTTGTGCTCCGGCCCAGTGCTGTTGGATCCTAGTCCAAAGAAAACAAGCACCGCTATATAAACAGATTTTAACAAAAGAACAGATATGGACTAGAGTACAGACATAAACAGAATATTGTACGTGTTCATCTGTTTGATACAGAACACCTAGAGAAAGAAAGACTTGTATTTAAATAGTGCCTTTCACAACCTCAGGATTTTCCAAAGCCCTTTATAGCCAATGAAGTACTTTTGAATTGTACTCACTGTTGTAATGTAGGAAACATGACAGCCAAATGGCACACAAGGTCTACAAACTGCAATGAGATAATAACCAGATAATCTGTTTTAGTGATGCTGGTTGAGTGATAAATATTGACCAGGACATCAGGGAAAACTCCTTATGCCCTTTTTCAAAAATAGGACCATGGGATCTTTTCTGTCCACCTGAGAGGGCCGACAGAGCCTCAGTTTAATGTCTCATCCAAAAGATGTCACCTCCGAAACTACTCCCTCTGCACTGCAGTGAAGTATCAGCCTGGATTTTGTGCCCAGATATTTCTACACCCAAGATATATAAGCAATATAACAAGGAGGGATCTGAAAAAGTTTGTTGGTTTTAGTAGGATACAATGTTAGCATATCCTCACCATTCCCTCCCCCAAAAATAAATAAGTAATTTATAATGATACTTTATGGAAATGGTACATCTTAGTGGCATTAAAAGCCTCAGGATACAGATAGTGGGCAGGGATAATTCTTGTGTAATTGTCCCTGCAAAGAAACTAATATTATAGCATTCAAATCTGTACTGCCTCGTCTTCTAGATTATTTTAATTGCAGATATTGGGGAGGCCATTGAACTATCTTCAGTACTATAAGAATTTTTAGTTTCTATTTAGACTGTCATCTTTTTAAAAAAAGTAATGCAATTAAAAATGCAATTATTTTTCTTTTTTCAAAGTAAGTAAGGATATGGACTCTAGCAGATGGAGCTAATGATATACTGCCTTTTTCACACCATTCAATGTTGCTTTTTGACAAGACTCTTATTTATAAAAACACAACTCTGAAATTAGAGCAGTGTAGCTACTGATGATGGCCTTTATAAATGGTAACAAACACAGCTGGCTTGACAGTATATTGCCAAGATAGTTAGAATGTGGCGGTGAAAAAATAATTTTCATTAGAGAAGCATTTTGTCTGCATAGTGGCAAGAAATGCTTTTCTGAGGCTGCTTAGTCAGGGATATCAGCCTGTTGGCAGGGAGTGATTGCCAGACGAAAAACAAGGTATTATTGCACATTTTTCCCTCTTATTAGTTTGATTACATTTGCAAATCAAATCAATCCATCAGTCGTGATCAGCTGTGTTCAGAATTCAAGGAATGGTAATCTTCTTCTAATAAGATGCAAATGTGTCACATCGGTAAGTAACCAATAAATCATTGGTGTGTCATTGGCAATCATTAAATATCAGAATGAACAGTCAATTTTTAGTATTTTCAATTTGCGATATGCCTCTGGAATATAAAGATAGATGGACGTAATTACACAAACCAAACACTATTTCAGTTCATTCCAGACAGCAAATTTACTGTAAGGAATAACTTGGCTGTCATCACAGTACATTATTCCTCACAGTTCATGCAAAGTTCACAGACAAGCATGAAATGGCCATTTCTTTCCCCAATAACTGTTCAAATGGGCCATCCTTTCCATCAGAGAACAAGCAGGCAGGGCTGGCAGGCCTTGGAAATGGAATTGGATTCGAGCTGTCTGAGTCCACTAAAGTATTATAACCTCTGCACATGCATCAGACTAAGCAGAGATTCCAGGGCGAGGGCAAAGAGGAGCTGGCATTTTTGACAAAAGCCCATAGACTTCTGTATCAGACAACTGTGTAAGATTAAGTTTGCCAAGCAATGTCGTTTTGCCTTGTGTAAAGAGATTCCATCCATGTTTTCTGTCCCTATTGCTGCGAGTAAATTCCACTCGATTAATTTAGTTTAGTTTCTGAAATAGACCCCATACTCTTACTAGCATCTCTTTCCAAATTTTTTTTAACCAGAGTTTGATTGTAATGTGACTACCCTAGTTGAATACCACTGATAAACAACAAAGTGCTACAGTGACCTATTACTCTAGATAGAGCAAAACGCATGAACTGAACAAGTGGCTCATCTGAGAAAAAGGAGAGAGATATCCATATTTTATAACTTACATTAATTTGGCCAGACATAGGAAGAAGGATTCTGTTATAAATGAGCTTTTAGAAAGGGTTGTTATTTAATTGTGTATTCCTGCTTACCCAACATTTCCAATGTTTAAGCTACACATATTGGATAAATATTAGACGCTTCATTTGTTTGCTCTCTTGCCTTGCTTTCTGTTGTTTTTGTAGGGATGGAGGGATGGCTTAATGGAATAATCACATTTTCCTGGCAGCTATAAAGCATCATTGCAAACTAGTTGGGTGGGAAAAAATATAGAGAACTCATTTGTAAGGGACATCATGGTTGTACACTTCTAGAAACGTATTTTCATTATTTCTATGTTAGGACCTGATGTCGACAAATGTACAGTAAACACCTTTAACATGTATCTATACTTCTAATTACTGGTGAGGCTTTTGTCAATTTTCAGAGCCCAAAGTTTTACTGCATTAGTGCACAGAAATGGTTCACCAGGGAATATTTGCTGCACTTTTTAATAAAGGGAAAAATACAATAGGAAAAGTACATACACAGTTGGCCCATTCCCTTGTAGCAGTGTTAGCTTTTGTGAAGAGGATCGCATCTCTTAACACATTTGTTACTGTCATACACTTGGGGTCTGTAGAGTTCTTTAAAAAAAATGCTGAATTAGCTGAAAGGAGTCATAGACTTCAAGAACAAATCTACTGGGGACTGCTGAGGGAAGAGGAAAGAGTAAAACACGACACACGACAGAGCAGCTAACAGATAGCTGGAGAGGGATGCCCTAATGCACAGCTGCTGCCTCCCATAGACAGCTCATCCTCTTCTTTTATCAATCCAAGGCATTGTGGTTGCATTTGTGCAGGGATTTATAGTTTATCTTTATCTATTGCTTCATCTGTAGGTAGCTATTATAGATGCCTGGGCTGGTTATTGTTTGGGGGTGATAGATCTGTCTGTACATCATCAAAGAAACTGGAGTAGCTAAAAGCCATTGGGTGAAGCTTATGATGAAATACGAGCCATCAGCCTCAGTAATGGCTGTAAAATTTCATAATTACATGTCCTTTATTACATTGCATAATGATCCTGAAGCAGTATGAAACAATTAATTAAGATTTTGAACCATGGCTTTTTTGAAATTAAAAGGTACTCGGTCTGTGAAATGGGGAAGTGGCTTTCCTTTAAAGCATGAAGGAGACGGGTGTTCAGGGAATCTGATATATTGAGCCTAGATTTGTAAGATGCACCGAACTAAGGAAAATTCCTCTCAAGCAATCATAAATGAAGTATTTTGTACAAAATGTAGTGTCGTAGTACCCCAGATTAGACTTGTCACATCTGCCATTTTCCACAGCTATTTGCCTCATTCAGTGTTTTTGGTGTAGCTGATAAGAAATTGAGTGACTTGTAAAGTGCAGACAGTTCTAAAACACTGTTCTTGTTTAGTGTTTCTTTCTAAAGACTTTATCAGTATCAAAAATGGAATGCTGAAAAAATGCATCAAAATGTTTGATTTTCCTTGCTTTCAGGCTGAGCATATTATATACAAAAGGAACCTATTGATTCCTAATAGTGAACTTTGCGAAAAAGTTTATTCTGTTAATGTGCTTTAATATTCTAAAATTTTAATACTATTTTAATAAACCACTGCAAGATATTTCAATACATGATTAAGAGTTTAATGAATAAAAACATTGCCATGTTGGAAAGAGTGGTATTTGAAGCATTGTTTTTCTGAGTAATAATCAGCAAGATAAGAGGTAATTGGAAGTGAACAAATTAAAGATTTTCACTCAGTTGGTTACCGTGTAGGCTGGATTTATTATGGTTGAGGATTGGATTTTCTTTATGTGTTTATATTCATTGTCTTATTCCTAAAGTAATGCTATAAGTTCTAAAGCTGGCATTGGGACAATGGAAATAAGGTGATCTGATTGGATAATGTAGATTAGGGTGGTGAATAAAATTTTAATTTTTTAAAAAAGAGGTACAGCACTGGAACAGGCCCTTCAGCCCATCGAGTCTGTGCCGACCAACAACCACCCATTTATACTAATCCTACATTAATCCCATATTCCCTACCACATCCCCACCACCTACCTACACTAGGGGTAATTTACAATGGCCAATTTATGTATCAACCTGCAAGTCTTTGGCTGCGGGAGGAAACCGGCGCACCTGGCGGAAACCCACGCGGTCACAGGGAGAACTTGCAAACTCCGCACAGGTAGTGCCCAGAAGTGAACCCAGGTCACTGGAGCTGTGAGGCTGCAGTGCTAACCACTGCGCCACTCAAATGGTCAGCATTTGTTAGCAGTATTTCTTTGATCACTGTATCACTGTTTAATTGGACAATGTTAATTTAGATATCAATTTAAGCAAGGTAGCTACTAAGAGATTATGCAGTTGCAGGTTATAGTGAATTATCTACCAGTTGCTCATATTTTATAGAATTATACAGCACATAAAGAGGCCATTGAGCCCATCATGCCTGTGCCGGCTCATTCAAAGAGCGATCCAATTAGTCTCACTCTCCTGCTGTTTAACTATAGCCCTGCAAATTTTTCCTTTTCAAGTATATACCTAATAGTCAATATATTTTTGAAATTTTGCAGAAATGTCTGTGTGTCAGTCCAGCAGACAGTATCTAGACATTAGATTATTTAAAAAGAATCACAAACAGATATTGCAGAGGTACATATTGTTTACCTTTAGAAATCTATAATTCTTGAGCGATTGACTTGTCTCAGCTCATCTGCTGCTGAAACCCTCATTCATGCCTTCGTTACCTCTAGACTTGACTATTGCAATGCATTCCTGGCTGGTCTCGCAAATTCTACTCTCTGTAAACTTGAGGTCATCCAAAACTCTGCTGGCTGTGTCTTAACTTGCACCAAGTCCCATTCCCTATCACCCCTTTCCTCGTTGATCTACATTGGTTCCCGGTCAAGCAACGTCTTGATTTTGAAACTCTCATCCTTGTATTCAAATCCCTCTGTGGCCTCATCCCTCCCTATCTCTGTAATCTCTTCCAGCCCCACAACTCTGCAAGATATCTGTGTTCCTCTAATTCTGGTCTTCCATGCATCCCGCCATTGGTGGCCACGCCTTCAGTTGCCTAGACCCCCAAGCTCTGGAATACCCTTCCTACACCTCTCCGCCTCTCCATCTCGCTTTCCTTCTTCACGACACTCCTTAAAACCTACCTCTTTGACCAAGCTTTTGGTCATCTGACCTAATATCTCCTTTTGTAGCTCCATGTCATAAATTGTTTTATAATGCTCCTGTAAAGCGCCTTGGGACGTTTTATTATGTTAAAGGTGCTACCTAAATATAAGTTGTTGTTATTGACATAAAATTAGAATGTAACATTTTCAATTGATAATGCTATAATAGAGTCTGTTCCTATTGTCTACAATTTGTTTTTACTATATTCTTTATTTGGTATAAGATATTGATGGGGAGAAGGAGAGACATGTGGTGGGGAACGTTTATTTTTCCATCGTTTAAGATAATAAATTCTACAATCAAAGGGTTACACCAACAAAATAGAAACTTTGTTCATTAAGAAGGGATCCTGTTTTGGTGATTAAGTGGTCTTAACTAATACTTATTTTAAAATGGGAAGGTGAGGAATGTTCGGTAATGTCTTGCCATTCTAGCATTGTGCGCAGTAAGTTCATGGAAATGATGAGGAAGGAGTCAGCATCTCCTAAACAGCTTGCACCAGGGGCTGGAGGAAAAATCACACAGTTTTGAGGTAACGAGCTAGAACATTTCACTAGTGCAGAGTTATCTGATTCCATTAAAGTCATTACTGCCAGAGTGCACAGGTGCCCCCCACCCTCTTCCCTCCCCCTGCTGTTGCCTGTACATTTCTATGTGGATGCTGGCTGCTGGTTCGGACTAATGGTGTCATTCTTACAAAAATCCGGGTGTCGTTGGCTCTGATCACTTGTCATTCCTTAATGGAAACAAAATAGTCCTCCCAGTAAGAAGCCCAATGTCATTTCACTACCCCATGCTGTCCTAGCAATAGTCAAATGACAGAGTGATTCTCAGTAGGAGTAATTAAAATGTAAATATTGATATTTTATTATTTGAAATTACTTTCCAGTACAGCATTTAATGTTGCTCCATCTGTGCAGCTCTGTTTAGTGGTCACTTAAGTGCAGCTCTGGGACATGAAGCAGCAGTTCAATCCTGTCATGTCAAAATGCTTGTTCCTGCTTAATTTTGATATCTAATTAAGTGGAAAAGTACAGTCCATACTGTAATCCAGGCATCTTAAACAGCTGCTTGGGTATATTTAGAATTAATCTTGGCTATGAATTGTCTTAATGTATGCAATTAAGAGTCTGCGCATTCCTAATTAGGTGTATTAGAATCATGCAGCTTACCATCCTGGTATAGACTTTGGGATGTCTGCCTCGAGAGCAAATGATAACGCTACTAAATGGATTGTGATAAACATGGCAGTGTTAATGCATTTTTTTCATCCAGCATTGCTGCCGCATAGAGTTTCATCCCTTGTTTCACTGAGATGAAAGCAGCCTCTGATAAAAGCTGAAACCACTTCAATCTGCTCAATGGCACCAGTCTACATATCAGTATGTCTCTGTTACACATACTCAGGGGAATTAGGTGTTAAAATTGTCTATTTTTCACCATATTCACAGTCTTAGCAAACAGAAATATTCAATACTTATTGAACATTGGAAATATATTTCAGTGTAGGCAGAAATAATATTGTTTCATGGAATTTGCATTATGTACATTTTTGCTAAATGCTCAATAATTCTTGGATTAAGGATTCAAACATGTTTTCAAATCTGTGTGCATATAGTTCTATTCCAGACAAACTCCTGTCCATGGCCTTACGCAGTGCAGTATATTGTGTGACCAAGCTCCAGTTTTGCTTTTTTACAAGTATAAGGAAACATTTTTCCCCTTCTATTTTCTATTTTATCATTGATATTATAGCCAAATAGGTCACTTTTCACATGTAGTTAGGCAACATTTGGTTAGGCAACATTTGGTTAAATGATTCCACAAAAATGCTAATGAAACACAGTTAGGCTGCTTATCTTAACTGATGTTCCTTGCTCAGCTAGGTAATCATATAGATTACATTTTCCCTCATCTTTCTCTTAATCTTTCTGCAAATCATCCAACATAATGTGTTCTGTAAAGGTCCCAGGTTGTTTGTTGGGTTCAGTGGGCTGGATTTTACCTTAGGTGGATGGGAATTCGCCACCGACGTGAAAGTTGGTGGTGAACCCGCTTCCGCCTAGCCCGGGGATCCGTCCCGCATTTTATGGGTCCCGGGGCTTTAATTGTCCTGAGGCGGAACTTCCACCCACTTGAGGGAGGAGGTCCCGTTTCAGTGAGCGGCCGGCCACTCAGCGGGCCGGCAGCTCTTAGTCCCAGCAGCACCACTGGGAGCAGTGGCCACTGCTGGGACTGCAGCCCAGCCGAAGTCATGGAGCCAGGAGGGAAGGTAAGTAGGGGCATGCCTCACCAGGGGGATCAGTCTTATCTTGGTGAGGCTGGAGTGGTCATTTGGGGAGAGGGGGACGTCTTGGGTCCCCGGGATGGGTTGGGAGGTGGGGGCAGCCCTCAATCGGGCACCCTATGCTTGATTGCAATGCCCCCCACCCGGGCTGCTGAAAGACCGGCAGCTATTGCTGGGCAGCCTTTCACGTCTCCAGCACACCCACTTGCCATGGGTAAAATACCCGTGGGGGAGGGCGAGAGCCCTTAAGTGGCCGTTAAGTGGCCGCTGAAGGGCCTTGATTGGCCTTGGGCGGGCGGGCCATTTCCCACCCCCCCCCGCCCGACACCGTAAACTTGGGCGGAGGCAGAAGCAGGGCGCGTAGGCCTCCCGAAGCCTCCCACTAAATCTTACGCCGCCCCACGCCACCATTCGACCCGCTGGGGCGGCGTAAATTTCAGCCCAATAACTCTGCACAAATGCCAATATACCAATTTGATGAAGTGAGTGAGGAGGGAGGTGACAATAGGAAAAGTGGCCAGAATTTTACATTTACCCACTGGCCGAAAAGTTGGTGGTGAGCCCGCCACCACCGGGCCTGGGGAGTCCGGCCAGGATTTTTTCGCTCCTCAGGCCCTTAATTGGTCTTGGCCAGGACTTGCTGCCTTAAGGAAGTCTTGCTGCCTTAAGGGGGCGAATGCTGTCTTCCTGAGAGAGGACAGCAGGTTCGTGCCCTATAGAACCACTGCCCCTCTGCTGGGCGCGCATCAGCAATCCTAGTAATCTATTTGAAGACAGATTCCTGGACTGCTATGCTACCCTGCAAACCCCTTTGAACGCTGTAATCCACAGCCATGATGGCTGAGCTTGCATGGCAGAAACTGACTTTGCATGACTGCAGTCTGCGCTTCCATTGCAGCACTCACATGTTGGATGGTTGCTGCTTATGATGTAGTGGAAACTGTGACATTGGCCATCAGGCACTTTCATAAAAGCAGAAATTGCTGGAAATACTCAGCCGGTCTGGCAGCATCTGTGGAGAGAGAAACAGGGTTAATGTTTCAGGTCAATGACCTTTCATCAGAACTGGAAAAAGTTAAAGAAGTGGCAAGTATTAAGCAAGTACAGAGACATGGAAAGGGGGGAAGATTGTGTGATTGGGTGGAATGCAGGAAAGATTAAATGACAAATGGGATGATGGTGCAAGGCAAAAGTAAATGGCGGAGGATGGATCCATTGAATGTGGAGGCTGGTGGGGTGGGAGGTGAGGATGAGTCGACTCCGCCTCACCTACCTCTGTTCTGGGGTTCCCCCACTGGGCTTGGGTCCGAGGCCTCTGCAGAACCGACAGTGGCCACCTCTCCCAGTTGCACTGTCAATACTGCTGAGCTGCCGTCCCTTTGATTGGCCGGCAGCTCTTGGAGGCAGGATCCCCGTCCCTTTAAAGTCTTTAAAGGGATGGGGATTCCACCTTCTAAAACTTTGATTCAAAAAGACCGGAGGATCGCTGCAGGGGGGCACAAAAAGGCAGAGGTGGGATTCTCCCCATCTTTTTGGCCCGGTGCTGGGAGCCTGGCCGCCAGCACAAAATCCATCCCAGAATGTTCTACATATCCCATGAAAAGGTAGGCACAGCTGGGAACCATATGGGTTCCCATAGCAACACCTTTTATTTGGAGGAAGTGAGTGGAGTCAAAGGAAAAGTTGTTCAATAGAACAGCTTCAGCCAGGCAGAGGAGGGTGTGGTGGATGGGGACTTGTTTGGCCTCTGTTCAAATAAGAAGCAGAGAGCCCTCAGGCCGACCTGGTGGGGAATGGAGATGTAGAGGGATTGGACGTCATGGTGTAAAGGAGACAGCTAGGACCAGGAAGCTGGAAACTTTTAAAGTGGTGGAGGGCATCTGAAAAGGTGGGAGAGACTGGACAATGGGAGAAAAAACAGAGTTGAGAATAGGAAGAAATCAGTTCTGTGGAGTATGAACAGGCTGAAACGATGAGTCTACCAGGGCAGCCCTGTTGGTGGATCTTGGGAAGGAGGTAGAAGCAAGTTGTGTGGTGTTGGGGGGCAGTGAGGTTGCAGACAGTGGAGGGAAGATCTCCAGAGGAGATGAGGTCAGTGACATTCTAAAGAGTAAAATCTAAAAAATGTCACTGACTGTCCTACACTGTACCAATGAAGCTCAACATAAGTTCGAAGAACATTTTACAGCTGTTCAGACTCAGCACTGAGCTCAACAATTTCAGATCATAATCTTTGACCCCATTTTGTGGATGGCAACTGTTGGTGATGTTTCTGCGGCTTCCATTTACACCTCCTCTACACCCATCTTTTGATTCTTTACTTGCCCCATTACCATCTGCTTTTGCCTTGCAGTATCATCCCTTTGGTCATTTAATCTCTCCTGCCTTCCACCCTATCACAGATCTTCCCTTTTGTTCTTCCCCCCTCCCCCCTTTCTCTGCCTGTATGCCTGCTTAAGCCCTATTACATCTCTAACTTTTTCCATTTTGACAAAAGGTCATCAACCTGAAACATTAACTCTGTTTCTCTCTTCACAGACACTGCCTGACCTGCTGAGTATTTCCTGCATTTTCTGTTCTTATTTCATATTTACAGCATCCACAGTCTTTTGCTTTTGTAGACGCTGTATCGTGGTTATGTCCACAAATGGACGAAGAGAGTCGGCCATCACTTCCATGCTGGAAAGGATGGGCTCCAGACTCTGTGCAAAACTCTGTGCCAAGTTGGTGCTGGACTCCTTTATGATCCTTGACACTGACTGCAGGCTTTCTGGCAGGTTTCCCAATGCACCAAGCATTTTGTTGCGCATAACCATCAGCATTCTTCTGTATGTTGCCCCATCAAAGTCTTCATCTGAATCCTCTGCGGTGGGCCCTGTGTGCAACCTCACCCACTGACGAGCCGGCACCTGTGTACCCTTACCCCCACCTTGCCTGTAGGCTACTCATGTGCAGTATCTCAGCACATGCAGATCCCACCTTTAATCTTCCCTTTAGGATATGCGCAACATTCAGTATCTGAACTGGTGGCTGTGAGTGTGGAATTAAGTGACGGTGCCATGGCTTCATCATCAGGTCCCTTCTTGGTGATCCTCTACTGCCTGGCCAGGTTGCACTTCTTGGGTATCAGAGAGGAAAAAGGGCCAAAGGTAAGATTGTGATATGGGGAGGCAAGGGACAGGGGGTGGAGGAGAATAAGTATTGCATGCTTACACTATCTGCAGCTTGTAAATCAGATGAGATTGTGGAAAGAGGGGCAAGTGGGATGTGAGAAGGAAGATTAGGAATGAGGATGCTGTCATTTCCAATGACTTCAGTCCCACCGCTGGCCGTGGCTCAACAACGGTTGCCTTAGCAATGGTGAGAACCATCTCCTTTATGGGTGTTCGGACATGCAGGCACACCTGTTTCCCCCTCCAGTTAGTTCCGCTGCCTCTGGTTGTGCACTATCTTGTCCCGCAAGAGAGAGGAATATGTATCAGTAATCTGTTTGGCGGATGTGACTGTTATGCTTGAATAGCTGACAATATGTGCAACCTGTGAAATGTGGGTGTGAGGCTTGCAGCAGTGCTAAGTGTGTGAGGGTGAGGTGAAACATATGAATGTCAGGTATGAGATCTGATTGATAGAGATTGTTGGTAGGTGAGTGATGGGGGTGTGATGATTTTAGCAGTGGCTGAGGTTACTGGTGCAGTTGGCAGGATATGGAATTTGAAGATGCATTCACTGAGCTTGACGACTCACATGAGGTCATTAAACTGCTTGCAGAACTGGATCCAGGTCCTCGGGGCTAGACTCCTAGCACTGATGTCCAAGGCTGCTTCTCCCATTGACATTTGACCGAGTGTCTGGAGGGCCTTCTTCCCCCATGCAGATGCAGGTCATTACTCTTCCTTTCCACCTCCTCCACCAAAACATCCAGTGCAGCATCCGAAAACCTTGGAGCCTGCTCCTTCCCCTGTTGTGCCATTCCTCGTTCTTTCCCAGGTCAGGTTCTTTTCAACCATGAGTCCCAGCACCTGTTCCAAGCACAATTCATCTCCCCTTTGAGAGTTACAGGATAGCTTTAAGTGGTGCTAGTCACTCATGAAGTTGGCATTGCAATTAATAGGCATAGGTTAATTGCACATTGCAGTCCTCACGACCCTTTTTGGGAGCTGTACAATTTAGCCCCCAACATGTTTAGCAAGAACATAAGCCATGTGATATGCAGCCTACCTGCAACTGGCTTACCAAAACCTTTTAACCACCTAGCATCATGAACATTAGTATGTTTCATGCCTGTCCCACTGAACCAGCAAATAGACCTAATGAGAAAGGAGCTGACCTGTTCCAAACAATTAATTGTGTAGTGCATCTAACTTAGAGCTAATTTAATTGTGATAAGAGCTGTTTACTTTTGGAAAGAAGCATTTGTTTTCTTTTCTAAATAGATGTGCTGTTTAAAGAGTTACTTACATATATATTTTGCCCTTCACACACTCAGATGCTTAGACTTATTCAGCTGACTAAAGTGCATCACTTCACCTATCCCAAAGTGCTAGACAAGCGCCGCTGGCATTAGCATCGCTGCTGAGGCCTGCAGCAGAACTGGGGAGACTTTGGAGTTTCCATACACGTAAATGTCAATAAAGTGCCTTCTCCATCATCAGCACTAAATTCACTTTGATGCCTCTTTTCTTCTCTTTATTGATCCCTTCATGAGAACGTAGATTTGTATCTGTTAATTAATGCATCCTGAAACAGCGTTTGTATTAATCAGTCAGATAAGAAAAATTGGATGCCTGCGCCCACATGACAACCGTAAAAGTGCTGCCCTGATAAAATCATTGATAGGCCTCAATAAAAAAAAGTTCCTCCTTCCACTCGATAAACTAATCATCCTGCTTTTAATTATTAGACTGAAGATGTGTGTAGATTGGGAATGTGTAAATCTAATTATTTACCAACAGCAGTGTCTAGGTAGGGGGAGAAAAAGCCTCATCACAGGAAGGTGCTGCAGGCCACACATACAGACCATCTGGTATTTCTGTCAGGGGTGGGGGGTGGTAGTCTGGGAGTATAATAAAAGAATGTACAATAAAAGAATAAATCCTTTTCCGTTTCCTGTTAAATCAGATGTGAAATAGTGTGCTTGTGAGCAGGTTGCATCACGATTCTAAAACGTTTATGAGGAATCTTTTTTAGAATTTGAAAAGAAATCGCCGTCAGCGTAATCAAACAAAGAGACCTCTTGGCAGCATCCAACATGACAGCAAACGACCATGACCCTTGCAATGTTTTCTATCATGTTATCTCTGAAGACCTTAAATGGTACTAACTTACGATGTAAGTTACAGGTGAAAAAATGGAATAGTTGCACCCAATTTTGGGGTACTACGAGTGCCCTTAAAATTCTAAAATGGCATCCGCACACTTGTGTGGAGAATCATGTTGGCTGCCATATTGGTGAGGACGTTAGCACGTGTGTAGTGAACGGCTGCCGGACGTATGCAAAGCAGGCAGATCATGATGTCAACCAGCATGTAATGCTGATTTGACAACAGCACTGCCATTTTGGAGTTCAACGTTCCAGCTAACACCCTCTCTTAACCTCACACAGCTGAATGTACGATCTTAGTGGTTTGAAGACTATGTGCCTAGCACCGGGATCTCTGTAACTTTAAAGACAAGGATCCCACCTCCAAGAGCTGCCAGCCAATCCCAGGGCTGGCAGCTTAGCAGTATCAGTAGCACCACCTGCCGATACTGCAGAGGCCTTGGACCCGGGCCCAGCACTGGAACCAAAGACCTCAGGTAAGTGAGGTGGGGTCGCTGGGCCAGTCTGGAAGGCCCCTACAAGGCGGGTGGGAGAGTGGGCGACAAGTCCAGGAGGAGGGGAGCCATGGAGTTGTAGGTTTTGCTGGCAGGGGTCCTCCTTGGGTCACAGATTGCCCTTGGAGGAGGGAGACCCCTCCCCGCCCCCCCCCCCCCCCCCCCCACGCATGGCAGAAGCACCCCCTGCCACTGTTTAGATCCCAGCGGTGGTGAGAAGAGGCCCTTAATTGGCCATTAGTGGACCACTGAAAAGCCTCAATTGGCCTCTGGGCAGGAAGGCTGTCATCGGCCTATCCTGCCCCCAGCAAAATCACTTGGTGACCGGGCAGCAAAGGGGCAGTGATGGGCCTTCTGCCCCCATCACCTGTCGGGATTTTATGGGACATCCCGCCTCTGGGGGGCCCACAACATCCAGCCCCTTATCTTCCCTCTGTTGTTGACCATCACAGCATCTGGTTGGCCACAATGCAAATATAAAAAGCCACCACAAAATAAACATTTCAAACCAAATTTATAAATAAAATCATGCCATATTGCTTACAAAAGTCAACTAATCATACTTGTGCATTCATATAGTGCCTGTCTTCCATGTGCCTTTTCCTGCCCTAGTGCTCCTATACAGTGCTACCCCAATGGCTGCAGCATGACTGGTGGAAGGCCACTGATGTGCAGTGAAGGAGACTGCGGTTGGCCTTGGAGGAAGACCTCGAGCAGCTCTGGCCCTAGAAACCCAGCTGCAGATTGTACCATTTCGGCATGGGCGACAGCAATCCAGGCTAGCTGGATGACAGGCAACAGCAATGGGAGAGTGGCAGGGTTAGGAGGAAGAATGCTATCTTCCTGAGAGAGGACAGCAGGTTCATGCTCCATGGAATCAATGCCACTCCCACAGGGCAAAACCTCACCAATTCTAGTAATCTATTGGAGGACAGACTGCTGGACTGCTGTGGTACCCTGCAAACCCCTCTACACACTGAAATCCACAACCATGATGGTAGCAGTCTGAATTTGCATGGCTTCTGTATGCTGCCCCATCGAAGTCCTCATCTGCCTCTACTGTAGTGGAACCTGTGTGCGACCTCGCCCTCCAGCGACTGGCACATGCAGTATCCTTTCCCCCTGCCCTGGCTGCAGGTGTTTCGCCATGTGCAGTTCCCACCTCTGTACTTTCCAGATTATGCACAGTAGCACTATATGAGCTGGTGGCTGCAAGTGTGAAATCAACTGACAGTGTATTTTCATTATCATTGCTTGGCTATGTTGCTATTCTTGTGTTTCTAAAAGGAGAGAAGCACAACGTTAAGGTTGTGATGTGAGAAGTGTGGGAGGGCAAAGTAAAAGGTGCATGTTTACACCATCTATTCTTATAAATCAGAAGAGAGTGTGGGATGAGGGGATCGTGGGATTTGTGAAGCAGGATTGGTATGATGATCCCGTCATCTTCGATGACCTCAGCTATGGCCACCCAAATAATAGTCAGCACTGCCTCTTCCATGGTGGCTAGAGCATTCAGCCTGCCTGTCCTCTTCTGGTTAGCTCCTGCTGCCTTCGGTTGTGCGCCACCTTATCCTCCAAGAGAGAGGGAAATGTGTTGGTATTGTATAATGAGTTTGGCTGATGTGGTTGTCATGGTTGAATAGCTGATACTGTGTGCATGCTGTGAGATGTGCCTGTGAGGCTTGCAGCAGTGCTAAGTGTGTGAGGGTGAGGTGAAACATATGACTGTCATGTATGAGTCCTAATTGATAGAGATTGTTGGTAGATGAGTAATGGCATGTGGTGAATTGAACAGTGTCTGAGGCTAGTGATGTCGTTGGTAGAATATGGCATTTGACGAATCATTCACTGACCTTGACCGCTGTTGTGAGGTCATTAAATTTCTTGCAATATCAGGTCCTCTGGACTGATTGCTGGCAATGCCATCCATGGCTATCTGATCGCATTGTCTTCTGAGCGTGTGTTTGGAGGGCATACTGGCTGCTTACGGATGGAGGACATCTCTCCTGCTTTCCACCTCTTCCACCATGGCCTCCAGTGCGGTGTCTGAAAACACTGAAGCCCACTGTCTCCCATGTTGTGCCATTATTCAATTTTTCACAGTTCAATTTCACTTTTTGCGCAACTACCTGCACCTGCACCAGTTATGATGTATTTGAAGAGGTACAGGCTAAATTTAAGCATTGCTTAAGGATTTAAGTGGTGCTAGGCACACACAATATTGGCCCCCTTGCTGATGTGTCCAGCCAATCAACAGTGCGGTTTGTGCTGGCTGGTTGCTGAAATCATTGAAGTGACAAGACAGCACGAAGTTGGCATGCTGCCTGCATTGCAATCAATGGGCATGGGTTAACCATGCATTGTGATCCCCATGCAGGTTTCAACAGCTCTCCAATTTAGCCCCTGTTATATCAAAACTGGACCGTCTGAATTTTTCAGAAATAGTGGTCTGTCTTTTTTGGAGGAGGCTGAAGTCCCGCCGCCAGAGCCGAAAGCAGAAGCCAACGCCGCTCCAGTGGGCAGTGGGACCCTGGGATGGCGTTTTGCTGGTGGCAGCCAATTAACAGGCCACCACCAGGGCACTGGCCAATTGAAGACTGCAGCCCGCCCCCTAGAGCTGCTCGCCCAATCAGAGGGCTGGCAGCTCTGCAGCTTCGACAGCGCCACCACCAGCAGTGGTAACTGGTGAGGCTGCAGCTTCAGGATGAGAGCGCCTCAATAGTGAGGCACCCTTGAAGAGCAGGTAGGTTTTTGTGGGGATCGGGAAGGTGGGGAGGAGGGGATCCTGGTGCACCGGCCATACCATTACTGCAGGGAGGCCATTGTCACCGGGAGGGCCCTCCCGATGCAGGCGAAATGCCCACAGGGGCGGGAAGTGGCCCTTAATTGGTCCCCTTAGTGGCTTAATTGGCCACCAGTGAGCAGCTGAACTGCTGAGGTGCCCACTGCTGGCAATATGCCATGGTGGTGGAAAGATGTCAGGCTTCCCTCCCGACGGCTTCCCCCACCGTATTGCCAGCCCACCCGCCTCCCGGTCCAATGGGCCAGAAAATTCAGCCCAGTGTTGTTGACAAAAGCAAGATGAACTGGTATGTTCAAGAGTGCTGTTGCTATTGATGATGACTCAGGCTGTTACCATAATTTGTTACCTGCCCTCCCTTTACCCTCTCCCTTCAAATGTGTGTGAGCTTTTGAAAGCTTGGTTAATCCTCTTTGATGATTTTATTAAGTGCTTTTGGTCTGCTCTGCCAACTGGCATTCCATTGCATGTCATTGGTAGGCCAGAAAAAACACCTGAAAAGCTGTAAACCGTTTTTGTCCTGTTAACAAGATTGTAGATCTTAACAGCGAGGAGATAATAAATTAGTACTGTAGTTGGTATAAACAATAGCCTGAAAGACATATAATGAGCTGTTTGCCATTAGTGGTCTAGTTACACAGGGATGAAGCAAACTGATTCATGTAGCGAAGCCTTCAGTGTGACAGCCTTGTCTGAACAGATGCTTTAAAATTTCCCCTCCCCGATAAAATAGTGTTGGATTTGCTATTCTGTTATCACAACTGTGTTACTTTTGTCTCACCAATTATAAAAGCAGTGCCATTCGTATATATAATACCATGGAACAGAAACAAAATTTAGTGTCAGACGAATATGTAGGAAGGAATAAAGTATAAATTATGATTTCAATCATATATAATCCCATTTACACTGAACATTGGACTTTAGTTACTTCTCCTGCAAAACTACTGTGTCTGAATGTTAACTTTAGATTTTATACCCAGTTAAATTTTTGAATTGCATCAGAATTTTTGCTCATTTCCAGGTGAATCATATGGGGTGAAAAGTCATATCATATATTCATTTACGCTGCTTGCTTATTCTGAATGATGTTCAGGAGCCGTAGCTTCCGGTCTGCAACAGGGTGACTGGGTTGAAATTCAGCCAAAAGAAATGCTCTGCTTCACCGCTGTAGAAGGGGCCAGTCTAACGGTGATCTCTATCTTGCTGGAATATACGTAATCCTTACCACTGTGTTTGCATCATCAAACAATTAATCAGAGCAGTACAGTTGAGCAAGATATATTAAGATTTCATGATATTAATGTGATATTAAATACGTGATAACACTGACAGAACAAAAATAAATTTGAAATGTTTGTCATGCTGCAAAATGAGATTGTAGTAAAACCTATAAAGTTTCCTTACAGCTGAACCATGATTTACAGCATTTAATCAAAGAAATGGCAATCCCTGCTCATTTAACTTCTCATTCCACACACACCCGAATTATTTTCTTTGATTAACTCAGGATTTTTCCCCCAACCTCCCCCACGGCACCCCCCCACCTGCAATTGCCACCACCAAAAAAATGAAACACCTCACATTATTGAGAGTGAATAAGTTATTTGTTTTTTGTGCATCTCCAGTGGCTTGATTCAGGATTTTTTTATTGGGTGAGAAGGGGTGTTAATAGTGAATTGAAGAATTGAAAATCATTTGACATTTCTCGTAATCTTAGCTATATGTTTCCATATTGTGTGATGCAACGTTGTTACTCCCTTTTTTTCTTTCCAGGATTCTCCACATTATCTCTGGCTGATCAGATGAGCCTCCTCCAGAGTGCTTGGATGGAGATTCTGATCTTGGGGATTGTGTACAGGTCACTGTCTTTTGAGGATGAGCTGGTATATGCTGAAGACTACATCATGGATGAAGACCAGTCAAAGCTAGCTGGGCTTCTTGATCTGAATAACGCCATACTGCAGCTGGTAAAGAAATACAAGAGCATGAAGCTGGAAAAAGAAGAGTTCGTCACCCTCAAAGCTATAGCACTTGCTAATTCAGGTTGGCAGATTTGCTTGACTGTTGGCATTGTTTCAATAAGTCATTATCTTTCTCGTCCCCTCCCCAAACCCTTTTAACCCTTTCTGTGTTGGCAAATTCCCCAAAGGAGCATATATGAAAATGAAAGAGTGCGTAACTAAATATGTACTTATTTTGTAATGAAAAGCCAAATATTTTGTCTGACATCTATTACTTGCCTTTACTCCTGTTATAAAAAAAGCTGAAGTATTCATTGTTGGACAAAAGCAATTGAAAATGTGTATGAGAAATTGATACTGCTAATTATAGTTTTATATAAAATCATTTCAAATCCTAAACTTAATTATGCTGCTAGTTTAATAAAGTCAGACATACTATACTGCTTCAGTTAAGTTTAAGAATATGCTTTTGAAAGTAAATCTGTTTTCAGTGAGCTGAAGTTTTGCTTTCAGTGTATTTAGTGTATTATCTTAAAAGATTCGAAAAGCAGATTTCTTTTCTACTGAATTGCATACACTCTGTACCAGCACAAAAGAGGTTAATTTTTCCAGCACGTACATTATCCAGATTTGAATTTAAAGTGCAGAAGCTATTGGGAATGAATCATGAATAAAATCGTTTGTGCTTTGTTGTTCTTTCCCTTCTCCCCAATGCTTTATCGCGGTCTTTAGGCACTTTAACATTTGCATAAAGTTCATGATAGATCACTCTTTAATAACATGCTGATCGTTAGCTACCTGTGTGTCAATAACAGCTCTGATGTTGTGTACCGTTGACAATCACGCCATGTCCCTCCATTTCCCCATGCCTTCTTTTGTTTTGACCTAATCTTTGAACTTTATCTTGGTTGCCGGCCAGTAGTTTTCTCTTTAATTACAAGAAGGGAACTGTCAATAAAATCTGTTAAATGGAATGCAATGAGTAGCTGAATGGGAGGACAGCCATTTGTTCAAATTCTACAGCATTCAAGGTATTGACAGTTTGTTTTCTGAGGCCATATGCGCTGATCAATCTCAGGCTGGGCTCAGCCACGCTGAAAAATGAAAAACCAGATTGCTTTTGCTTATTTTCGGATGACAGCTCTTGATTTGGTAGGTCCGAGATGAACCTTCTGCCAAATTGTACCCCAGAGAACCAAAGCGTGACTGTTTTGAAAATTATTTTTTAATTGATTTTGTAATTAACAGTTCATCTCATATATTGATGTGCAAATTCCCAGATTGATGGGAGGGAAATTGTTTCAACAAAAAGTTGCACTTTTTCTATTTGTCTCAGCAACTGTTGTTGGCACTTCACTGCTCTGATGATGGAACAAGCGTAAGTTGGGAGCAGTAGCCCATCAGCTGTCAATGACATTTCTAAACTCAGCAATTTTAAATAACTCAGCAATTTCCTACTTTACCAGATTGGTTTGGAAACTTTCCCCTTGCTTCCGATTTGATTTTGTCTGTATATGATGTATATTTGCACATTGTCTATTTTGCATGCCAGACTAAAATGCTATTAAGGTCTCATCAAATGGGGCTTAAGCTGCTTCAGAATAAGATCACACTGTAGCTGAGTGATAGTGGATGAGACTTGTGTTCCTCTGGATTTTAACATTTCAGGAATTATAAAGCTAAAGTTATAAGACCTATCCTGGAGTACTGGAAATACACTGTGACACACAGTTACAATTTGAAAGAAAATATTGCGAGAAGATTAAGCACACCAATTTTCATATTTTATTGACTAAGGATTGTAGAAAACACTGCTAGTTTTATTGACAATAAAACTTACAACCCAAGTCCTTTGCAGCATTTGCACTGGTGATCCATGGTGCTGTGTTCTTTAAAATGAGCAAAAATAAATATATAAATAAATGGAAAAAAGCTGTCTCACCAAAATAAATAAAATGTTTAATAAATTGGAAACCAATACAAAACTTAATTACCCACTGCAGGAAAAATAAGAAAGCAAAACATTAATACGAATGAAAGTACCCTTGATGTTCAGATGAAAAGCCGGTTTTGCACCATTTCACTGAAAGCTGTTCCATTTGGAATGTTCTCTTCAACTCTTCATTCATTATGTTAAATGTATTTTGACATTTTACTGTGAAATGCTCATTGATTATAAATGGCAGTATTGCCCCTCTTAACTGCTGTAGTTGTTGTCTATTTGGAGTTTTCCTGTAAGTTTCACCATATCATTGATATAGGAAAGTAAGTAGAGGACAATTAAAAGAACGTAAATGATAAAAATACATTCCTAAATACTTTGCTTATTTAATGAAATTCCAACAATTTAGGTAGTTGAAATCCATAGAACACAATCCAGGTATTAGATGAATTTTTAAGTGAAACAGATATGTAGTGTTCCTTTATTTGAAGGTTGGGAGTGTTCTGTTTAAATTTGCAGTTGAGTGTTTTAGCTGATCAGTATTTTAAGCATGCTTAAGCATTAAGTGCACTTGAACCATAAGTTAAAATTTTTTAAATGCCATCGTACATGTGTGCTCTTTTCTTTCTTTAATTAGAGTGGTGTTAACAGAGCTTTCATGTTGTCTTTGTAGATTCAATGCACATAGAAGATGTTGAGGCCGTTCAGAAGCTGCAAGATGTCTTGCATGAGGCCCTGCAGGACTATGAGGCTGGGCAGCATGGGGAAGACCCACGCCGTGCTGGTAAGCTACTGATGACTCTCCCTCTCCTCCGGCAGACCTCTACCAAAGCTGTGCAACATTTCTACAACATCAAACTGGAAGGCAAAGTTCCCATGCACAAACTATTCTTGGAAATGCTGGAGGCTAAGGTCTGACTAGAGGAACCTAGGCCTTCCCGTGAAAACACACAGAATGGGTTAGGCCACAGCAAAGGGAAGAAACGTAGGAATTGAACCAGACAAAAGTTAACTGTAGTGTTTAATTGAAAAAAAACTGCACTGATATTTAGCAGTATGACTGTGAAGCAGCTTTCAACTTCTCATTCTTCTAGGATTTTTTCATGCAGATTTTGCCGTTGAACTTTTTAATGAGGTCTCTAAATGAAGAGAGAGAAGGAAGCCAGCCCTGCCAAAGGATGGGAATCCATAATATGGATGCCACTGAACTAATAATAAGAGAAATATCCCCATCAACAAAGGATTCAGACTGACAACTGTTTTACCTAACAGTACAGCGCATTGACTGAATGCAGTATTAGGTTCCATATGAACAGTCTGTAATTAGGCAACAGAGCAGCGTTGCATTGGCTGCTTCTTCTCATTGCATTTTTTCCACCTTAGATCAGTTACAGCCATTTAATTCCTTAATTGTTTTCAAGTCTTCCAGGTATTTCTTAGGTTAGGAACTATGTCTATTTCAGGGAATAGTAAGCTTTACTCAGTCATGCAATACTGAAAATACTGCATTTATTTGCTGGCTGGAAAAATGATGGACAGTTATGAAGAACAAACAAAACTTTTTTTAAAACCTTTGTTGTTGATGTTGTTTATGGGTTTTTTGTACCAGCTTTACCACTACAGCCATTTTATTAATCTGTGAATTTACCTTAAGCAATAGTGAATGAGAAGGTGCATACTTTTTATGGATGCAATTTATGTTGAGTGCCAGTTCAGTCAAAATCCTCAACTTCTTTAACACAAAGTAATACATAGCTTCAAGTTCATTATTGCAATTAGATTACACCTTTATTGATAGGCTAGTTGATCTGACAATTGAATCCAATGCAACAAGATTATACACTAGCTTGCCCCAGCATACTTTGGAAATATGGTACTAATGTAAAATAATGTACTTTACAGGCATATTTATTAACCATTCAAAACATGACTGTTTAGGTGTAAATTTGATTTAGCAACTAATCAGATGTTTTTCCTCCCCCTTAAAGGCTACATTTGCTACATTTTAAAACAAATGAAGGCGCTAACCTGTACCAAGTACTCAAATGTCAGTATTAGTAGCTGCTCCCTGTTGTACCATGTGACATCCTCTTTGTGTACACTTATGTAATCAAAGATTGTGAGCCTAACCTGAGGTCATGTATTGGAAACAAAAAAAATGTTGTAGTTCAGCTTGCAATGTTTCATGTTTGCTGTGTTCTTCTAATTTTAGTTGAATTCAAAGACTGTTGTCTTGTTCTTATTGTGGTGTTAGATTCTTGTGATTGTACGCATTAGACACAGGGTAGAATTAGAGACAGTAATGGATGTAAAATTCCTCAGGAGATAGTGTATTCTATTCCTTACTGGTGATAAGATTGTTCCTATTAATAATAAGAACAAAATAGTTTAAGAATCAGAACAAATATCTCTTCCGACAATACACATTTAAATCATTAATTTAAAAAGGGATATTTTGTGTAACAGTTTATTGTAGAATACCAATGTATATCTTAGAAAAGAATTTGAATATTTCCAAACAATAGGTAAATGTCTAATTTTTAAATGCTGTAAATATAGCTATGTTCAAACATCTCAAATGGTTGTTAAAACCAGCTTTGTGTCGTTACAAGTTTTTGGTGCATACAAGTTTCCCAAACTACTGCTACATTGTGTGCTTTGAACAAAAAAAAAAGAAAAAGACGAAAAGGTTGATGATATGCATCAACCTTGTGCTATAAATACTGTGTATCATTAGCCGTACGAGACTATATAGTAGATTGTGGTTTCTCAGTAGAGAATTGACTGTACTGTGATTCTAGACTTTATTCATCATTAGCAGCTCATTCAGGTGGTCAATAACTTGAAGTTTATAGCTCTAATAGGGAACTAAGAAGCTGGCACGACCCTTAAAAATAATCCAACTCCTGGGAGTAAGGTGCTGATTTTGAGTAACAGGAGCTTAGCTCTGTGGAGTGCAAGGGAAGGATTTAAGATTTACTTTGTGCATGCTTATGGTTAGAACCAGCAGTGAAGTCTCATTTACCAGTACTCAGAGCAGCAAAATGAGATAGTTAAAATGAAGGTTCTATGTTTTAAGCTGTATCTATTTTTTCATTTTTTTTCTTTACAATTTTTTTCCTGCTTAATTATGGCAATATGATTGTGTGACTCCTCATGGTTGCACTTGCATTTCAATCAGAACAAATATTTATTCCACTATTTGCATTTTAAAAAAAGACAAGTTTCAAAATAATATGAAAAAATTATAAACAGCTATTTTTCTTATATAGAACAGAATGTTGGGTGTTGGTGGTTGTATTTAAATTATTTATGCATCTGTGTTTACCTGCCTAAAAACAATTTACGGCAGTCTTACATGCAAAGTTTAAAAGCAGAAAAAAAGTTTTAAAAAAGCTACAAATACCAGGAGTTGAAGTTTAACCTGTAGTGAAAAACCATGTCTGTAGGTCTAGGCAAGCTTTGTGCTTCACATCTGTAAACAATCAACTGTATATTTTTGTGACGTGTATCATACTGTGTGCTCTGACAAATGTCCATTTGTGTAAATGTATTTATTTTATATTGTATATATTGTTAATGCAAAAGGAGACAATGATTCTGTAACTTTAATCAGTTCCAATGTGTACTCTAATTATGCCTTTCAGGATGATGGTAGAGCAATATTAAACAAGCTTCCACTTTTACATGCTCGAGTTTGTAGAATGTGTATTTTTTGGAAGAGCAGAGCTCAACAAAATTGGAATAATTTAGTTTTCTGTTTTGTTTTTATCTCATGACAATGGGACTCCTACAAGGCCAATAATGGGATTCACTGATTCTCACAAATGCAAGTGCATTAATTGTGGCCAGATTTTGTTAAAAACTCAGATCCTTGATCCTAATCTCTAGCTTTGCTATCACTGCAATCTGCATATCACCATGAAACTACAGTTATGCTTTAAGATAGAGGTGCAAAACTTCAGACCACTAGGGCTGAATTTTGTTGCGATCCTGACATCGGGGCTCCATGGCAGGGTGGGGGTGGGGATGGGCGGGGGTGATCGCAGTGGCAGCAGCCCGCTACAGAGCTTGATGCCGGGATTGCCGGGCCCGATCTTGCCGGCGGCGGCGAGGCTCCGTGGAGGACCCCCCCCCACCCCCCCCCCCCGCTGCTCAGCAACGGGACCTAACTTTAAATACTGAAATAAAGGACACGAATAAATTAACACACCATTCTCCATGATCTTACCAGCTGTCTGCAATCTTCCATGCGATGACCGGCACTCACGCGTTCACTTTCCCATCCAGGGAAAGGTGGGGAAGGGAGTAATTTAGGATTTTTTAAGTTGGGGGGGGTGGGGGAGACGGGGTCAACTCTGCATTTCTAGTGTAGGGTGGGGGGAGGACTGACCTCTGCACTTTGTGCAATTGGTGGGGGAGATATCAACTATTCAATGAGCATTTATGTACAGTGTAGTGGGGGTGGAGAGGTTCCAGGGTTGAACTTTGTCCTCACTGTGCAGGTCTGGCAGCCCTGTCAAAATGGCGCCAGCACCTGCGCAATGACAGCTGATGCTGTTGCCGGCATCACAGAGCACACCCCTGCCACGTGATTGGGGTGGGAGGTGGGGGGGGGGGGCAGACCGCCCTGTGTAAGGAAATGAGCCGCCGTGCGCTAGATTGCGGTGGCATGGTGGCGCGTTGCCCGTACACATGTGGGCCACGGTTTTTTTCACCCACTGCTGGGAGAATAAAATTCAGCCCCTAATGTTGAGTGTTACAGAGAGAGTTTACAGTTTCCTTCCCACCTGAACTGCTGACCCTAACTGACAGGTGACCAAGTGCCAACCACACAAGAGGAAGGGATAATCAGGCAGGATGTGACACCATTATCTGGCCAGTGTCGCATGCCTGTTCAGGGCAGCCTATGTGAGGAGGTAACTCTCAATCCCAATGATGTATCACCCAAGGCAACTGAGATGGAGTGGGAAAAGAAACAAAATCTAAAAATGATCTGATACCCTCACTACAAAAGAGGTGCTAGTGCTAGGTGAAAAAAAGAGAATAAATGTCAGATCTTTTATTGTTGTTGCTGCTAATATAACTTACCAACATCCTTTTATCATCTCCAACGCTGTGACATTTTATGAAAATGTTCCACTCTACCAGGAGCCTGTTGATTGAGCCTTACTGCATTCTGATTTAAATACAAAGCAGCAATGGCATGTTCATTCGTGTAAACAGCTCTACTTTTCTATATTGTCAGAAGATTTTGTAACCCAAAGAGTGTGCTGCAGTAAGCAAGGCAGAACCAGGGATTTCTAAGTGAGCAATGTGTGGTTGAGTGCAAAGACAAACTTAATGAGAACTAATAAATTGTTATTTTTGATCTCTCAGGTTCTGGGTTTTGGGAAATAATGTTTATTAGAGTTTATTTTTCCATCAATGTTCCACCCTCCCAATAGCCACCCAAGTCTGAAATTCTATATAGATAAAGAGAGAGAGAGAGAGAGAGACATTTGGATGGACAAATAGGCCTCAAAACTGATTGAATATCCTGTGGCTAATTTGGAGTTAGTGCTTCAAAAATTGTCAGTGCATAAATGCTGAAACCTTTATGACTGATTTTTGTTTGATTTGTGAGTTTTGTTCCACTATTACTTCAGGCTAAAAATAGGATAACACCTAGGCCCTGAAATTCCTGAACTGGAGAGGGAGGCCTTATTTCTGTCTGGGGAGAACTTGGACTTTGGGACACAACCTAGTTACACTGAGTTCATGGCCCTGGCCTTTTAAATTTTGCTGGGGAGCACACAGATGAATCTTCCATCCATCCACTGTACATCAAGGGAGTTTATTAGGGGGAGTTCCAGGGTTTCCTGAGGGAAATTTCACCCTTTATGCCCCTAAAAGAGCTCATCAATAGTAATGCCAGCCCGAGTCCCTTTGAGGCCTTCTCGAAGTCTCAAACCTCTTGTGGGCTAAGGTAGTTGATCTTGAAAGAAACCAATCCCCTTGTCTGGAAACTAAATGGCTCCTTTTAGAGCTGAAGACTTGAAAATAATCACTTTTGTCTTTGACTCTTCTGGGTCTGGTGTGGCTGCTCTAGCTAACAAGGGCAGATTCATTGTTTCTCTATAATGAGAATATTTATTTTATTCTGTTACTTGGGAAATCATCTTGCTACCTTTTTAACTTCTACTCTCCCCCCTCTATCCCCACAACCCCATTTTTTCCACCACCCCCATACCTCTAGTTGTCATATTTCCTTTTTTTTTAGCTCCAAGGATTAGATATTCTTGGCTGGAGCCTTCCACGTAACTATTATACACTACATTTTCTTCTCTTCATTAATTTTAGTGGAAAAATAAAAAGGAATATAAAACATTTTAACAGCCAAGGCTCATTTGCATACTGCTTGCCGATTTCCTGATCAAAACAGCCGAGAGGTCAATGGAAAGCAGCTGCCCAGCCATTAAAATTATGCCAGTCAGAATCAGCCTCCAGGGACCGGAGGGAATGCCACCCGACACTATGGTAAGTGGATAGGTGGGGGGGAGGGAAGCACAGTCAGGGGAGTGGGTGGAAATCCAGAGCAGAGGAGGCCCAATTCAGACATCAAAAGAAACAAAAATTCGGCAGATTGCATAATGGGAAACTAATTCACAATCAATTTTCCACCTGTTCCCAAAATGACAATTACGCCCACTGCACATTACGGGTTTAATATGGTTGAATGATAGCTGTGCTTTCTTTCATTATTCAATATATAAGTTCTGGTGGTGTTCATCCTTGCTCGAACGACTTTCTTGAAATCTCTAACAAACTGAAAAGATCTATTTATAATGTCTTTATAAACCTGGGTGGATATAATCTGTCTTAATTGATTTGGTGTTGGAGATAATTGGATGTCAATTATTGAAAGCACAAACAGTAAGATGAGATGATTGAAAACTAGGTATTTGAGAGTGATCCACACAAAAAATAAGTTTTGAGAAAATTAAAGGACTGTTTTTGAAGTTGTTGCTTTTTGAGCATGTGTTTTTACTAACAGGGTTATGTATTTTCTGGGAGGGAAGGATATAAAAGAATAGTGGAATTCAATATTTCCCTCTAATATACAGACTTTTCAGTTTCCATAAATGAAGCATATTAGCATTTTTCAAAAATCCAGTGTATTAGAGATACCAATCTGCTAAGAAAAATTGCTGATAATTAAAGCAAATAACTGTTGTTTTCAGTGTGAAGAAATAATACCCACTTCAATTTTTTTATTTTGTTGATAAAATATTAGCTATTCTGTGCCATGCGCACTATAAATATTAAATCTAAATTTATTCCTGACATTTTAGATACAATAGAACAGCTTCAAGCCAACTGCTTTGTATTGAAGAGTTTGGAATGGACATTTGTTTAAACTAGAGATTCCTCATTCAAAATTTGGTCTAAAGTATCCGAGTAGTTATGAAGGAAATTAAAAGTAGTGTGAGCAGCTCCCAACATGAGTTTTAAGTAATAAAGAAGAACTGTCATTGAAATACAATGAGCAGCAGGAGATGGGACTGAAGTTGTGAAGGAAAGTTGAAATTTAAATATCACACTGTTGAATGAATAATGCAGAGCAGCAGTCAACAACAGTACTAATAAGAATATGCTCTATTTTACATAGTTAAATGACATGTCTCTTTCCCAGCTCCGGCCCAGACTCCTGCAAGTTTTAAGCATCTTTTTAAACTTGTAAAATCTCTGCTCTTCCATCAATTATCTGATTAGTCACACTTCCAATGGTATTGGCTGCAGCTAACCATACCACCCTGATCTATGGACTGCTGTTACTGCTCAATGATAAAGGCATTTTATACTTAAAAAGTAATCTTCTTAACTTATATACATTTTATATATTCTACAAAACAAGTGACACAAACCAATAGCGATACCAATAAAACACGCAAGGGGCTAAATTGGGTATGGGGATTGCAATGGGTAATTACTCCATGTCCATTCAATGTAATGCAATGAGCATGCCAACTTCTTGCAGCCAGCACTAACCATGCAATTCATTGGCTGGATGCATCAGCAGGAGACCCAAAATTGTAACTTCTTGGTGCATTGCTTAAAGCTGGTCTGCACCTTTTAAAGTAGAGCTTCATTATGGCTGGAGCAGGTGCTGGCAGTTGTGCAGGAAGTCAATCTGACCTGGGAAACAGTGAAGAATGGCACAACGTGAGAGAGAGCAGATTCGAAGATTTCAGACGCTGCACTGGAGGTCTTGGTGGAGGCGATGGAAAAGAGGAAAGATGTTCTATATCTGCAGTGGGTGGGTGGCCCTCCAGACACTCGTTCAAAAGGCAATGGGAGCAGATAGCCATGGAAGTCAATGTCAGGAGTCAAGATCTGGGGACCTGAGTACAGTGCCCCAAGAAGTTCAATGAATTTACACAAGTGGTCAAGCTCAGTGAATGCATCTTCAAATGCCATATCCTATCAAATGCACCACTAGCCTCAGACCCTGCTCAATTCACCATGCCCCATCACTCCTACCAATAATCTCTATGAATCAGGACTCATACCTGACATTCATAAGCTTCACCGCACCCTCATACACTTAGCTCTGCTGCAAACCTCACACCCACAGATCACAGCTTGCACACACTGCCAGCTATTCAACCAGGACAGACTCATCAGCTGCACAGATTGCACCACACTTACTGAAACACTTACAGGCAGCCTGCAAACCAAACCCCATGGAGGACACGGTAGTGGCCATTATTGGAATGCCGACTGCTGAGGCTGTGACTGACAGTGAGGCTAATTCCATGGAAGATGATGGTCTCCTCATACCTAATCCTCCTTCTCACATCTCACTTCTCCCTCATCCACACGCCATTCCATGCAGTTGTGATCTCACCTTTAAGAAACTGTATCTTTAAAAGATCAGGCCATTGTTGCAACTGACGACATCATCACACATTTTGAGAGACACACTCAACTCATGGCTTGCAAAGAGCACATACATACCAGTGAGGAAAAGACCTGGACCTGAGATCATACAATGTAGATAAGGACATTGTGTTTGTGTTGAATCCGAATATAAAGCCTACGGCTAGCATTTCATGAAGACTTAAGGACACAGCACAACACGACAGCTCCCTTCTGATTTATAAGCCTCAGATGGTGTAAACATGCACTTCTTACTTTCCTCCACCCTCTCCCTGCACCAAACCTTACCCTTGTGCCTTTTTCCTTTCAGGCACCCAAGAAATGCAACCTGTCCAGGCAGTGGAGGAACATCAAGAAGAAGCTTGATTATGAAGGCACAGCAGTGTTACTTGCTTTCACACTCGCAGCCACCAGTTCACATACTGACACTGAGCATATCCTCGATGATACATCAGAAGCAGGATTTGCACATGGTGAGACATATGAACATATGAATTAGGAGCATGAGTAGACCACTCAGCCCCTCGAGTCTGCTCCGCTATTCAATCAAATCATGGCTGATCTAATTGTAACCTCGACTCCATATTCCTGACTACCTCCAATAACCTTTCACTCCCTTGCTTATCAAAAATCTATCTACCTCTGCCTTAAAAATATTTAAAGATTCTGCTTCCACTGCCTTTTGAGCAAGAGAGTTCCAAAGACACACGACCCTCTGAGAGAAAACATTTCTCCTCATCTCTGTCTTAAATGGTAGCCCCTTATTTTTAGGTAGTGACCCCCAGTTCCAGATTCTCCCTCAAGGGGAAACATCCTTTCCATATCCACCCTGTCAAAACCCCTCGGGATCTTATATGTTTCAATCTGACTGCTGGCATGTGTGGGCTGCAGCCAGGGTAGGGGACAAGGGTAGCACTGGTGTCAGCTCGTTGGAGAGCAAGATCACACACAGGTTCTGGTGCATAGGAATCAAATGAGCACTTGCTGGGTCAGCCGACAGAAGAAGGCTAATAGGTAAGCACAACTAAATGCTTGATGCATTGTCAGGATTGCCAGAAAGCCTGTGGTCAACGTCAAGATGTCCAGCACCAGCTTGGCACAGGGCTTTGCGCAGAGCTTGGAGTCCATTCTTTCCAGCATGGAAGTGGTGGCCAACACCATTTGCACACTTGTGGATCCAATCATGATGCAGCATTTGATGACCGATGTCTCAGCTTCCATAGCAGCACAAGCAGCAGCCACCCAATGTCTGAATGCTGCCGTGGAAACTGTTACAGCTGTTACCGTGGCTGTGGATTGCAATTTGCAAAGGTATCACAGCAATGCAGAAATCTGTACGCCTACAGATTACTAGGATTGCTGAGGTGCTGCCCCGGAGGAGTGACAATGGCTCCATGGAGCACAAACCAACTGGCCCCTCTCCAGAAGACATATTCATGCTTGCACTACTGCCACTCTGCCAGTGCCCTTTCTGTTGCCTGACAGCTAGTCAGTCCAGATTGTTGCTGCCCTTGCCGAGACAGTGCTGTCTACAGTCGGAACCTCTAGGTCCAGAGGTGCTCGAGGTCATCCTCCAAGGCCATCTGCAGCTTTCCACCAGAAATGCTGAAGCCACTGGGGTACCTCGTAAGAGCACTAGGACAAACAAAGGCAAATGGAAGACAAGCACTAAGGGAGCGCATAGGAGTGATTAGTTAACTTTGCAATATGGCATGATTTCATTTATAAATTTGGTTTGGAATGTTAATTTTGTGGTGGTTTTCTTTGTTATTTTCATCAAGTGGTCGCTGCGATGGTCCAGCATTGGGCCATGTTGACATATGACACCCACAAAGCAATGTGCACGCAGTCAGTGGTACCCTGCACCATGGGGAAGCCTGCACACCTCAAATAGCTGTGTCTTCCTTCCACCTGCTGATCTCTGCCAAGACAGAATGAAATAAACTTTCTTTGAATAAGGAGCCTAAGTGATCAACAGAAGCCAGAAACTGTGAAATGTTGCAAATAACTCCAGGTCCAGCCTGAAAGGAGCCAGCCCCACAAAAGTTCATGGACATGGTCACTTTCACAGCCATTGGCAATGCAATCCCTGCTCTGTTCTGAGATTGCAGTTGTGGCTGCAGCAGTTGGCAAATTTCAGTGAGGACATCCTTACTGAAGAGCTGACATCTCACACATTGTTCCTCAATGCCTCGAGTAGGAGAATTGCTCCTGAACATCTTGGGTGAATATGGCCTCCTACTGAAAGCTTTACTCCCTCTTCCCCTCCTTCTTCCAGAAGCTTGTCCCGGTCTGCATGGCCTCTGTTCATTCTTCAAGTCATACTGTATTCCAAGGGGAATTCATACAAGTGCACCCATGTCTGACAACAACAGCTTTGTGCAGAAGCCCTGAATTCAGCACTTTAAGCACTTGCCACACCACTCCCTATAGACTTTTGCAACTTGAATCAACTATAGAAAGCATCAAATATTTGTAGAATCATAACAACAGCCAGAAGAAATCAACTGGCAACTAACCTGTAAGTAATTGATAACCCTTTTACTGGTAGGGGAAGTCCCTCCTGCTGCTGAACACATAGTCAGTCGTGCGAGCTTATGTGAGGGTATTAGTTGGAGAGTTCAGCTCCAAATGCCACTGCTGGCATCAAATCTGTTATGCACACTGATTAATACCACAATCTGCAGCTCTGCATAATTCTGGAGGACGTTCACTGCACATATGCTACCTCACCAATATGGCATTGGCATGATTTGCCCCACAAGCATCTGTAGGTGCTGCAGACGCCATTTTGGAGCTCTAAGGGCACTAATAGTGTCAAAAAACTGGCACTAATGAGCTCAATTTCTTGTCTGTAGTTTCTGACAATAGGAACTTATATCTATCGCACCATTCAGAAATTCTGTTTAGTGCCAACTTTCTGCTGTGCTACACAGATTTATCAAAATAACAATCTTTAATTGCAGCACACTTTTACATTTTGGCTGAAATTCTCAATTATATGTCAGCATTCAGATTGATTTTATAATTTAGATTTAGGAATCATTCCGCTACTAAATTTCTTGATCTTAAACAATTTCTTTAAGCCTCATATAGTTTATTGCAGTTACGCTATATTGCAGTATTGTATGCAAAATGGTTATTCACCCCTAGTTCTTCCTGTCATGTGACTAGATATACGCCAAAGGCATATTTTTCATCTGTCCTATTACCCCTCTCTTTTCTATCATGATATAAAAAGCAGTCACATCCTCTAAGTTCCACTAATTGCAACTGAATTTCCAGAAAGTCATGCTGAAAGGAAGTAAACACGAGTCAAAAATGTTTAAATGATTATAAAGGTGCTCTTGGAATCTATTAAAACATGAGAAAGTGCAGCTTTACACTTTTAATTGCCCCATGTCATTTCTACTCCATTGTCAAAAGAAGCACCAAGCATTTCCCAAGAAGAAAGGAAAATTCCATTAGCAACGAGACATTCCAGAGCAATATCACTCACCTTCTTATCATAGAACGGTACAACACAGAAGGAGGCCATTTGGCTCATTGTGCACGTGCTGGCTCTTTGGAAGAGTTGTGCCATTAGTCCCACTTTCCTGCTCTTTCCTGATAGCCCAGCAAATTCTTCCTTTTCAAGTATTTATTTGAATCCCTTTTGAAAGTTAATCCTATATTTTGCAGTCAGCGATGAAGCAATGGTGCTCGCTGCTGCCCTTGAAGAAAACTGCTCACCAAGAACTTGCAGTCACCGCAGCGAAGACTTCCTCTTTTCCAATGGCAGTTTAAATCTGGCACTAAGTCAAGGAGATCCCCAGGCTTGCAGCTGCAGTGATGTCAGCAAGCAGTGTAAACAGCTAATCACATTGAAGTATTCTGCCAAACTGTAAACCAGGAAGTTGAAAGCACTGTAAAATACCAGTGGCAGCGGGAGGAGGCCTTTCAGTGACAGTTAATTGGGCACTTAAGGGCCTTGATTGGTCTTAGGCGGGCAGGCCGTTTCTTGCCGCCGCTCCCCTCGTAAAATTGCAGCGGGAGCGGGAAGGCGTTGGGAACGGCACCCCCAGCCTCCCACACAATTTTCCGACACCGCTACCCACCCCGACCCCCAACCAGTCCAGTCCTGTGGGGGTGAGGGGCCTGGGGGGGGGGGGTGCGGGGTGTAAAATTCCAACCATAGATTCAGTCTTTGAACCTTCAAGTACATCATCATTTTCTAGTACTGCAACAGTATCTTTGATCAATGCTGCCATCACCCCACCTCCTTTTTTTCCTTCCTTACCCTTCCTGAATACATTACAGCTTGGAATATTAAGTGCCCATTCCTTCCCTGGTTGATGCAGGTCTCCTTATTGCCACTATATCATAATCTTGTGTGGCTACTTGTGTCTGTAGCTCACCACCTTATGTATGACACTTGGGCATTTGCACACATAGGACTGAATTTTACAAGTGCGCCGCAGTTAGTGCGCGCACTCTTAAAACTGTGTGCATCCCACACAGATGCGCCGTCCCTGAGCCCCGGCAAAATTACGCAAGAGGGATCATTTAAATAGAGGGGGCAGAGTGGCCGCCCCCAATAACGTAAGGGGCTGGCCACCGGGTCCCTGGCAACAGCATCCGGCGCCACTGCACCGGCGCCATTTTTAAAGGGCTGTACGGCCTTCAGTAGCCTTTTAAAATTTAAAGGTCCCTATCTCCGGGATGTAACAATACAATGTCATGTCAAATAGAAATCACTTGTCCCACCCACCCCCAATGGATAAATTAAACATTAATCGCACTCTTCCCCCATAATAAACCTTTAATAGTATTCCGAACTTTCCCCCCCAAAATTTGTTCCCTTTGACCCTCAACCCCTTCCCACCATTCCATTAGCCAGTAAATATTGTTTTCTTCGCTCCTCCACCCCTCCTACCCTGAAAATGCTCTAGCTCCCCCCTCCCCAAAGTTTTTTCGCCCGGAACTCCGTGCGGAGCATAAACGGGGGCCGTAATATCGGTGTGGGACGGCTGCCGCCTGCAGTTAAGTTTATTTGCATCTCATTTGGTACGGTTTTCATATGTATATGAAGGGCCCACTGCCTGGCAGCGGGAGGGCCGTACTGAGGTCCCCCCACCGCCAGTAATATGCGGCGGGCCCTTCTCAACATAGCGGGTCGAGGCGGGCCTCTCCCCACAGGATTTTAGTGGCCCCATGCCACGACCTGCATCATCGAGGGGCCAGTAAATTTCAGCCCATATACTCTAAACCCATCTTAGTCTTCTTGCATTTCACCACTTGCTGATCCCTTCTATTTCTGAGTTAATTTTTATTCTAATGATGTTTCTCTCTTCCTGTCCTCTGTGGACCTTGTATTTCCTCTCTAAAGCTTCATCCTGATGCCCTTCGCATTGCCAAATTAGTTCAAACCCTCCCCTATGACTGGATTAGAAATGGTATTTATAGTTCTGAGTGCAGGTTCCTGATCTGTTCATCTGACCAGGGAATGGTACTTGGCCTGAGGAGACCCTTACTAAAATGTTGTAGAGAAAATAATATGAGATTTCAGAAAAATAGACAGAAAATAATGTCTTAAAAAGTTGATACTGACAGAGGGGGGAATAATTAACATTGGTTATATAGTTATTCAATAACCTTCTCAAGGACAATTAGGGATGGGCAATAAATGTTGGCCTTTCCAGTGACACCCACATCCTGCAAATGAATAAAAAAAAGTCTGCTCTTCCACAGCTCACAGCAGCCTGCACAAGAGCAGTATTAGAAGAAGCAAAGGAAATGATTGTTGTTTCAATTGGGGAAAGATGCATCATGCAGGCAGAATTATGAGCAGGTGAAACCTCCTGGAAAAAATTGAATAAAGATAAACAACAAAACCAGTAATTACTTCAAAGATTTGTTTAATCCCAGACTCTCGAGTTCATAATGCGCAGTGGTGAACTCCAAATCCTTATGAACAGTTTCTAATCATAATAGGTTAAAAAGTGACTTAGCTTTACATGAAGTAACACTAAATTGTGGACAATAACACAATTGAGGGGTTTTGATTACTTATTTAGCCCACTCACATTTATGGTGTTGTTGCTTTTGATTGTGTTCCCAATTTATAAATAGCTCAACATTAGCAGATATGAAACTAGCAGATGGGTAAAAGTGCATTGGAATATCACAGAACCTCTTCATTCAGATGAAACCAACGATTTGATTTTTTTAATGGTTTATGATGTTATTCGAACTCATCAGTTGTGTTCCAGCCTTGTAATACCCAACCATCTGTTTGCTGAATATCCCGCCACTTAAGTCAGTTTGAGTACACAAGGAGCACTGGCTGGTTAATTGTGAACTTGTGACAGTACTCTATGCACAGTTTCCATTAATTTCTTATTTATTCATATTGCTGTGAGGAGGCATAAAGCAGAGGTCTTACTGGAAAACAGAACATTTAGAGGGCAATGGCACAGAGCTGTTCTAACATTCCTTTCGTCAAATGGCTATAGAGCACTTTTAAGCCTGATAAAGAGCATTGCACAGGGAAAAAATAAAATACATTTGTGAAAAAGAATTAAGAACAAGGGAGATATTTTTGGAATGTTGAAGTGTCTTTGGTTCCTCCCACAGACACCATTCCCTCGCTACTGACTGCATCCCTGTCCCTGGCAACTGTCTGAGGTTGAACCTGACTGTTCACAACCTTGGTATAATACCTGACGAGCTGTGCTGCTGACCACAGATTTGTGCTGTCATGAAGATGCTTCCATTTTTAATATTTTTTGAGGACTCATGTTTAAAAGATTGTGAAAATTGGTTCATTTGAAAGCCTGAGGAGATGCCTGGATTTGTTTTTTTTTAAAAGGTTACTGGAAGGACACTTTGGATTTTTTAAAAAACCACTTGAGAGACAATGAAGTATTAAGTAAACATAAGGAGCCTTGCTGGCTATTAGAGTTGTTTACAGAGAAGTCACATGTCTAGATTTATGGTTGTCAGGAGTTTTGGCTTTTTTATTTGGCTTGGACTGTTGGAATGTTCAGTTGGTGTGTATCCTGCTAAGAGAGAAACCAACCAAATCATTCTTTTCCACCTGTTTTGGAAAATCTTCTGACAATCCAGTGCGATAGCTGAAACCCCTGATGCAGTAATTCTCCCGAAAAGCCCGCAAGGTTATTCCTCAACGTCTCCTGGACAGAACTGCTCCAGAAAGATCCCAGTGACAGCCAACTTTGTGTACCCAGACGCCAGACCAAAGACCATCTGGAACATTCCTTATCTTATCCTTTTTCTTCAAGAATTGACAATAACTTGGTCAAAGTATTTTTTTTAAAGTTGATCTCTGCAGAGCCAGTTTTTTCATTTTTCTTTATTTTTTCCCCTTTAACCGGTGTGCGTATGTGCATGTGTGTTAGGTTATTTTAGCAGGGTATATATTTATACTTTCATATTTCAAACTGTGTGTTAATAAGCTTTGCATCTTTATTGAATAAGTCTTGTTTTATAATAAATCAATAATTTTGTTGTTTCTTAAAGAAACCTGGTTGGCGGATTTTTTTTATTCTGAAACTAATAAATTATATAATTGGCCTTATTGGTAACTGGGTAAAACATTTAAACATACATTGTGACCAATGGAGTAGTGGAACTAGAGAAATACAGTGCATTGCTCCAACCTCAGATGCTTCTAGTACATAAGGTAACAGTGTCATCGCTAAGACTAAAATAAAAGCAAAATACTGCTGATGCTGGAAATCTGAAATAAAAACAAAAAGTGCTGGAAATACTCAGCAGGTCTGGCAGTATCTGTGGAGAGAGAAGCAGAGTTAACGTTTCAGGGCAGTGATATTTCATCAGAACTCCACAGATCACTGTGATACCAGGAATGAGAAACTATAGTTGAGAGGAGAGACTTGAGACTATTTTACTGGACCAGAGAAGAATATGAGGAGACCAAAATGAGGTTTTTAAAAAAATTATGAAGGGTTTTGATCAGATCAACAGAGAAAGACTATTTCGTCCAGTTAAGTCAGTAATGAGTGGTCATTAGTTTAACATTGTCTCTAAGCGAGTAAGGAGAGACAAAAATCTTTATGCAGAGAGTTTTTAGAGTATGAACTGTTTTGTCACAGGGAATGTTTACGGCAGTGATGATAGCACATTTTTAGTGAAGAGTAGATAAACATTTGAAATGAAGTAAGTTGCAGGACTATGGAGAGAGATCAGTTTGAATTGCACAGATACGATGGGAATCCTTATGTACTAGAAGCATCTATGGTTCCACGTCTAGTTGAAAATTATAAAGAAATCAACTAATTAAAGAAATATGAAATGTTTCAGCAACAACAACTTGTATTTAGATAACACCTTTAAAATAATAAAGCACCCCAAGGTGCTTCACAGGAACATTATCAAACAAAATTTGACATCAAGTCACAGAAGGAGATATTTGGGCAAATGACCAAAAGCAGTAAGCTTTAATGAGCACCTTAAAGGAGGAGAGAGAGGAAGAGAGTTGGAGAAGTTTAGGGAGGAAATTGCAGAGCTAAGAGGCTTGGCAGATGAAGGCACAGCTGCCATTAGTGAAGTGATTAAAGTCAGGAATGGCAATTTTAAAACTGAGATTTTGCTTAACTGGGAGCCAGTGTAGGTCAGTGATCACAGGGATGATGGGTGAACAGGATTTGGTGCAAGTTAGGACATGAGCAACAGAGTTTTGGATGACCCCAAGTTTGCAGAGGGTGGAATGTGGGAGACTGGCCAGGAGAGCAATAGCATAGTCGGGTTTGGCAGTAATAAAGGCATGGGTGAGGGTTTCAGCTGCAGGCGAGCTAAGGCAGGGATGGAGTTGAGCAATGCTACACAAGTGGAAATAGGTGGTCTTAGTGACGGCACAGGGATGTGGTTGGAAGCGCTTCTCGGGGTCAAATAGGACAGCAAGATTGCAAACAGTCTGTCTGGTTCAGCCTCAGATTAGTTGCCAGGGAGAGAGTGATGAAGTCAGTAGCTAGGGAGTGGAATTTGTGGTGGGGAACGAAGACAATGGCTTCAGTCTTAACAATATTTAATTGGAGGGACTTTCTGCTTATCCAGTACCAGATGGTGGACAAGCAGCCTGAAAAGTTAGAGACAGTGGAGGGGTCAAGAGAGATGGGTACTATTAATCTCAGTTTTAAAATTAACAATTGATCTTGCATCAATTGCCATTTGTGGAAGAGTTCCAAACTTCTCTCACCCTTTGCATGAAGAAATTTTTTCTACTTTCACTCCTGAAAAGTCTAGCTCCAATTTTTGACCATGTCCCATAGTCCTAGACTCCCCAACTAGCAAAAATATTTTTTCCCGATCTACCCTATCTGTTCCCCTTAATATCACCCCTTCTTTTGGGCCTCCTTATCTCGAGAGACAATGGATACGCGCCTGGAGGTGGTCAGTGGTTTGTGAAGCAGCGCCTGGAGTGGCTATAAAGGCCAATTCTGGAGTGACAGGCTCTTCCACAGGTGCTGCAGAGAAATTTGTTTGTTGGGGCTGTTGCACAGTTGGCTCTCCCCTTGCGCCTCTGTCTTTTTTCCTGCCAACTACTAAGTCTCTTCGACTCGCCACAATTTAGCCCTGTCTTTATGGCTGCCCGCCAGCTCTGGCGAATGCTGGCAACTGACTCCCACGACTTATGATCAATGTCACACGATTTCATGTCGCGTTTGCAGACGTCTTTATAACGGAGACATGGACGGCCGGTGGGTCTGATACCAGTGGCGAGCTCGCTGTACAATGTGTCTTTGGGGATCCTGCCATCTTCCATGCGGCTCACATGGCCAAGCCATCTCAAGCGCCGCTGACTCAGTAGTGTGTATAAGCTGGGGATGTTGGCCGCTTCAAGGACTTCTGTGTTGGAGATATAGTCCTGCCACCTGATGCCAAGTATTCTCCGAAGGCAGCGAAGATGGAATGAATTGAGACGTCGCTCTTGGCTGGCATACGTTGTCCAGGCCTCGCTGCCGTAGAGCAAGGTACTGAGGACACAGGCCTGATACACTCGGACTTTTGTGTTCCGTGTCAGTGCGCCATTTTCCCACACTCTCTTGGCCAGTCTGAACATAGCAGTGGAAGCCTTACCCATGCGCTAGACTCCCCAACTAGCAAAAATATTTTTTCCCGATCTACCCTATCTGTTCCCCTTAATATCACCCCTTAACCGTCTAAATTCTAGGGAATACAACCCTAGTTTGCTTATCTCACTCATCGCTTGACCCTTGGAGTCCAGGTATCATTCTAATAAATCTACACTGCGCTCCCTCCAATGCCAATATTTCCTTCCGAAGGTGTGGTGCCCAGTACTGCTCAAAGTACTCCAGGTGTGGTCTAACCAGGGCTTTGTATAGCTGAAACATAATCTCTATTCCTTGTATTCTATTCCTGTAGATATAAAGGCCAGCACTCTATTAGCCTTTTTGACTCTTTCTGTACCTTAGAGGGAATGCAGTTTTCAATATGTTCCTGTGATAGGTATCCTCAAACCTAATCCTCCTTCTCACATTCCACTTCTCTCTCATACCTAATTCTCTTCTAACCGACAAGCTGCAGATAGTGTAAGCATACACTTCTTACTTTTTCCTCTCTTCTCACAACAACCCAAGCCTTATCCCTTTTTCATTTCAGATACACAAGAACTGCAACCTGTCAAGCAATGTGGAAGAGCAGGAAGGCAGTGAAGATGAAGGGACACCGTCAGTCACTATCACACTCATAGCCACCAGCTCAGATAATGACATTATGCGTATCTTAGAGGATAGCATAGAAGTAGGATCTGCATGCGGTGAGACACCAGGAATTAGGGCAGAGGTCAAAGATAGCGCAGGTGCAATCCATTTTGAATTCGGCAATTTTTCAGAGCAAAATCTTTGTCTCCAATAAATTTCCCACCTCCTCTTATACGTCTACAGTCTCACTTCCACAATCCATTTGTAGACATTGGGTGGAATTTTATGCTGGTGGCAGGGGTTTCAACGTTGGGGGAAACCGACGCTGAGATCTCCGTGTCACCTCTTGTACAGAAGGGCCGCTGAATCTAGTGCCAATCAGGCACTTTACTTGACAGCAGCAGGTCTTCCATAGGATTTAGGACCGCGTCACTGGAAATCCCGGCCTTGCAGAGCTGCCAGTCAATCAGAGGCCGGCAGCTGCAGTGTCACTATTGAGGTAGTGGCTGCTGCTGTAGCTGCAGTGACCAGACACTGAGGAGTGGCTCTGGAGCCAGGCTTAAGGTCAAGGACAGGAGGGGTCTCACGGGGTGGGGGGTCGCGGGGGATGGGGTCGGCAGCAAGATCAGGGATGTGGCCCTCAGCAGACCCCCCCACTTCCGATGCTGAGTCCCCTCGTTCAGGCACTGAGTGCATTTGAACAAGGGACGCCCCTGACAGCTGGGAAGCAGCCTGCACGGTTTTTAGTGCCATGCTACCCGTGTGGTGACAGGGCCACCCGTGACACAGTTACTTGCAGCTGCGGTGGGAAGAGGACCTTAATTAGGGATTAATTACCCAGTTAAGGGTCTCAATCGCTCAAGACTAAATTTCAGCAGAGGCAGGATGGTGGTGGTTGCCACAAAACCATCTAGATTTTAAAATACTACAATTATATAACATTTGTCCATTTAAGGAGTACAAAAGCCTATAATTTGGATTGCATGGGAAAGAAAGAAAGAAGGAAGGAAGAAAGGATAGGAAGGAAGGAAAGGGAGGAAAAGAAAGAAAGGAAAGGAAGGAAAGAAAGGAAAGTAAGGAAGGAAAGAAAGGTAGGAAGCAAGGAAGGAAGGAAAGGAAGGAAGGAAAGAAAAGGAAGGAAGAAAAGGAAGGAAGGACTGAAAGGAAAGGGAAGGAAGGGAGGAAGTGAAGGGAGGAAGGGAAGGAAAGAAGGAAAGGAAGGAGGGAAGGAAGGAAAGGAAAGAACGAAAGGAATGGAAGGAAGAAAAGGAAAGAAGGACTGAAAGGAAAGTGAAGGAAGGAAGGAAGGAAGGAAAGGAAGGAAAAGAAAGGAAGGAAAGGAATGGAAAGGAAAGGAAAGGTAGGAAAGAAAGGAAAGGAAAGAAAGGAAGGAAGGAAGGAAGGAAGGAAAGAAAGAAAGTAAGGGAAAGAAGGAAAGGAAGGAAAGGAAGAAAGGAAGGAAGAAAGGAAGGTAGGAAGGAAGGAAAGAAAAGGAAGGAAGGACTGAAAGGAAAGGGAAGGAAGGGAGGAAGGAAGGAAGGAAAGGAAAGGAAAGGAAGGAAAGGAAAGGAAGGAAAGAAAGAAAGAAAGGAAGGAAGGAAGGGAAGGAACAAAAGGAAAGGAAGGAAGGACTGAAAGGAAAGGGAAGGAAGGGAGGAAGGAAGGAAGGAGGGAAGGAAGGATAGGAAGGAAAGGAAGGAAAAGAAAGGAAGGAAAGGAAAGGAAGGAAAGAAAGGAAAGGAAAGGAAAGGAAGGAAGGAAGGAAGGAAAGAAAAGGTAGGAAGAAAAGGGAAAGACTGAAAGGAAAGGGAAGGAAGGGAGGAAGGGAAGGGAGGAATGGAAGGAAGGAAGGAAAGGGAAGCAAAGCAAATGAAAGGAAAGGAAGGAAAGGAAGGAAAGGAAAGGAAGGAAGGATGGAAGGAAGGACTGAAAGGGAAGGAAGGGGGGAAGGAAGGAAGGAGGGAAGGAAGGATAGGAAGGAAAAGAAAGCAAGGAAAGGAATGGAAGGAAAGAATGGAAGGAAGGAAGGACCGAAAAGGAAGGAAAGACTGAAAGGAAAGGGAAAGAATGGAGGAAGGGAAGGAAGGAAGGGAGGGAAGGAAGGAAGGAAAGGAAAGGAAAGGAAAGGAAAGGAAAGGAAGGAAGAAATGAAAGGAAGGAAGGAAAGAAGGAAGGAAGGAAGGAAGAAGGAAGGACGGAAGGAAAGGAAGGAACAAAAGGAAAGGAAGGAAGAAAAGGAAGGAAGGATTGAAAAGAAAGGGAAGGAAGAGAGGAAGGAACGAAGGAAGGGAGGAAGGAAGGAAGGAAGGAAAGGGAAGAAAGGAAGAAAGGAAAGGAAAGGAAAGGAAGGAAGGAAAGAAAGAAGGGAAGGAAAGGAAGGAAGGGATGGAAAAGAGGGAAAGAGAGGGAAAGGAAGGAAGACAAGGAAGGAAGGACTGAAAGGAAAGGGAAGGAAAGGAAGGAAGGAATGGAGAATAGGGAAAGAGAAGGAAGGAAAGGAAGGGAAGGAAGGAAGGACGGAGGAAAGAAAAGGAAAGGAAGGAAGTAAAGGAAGGAAGAAGGGAAGGGATGGAAGGAAGTAAGGGAGGAAGGAACGGAGGAAAGGAAAGGGAAGGAAGGAAAGGGAAGGAAGGAAAGGAAAGGAAAGGAAAGGAAAGGAAAGGAAAGGAAGGTAAGGACAGAAAGAAGGAAGGAAAGGAAAGGAAGGAAATGAAGGAAGGAAAGGAAAGGAAAGGAAGGAAGAGGTAGGAAGGCAGGAAGGAAGGGAAGGAGGAAAGGGAAGGAAGGGAGCAAGGGAAGGAAGGAAGGGAGGAAGGAAAGGAAAGGAAACAAAGGAAAGGAAATGAAAGGAAAGGAAGGAAGGAAGGCAGGAAGGAAGGAAGGAAGGAAAATGGAAGGAAGGATGGATGGAAGGAAGGAAAGGAACATGGGAAAGGAACATAGGAAAGGAAGGAAAGGGAATGAAGTTAGGAAAGGAAGGAAGGGAGGGAAGGAAAGGAAAGGTTAGGAAAGGAAGGAAGGAATGGAGGAATGAGAAGGAAGGGAAGGGAGGAAAGAAGGAAGGAAGGAAAGGGAAGGAAAGGAAAGGAAGGAAGGAAAGGAAAGAAAGAAAGGAAGGAAAGAAAGAAAGGAAGGAAGAAAAGGAAGGAAGGAAGGAAGGAAGGGAAGGAAGGAACAAAAGAAAAGGAAGAAAGAAAAGGAAAGAGGGACTGAAAGGAAAGGGAAGGAAGGATAGGAAGGAAAGGAAGGAAAAGAAAGGAAGGAAAGGAAAGGAAAGGAAGGAAAGAAAGGAAAGGAAAGGAAGGAAGGAAAGAAATGGAAGGAAGAAAAGGAAGGAAAGACTGAAAGGAAAGGAAGGAAAGGAATGTAAGGAAGGAAAGAAAGGAAAGAAAGGTAGGAAGCAAGGAAGGAAGGAAGGAAAGGAAGGAAAGGAAGGAAAGGAAGGAAAGGAAGGAAGGAAATAAAAGGAAGGAAGAAAAGGAAGGAAGGACTGAAAGGAAAGGGAAGTAACGGAGGAAGGAAAGGAAAGGAAAGGAAGGAAAGAAAGAAAGGAAGGAAGAAAAGGAAAGAGGGACTGAAAGGAAAGGGAAGGAAGGGAGGAAGGAGGGAAGGAAGGATAGGAAGGAAGGAAAGGAAGGAAAGAAAGGAAGGAAAGGAAAGGAAGGAAGGAAAGAAAGGAAAGGAAAGGAAGGAAGGAAAGAAAAGGAAGGAAGAAAAGGAAGGAAAGACTGAAAGGAAAGGGAAGGAAGGAAAGGAATGTAAGGAAGGAAAGGAAGGAAAGAAAGGTAGGAAGCAAGGAAGGAAAGGAAGGAAAGGAAGGAAGAAAATAAAAGGAAGGAAGAAAAGGAAGGAAGGACTGAAAGGAAAGGGAAGGAAGGGAGGAAGTGAAGGGAGGAAGGGAAGGAAGGAAAGGAAAGGAAAGGAAAGGAAAGGAAAGGAATGAAGGAAAGGAATGGAAAGGAAGGAAAGAAAGGAAAGGAAAGAAAGGAAGGAAGGAAAGGAAGGAAGGAAGGAAAGCAAGGAAGGAAGGTAGCAAGGAAGGAAGAAAGGAAGGAAGGAAGAAAGGAATGGAAGGAAGGAAAGAAAGAAAGGAAGTAAGGAAGGAAGGAAAGGAAGGAAAGAAAGAAAGGTAGGAAGGAAGGAAAGAAAAGGAAGGAAGGACTGAAAGGAAAGGGAAGGAAGGGAGGAAGGGAAGGGAGGAAGGGAAGGAAGGAAGGAAGGAAAGGAAAGGAAAGGAAGGAAGGAAGGAAGGAAAGGAAAGGAAAAAAAGGAAGGAAGAAAAGGAAGGAAGGACTGAAAGGAAAGTAAAGGAAGGGAGGAAGGAAAGGGAGGAAGGGAAGGAAGGAAGGAACAAAAGGAAAGGAAGGAAGGACTGAAAGGAAAGGAAAGGAAGGGAGGAAGGAAGGAGGGAAGGAAGGAAGGAAAGGAAGGAAAAGAAAGGAAAGGAAAGGAATGAAGGAAGGAAGGAAAGAAAAGGAAGGAAGAAAAGGAAGGAAAGACTGAAAGGAAAGGGAAGGAAAGGAGGAAGGGAAGGGAGGAATGGAAGGAAGGAAGGAAAGGAAAGGAAAGCAAAGCAAATGAAAGGAAAGGAAAGGAAAGGAAAGGAAAGGAAAGGAAAGGAAGGAAGGAAAGGAAAGGAAAGGAAAGGAAGGAAGGATGGAAGGAAGGATTGAAAGGAAAGGGAAGGAAGGGGGAAGGAAGAAAGGAGGAGGGAAGAAAGGATAGGAAGGAAAGGAAAGGAAGGAAAGAATGGAAGGAAAGGGAAAGAAGGGAGGAAGGGAAGGAAGGAAGGAAAGGAAAGGAAAGCAAAGCAAATGAAAGGAAAGGAAAGGAAAGGAAGGAAGGATGGAAGGAAGGACTGAAAGGAAAGGGAAGGAAGGGGGGAAGGAAGAAAGGAATGAGGGAAGAAAGGATAGGAAGGAAAAGAAAGGATGGAAAGGAAAGGAAGGAAAAAATGGAAGGAAGGAAGGAAGGAAAAGGAAGGAAAGACTGAAAGGAAAGGGAAAGAAGGGAGGAAGGGAAGGAAGGATGGAAAGGAAAGGAAAGGAAAGGAAAGGAAAGGAAAGGAAGGAAGGAATGAAAGGAAGGAAGGAAAGAAGGAAGGGAGGAAGGAAGGAAGGAAAGGAAGGAAAAGAAAGGAAGGAAAGGAAAGGAAAGAAAAGGAAAGGAAGGAAAGAAAGGAAAGGAAAGGAAGGAAGGAAAGAAAAGGAAGGAAGAAAAGGAAGGAAAGACTGAAAGGAAAGGGAAGGAAGGGAGGAATGGAAGGAAGGAAGCAAAAGAAAGGAAAGCAAATGAAAGGAAAGGAAAGGAAAGGAAGGAAGGAAAGGATAGGAAGGAAGGATGGAAGGAAGGAAGGACTGAAAGGAAAGGCAAGGAAGGGGGAAGGATGAAAGGAAGGAGGGAAGGAAGGATAGGAATGAAAAGAAAGGAAGGAAAGGAAAGGAAGGGAAGAATGGAAGGAAGGGAGGAAGGAAAGAAAAGGAAGGAAAGACTGAAAGGAAAGGGAAAGCAGGGAGGAAGGGAAGGAAGGAAGGAAAGGAAAGGAATGGAAAGGAAAGGAAAGGAAAGGAAAGGAAGGAATGAAAGGAAGGAAGGAAAGAAGGAAGGGAGGAAGGAAGGAAAGGAAGGAAACGGAAGAAAGGAAGGAAGGAAAGGAAAGGAATGAAGGAAAGAAAGGAAGGAAAGAATGGAAGGGATGGAAGGGAAGGAAAGGAAAGGAAAGGAAAGGAAAGGAAAGGACAGGAGGAAGGAAGGAAAGGAAAGGACACAAAGGAAAGGAAAGGAAAGGAAGGAAAGAAAGGAAAGGAAGGTAAGAAGTAAGGAAAGGAAGGAAATGGAGGAAGGAAAGGAAAGGAAAGGAAGGAAAGGGAAGGAAGGAAAGGGAAGGAAAGTGAGGGAGTAAAGGAAAGGAAACAAAGGAAAGGAAATGAAAGGAAAGGAAGGAAGTTAGGAAGGAAGGAAGGAAGAGGAAGGAAGGCAAGAAGGAAGGAAGGAAAGGAAGGAACGAAAGAAAAGGAAGGAAGAAAGGGAAAGAAGGACTGAAAGGAAAGGGAAGGAAGGAAGGAAGGAGGGAAGGCAGGATAGGAAGGAAGGAAAGGAAGGAAAGGAAAGGAAGGAAAGGAAAGGAAGGAAAGAAAGGAAAGGAAGGTAAGAAGTAAGGAAAGGAAGGAAATGGAGGAAGGAAAGGAAAGGAAAGGAAAGGAAGGAAAGGAAGGAAGGGAGGGAAAGGAAAGTGAGGGAGGAAAGGAAAGGAAACAAAGGAAAGGAAATGAAAGGAAAGGAAGGAAGTTAGGAAGGAAGGAAGGAAGGAAGAGGAAGGAAGGCAAGAAGGAAGGAAGGAAGGAAGGAAAGGAAGGAACGAAAGAAAAGGAAGGAAGAAAGGGAAAGAAGGACTGAAAGGAAAGGGAAGGAAGGGAGGAAGGAGGGAAGGCAGGATAGGAAGGAAAGGAAGGAAAGGAAAGGAAGGGAAGGAAAGGAAAGGAAGGAAAGAAAGGAAAGGAAGGAAGGAAGGAAGGAAGGAAAGAAAAGGAAGGAAGAAAAGGAAGGAAAGACTGAAAGGAAAGGGAAGGAAGGAAAGGAAAGTAAGGAAGGAAAGGAAGGGAGGGAAAGAGAAAAAAGGAAGGAAGAAAAGGAAGGAAGGAAAGGAAGGAGGGAAGGAAGGATAGGAAGGAAAAGAAAGGAAGGAAAGGAAAGGAAGGGAAGAATGGAAGGCAGGGAGGAAGGAAGGAAAAGGAAGGAAAGACTGAAAGGAAAGGGAAAGCAGGGAGGAAGGGAAGGAAGGAAGGAAAGGAATGGAAAGGAAAGGAAAGGAAAGGAAAGGAAAGGAAAGGAAAGGAAGGAATGAAAGGAAGGAAGGAAAGAAGGAAGGGAGGAAGGAAGGAAAGGAAGGAAAGGGAAGAAAGGAAGGAAGGAAAGGAAAGGAAAGGAAAGGAAAGGAAAGGAAAGGAAAGGAATGAAGGAAAGGAAGGAAGGAAAGGAAGGAAAGAATGGAAGGGATGGAAGGAAGGGAGGAAAGGAAAGGAAAGGAAAGGAAGGAAGGGAAGGAAGGAAAGGAAAGGAAAGGAAAGGAAAGGACAGGAGGAAGGAAGGAAAGGAAAGGACACAAAGGAAAGGAAAGGAAAGGAAGGAAAGAAAGGAAAGGAAGGTAAGAAGTAAGGAAAGGAAGGAAATGGAGGAAGGAAAGGAAAGGAAAGGAAAGGAAGGAAAGGGAAGGAAGGAAAGGAAAGGAAAGTGAGGGAGGAAAGGAAAGGAAACAAAGGAAAGGAAATGAAAGGAAAGGAAGGAAGTTAGGAAGGAAGGAAGGAAGAGGAAGGAAGGCAAGAAGGAAGGAAGGAAAGGAAGGAACGAAAGAAAAGGAAGGAAGAAAGGGAAAGAAGGACTGAAAGGAAAAGGAAGGAAGGAGGGAAGGCAGGATAGGAAGGAAGGAAAGGAAGGAAAGGAAAGGAAGGAAAGGAAAGGAAGGAAAGAAAGGAAAGGAAGGAAGGAAGGAAGGAAAGAAAAGGAAGGAAAAAAAGGAAGGAAAGACTGAAAGGAAAGGGAAGGAAGGAAAGGAAAGTCAGGAAGGAAAGGAAGGAAGGGAGGAAAGAGAAAAAAAGGAAGGAA